>NC_091984.1:124431982-125031982 GCF_044704955.1 Pristiophorus japonicus
AGGGAGGGGAGGAGGGAGGGTGGGGAGTGAGGTGAGGGGTGAGTGAGGGGAGGGGTGAGTGAGAGGGGAGGGAAGGGGGGGAGTGAGGGGGGAGGGAAGGGGAGGAGTGAGGGGGGAGGGAGGGAAGGGGGGGACTGAGGAGGGAGGGAAGGGGGGAGTGAGAGGAGGGAGGGGGGGAGTGAGGGGAGGGGGAGGGGGGAGTGAGGAGGGAGGAAGGGGGGGAGTGAGAGGAGGGAGGGAAGGGGGGGAGTGAGAGGGGTGAGGGGAGGGGGGAGTGAGGAGGGAGGGAAGGGGGGAGTGAGAGGAGGGAGGGGAGGGGGGGTAGTGAGAGGAAGGGGGGTGAGTGAGAGGGGAGTGAGAGGGGGGGGGGAGTGAGAGGAGGGAGGGGGGGACTGAGAGGAGGGAGGGGGGAGTGGGAGGGGGCGAGTGAGAGGAGGGAGCGGGGAGTGAGAGAAGGGAGGGAGGGAGATGGGGGAGTGAGAGAAGGGAGGGAGGGAGATGGAGGGGGGGGAGTGAGAGAAGGGAGGGAGGGAGATGGGGGGGGGGGGGAGTGAGAGAAGGGAGGGAAGGAGATGGGGGGGGGGGGGGAGTGAGAGAAAGGGGAGGGGAGATGGGGGGAGTGAGAGGAGGGAGGGAGATGGGTGGGGAGTGAGAAGAGGGAGGGAGATGGGGGGGGAGAGAGGAGGGAGAAGGGAGGGAGGGAGGGGGGGAAGTGAGGGAGAGGGAGGGAGGGGGGGGAAAGTGAGAGAAGGGAGGGAGGGGGGGAAGTGAGAGAAGGGAGGGGTGGGGGGGGAGTGAGAGAAGTGAGGGGTGGGGGGGGATTGAGAGAAGGGAGGGGTGGGGGGGGGGGGGAGTGAGAGAAGGGGAGGGGTGGTGGGGGTGAGTGAGAGAAGGGAGGGAGGGGTAGGGAGGGAGTGAGAGGGGGAGGGAGTGGTGGGGGGGAGTGGTGGGTGGAGTGAGAGGGAGGGGAGGGAGTGGTGGGGGGGAGTGGTGGGTGGGAGGAGAGGGAGGGAGGGGGGAGTGAGAAGGGAAGGAGGGAGGGGGAGGGAGTGAGAGAAAGGAGGGAGGGGAGGGGGGAGTGATAGAAGGGAGGGAGGGGGGTGGTAGTGAGAGAAGGAGGGAGGGGAGGGAATGGAGTGAGGAGAAGGGAGGGAGGGGAGGGGAGGGAAGGGAGTGAGAGAGGGGAGGGTGGTAGTGAGAGAAGGGAGGGAGGGGAGGGAATGGAGTGAGAGAAGGGATGGAAGGGAAGGGAGTGAGAGTGGAGGGAAGGGAGTGAGAGAAGGGAGGGAGGGGAGTGAAGGGAGTGAGAGAAGGGAGGGAGGGGAAGGAAGGTAGTGAGAGAAGGGGGGAGGGAAGGGAGTGAGAGAAGGGAGGGAGGGGAGGGAAGGGAGTGAGAGAAGGGAGGGAAGAAGGGGAGGAAGAGAGAGGGGAGGGGGGGGGGAGAGAGAGGGAGGGGAGTCGGGGGAGGTAGAGGGGGGGAAAGAGAGCAAGGAGGGGGGTGGGGAGGAGAGAAGGGGGGGAGAGAGAGAGAAAGAAAGAAAGGAGTGGGAGGCTGAATGGGCCAAGCCCAACACTTCAAGCTTAGACTTACCAGATTGACAAGTTGGTGGCGGCGGGGGGGCGGGGGTCGGTCGTTCGGGAGGGTGGGGGGGTCGGTCGGGGGAGAAGGAGAGGTCGGTCGGTGGTGGGGGGCAGTGAGGTCGAGAGCAGAGGACGGTGGGTGGGGGGGGGGGGGGAAGAGAAGTCGGAAGCAGAGGTCGGTCGGGGGGGTGGGGATCGGGATCGGAGGTCAGTCGGGGGTGGCGGGCGGTCAGGAGCAGAGGTCGCGGGGGGTTCGTCGGGAGCCGAGGTCAGGGCTGGGGGGGAGCATCTGGAGCGGAGGTCATGGGGGGGAGCATCGGGAGCGGAGGTCGGGGGGGCATCGGGAGCGGAGGTCGGGGGGCGGGGGGGAGGTCGGGAGCGGGGGAAGCGGAGGTTGGGTCGGTGGGGGTGGCGGCGGGAGTCAAGTCGGGTCGGATCGCAGTACGGAGGAAGTAGGAGCTGGACGTGGGAGGCAGCCTTATCGACGCAGCTCCTGTGAGGCCATTCGGCCAGGTCTAGGTGCTGCGTGCTTCGGGCCCCTCCCACACAGTTTTGGGCACCTGGAGCTACTACACATGCGCGCCCACTGTAGCGCGCCTGTGCCGAGGTCCCGGCACTGTTTTCAGCGCAGGGACCTGGCTCCGCCCCCCACAGCTTGTGCTGCGCCGTGCCCAGCTCCAGAGGGCCTGCAGGGAGCCGGAGAATAGGTAAGTTTTTTTTAGCCGCACTTTGTGGCGAGAAAAACGGGTTTCCAGGTCGTGGCTGCGCCGTTCTAGACACGGCCCGAAACTTGAGCCCATTGTTGCCAGTTAAGGAGCTGGCTAGTGCTGCTCAGATCAACAATGCAGCAGCATGCGCTATACGCCCACAGCCCCTGATGCAGTGGGTTCCAGGTATTGCTACACCATTTGAGCGCCCTCCTTTTTTAGGATGCAGGAAGGAGGCACACTCATTACATGACTGATTATACCCATAACATACACAGTCAGAAAAGACGATCACAACCCTGATGGTGAACAGCAAGCTCTTAGTGACCGAAAAGAGTTAATGTGACAGTGAAGGGAATATTCAAAACACTGGTTTGATTCTTTTCCATTTCTATTGCCCATGTAAGGAGAAGGAATTCAAGAGTATGTTAACATTTCTGATTAATCAGCTTTTAACTACCACGCTTTAAATTTCTTTAACACAGTCAAATGAAGTGTGATTGAGACCCCTCCCACTAATGGCAAAAGCACCAGATGGTTATAGGACTGAGGTATATAGAATGGGGAGCTCCCAGGCTTGATCCTGGTTAGTCTTGTGTTAATTCGTCTCATTCCTTGGATTGAAGGGGAAATGGATCACAGTTCATGCTGTTGATTACTATCCGGTTCCCAACTGGAAATACACATGACATCTTCGGTTACGGTCAGGATTGATGGCAGTGCCCACCCCGGCAGTCAGTTACCCTGTCGGAGCTCACACGTTAAGATGGCCAGTCGGGTGAGGTATCGGACTGCAGTTGCTGCTTGTGGAGCCTCAGCTCAAGATGCATTCCTTTCAAGGGTGTAAGAATAAGGGGAGGAGGTTTGGAAGAGGGACACTGTGTAGGCTCGTGCACATAACCTGATTGTGCAATCCTTTCCTTTTTACATACTTCACAAATCAAATCAAATCTTAATCACTACATTTCCATAGACATTGTAATGAAAAGAGACACTTTAGGCAGGTCTGAATTGAAAATAGGTTCGTGACCAGAAGGTCTGGGAGTGGTTTATTCAGCACACCGATATGTTTGTATGTTGAAATGAGGGTTAAATGTGCAGCCTAAATCTGATACCCAAGCGCGTATTGCAATTTACTCGAATGAGTTTCACTGACATTTAATAGGTTTTAAGCTGCGCTGCAATATAGATGAAGCTAGATTGAGGAAAATATGCTTGCTCTGTTATTTGCATTTAAAATCTTTACTTTCTCTGTTGAAAAAGAATGACATTAGACAATGAGATCTGTTATACTTTTTAAAATTTGCATATCAGACAACTGAATGTACAGTAGTTTAAATCGATTTTGTTATTCCATTTGTGATCTGGTTTGTCACTGATTGTGAAGCATCGCTATAAATATAGTTTGCGCGTAATTGAAAAAAAAATCTAATTGGCATTAATGATTCTCCTGATAACGCTACCATTAGTGCGAAGCCAAAGCATGAGAAATACACTGAAGCAATCACACACGTATCCTGTCTAGTGCCCAAAAGTAAACCTAAGTGTCAGCTGGCTAGCAACATAACAAGTATGAGATACTCGTATCCAGATGTTTGTCAGATACAAAAGCCATCAGCACTGCAAACACCGATGTTGGCCAGATGTTTTACAATATATATCCTTATACAATTGGTTATTTGTATCTCACTGCATCTGTAAATGTGAAATATTCATGCATTCTTAATTTGTTACTTTTACGGTTTCTTTAAGGCTGCCATTTTGGTCCACAATTGAGCTTTTGGTTTTCTCTCCTTATTGTGCAATGGTTTCTCTGCACAGTACTGCCCACCTCCGTCTGCTGTATTAGCTCTGTGGAGAGCTGCAGGCCATGATCACTAACCAGCTGTCAGTGCCACGGGCTTGACTGATGGATCATGAGAAGCCAGGGGGTCTCATCTGTTTCCTGTCTGTTCCAGGGGAACTTTCTGCTGACTGAATTGGCGATTTCATTTACAATGCCCTTCGGATAAGGACAAGGTGGGGGGGAAGGGGTGGTATGGGGGCATCAGGGCAGAGGTTGTGATGCCCATTGTCCTATTCCAGAGAAGAGGAAAAGAATGGAGAACATGTTTAACATGGAGATTTTAAGACTGTTTAATTCATTTGTCCACAGGTTGCAACCATCTAACTGGGAGGGAGGAGATTTCATCTTAGAGATGATCTGTGGGCAGTGCACGTTGAAGCCATTTGCATAGAACTATGGGCTGTGCCTCAGCCAAGCATGTCTCTACTGTTCAAAACGAGGAGGAAGCACAGAAGGGAAAGAACTACCAAAATGGCGATGTCTTTGGGGGTATGTACCGAGGATGGCTTGAGGGGCATTAAAATGGCTGCCTTGACTGTGTTAACCATTGACTGCTTAGGACTACATTAGCACTGTTTGCAACAAGAGCAGAATTGAAACAAGAGCTAAAATACTCGTGGGAAATTTAGCAAGTAATGCAGATGTATAGAACTGGAGATGTATGTTTTATTATAAATGATATATAATTGATTTGTTCAGTATTTGAAGTGTTTTCCAGACCTATATTGCCGCTGTCATGCTGTGTTAGTCTGTGCCTCTGAGGTTGGAAACCATTAAATATCCTATTTTAACAAGGCATGCCTTATATAAAAAGGATGTTTTTATGTAACGTCTCTGCTAAGAGAGAGCAGCCAATCATTTATAATATTACAGTTAGAACTGCTGTGTGATTTCTGACGTGAAGTTTGTGTTTTATTTTAATCTCTCCAGCTCTTTTTAAATATTTTGCAGCAAAACTTAAATATTTATCCTTTCCTGCTGGTGACAGATTTTAAATGTCCATTGCGCTCTCTTAATCAGCTGCCAAGGGACTGTTTTTGCTCTGTTGCATTAAGTGCATGGTTCCCTCTGACGTCCTGCTAGGTTGAGACAGTGCAAGTAACCCTGGAGATTGACCACTGATGTTGCTGTCTTTGAAAATATCTACCAGATGCAGCAGTTAGAATTGAAGTGTGTTTCTCCCAACGCCTGATTTTACCGATGGTTATTGCAGTTGTGCTTGTTGCAAAATATTTATACTTTCATTGGAATTGGATAGTTATCTATTGAACAAAGCCAACTCTACATTATGTATGCTAAATGTGAAGGAAACGTGCGTTTGATTTTTGCGGTGTTTACTTTTTTTTGCACCTTCGGAATACAATGTCGGAAAATGTGAGGTCATCCACCTTGGGGGAAAAAAAACAGTAAAAGGGAATATTATTTGAATGGGGAGAAATTACAACATGCTGAGGAGCAGAGGGACCTGGGGGTCCTTGTGCATGAAACTCTTTTGAGTCCTTGTGCATGAATCCCAAAAAGTTCGTTTGCAGGTGCAGCAGGTAATCAGGAAGGCGAAATGGAATGTTGGCCTTCATTGCGAGAGGGATGGAGTACAAAAGCAGGGAGGTCCTACTGCAACTGTATAGGGTATTGGTGAGGCCGCACCTGGAGTACTGCATGCAGTTTTGGTCACCTTACTTAAGGAAGGATATACTAGCTTTGGAGAGGATACAGAGACGATTCACTAGGCTGATTCCGGAGATGAGGGGGTTACCTTATGATGATAGATTGAGTAGACTGGGTCGTTACTCGTTGGAGTTCAGAAGGATGAGGGGTGATCTTATAGAAACATTTAAAATAATGAAAGGATAGCCAAGATAGAGGCAGAGAGGTTGTTTTCACTGGTCGGGGAGACTAGAACTAGAGGGCACAGCCTCAAAATACAGGGGAGCCAATTTAAAACCGAGTTGAGAAGGAATTTCTTCTCCCAGATGGTTGTGAATCTGTGGAATTCTCTGCCCAGGGAAGCAGTTGAGGCTAGCTCATTGAATGTATTCAAATCACAGATAGATAGATTTTTAACCAATAAGGGAATTAAAGGTTATGGGGAGCGGGCGGGTAAGTGGAGCTGAGTTCACGGCCAGATCAGCCATGATCTTGTTGAGTGGCGGAGCAGGCTCGAGGGGCTAGATGGCCTATTCCTGTTCCTAAATCTTATGATATGTTCTTAGCATAAAACCGATTTACTCGTTTTGTAGAGAATGGTGCCCAGTGGTGTAATAATTCCCCCTCCTCTCCTTTCTTCGGGACCACTCGATAACCCACGGACGATGGCCGACCAACCTCGTAATTAGAGACGTTTAGCATTACGTTGCTGACCTTAACACGACGTCAACCAGCATTTTTCATTCTGATGAAAAAGGATTTTTGAATTTTCTGTCCCATGAAAATCAGTCAAAAGTGATTCTGAGTAATCAAAACAAAGTCCTTATAGTTTTGGTATCTGTTGAAATTTGCCTGGTCATATTAAATTTGGTTTCTGCTTCCTTTTTACATGTGCTGGAGCAGTTACAGATTGCTATTTGATATGCAAAATGTCACTTCAAAGGCATTACTCTCATATTTGTTTGATTGCAAAGCAAGTAAAAGCCCTTAAACATTTACTGCTTACTTAATTTTGTAATGAGTAAAATCGAGGTGAAATACTGGGTAACACAAAAATGGCTGGAGCTCAGGAAACCATCATGTTCATTTAATAAACTTGGTATGACTGTGGAAGGTATCTTTGGTTCTCTTGCATCTCAGTTTTCATCTGCAACGGTTGTTTTCTGGATGTTATGCTCCCAGCTCGTCCACTCTTGGTAGTGCAGTTTTTGTAGTGTGCCTTCAGGAAGCTTTTTGGGCCATTATGAATCCCCATGTATGAGAGTTACAGCACAGATGCTAGTTTTCAGTGTGCTTCGCTAAGGGTAGAGTCTTTGATTATTTTTTGAGCAAGGAGCTTTCCCAGAGAGCTGTGGAGGCTGGGTCATTGAATATATTTAAGGTGGAGATAGACAGATTTTTGAATGATAAGGGAGACGAGGGCTATGGGGAGCGGGCAGGGAAGTGGAGTTGTGAGTCCATGATCAGATCAGCCATAATATTGAATGGCGGAGCAGGCTTGAGGGGCCAAATGGCCTACTCCTGCTCCTTTTTCTTATGTTCTGCATTGTGTCTTGCCTGTTAACATTGAATAAACTGTAGTTTATAACCTAAATCCAAGACTCTGATGTTTGTCCTTTCTTTTTCCAAAGTCTCCGAGATCATGAGAGAGCTAGTATCATATGCAGTTAACTGCAATCAAAGTGGAAAGAAACCTAATAAAAATGTCAGACTGAATGACTTGTATTGGATCACCTGAATGATTCATTGTATTGTATCACTGATGGAGAGTGCCACACTTCCATACTCCATTGAGTTTTTGAGCTCAGTCAGAGATGCCAAGTAGAGGGAACATGTGTCTTCACTTGTCGCAGTTAGTAGCTCTTGCCTTTGGGTCTGTAAATGGTGGATTCAGGCACACACTCGGACTTCGGCACATGGTCTAGGTTGGCGCTCCCGTGCAGTGCTGAGACTTGTTGGAGGTTCTGGTCTTTGGATGAGGCTTCTGCCTGTTGTGGCGGTTCAATAGTTGGAACCGTAGAAATCCCATGATGCTATTTGAAGGAGAGCATGGTATTCCTGATTTCCTGACCAATATTTTTCCCTTAACCAACATCCCCAGCACACATTAAATGGTCATTTCAAGAAGGTTTATAGGACGCTGATGGTTGCAAAATGGCTTCTTGCATTTGGTGACACCGCAATGTTGACTGCACTGTTTTACAATTTGTACGTGAAGTGGTTTGGGAGGTTTCCGACAGATGTAATAGGCACTATGTAAATGCAAGTTCTTTTCCTTTCTAACATGCAACAGATTGAATAAATAAATGCAGGGCTTATTATATCAATACTTGTAGGGGAGGGCAGATTATTTGATGCGGAATCTGAACCAGGCTGCTCTCCCAGTTGACTTGGCAGCTTGTCAAGAGAACTCTGGGTGTTCAGGGAACAAACCATCCATCCCACCCATGAGATGCACGAGATGCACGAGATACATGCCTTGAGGACGAGTGGGTGCATGGTCTGCAATGAGGAAAGAATTGCTGGTGATTTGGTGCATGTTAGACTTGCCAGTAGCATAATTTCAAACATATGGAGGTTGGTTGGGAGGGAAAGATCTTAACTTCTAGTGTTTCTCATTGCAAATATAAAGATAGCCTATTGTGTAATTATATTGTGATATTTTTTGTTTTTGTTTCAGACAACCATGTTTTGATCAGTGTACAAAGTTAAAAGTTAGTAAGCAAATACAGAGCATAAAAAGCTGTTGTAGAAACATTTCCAAAACAAACTAAGTGAAGGCTCTCCCAATGGCCTAGTGGGCTTCACAGCCTTACAGGCATGGAAGGTCCCAAGTTTGATGCCCAGTCTGTGTAGAGTTAGTTGATTACCGATGGGGTGCTAGTTGGGGGTGCAATGATTGGTCTGTCCGCCCCGAATTTAGTGAACATCACTTCGGACTGCTATCCGGCAAGTCCTGCTGGAAGTATGCATGTGTAAACGTTGAGTGAGTGCAGGATTGGGCCAATCACTCAACACCTCTATCAAGAGCCTGCCAACACCCATTATCTGGGGTCACCGGAGTAATGGCCACTTGGACCAACTAGCAGAGGGTCCCCAATACCGAGAGAACCACATACTGGCCTATAAGTTCAGCTGAGCTGAGCAAAAGGGGAAAACTGACAAGGAATATGTGTATGAATAATCAATTGGGCAAAATACTAACAAAAAAGTTAAGTGAACCATAGCAGAGAGTTTAAGTCCTGCGTGATACTGTTTTGCATGATACTGCCCACTCACGCACAGCACTTCCATTGAACAATGAAAAGACAAATGGAGTTTAAAAAAAAGACTTTTGAGAGGAAATTATTATAGTACTTCCAGTAACAGTTTATTGATCAAGATGCAGTTTCAGCGCTGAGGATTTAGTTAGTAATAGGGGGCATGCAGTTGAATGATCTATAGAAGCAATTGATGGGTGAATTGTGTGTGTAAAATTTATTTTTTAGGCTGGCAATTATTTTTTGGTCATGGAGGCAAATTGTAATGATACCTTTCTTATTGAAAGCAAGAGGGATATGGGTGATGATCTGATGACCATATACCTTTTATTAGCCAATGTATTTGGAGATGTTGTAAAAATATTTTTGTATATAGAAAACCTAATCAAATTAGATAGAATTTACAGTCCAGAAACAGCCATTTGGTACAACTGGTCTGTGCCAATGTTTATACTCTACACAAGCCTCCTCTCACCCTACTTCATTGAACTCTGTCAACATATCCTTTTGCTCTCATGTATTTATCTAGCTTCCCCTTAAAAGCATCTATGCTATTCGCTTTAATTTTGACTTTAACTCTTTTATTTAAGTCTTGGAACGGTTAGGGAAACTTGCTTACCATATTTTCCTTGTTTAGTTTTTTATTTAATTTAAAAAAAAAAGTTTACTGAGCAATGAGTGTAACTTTCCCAGTGGCTCCTGTTACTTTAAAATACTGCCGCTTTCTGACACCAACCTCCAATGGTGTATTTAGTCAGCTATTACTGTACATCCTGTAAATCAGCTCCATGGTATAGAACACTGGTTTAAGATGCCACTTACCTGGATTATTTCCGCTTTGCTGCCAAAACATGAATAATACATCGCAAACCACCAATAAAGCAAGAAAGAACTTGCATTTATATAGCGCCTATCACATCCTCAGGATGTCCCAATATTCTTTACAGCCAAAGTAACACTTTTGAAGTGTCGTCACTGTTGTAATGGAGAAAACATTGCAGCCAATTTGCAGATAGCAAGGTCCCACAAACAGCAATGTGACAATGGCCAGATAATCTGTTTTAGAGAAATAGGTGAACGATTTTAAAGAATAGGTAAAATCTTGACAAGCATTCGTGACAAGGAAGCTGTGTAAAGTAAGGTTAGCGCCTCAGCGAGTAACTTTGAAGTGGGCTCAAAAGATGGAGAAGCCTGCTATTCCCTGAAACCTCTCTTGCATCGTGGCTGCAATGGAGTGTGTGCTAAAACAAATGTTCTCTCAGTTCCTTGTCTGGGATCTTGCCTTTCTTTCTGATGTAATTGAAACAGAGTCTTAAGCAATTTGCAGGGTACAAGCATGCTTCATTGCCAAGTGGTTAACAGTGTGGCCTAAGTGTTAACTGACTTTTCAAAATCTAGTCTGCCCCTCTCTATCCATGTTCTTGAATACATGTTTCACATCAGTTATGCTAAAAATATTAAATGTTAAGCTGTACAAACATGTCCGCTAAGTTATTTAGAAAAAAACACTCTTCTATGTTTACAATAACAGGGCAGTGTGACATTACACTACCTCGATACTGGTACTTAGTAAGTAATACACTCAGTCAGCACGGGTAATTTGTTACCTCAGAGCACTTGCAGATGTTAAAGCTTCGTGATCTAAAGATTTGTGGATTTCTTTGCCCCAGCAAAATGTTCCCAAGAAGAAGCAGTTAGACAACAAACTTTCTGCACCTCTTCCTCCACCCACCCCCCAAAACAGCAGTAATGCTTCCTTCAAGTATTGGCATGAGGAAAATCAGGTTAAAAATGTTTTCAGCTATCATCTGCTTACATTCATGGATCAGTTGGCTACGATTGCTCTGTCTGAAAGGTGGTTACTATGTTAATGACCTAGAAGTTGTTTTCCCAAAAGCTGTAAACAATAAGCAATTCATTAGCAATTTATTAGTTTATCTTGGTAATCAGTGAACGCCTAACGCCCATTATGATGCACTTGACGGGGATTGTCTGGCAGGCTTTGGCCACAAACATGAAGATAAAAAGTAACACAAACTGATAGCTTATCCTTGCAGCTTTCTGTTGAAAACCTTTGTCCAGGCTCAAAAGAAGAAAGTAGGAGAGTAATTAGGAGTTATTTTGTTTTAAGTCGAGCAAGAAGACCCATTGATGTGGAGAAGTGTCACATTTCCATTGTTTTTGTGCTGTTACGCAAAGACATGTTGTACTGATTGAATTAAATGATTCAGACTATAGCTGTTACTCTGTGTGTTCCATTGCTTGGAAATAAAGTAGCATAACAATTCATATGTGACCCCTTGTCTTACCAAGTATTTTCTCGATCCACCTTCAAAAAGATTGGAGAGACATGTGCGAATGATACACAACCAGTTCAGATCACAAACATAAGAACATAAGAATTCGGAACAGGAGTAGGCCATCTAGCCCCTCGAGCCTGCTCCACCATTCAACAAGATCATGGCTGATCTGGCCGTGGACTCAGCTCCACTTACCTGCCCATTCCCCATAACCCTTAATTCCCTTATTGGTTAAAAATCTATCTATCTGTGATTTGAATACATTCAATGAGCTAGCCTCAACTGCTTCCTTGGGCAGAGAACTCCACAGATTCACAACCCTCTGGGAGAAGAAATTCCTTCTCAACTTGGTTTTAAATTAGCTCCCCCGTATTTTGAGGCTGTGCCCCCTAGTTCTAGTCTCCCCGACCAGTGGAAACAACCTCTCTGCCTCTATCTTGTCTATCCCTTTCATTATTTTAACTGTTTCTATAAGATCACCCCTCATCATTCTGAACTCCAACGAGTAAAGACACTGTTGTATAAATAAATTTGGGCAGTGTGGGTTCACTCTGGCATATAAGGAAGGGGCATGGGATCCACTTAGAGGAGTAACTGATGTCACTGAACTGGGAAGATAGCTCTGGCAGACCCGAATTGTAACAATTTGAATGAGAAACGTACAGTGCGAAATGACCTACATAATTGGTGATTTGTTGCTTTCTTGTAAAGCACATTGGTAATGCAAACTCTAATGGTTCTCGGACATTAAGTACCCATGTCCAATTCTGGTCACTGAGACACAAGGGAAACATTTGGTTACTGGAGACAGTGGGAGCCATGAGGCTCATGCCGATTGTCAGAGGTTTAATTTATGAAGAAAAACTGAAGAAACTTGGGCTTTTTCAACTTGGAAAAGGGGGTGTTTAGGAGGTGATTTTTATTTTGAGGTACATAAGATACTTTCTGGATGGATTAACTAAAATAGGCCCAATGGGGTTCCTCATTTGTAATTATCTTGTGATTTTGTGACTTAACTGGCACGGTTCGTGTAAAATTGGTCAGATTGAAGGACCAGAAACCTTAAGTTTTCAGATTCCCAGATGGTTGGTTATTTGGAATATATTGATCGTTGAGAATTCCCCAAACACATCTTCCCAGATAGATAATTGGTTAGATTTAACTTAGTATATTTTTTAAATGGTATATCTGTGGACACAAAAGTTACACTACATTTATCACCCCATGTTGGAGGCAAAATCATTTTTAAAGTGCATTGTGCTTCTGAGCTGAAGCCTGCACCTGATGGGCACTTTTCAATTTGCAAAGTTTCCTAACCAAGCAACAATTGAACTCTGAATGACCTGAGGCTCTGTTAACTTGGACACTGGACCTTGTGATCTTAAAAGCATATACCTTCACCTTAACAGAAGAACAACAAATTGTGCGTTACATGGTATAGTGCTCTTACAAAGTTACATATAATCCAATTTACTGTGAGCAATGACATGGGAGATATATTAAAATAATAGGAATACATCACATTGGGTTACAGATGCAAACCAATCATAAAATGCTGTGTACTTCTAAGCTCTCAATCACAGTCCAATTTGCAATGTGCCCTGAATAATTGTGCATTTCATCATATAACACCCCATCCTTATAAATCAGTAGATCACTTGATTTACAGTGAAAAATGCATTGCCTGTCTTTCAAATTACACTTCTTGATTGTGCCTCATACTTAATAGTCTTACTTTTGGATTGGCTCATTTTTTGCATTCATGAAATGGTAATAAATCGGAACACAAAAGTGCTGCAACTAATCAAGCAATGAAATGAAATAGAGCTTGGACTAAAAGTCAGCATTTATTTCCAATCCCGAATTGCCCTTGAGAAGGTGGTGGTGAGCTGCCTTATACAACTGAGTGGCTTGCTGGGCCATTTCAGAGGGTAGTTAAGAGTCTGGAGTCACTTACTACTAGGGGGATGGCGAGAAAGCAGGAATGGGGTACTAAAGTTGCATGTTCAGCCATGAACTCATTGAATGGCGGTGCAGGCTAGAAGGGCCGAATGGCCTACTCCTGCACCTATTTTCTATGTCACATATAGGCTAGACTGGGTAAGAAAGGCAGATTTTCCTTTTTAACTTTTTACTCCAGATTTATTTAATTGAATTTAAATTCCCCAGCTGCTATGGCGAGATTTGAACTCGTGTCTCCGGATCATTAGTCCAGACCTCTGGATTATTAGCCCAGTAACATAACCACTATGCTACAGCACCCTGCACTCTCTGTTTACTTCCCACCTGCTACATGTTCACACTTTGCTCCTTTGTCTTTTCAACTCACCTCTTAAGGTCCAATAGTGAGTAATTGGTGGCACATAGTGTCATCACAAACAACTGCCCAGTGTCCCAGCAATGAGAGATCGACCATCATTTGGTGACTACCACCAAAGGCCTTTGACACTGTTAACAGCGAGGGACTATGGAGCATCCTCCTTAGTTTTGGCTGCCCCCAAAAGTTTGTCACCATCCTCCGCCTGTCCATGACGACATGCAGGCTGTGATCCTGACTAACAGACCCAATCCACGTCCGGACCGGGGTCAAGCAGGGCTGCGTCGTCGCACCACGCCAACCCTCTTCTCGATCTTCCTCGCTGCAATGCTCCACCTCATGCTCAACAAGCTCCCCGCTGGAGTGGAACTAAACTGTAGAACGAGTGGGAACCTGTTCAACCTTCGTCGCCTCCAGGCTAGATCCAGGACCGTCCCATTCTCTGTCGTAGAACTACAGTACGTGGACAACGCTTGCGTCTGTGCACATTTAGAGGCTGAACTCCAAGCCATCATCAACATCTTTACCGAGGCATACGAAAGCATAGGCCTTACACTAAACATCCATAAGACAAAGGTCCCCCACCAACCTGACCCCGCCACACAGCACTGTCCCCCAGTCATCAAGATCCATGGCGCGGCCTTGGACAACGTGGACCACTTTCCATACCTCGGGAGCCTATTATCAGCAAGAACAGACATTGACGATGAGGTTCAACACCGTCTCCAGTGCGCCAGCGCAGCCTTCGGTCGCATGAGGAAGATAGTGTTCGAAGATCAGGTCCTCAAATCTGGCACCAAGCTTATGGTCTACAGGGCTTTAGTGATCTCTGCCCTCCTGTATGATTCAGAGACGTGGACCATATACAGTTGACACCTCAAATCGCTGGAGAAATACCACCAACGATGTCTCCGCAAGATCCTGCAAATCCCCTGGGAGGACAGACGCGCCAACGTTGGCGTCCTCGACCGGGCCACCATCCCCACCATTGAAGCACTGACCACACTCGCCCAGCTCCGTTGGATGGGCCATATTGTCCACATGCCTGACACAAGACTCTCAGAGCAAGCGCTGTACTTGGAACTCCCACACGGCAGGCGAGCTCCAGGTGGGCAGAGGAAGCATTTCAAGAACACCCTCAAAACCTTCTTGATAAAGTGCAACATCCCCACTGACACCTGGGAGTCCCTGGCCAAAGACAGGCTTGTCGAGAGAAATGGTGGAGAGGTAGAGCTGGGTCTTGGCCATATTTACAAAAGGATATACTTGCTTTGGAGGCAGTTCAGAGAAGGTTCACTCGGTTGATTCTGGTGATGAGGCGGGATGACTTATGAGGAACGGTTGAATAGATTGGGCCTCTACTCATTGGAATTCAGAAGAATGGGAGGTGATCTTATTGAAATGTATAAGATTATGAGGGGGCTTGACAAGGTGGATGCAGAGAGGAGGTTTCCATTAATGGGGGAGACTAGAACTAGAGGGCATGATCTTAGAAGAAGGGTCTGCCCATTTAAAACAGAGATGAGGAGCTGTGGAATTCGATGCCTCAGAGAGCTGTGGAAGCTGGGACATTGAATAAATTTAAGACAGAAATGGACAGTTTCTTAAACGATAAGGGGTTATGAGGAGCGGGCGGGGAAGTGGAGCTGAGTCCATGATCAGATCAGCCATAATCTTATTGAATGGCGGAGCAGGCTCGAGGGGCCGTATGGCCTACTCCTGTTCCTATTTCTTATGTTCTTATGACTTCTCTGCTTTTATACTCTCTCCCCCTTTGCAATAAAGGCCAACATTCCATTTGATTTCCTGATTACTTGCTGTACCTGCATACTAAATTTTTGTGTTTCATGCACAAGGACCCCCAGGTTTCTCTGTACTGCAGCACTTTGACATTTTTCTCCATTTAAATAATAATTTGATTTTCTATTTTTTTTTCTGGGATAACCTTACATCCCACATTATACTCCATCTGCCAAATTTTTGCCCACTCACTTAGCCTGTCTATATCCCATTGCAGATTTTTTGTGTCCTTCTCACAATTTGCTTTGCCACCCATCTTTGTATCTTCAGCAAACTTGGCTACATTACACTCGGTCCCTTCTTCGAAGTCATTAATATAGATTGTAAATAGTTGAGGCCCCAGCATCAATCCCTGCGGCACCCCACTAGTTACTGTTTGCCAACCGGAAAATGACCCATTTATCCTGACTCTCTGTTTTCTGTTAGTTAGCCAATCCCCTATCTATGCTAATATATTACCCCCAACCCCGTGAACTTTATCTTGTGCAATAATCTTTTATGTGGCACCTTTTATCGAATGCCTTCTGGAAATCCAAATACACCACATCCACTAGGTCCCCCTTAAAGAAGGAAAGAGAGGCGGAGAGATTTAGGGAAGGAGTTCCAGAGCTTCGGGCCCAGGCAGCTGAAGGCATGTCCACAATGGTTGAACAGTTATAATGAGAGATGTTCAAGAGGACAGATTTTGAGGAGTGTAGACATCTTGTGGGGTGGGGCTGAAAAAGATTACAGAGATAGGGAGGGGCAAGGCCATGGAGTGATTTGTAAACAAGGATGAGAATTTTGAAATCAAGGCGTTGTTTAACTGGGAGTCAATGTCGGTCAGAAAGCACAGGGGTGATGGGTGATCTTGAAGATGCGAGTTAGTATATGGGCTGCTGAGTGTTGGATGAACTCAAGTTTACAAAGTGTGGAATGTGGGAGGCCGGCCAGGAGTGAGTTGGAGTGGTCAAGTCTAGAGGTAATGAATGAGGGTTTCAGCAGCAGAAATGCTGAGGCAGGGACGGAGGTGGGCAATATTACGGAGGTGGAAAAAGGCGGTTTTAGTTATGCCGCAGATATGTGACTGGAAACTCATTTCAGGGTCAAATACCTTGCGAGCAGTCTTGTTCACCCTCAGATTGATGCTAGGGAGAGGGATGGAGTCAGGGGTTGGGGAATGCAGTTTGTGGCGGGGACCAAAGACAATGGCTTCGGTCTTCCCAATATTTAATTGGAGAAAATTTCTGCTCATCCAGTACTAGATGTCGGACAAGCAGTCAGACAATTTAGATACCAAGCAGGGGTCGAGAGAAGTGGTGGAGAGGTACAGCTGGGTGTCAGTGTATATGTGGAAACTGACTCCATGTTTTCGAATGATATCGCCAAGGGTACCATATAGATAGAAACATAGAAAATAGGTGCAGGACTAGGCCATTCGGCCCTTCAAGCCTGCACCACCATTCAGTATGATCATAGCTGATCATACAACTTCAGTACCCCTTTCCTGCTTTCTCTCCATAACCCTTGATCCCTTTAGCCGTAAGGGCCACATCGAACTCCCTTTTGAATATATCCAACGAACTGGACTCAACAACTTTCTGTGGTAGAAAATTCCATAGGTTCACAATTCTCTGAGTGAAGAAATTTCTCCTCATCTCAGTCCCAAATGGCTTACCCTTTATCCTTAGACTGTGACCCCTGGTTCTGGATTTCCCCAATGTCAGGAACATTCTTCCTGCTTCTAACCTGTCCAAAATCCGTCAGAATTTTATATGTTTCTCTGAAATCCCCTCTCATTCTTCTAAATTCAAGTGAATATAGACCTAGTCGATCCAGTATTTCTTCATATGTCAGTCCTGCCATCCCGGGAATCAGTCTGGTGAACCTTCGCTGCACTCCCTCAATAGCAAGAATGTCCTTCCTCAGATTAGGAGACCAAAACTGTACACAATATTCAAGGTGTGGCCTCACCAAGGCCCTGTACAGCTGCAGTAACACCTCCCTGCTCCTATACTCAATTCCTCTTGCTATGAAGGCCAACATGCTATTTGCCTTCTTCACCGCCTGCTGTACCTGTATGCCAGCTTTCAATGACTGATGTACCATGACACCCAGGTCTCGTTGCACCTCCCCTTTTCCTAATCTGTCACCATTCAGATAATATTCTGTCTTCCTGTTGAGCCTTTTGAAAGTCCAAATACACCACATCCACTGGTTCTCCCTTGTCCACTCTACTAGTTACATCCTCAAAAAATTCTAGAAGATTTATTGAGCATGATTTCCCTTTCATAAATCTATGCTGACTTGAACTGATCCTGTCACTGCTTTCCAAATGCGTTGCTATTACATCTTTAATAAAAGGTGTAAATAAGAGGGGACCAAGGACAGATCCTTGGGGGACACCAGAAGTAAAGATGCGGAAGTGAGGAAGAGAAGCCATTGCAGGAGATTTTCTGGCTACAATTAGATAGATAAGAATGGAATCCGGCAAGTGCAGTCCCACCCAGCTGGAGATTGGTGGAGAGGCATTGGAGGAGGATGAAGTGGTCAACTGTGTCAAAGACTGCAGACTGGTCCAGAAGGACGAGGAGATGTCACAAAGATGTTATTTACATTGAACAGGAAAGGGAGGTTGGAGTTGGGGCGATAGCTAGCAAGGAAAGTGAGGTCAAGGGTTGTTTTTTTGGGGAGAGAAGTTATGACAGCAGATTTGAAGGAGAGAGGAATAGTACCTGAGGCGAGAGAACCGTCTTTCTCGTGTTCATGTTCCTTTTCTTGCTGTCTCGCCTCATCATCTATTTGCAACCTTCCTGCTGTAAGGACCGACAAATGATCAGAGTGTAAGCCTGAGAGTAAAGGGTGAGCTACGACCGGTGGCTGTCTCGGCTAACATTGGAGACAAAAAAGGAAGATGGGTGGTCAGCAGTTTAGTGGCAATAGGATCAAGGGAGCAGGAAGTGGACAAGATGAGTTTGGAGACATCAAGAGGGGAGATCAAAGAGAAAGTAGAGAAAGATATGAATTTAGAGCGAAGGCAGGTGGGAGCCTCAGAGGAAGTTTGGTCCTGTGAGGGGAAAGGAAGGGAACTCGCTGAGGCAGCTGATCAGATGGTCTCAATCTTTGAGACAAAGAAGTCCATGAGCTCCTCACACTTGTTGTTAGAGGTGATTGTGGTGGAGATAGGGGAAAGGGGTTTAAGGAGACAGTTAGCAGTAGAGAATAGCAGCCGGGGATTATTTTTGCAATCCAGAATGATCCTGGAATAGTGAGCAGTTTTTGTAGACGAGAGTAGGAACCAATAGTGTTTTATGTGTTCCAACCAGATCTGGCAGTGAATGGCTAAACCAGTTGTCTGCCACATCCATTCAAGTCTGCACCCTTTTGACTTGAGGGAGCGAAGATAAGGGCTGTACCAGGGAGAATGGCCAGGGTGGGAGAGAGTAATCATTTTATTAGATACTGGGGCATCAAAGGTGGTAGTGAGGGTGTGGTTGAGCAGATTGGTGGCTGCAGAAATGTCATTGTTAAAAGAGGGCCAAAGGTTGGACAGTTTGGAGTTGATAAGTGCAGTTGTTGTCGAGTTTGGAGAGCGTTTTTTTCCAGGGGCAGATGCAGAAGGAAGTAGGTTTGGATTGGGGAAGGGGAATGTGGGTCGAGAACGATGCAAGGAAATGGTCAGAGATGGCTTTATCTTTAATAGATACGGTTGGAATAGCAAGGCCACAAGAGATTGCAAGGTCAAGGGGTGGCTGTGAATATGAGTTGAGGAATTTACATGGAGGGAGAAATTAAGGGAGGACAGGAGGGTAGTGAACTTAGAGGAGAGAGAGCATGATGAATTGAGATGGAGGTTGAAGTCACCGAGGATGAGAAGTCGCTTGGTGCATCGGCTGAGGGAGGATAGCAGTGAGGATATATCCGTGATAACGTTTTTATCATATTTGGGTGAGTGGTAGAGAATGAGAATTTTAAATGAGAGGTGAGAGGGGTAACATAAGGCAAGATGTTCAAAAGATGAGAAAGTGCCGGAGAAGTAGGGGGACAGACCAAGGTATGATTTCGTGATGAGAGCTGTACCGCCACCACGGTGGTCTGGGTGGGACAAGTGGTGGATGGTATAGGCAGGAGGGGAAGCTTTCATTAAAGTTAATAATACTTGTAGTAATACTGTACCTTTCATGCACAAGAACCCCCAGGTCCCTCTGTACTGCAGCACTTTGTAATTTCCTTTTAAATAATAATCTGCTTTTTTATTTTTCCTGCCAACATTCTCAAATATTTATTTATTGTTGCCTCTGTAAATGTCACCATGCCCCTCACCCTGCTTGCCTTAATGGCAGAGAGCTTCATACTAACAGCTCACATCTATACCACTCACAGTCCAGATTTCACTATTCAAGTGCAGTCTTGGCCAGCCTCCCACCTTGCACCCCCTATAAACTTCAGCTCATCCAAATCTCTGCTGCCCGTATCCTAACTCGCACCAAGCCCCGTTCCCCCATCACCTCTGTGCTTGTTGACCTACATTGGCTCCTAGTCCAGTATTGTCTCAAATTTAAAATTCTCATCCTTCAAATCACTCAATGGCCTCTCCCTTCACTATCTCTGTAACCTCCTCCAGCCCTACAATCCTCTGAGATCTCCGCGTTCCTCCAATTCTGGCCTCTTATGCCTCTCATTTTTTTGCCCTCCATTGGCGGCCTTGCCTTCAGCTGTCTAGGTGCTAAGCTCTGGAATTCCTTCCCTAAACCTCTCCATTTCTCTGTGATTCTGCCTTTCTACTTCTCTCTCCTCCTTTAAGAATCTCCTTAAAGCTTACCTCTGACCAAGCTTTTGTTCTAATATATCCTTTATGGCTCCATGTTCAATTTTGTCTAATAACGATTTTGTGAAGCACCTTAGGACGTTTCACTACATTAAAGACATTCTTTCATTCCATCAGTTACAGCTAACAGCTATACTGCTCCCAGTTTGCCCAACTGCCACATTTAGTGACATGTGGTGGGAAAGTGAATCTCAGCTTGCTTTATTTTCAGCTACTACACGCATGGATATCTATCCCCAGTGCTTCCACACCCTGGGACCCTCTCCCTTCATCCCATTCCACATTGCTGCATTGCCTGTTACCCCTTTACTGTCTACTATACATGGACCATGTACAGTAGACACCTCAAGTCGCTGGAGATATATCACCAATGATGTCTCTGCAAGATCCTACAAATCCCCTGGGAGGACAGGCGCACCAACAGCAGCTTCCTCGCCCAGGCTAACATCCCCAGCATTGAAGCACTGACCACACTCAATCAGCTCCGCTGGGCAGGCCACATAGTTCTCATGCCAGACACGAGACTCCCAAAACAAGTGCTCTATGCGGAGCTCCTTCATGGCAAATGAGCTAAAGGTGGGCAGCGGGAACGTTACAAGGACATTCTCAAAGCCTCCCTGATAAAAGTGCGACATCCCCACTGACACCTGGGAGTTCCTGGCCAAAGACCAACCAAAGTGGAGAAAGTGCATCCGGGAGGGCATTGAGCACTTCGAGCCTCAACGCCGAGAGCGTGCAGAAATCAAGCGCAGGCAACGGAAAGAGCATGCGGCAAAACAGTCCCACCCACCCCTTCCCTCTACAACTGTCTGTCCCACCTGTGAGAGATGTGGCTCTCGTATTGGACTGTACAGCCACCAAAGAACTCACTTCAGGAGTGGAAGCAAGTCTTCCTCGATTCCGAGGGACTGCCTATGATGATGATGATGATTTTCACCAGTGCTGCCTAACTCAGTACTTTTTTCCTCATGGGTACTCTTTCCCTCATGTCAGACCCCAGGAATCTCCCAAGTGAACGGAACCTGCTCTGTGCCAAATCCCACGAACTCTGTCTTAATGATGCCTGTCTTGGGACCCTCACTGTAAGACCCTGGAGCAACCCCTCAATGCTCCCAAATCCCATGTGTTGCTAAACTCCAGGATACCTATTACAGTGCTTCCAAGTGCTAGGACCACCCCACCTCCCAGTGTTAATATAAGCTTGGTACCCCTCAGAGTGCTACTAAACCCGTGCCCATTCCTGAGTATTGATAATTGCCAGATACCGACTTTCAATCTGCTACAACATGCCTATCAAATTACTATGTATCCTGGGGATTAAAAAGTACAAGATAAAAATTATGTAGGCAAAGGAACATATAGTAGTCAAGGCCACTGATTTACAGTTTTCATTAAAAAATAATTATAATTTGATTCCCAAACACAAGTAAAATACAAGAATACTATGAAATATAAAACAAATTTGGCATATTAAGTTACACTAAATCAGCAGCTCTGATGATGCATTGTGTATTACATGACGCAATACCCCTGTTGTTTTCAGCGTACCCCCCTGACTCACTGAGCAATGCTGTGGACGATCGCAGGTAGTGTAAAATTAGTGCATTTGTGTGTCACACTCCAGATATCAACTTGGCAAATTGTATACAAACTTCTTGCAGGCAATTGGTTCAACATTGTGTTTGTAAAACAGCAAATCAGAGATCTGATATATGAGCAGTGATAAAAATCTACCAGTTTTTTTTTAAAAAGCAGAGACTGAACCAATCAACACATTCAAAGAATATGAAATCCTTTGAGCCATTCTAACTGACGTATCATAACATTGAAAATAAGGCTTGTAA
Organism: Pristiophorus japonicus; assembly: GCF_044704955.1. Taxonomy (NCBI): domain Eukaryota; kingdom Metazoa; phylum Chordata; class Chondrichthyes; family Pristiophoridae; genus Pristiophorus; species Pristiophorus japonicus. Next base: position 124,454,092 of record NC_091984.1, read on the forward strand.
CATAATAACGGATCTAAATATTCTACATTTATCACAATAACTTGATTAAAATAAAGCCTCTGAAAAGCTGAGAGTTGAGTTAATATTCTTCCCAGACTTATCACTTGGTCAATTGTTAAGAGTTAAGGATTAAACCAGTGTCTGCAATTCCTAAGATGTTGAGTGTGAGTATGCAGACTGTGGAGAAAGCCCAGCATTCATCAGTATGTTACTTTCTTATTGGAAGAAATTGACGTGAACCAACCAGCTTCAAGAAATTTGACTGCAATAAATTGGAGGCACAGGAAGTGTGAGGTGAGGAAGAGGAATTGTATATACATTGTACCATTTCAATTATAGACTAGCCAATCTGGTGTGGCATAGCTTGCAGTAAGTGAGTAGATGTGCTATTCCCTAAGAACTGAAACGTTGTGCCCTGTTGAAGAGAACGCAGGTGTGTGCTACTTTCAGCCATCTGTCTTCTCGAAATGAATGCAGGGGTCAGGTGCAGGTAAGGCTGCAAGTCTGAACCTTGATTTGGTTTATTTGACATGTCAAAAGGCAAGCTGGAGACAAGGAAGCTTGAAATATGGCATTTTAAGAATGCTTTGCATCTGTGAGAGGGAGCTGAGGGGATAAAGTCAAAATTGTAAATTATCTTAATTATAATAATCATTGTAGATGATTATAATCTAACCCACCCGGCGAGAAACTGACGGGATTGGATCAGGTGTCGGTTTTCACCCGGCCTCATTGAGGGTGGTGCGACGTAAAATCGAGTGGGTTCGGTTAAAATTAATCTTGTTATTTCAAATGTTTAGACTTTCCTAATTTAAAATGTTTATACTTTCCTACGTCCACGCCTAGCTCAGAACTTACCACAGAACTGTTTTTTAGTATTTTTAAAAATTTACTTGATGTATGATAGCTTCTGAGGAAGTGAAGCCAGACATTAATATCTGGAGTCCATCAAGCAGTAGAATTGGCCAAACACAGGCAAGTAAAATAAGTGTGTGTGTTATAATTCGGGTATCATTATAATAAATTTAACTATCATTAAGAGTGACTGAGAAGTTTGGAAGTAAATGCTGTACTAATAGGAATTATGTGTCGGACACAACTTTAATATATTAAACATATATATATGAAATATTCAGCCTGTCAGTCAGCATCTGAAAACTTGAAATTTGGGTGGAAGATTTTTTCATTTCATATTTTCAAAATTTGAGCTTTTTATTTTATTTTTCTCTGGGTATATTTAAAAAAATATTTCATTGTACAATAATTTGGCTTATTAAAATTTGAATAGTGTGCTTTAGAGCTACTTAGTGCCATGATTGAATTGTTTATATTTTAGCAGACCAGTACAGCGCTGGGTTTCTTGTGTTTAATAATGTCTCTCTTATTCAAAAGCTGTTTTCAGATTTGAGGTCTGAAGTGTAGATTGCCTCAGAAGATGCAGATAAATCTCTGCCTAGTTTAACACATTATGTTTGATTTATAAGTCTAGAAACTTGTTATTGTTGGATGATTGAACTGCTGACTATTTGGTTGGGCATATGGGAAAGGTTTTGTGACATTAATTCAAAAATTTTCATTCAGTCATTTTAATGTTTTCTTTTTTGCTCATCAAAGTGATAAATGGGTGTTCTGGAGAAAGGAATATCTTTCCTCTTACCCATTCAAAATACTAAGCACTGATTTTTTTTTTTCATTCTCAGGATATGGGCATCGCTGGCAAGGCCAGCATTTATTGTCCATTGCTAATTGCCCTTGAGAAGGTGGTGGTGAGCCGCTGCAGTCCGTGTGGTGAAGTTACTCCCACAATACTGTTAGGTAGGGCGTGTTCCAGGATTTTGACCCAGCGAGGCTGAAGGAACGACGATGTATGTCCAAATCGGGATGGTGTGTGACTTAGAGAGGATCTTGGAGATAATGGTATTCCCATGCACCTGCTGCCCTTGTGCTTCTAAGTAGTGGAAGCCATGGGTTTGGAAGGTGCTGCTGTAGAAGCCTTGGCGAGTTGCTGCAGTGCATTCTCTAATTAGTACACACTGCAGCCACTGTACACTGGTGATGGAGAGGATAGATATTTAGGCTCGATTGTTATTATGCAGCTTAAATCTTTCTAAACTCCCCAACTCCCCTATGATCCAGCTCTGAAGAGCACCATCTATTACACCAGTGCCAATTCTATTTATCGTCAACCAATCTGACCTGGTGCCCTCTACGTGACTTGTCTGGATTCTAAATTCAGTCACTACTACTGAAGTCCTAAAGTGTATCAGTTTAAAATCCTATTAGGTTGTGTGTGGTGGAATGGGTCATTAATTGGGACAAAATTTCAAATCTTTGTTGTTTCCTGCCTGGAGTTTCTGCTAGAACAGAAACCAGGAGCAGCAGCGAGCGCGGACCTGGTCGGAGACGGAGCGAAGACCGGGGGAATAAAGAGCAGAGCAGAGCAGAGGAGAGAGAGACCAGACTCACTGGGAGCAGCGGCGAGAGAAAAAGAAAATCCAAGAGTGACATCACAGGCACAGGAAAGCTGGTAACTGGTTGATAAAGGACACACCCCGCAGCTAAAAAGTGCACAGGCAGAGAGGGAATGGGTGACCGCCAGACAGAAGAGGAGGGCCAGGCAGGAATTCCTGAGTGCAACTTGCACTCCAAGCAGTATTCTGTTCTAAGTACTGGTGAGGGCGAGGGTTCCTCTGAGCCAAGTCCATGGCACCACAGATGGCTCAGCTGTACAGGTGGGAGGAGGAAGATAGGGAACGCAATAGTGGCAGGGGATTTGATAGGGGAGCAGACAGACGTTTCTATGGCCATAGACGTGACTCCAGGATGGTATGTTGCCTCCCTGGTGCCAAGGTTAAGGATATCACTGAGCGGCTGCGGCACAATCTGAGGGGGGAGGGTGAACAGCCAGAGATCGTGGTCCATATTGGTACCAACAACATAGGTTGAAAGAGGGATGCAGTCCTGCAGGCAGGATTTAGTGAGCTAAGAAAGAGATTAAAAAGCAGGTGCTCAAAGGTAGTAATCTCTGGATTATTCCCGGTGCCACGCACGAGTGAGTATAGAAATAGAAGGATAGAGCAGATGAATGCGTTGCTGGAGAGATGGTACAGGAGAGAGGGCTTCAAATTCCTGCAGCATTGGGGCTGGTTCTGGGGGAGGTGGGACCTGTACATACCGGGCGGGTTGCATCTCAACAGAGCCGGTACCAATATCTTCACAGGGTGGTTTGCTAGTGCTGTTGGGGAGGGTTTAAACTAAGTTGGCAGAGGGATGAGCACCAGGACGTAGCATTAGAGAGGAGAAACAAAGGGCATAACGGATTGGGAGAGACAGATAGCATGAAAGCAAGAAATAGTAAGTTATTAGGTGGGGTCAGATTAAGAAAGAACACAGGATGGTCTAAAATAGGTTTACAGTGTATGCATGTGAACACATGTAGCATAAGAAACAAGGTAAGTGAGCTGCAGGTGCAAATAGCTACATGGGAATATGATGATGTGGCAATAACGGAGACCTGATCAAAAATGGGCAGGGTTGGGTATTAAACATTCCTGGATATAGGGTGTTCAGGAAAGGTAGGGAAGGTAAGTTAGGAGGTGGTGTGGCAGTATTGGTTAAGGAGAATGTTATAGTGCTGGAGAGAGAGGATGTCCTGGAGGTATCAAGGACAGAGTCTATGGCTAGAGTTTAGAAATAACAGAGGTGCCATCACACTACGAGGTGTATTCTATAGGCCACCATCTAGTGGGAAAAATATGGATGAGCAAATTTGCAGAGAAATTACAGACAGATGCAAGAACTATAGAGTAGTGATAATGGGTGGGACTTCAACTATCCTAATATAGACTGACATAGTGTCAAGGGCAGAGAGGGGAAAGAATTTCTAAAGTGTGTTCAGGAGAACTTTCTTGATCAGTATGTTTCCGGCCCAATGTGGAAGGAGGCATTTCTGGATCTGGTTCTGGGGAATGAGATGAGTCAGGTGGAGTAAGTGCCATTCGGGAACATTTAAAGACTAGTGATCAAAGTATCATACAATTTAGATTAGCTACAGAAAAGGACAGGGAGAAATCTAGAGTAAAACTACTTAATTGGAGGAAAGCATATTTCAGTGGAATAAGAACAGATCTGACCCGGGTAAATTGGAATCAAAGATTGGCAGGCAAAACTGTAGTGGAACAATGGGCTGCCTTTAAAGAGGAAATAATTCGAGTACAGTCGAGGTACATTCCCACTAGGGGGAAAGTGAGGGCAACTGAAGTCTGAGCATCCTGGATGACGAAAAAGACAGAGAGTAAGATGAAGCAGAAAAAGAGCGCGTATGACAAATGTCAGGCCGAAAATACATCTGAGAATCAGGCTAAATATAAAAAGTTCAGAGAAGAAATGAAAAAGAGAATAAGAGGGGCAAAGAGAGTGTATGAGAATAGAATGGCAGCTAACATAAAAGTGAATCCAAACGTCTTCTATAGGCAGATAAATAGTAAATGAGTAGTAAGAGGAGGGGTGGAGCCGATTAGGGACCAAAAAAGAGACCAACGCATGGAGGCAGAGGGTATGGCTGAGGTATTAAATGAGTACTTTGGATCTGTGTTCACCAAGGAAGAAGATGCTGCCTAGACTAGTAAAGGAGGAGGTAGAGGAGATACTGGATGGGATAAGAATTGATAAAGAGAAGGTACTAAAAAGGTTGGCTGTACTTAAAATAGATAAGTCACCAGGACCGGATGGGATGTATCCTAGGATGCTGAAGGAAGAAATCGCGGAGGTACTGGCCATAATCTTTCAATCCACCTTAGAAACTGGGGTGGTGCCAGAGTACTGGGGAATTGCAAATATTACACAGTTGTTCAAAAAAGGGTGTAAAGATAAACCTAGCAATTAGAGCCCAGTCAGTTTAATCTCAGTAGTGGGGAAGCTTTTAGAAGCAATAATCAGGGATAAAATTAAGTCACTCAGACGTGTGGATGAATTAAGTAAAGCCAGCACAGATTTGTTAAAGGAAAATCATGTGTAACCAACTTGATTGAGTTTTTTGATCAGGTAACAGAGATAAGGTCAATGCGGTTGACGTGATGTACATGGATTTCCATAGGGCATTTGACAAAGTGCCACATAATAGGCTTGCCAGCAAAGTTAAAGCCCATGGAATAAAAGGGACAGTGGCAGCATGGATACAAAATTGGCTAAGTGACAGGAAACAAAGAGTAATGGTGAATAGTTGTTTTTCTAACTGGAGGAATGTACACAGTGGTATTCCCCAGGGCTCGGTACTAGGACCACTGCTTTTCTTGATATATATTAATGACTTAGACTTGGGTATACAGGATAACATTTCAAAATTTGCAGATGACACAAAACTTGGAAGTATAGTGAACAGTGAGGAGGCTAGTGATCGACTTCAAGAGGACATAGACAGGCTGGTGGAATGGGCAGACACATGGCAGATGAAATTTAAAGCAGAAAAGTGTGAATTGATTCATTTTGGTAGAAAGAATAAAGAGGGGAAATATAAACTAAAGTGTACAATTGTAAAGGGGGTGCATGAACAGAGAGGCTGAGGGGTATATGAAAATTGGTTCGGCCTCAACTGCAGTATTGTGTCCAATTTTGGGCACTGCACTTTAGGAATGATGTGAAGGCCTTAGAGAGGGTGCAGAAAAGATGTACGAGAATGATTCCAGGGATGAGGGACTTCAGCTACATGGATAGACTGGAGAAGCTGGAGTTGTTCTCCTTAGAGCAGAGACGATTGAGAGGAGCTTTGATAGAGCTGTTCACAATCATGAGGGGTCTAGAAAGAGTAGATAGAGAGAAACTGTTCCCATTGGCAGAAGGGTCAAGAATCGGAGGACACAGATTTAAGGTGATTGACAAAAGAACCAAAGGCGATATGAGGAAAAACGTTTTTACACAGTGACTGGTTATGATCTGGAATGCACTGCCTGAAAGAAACATAGAAACATAGAAAATAGGTGCGGGAGTAGGCCATTCGGCCCTTCGAGCCTGCACCACAATTCAATGAGTTCATGGCTGAACATGCAACTTCAGTACCCCATTCCTGCTTTCTCACCATACCCCTTGATCCCCCTAGTAGTAAGGACTACATCTAATTCCTTCTTGAATATATTTAGTGAATTGGCCTCAACAACTTTCTGTGGTAGAGAATTCCACAGGTTCACCACTCTCTGGGTGAAGAAGTTTCTCCTCATCTCGGTCCTAAATGGCTTACCCCTTATCCTTAGACTGTGACCCCTGGTTCTGGACTTCCCCAACATTGGGAACATTCTTCCTGCATCTAACCTGTCTAACCCCGTCAGAATTTTAAACGTTTCTATGAGGTCCCCTCTCATTCTTCTGAACTCCAGTGAATACAAGCCAAGTTGATGCAGTCTTTCTTGATTTGTCAGTCCCACCATCCCGGGAATCAGTCTGGTGAACCTTCGCTGCACTCCCTCAATAGCAAGAACGTCCTTCCTCAAGTTAGGAGACCAAAACTGTACACAATACTCCAGGTGTGGCCTCACCAAGGCCCTGTACAACTGTAGTAACACCTCCCTGCCCTGTAACATAGAAACATAGAAAATAGGTGCAGGAGTAGGCCATTCAGCCCTTCTAGCCTGCACCGCCATTCAATGAGTTCATGGCTGAACATGCAACTTTAGTACCCCCTTCCTGCTTTCTCGCCATACCCCTTGATCCCCTGAGTAGTAAGGACTTCATCTAACTCCCTTTTGAATGTATTTAGTAATTGGCCTCAACTACTTTCTGTGGTAGAGAATTCCACAGGTTCACCACTCTCTGGGTGAAGAAGTTTCTCCTCATCTCGGTCCTAAATGGCTTACTCCTTATCCTTAGACTGTGACCCCTGGTTCTGGACATCCCCAACATTGGGAACATTCTTCCTGCATCTAACCTGTCTAAACCCGTCAGAATTTTAAACGTTTCTATGAGGTCCCCTCTCATTCTTCTGAACTCCAGTGAATACAAGCCCAGTTGATGCAGTCTTTCTTGATAGGTCAGTCCCACCATCCCGGGAATCAGTCTGGTGAATCTTCGCTGCACTCCCTCAATAGCAAGAACGTCCTTCCTCAAGTTAGGAGACCAAAACTGTACACAATACTCCAGGTGTGGCCTCACCAATGCCCTGCACAACTGTAGCAACACCTCCCTGCCTCTGTACTCAAATCCCCTCGCTATGAAGGCCAACATGCCATTTGCTTTCTTAACCGCCTGCTGTACCTGCATGCCAACCTTCAATGACTGATGTACCATGACACCCAGGTCTCGTTGCACCTCCCCTTTTCCTAATCTGTCACCATTCAGATAATAGTCTGTCTCTCTGTTTTTACCACCAAAGTGGATAACCTCACATTTATCCACATTATACTTCATCTGCCATGAATTTGCCCACTCACCTAACCTATCCAAGTCACTCTGCAGCCTCATAGCATCCTCCTCGCAGCTCACACTGCCACCCAACTTAGTGTCATCCGCAAATTTGGAGATACTACATTTAATCCCCTCGTCTAAATCATTAATGTACAATGTAAACAGCTGGGGCCCCAGCACAGAATCTTGCGGTACCCCACTAGTCACTGCCTGCCATTCTGAAAAGTACCCATTTACTCCTACACTTTGCTTCCTGTCTGACAACCAGTTCTCAATCCACGTCAGCACACTACCCCCAATCCCATGTGCTTTAACTTTGCACATTAATCTCTTGTGTGGGATCTTGTCGAAAGCCTTCTGAAAGTCCAAATATACCACATCAACTGGTTCTCCCTTATCCACTCTACTGGAAACATCCTCAAAAAATTGCAGAAGATTTGTCAAGCATGATTTCCCTTTCACAAATCCATGCTGACTTGGACCTATCATGTCACCATTTTCCAAATGCACTGCTATGACATTCTTAATAATTGATTCCATCATTTTATCCACTACTGAGGTCAGGCTGACCGGTCTATAATTCTCTGCTTTCTCTCTCCCTCCTTTTTTAAAACGTGGGGTTACATTGGCTACCCTCCACTACTCGATAGGAACTGATCCAGAATCAATGGAATGTTGGAAAATGACTGTCAATGCATCCGCTATTTCCAAGGCCACCTCCTTAAGTATTCTGGGATGCAGTCCATCAGGCCCTGGTGATTTATCGGCCTTCAATCCCATCAATTTCCCCAACACAATTTCCCGACTAATAAAGATTTCCCTCAGTTCCTCCTCCTTACTAGACCCTCTGACCCCTTTTATATCCGGAAGGTTGTTGGTGTCCTCCTTGGTGAATACCGAACCAAAGTACTTGTTCAATTGGTCTGCCATTTCTTTGTTCCCCGTTATGACTTCCCCTGATTCTGACTGCAGGGGATCTACGTTTGTCTTTACTAACCTTTTTCTCTTTACATACCGAGAGAAACTTTTGCAATCCGCCTTAATGTTCCCTGCAAGCTTCTTCTCGTACTCCATTTTCCCTGCCCTAATCAAACCCTTTGTCCTCCTCTGCTGAGTTCTAAATTTCTCCCAGTCCCCGGGTTCGCTGCTATTTCTGGCCAATTTGTATGCCACTTCCTTGGCTTTAATACTATCCCTGATTTCCCTTGATAGCCACGGTTGAGCCACCTTCCCTTTTTTATTTTTATGCCAGACAGGAATGTACAATTGTTGTAGTTCATCCATGCGGTCTCTAAATGTCTGCCATTGCCCATCCACAGTCAACCCCTTAAGTATCATTCGCCAATCTATCCTAGCCAATTCGCGCCTCATACCTTCAAAGTTACCCTTCTTTAAGTTCTGGACCATGGTCTCTGAATTAACTGTTTCATTCTCCATCCTAATGCAGAATTCCACCATATTATGGTCACTCTTCCCCAAGGGGCCTCGCACAATGAGATTGCTAATTAATCCTCTCTCATTGCACAACACCCAGTCTAAGATGGCCTCCCCCCTAGTTGGTTCCTCGACATATTGGTCTAGAAAACCATCCCTTATGCACTCCAGGAAATCCTCCTCCACCGTATTGCTTCCAGTTTGGCTAGCCCAATCTATGTGCATATTAAAGTCATCCATTATAACTGCTGCACCTTTATTGCATGCACCCCTAATTTCCTGTTTGATACCCTCCCCAACATCACTACTACTGTTTGGAGGTCTGTACGCAACTCCCACTAACATTTTTTGCCCTTTGGTGTTCTGCTGCTCTACCCATATAGATTCCACATCATCCAAGCTAATGTCTTTCCTAACTATTGCATTAATCTCCTCTTTAACCAGCAATGCTACCCCATCTCCTTTTCCTTTTATTCTATCCTTCCTGAATGTTGAATACCCCTGGATGTTGAGTTCCCAGCCCTGATCATCCTGGAGCCACATCTCCGTAATCCCAATCACATCATATTTGTTAACATCTATTTGCACAGTTAATTCCCCTCGCTATGAAGGCCAACATGCCATTTGCTTTCTTAACCGCCTGCTGCACTTGCATGCCAACCTTCAATGACTGATGTACCATGACACCCAGGTCTCGTTGCACCTCCCCTTTTCTAATCTGTCACCATTCAGATAATTGTCTCTCTGTTTACCACCAAAGTGGATAACCTCACATTTATCCACATTATACTTCATCTGCCATGCATTTGCTCACTCACCTAACCTATCCAAGTCACTCTGCAGCCTCATAGCATCCTCCTCGCAGCTCACACTGCCACCCAACTTAGTGTCATCCGCAAATTTGGAGATACTACATTTAATCCCCTCGTCTAAATCATTAATGTACAATGTAAACAGCTGGGGCCCCAGCACAGAACCTTGCGGTACCCCACTAGTCACTGCCTGCCATTCTGAAAAGTACCCATTTACTTCTACACTTGGCTTCCTGTCTGCCAACCAGTTCTCAATCCACGTCAGCACACTATCCCCAATCCCATGTGCTTTAATTTTGCACATTAATCTCTTGTGTGGGACCTTGTCGAAAGCCATCTGAAAATCCAAATACACCACATCAACTGGTTCTCCCTTGTCCATTAAAAAATTCCAGAAGATTTGTCAAGCATGATTTCCCTTTCACAAATCCATGCTGGCTTGGACCCATCATGCCACCTCTTTCCAAATGCGCTGCATTTGTGGAGGCAAACTCAATCAAGGCTTTCAAAAGGGATTTTGATAAGTACCTAAAGGAAACAAAATTGTGGGGCTACGGGGAAAGGGCGGGGATACGGGACTAGCTGAGGTGCTGTTGCAGAGAGCAGGCACGGGCTGAATGGCCGCCTTCCGTGCTGTAACCATTCTCTGATTCTATGAACAGAATGTTATGAGATGTGATTTTTTTTTAACTTGGAAGAAGTTTTCTACAAGAGCCACTAGTGGTGTGTGTGTGCTTTGCCTCTCCAAGGAAATTACATGGGGAAGTCTCTGGTCATGAAGCTTCAGCCATTGTGGGGTGTGGGTCAGGCTTGATGCTTTTCCTGCCTTTAAATTTTGTGTGTGCATGTGTATAGCAAACCTCATTTTGTTGAGGGGGAAAAGTGCACCTCTGCTGCGTGGAATCATAAGCTATTTTGTTCCAATTGTTAGTGTGAACACGTCTCCATTTCAAATCTGAAGTATATTGGCTGGTTCCAACCTCCTTGCCAAACCACTGCATGAGCAAATTCATCAGAATTTAGCAAGATTTAAGGTGATGTTTTCTGAAATTTCTGTCTGATACCAGTTCAAAGAAATTACAGATGTCGGATTTCAAGTGATGAATTCGACATTCCCTTTCTCTGCGTAACCGACTCAGCCTGTCGGCCAAGTTTTTAGACCAAATTATCATTTGAAGACATATTAATAGAATTTGTTACATAGCCATCAAATCATTCAACAACCCTGACAGAATCTAACTAAAAATATTAGTGTGCAAATCTGTTTTTTTTTTACCTCCTTTGTTGTAGAACTCCTGTTCGTTGTCAGACTGATTATGTAAATTTCTGCTCAAAGTAGTCCTACTGTTATCATTTTTGCTGTATAGTTTTCTGATGCTGAGACCACTAAATCCGTGCCGCCTACTTTAACATTTCACCTACATATGGCACTGACATAATTTAAAAGTCAATTTTTTTTGTGAAGGAGTGTTTCAATGTTTTTTTTTTATTTTTCAATGAATAATCGAATCAGCTGTGGGACAAAAATTTAACGATTTGTCAGTTTTCATCTGCAGCTTGTGAAAAGCCTGATCTTAAGTGTCACAATCCTGGTTCTAATTTCCTCGTAATCTGATCACAGGGTGATAATCAGGATTTGCCTGGATTATATGAAGTTACTTTCAACCAAACAGAATTCAAGAAAGAAGATGCAGTGGATAAAAAGTGCAAATGAACAGAATATTCAGATGAACCTATGTAGCTGGGGTACAGAGTCGGGTAACTCCAATACTTTCACAAAATAGCAGGTGAATTTCCTGCAATTGTGCAGCAGGCCAGTCGGCATCTAAAAGAGAAAGGCAGGTTAATATTTTGGGTGGGATCTTTCCTCGGTTCTGCTGAGTCCCATTTACATAAGAAATAGGAGCAGGAGTAGGCCATATGGCCCCTCGAGCCTGCTCCGCCATTTAATACGATCATGGCTGATCCGACCATGGACTCGGGTCCACTTGAAAGGTTAACTTAGCCTTGGTTGATTTGGCATTCTGTGCACTAGCAGCATTTTCTCCAACTGTTGTGTTAAAAGTACCACAATTAACCTGTTTCCCAGTTGCACAAGAGTTGTTCAGCTTTAATCCCCTGTGGCTCACTTAACATAGCATTGATGCTATAGGCATCTGACCATGGTGCTGGCCTCCTGCTTAACTGATGTACTAAAGGCACAACCAATCAACCCAAATAATATATCCTTCAGGACTCAAAAAAAAAACAAGCAACCAGTGTTCTATAGCAACTAAAATTGAACACACGCATGCCCATACGTGTGCATATGCGCACACGCACTCACACATTCATGCACACATGCATTACAACAGCAGCTTTCATTTTTATTGAACCTGCAGGTAAAATGCCTTAAACTGACTGACATTTTCATTTTTTTTTTAATTCATTTTGTTTCTGAATGTCTCATTGCATTTTAAATTTTTAATTAAGAACTACATTCTCAACATAAACTGAAGAAACAACTTTATTAATTTTGAGATTTTGAACACAGATTATTAGACCGTGTGGTTCTCCAAACCTAGTTCATTTTCCATAGGTGCCACTACATGTTGGCTGTTAACGTTCAGAATAATTTCACAGGAATATATCGCAAACTGTTGTGACCTCGGTGTCTTTATTCAGACTTCAGAGTGAGGAAGCAGCCTGATGAATCACCTTTTATACCTGCTTGCCCCAGGGTGCACCGGTGAATCTTGGGTCTCCCACAGGTGTGCCCCCTAGTGGCAAGTCTTACACTTGGGTAAGGTCTACATACATACATAGCATCATTCCCCCCCAAAGTCTTATTGTGCAAGCTGAGGCGATCTGGTGCCCCGGGCCGATCGCCTGGGTTGAAATCCTGACATGGTGGGTTCATTGTCATGATTGATGGCGAAGTTGTTCGCGTTAGTGGGTTGCTGGGGGCCAGGTCCTTTCACAGTGGTTCCTGGTTTTCTGTTGTTCGCAGCTTGGTCTTGCCCAACTGCTTTACTCGTTAGCCCTTTACATGGTTTCACAATCAAACGCTCCATTTTCATCAAATACACTCCATTCCCCCCCTTGGCTAATGCGGTGCTAGCGGCCTAACTGGGGCCCTGAACATGACCTACATCACTTATTCTGCTGTCGCGTGGAGGGGCCGTGCAATTATGGTGCATTCTCTGCTGATGGCATGTGGAAGCCTCGGTTCTGAGTGATTCCGTCTGGTAATTACGTAGCACCCAGGATAGCCAAGTCTGTAGGGAATCTACTGTGACACGCGTGGTGCTAGGTTTAGTGATTTGGGTGCTGACCCTGAGGTCTGGCAAGCCCAGATGGCCGCAATGGCCTTGAGACTTTCGGCAGTGGCGGGAAGCCTAGTGGTCCCCGTGGACCTTGGGCTGTAGTATGGGGGCCCCGGACCACTGACTCGGTGTAGCCGCCCTGCCTTGATTTGCAACATTGGGATGGGTCTATCGTCTCTGCGGCGGGTAGGTTGCCACATCCCGTCTAGCAGTTCACCTTTGGCAGGCGGTAACATGGGATCCTGGCTGGTCCAGGTCCTAAGCTGGGGGGCCGTTACGGTTGACCCCTCGCTTTCTAGCACTTCCACGACCGTGAGTGGGTCTGCAGGCTGCATCGTTTCTACCCCAGGAGTGGGCAACGGTGGCCAACTGAGAGCATAGGTACCACTCTCTGTGCCTGGCTCGTGGCGGATCATGTTACAGTGCAGAGACAGTGTTGGACATTCTCGAAACAACGCATCGCTAATGGGTCCTCTGCTCTCCCAAGTTTGTGGGATGAGCAACTTGTCTGACTCGAGCACACATTGGGACACTCTTTGGTACGTCTCATTCGTCCCATGAACACAGGCTGCTGCTTTGTTTAACTTATTTGATACATGTTTCATTGTTTGCGGCTCGCCTGCTACTTTTGCTCGCTGCACAACACTCCCGACCCCGTGCGGTAACATTTCACTTGCTACGAATACTTTGTTATATACATATACAACTAGTTGGGGTTCACCCGCTACTTTGGTTTACTGTACAACACACCCGACCACGTGTGATAACACATCACTTGTTACAAGTACTTTGTTAGATACATATACAACCGGTTGGTGTTCGCCCGCTACTTTGGCTTGCTGTAAGGTACCCCCAACCCCATACAATGGTACATCATTGGCCGCGAAAGTCCGCTCGCAAGGGTTACATGGTGCAAACAATTTAATTTGAGCGTAGTGGGTTCCTGGCCTTCACCACAGCCGCTCCTTTATCTTTGCCCCAAACCCAGTCGTCTTACTTGCTGGGTGACACATTCTTCTGTTCCATTCCGGCGACCTTCCGTGGTCTGGACGCACTCTCGTCCGTGTCCGTGATGCCGACTGCCGTGATTTTCCTCCCCAGGTATTTTGCTTCTGGCGTTGGGAAGAACCATTCAGATCATTTCGGCTGGAGTCCCACTTCGCATGGGCGACCTGGAGCCTCTTCCATCGTTGCGAAGGGGTCGTCGGCTTCAGGTGGTGGGTACCGCGCCTGTACCGCTGCTCGGTTGATCTTCACCTCCTCGTGATTGTGATGAGCGGCCTGTGCCTCGGGAATCTGCAAATGGATCTGCACTTCGATGCTTGGTTCAGCTGGAAGTGAGGGTTTGCTTGGCCTTTGAGAAAGGGAGGCCTCGTTCTCCAGAGAAGGTACGTAGAGGTCTTCTCAGTTCCATCGAATCTTCCCCATCCACCACCTGCCAAGCAGCGTTGGCCCATCACCTGAAACAGTCCACAGTGGTAAATCATGCACTGCTCCCTCATGGAATACTCTTATGTCCGCACTATCAATAACTGGTATCAGTTCCTTGCTGTAGGTGCGCAGCTTTGCCTGAGTCGGGATCAGCTCGGTTCGCTGTGCTTCATCGCTCCACAGCCTCTCGAAAGCCTTCTGGCTCATAACTGATTGATTCGGCCCTGTGTCTAGTGACTGGAGTGTCATTAAGTTCAACTTTTAACACTATCGGAAGGCTTTTGGTGGTGAAGATGTGTATCCCATATACTTCCTCTTCATCGTCAGGTTCAGTTGCCTCTCCTGCTCGTTCATCGTGATCCTCGCTGGATCGGCCGTCCTCTCCTGACTCTGCCACGTGGTGAGTCAGAGATCATTTGCACATTCGCTGGAGGTGCCCCATTGTTCCACAGCCCGTGCACACACAGTGCTTGATATTGATGAGCTCTATGGCTGCCCCCGCAGTGCCAACATGGTGCTAATGGATACATATTCATGCCCCACGGTGGACTCTTGAGTCACTCTAGGCCTAAGTCTGGCCTCTACAATCGGGTGGGCCCTGCCCTGTGCCGTTCTGCCTGCTGCAAACAGTGTTTTGTGCATAGTGCTTGCCGGTGAGATTCGATTCTGTGAAGATATTTGTTTTGTGTTATCGCTCGTGGATATGAACGCTTGGGCTATCGTGATGGTCTTGCTCAGATCTAGGGATTCGGCAGACAGCAGTTTGCGAAGGATGACCTCGTGGCCAATTCCAAGCACGAAAAAGCCCTGCAACATTTCCCCCAAGGATCCTGCAAAGTCACATTGCCCCACAAGGCGTCTTAGGTCGGCAACAAAACTCGCCACGTTCTGGCCCTCGGAGCGACGGTGGGTGTAAAAGCGATACTTGGCCATCAGGATGCTCTCCTTTGGCTTGAGATGTTCCTTAGCCAGCCTACACAGCTCTGCGTAAGATTTGTCCGTTATTTTGACCAGTGCCAGCAAATTTTTTAAGAGGCCATATACTGATGACCCACATAAGGTGAGGAGAATCGCCTTGTGCTTGGTCACCGTCTCAGCCTTGACTAATTCGTTGGCCACAAAGTACTGGTCGAGGCGCTTCACGAAGGCTTCCCAATCACCACCCTCAACAAATCTCTCGAACACCAACGGCAGCCATTACAGCGTGAAAGTTCTTGATCTGTTACTCGTCGCCAATTTGTTATGTTCAGCATAAATTCACAGGGCTATATCGCAAGCTCAAACTGTTGTGACCTTTGTCTCTTTATTCAGAACTCCAGAGTGAGAAAGCAGCATGGTGAATCTCCTTTTATATCTGCTTGCCCCAGGGTGCACAGGTGACCATTAGGTCTTCCATAGGTGTGCCCCCTAGTGGCAAGTCTTACATTTGGGTAAGGCTACATACATACATAACATTGGCAATGTTGTGCTGCCTTCAGTTTGTCATCATTATCATAGGCAGTCCCTCGGAGTCGAGGATGACTTGCTTCCACTCTAAAAGTGAGTTTTCAGGTGACTGAAGAGTCCAATGTGGGACCCACAGTCTCTCTCACAGGTGGGCAGACAGTAGTTGAAGGAAAGGGTGGGGGGGGGGGCGAGCCTGGGTTGCCACACGCTCCTTCCGCTGTCTACGCTTTGTTTCTGCTTGAACTCGGTGATAGGACTCTGTGCTTAGCGCACTCTCGGATGCTCTTCAGTTTGTATTCTGTTTGTGGTGACGTTGGTCAAGGGAAGAACATTGCTCAGCACATGGGAGAACTTCCTGCTCTTCTCGTGTCTCTTACATCCAAGTTGGCATACCGAGCCTCGATTTAACGAAAGGTGGCAACTCTCATAATGCAGCACTCCCCCTGTAGTGCACTGAGGTGTACAATATGTGCCCAATCTCTAGTGGGGCTTGAACTTTCAACCTTCTGACCCAGAGACAAGGGCGCTACCAACTAGCTAAGTTGACGCTGAGAAAAGAGTGATGAATGAGCGAGAAAGAGAGAGTGTGTGTAAGTGGAGGAGGTGTGAGAAAGAGAGTGAAGTGGAAGAGGTGTAAAGTGGGGAGAGGGAATGAGTGAAGTCAATGAGAGTGCGAGTAAAATGCTGGAGGAGAGCTGAAAGAGAGCATATTCTGGAAGAAGAGAGAGTGAAGTAAAGAAGGAAAGAGCGACAAAGAACTTGCATTTATATAGCACCTTATCACACTCTTGAGACCTCCCTAATTTTGCAGCCAATCGATTTACTATTTGAAGTGCAGTCACTGTTGTTGCAAATGCAGTACAGTAAGGTCCAACAAACAGCAAAAGAAGGAATGACCAGATAATTTATTGTTGGTGTTGGTTGAGAGAAGAATGTTGGCTAGAGGACTGGGAGAATTCCTTGCTCTGCATTGAATGTGTCAGAGGTTTTTTTTTTAACGTCTGCCTAGACAGAGAAGTATTGCTTCAATTTACTATCTCCTTCGAAGGATAATGCAGCAATCTCTGAATACTGCACTGAAACGTCAGTCTAGATTAAATGTCTGTCTGCAGTGGGGCTTGAACCCCGGAAACATCAGATTTAGAGGCTATCGCCTGAATCAAACGAACACAGAGAGCGGGGAGAGAGAGAGAGAGAGAGAGAGAGAGACCGAGCGTGGCTGAAGTGAAAGAAGAGAATGAGCAATTTAGTGTGCATTTACAGGATAATTGTAGCATTTGCGCATTGAAGTTGTGGTATAAATTACCCCTGAATCAGACACAGCCCACTCATGAGGCGTCATAAGGATCTGACCCACTGCTCCAACAATTTGGGCATCCTTGTCTTAGCTTGGTGTCTTCTGATGATGATGGGGCGGGGAGGTGGTAACAGGTGAAAATCTGGGTGAGGAGCAGGATAAATGTGATTATACATTGCCTTACAAGTGTACTATTTTTGTGCATTTGGTCAGTACTGTGGTTAATAAGAATTATTGCATGGTTATTACACGATCTTTAATTCAGTGCCTACAGTTAGCCAGTTCCCCAAACTATTACTTTTATTCAACACTGAGGTTTTTCTGCTGCTAAGCAGTTTGGGTTTTCTGCAAATTGCCATAAGCCCAGGGCAGCTTCAATCCCATTGGTGACCATGTTGTTAATGCTGGAAATTGGAAAGCTAAGATAGAAGAGCGTTTTTGATAGAATGCAAAGCCTCCAGCTGAGTTCAATTTGCCCCATTATACAAGGTTGTGCTGTTGAAATGGCATCATTCTATCTTGAGTGGCTATTGCAAATAAATTGCTGAAAATTCTTTCACTGCTAAATGATTTTCCGAAGGCACAGCCGCCAATGGTGAACCCTTGCAAATCGAGGATGCTAAAGAGGCCAGTATTGGAGGAGCACAGAGATCTCGGAGGTTGGAGGAGGTTACAGAGATGGGGAGGAGCGAGGCCAAGGAGGGATTTGGAGACGAGGAGGAGAATTTTAAAATTAAAATTTTGCCAGATCGGGAGTCAATGTAGGTCAGTGAGCATCAGGGTGATGGGTGAAAGGGACTTGGTGTGAGTTGGGATACGGGCAGCAGAGTTTTGGATGAGCTCACGTTTATGGAAGGTGCAAGGCCGGCTAGGAGAACATGGGAATAGTTGAGTCTCGAGGTAACAAAGGCATGGATGAGGGTTTCAGCAGCAGATGATCTGTGGCAGTGACAGATGTGAGCAATGTTCCAGAGGTGGAAGTAGGCGGGCTTGGTGATGGAGAAGAGATGGAGTCATAACCACAGCGCAAGGGTCAATTGGACGCCAAGGTTGTGACCAGTCTGGTTCAGCCTCGGACAGTGGCCAGGGAGAGGGATGGAGTCGGTGGCTAGGGAACGCAGTTGATGGTGGGGACCGAAGATAATGACTTTGATCTTTCCAATATTTAATTGGAGAAAATGTCTGCTCATTCGTTGCTGGATGTTGTACAAGTAGTGTGGCGAACCATTGGAAGTAGAGGGGTCGAGAGATTAAAAAGAAACATAAATTGTACTGCCTTGCCTGCAGTCAGATTGCCCATGCCTAACTCATTGTTTGGCAATTGTTGTTTAGCTCTGTGTTTAAACGTGCATATAGGTTAACCACACCATCCTCTTCCAACGCCTCTCCACCGTCGTCAGGTGGATGGGACTGCACTCGCCTGGTAACAATCTTATCTATCCAGTTGTAGCCAGAGAATCACTTGCAATGGCTTCTCTTCCTGTTCCCACATCATTACCTCTGGTGTCCACCAAGCATCTATCCTTGGCCCCCTCCTATTTCTCACCTATATGCTGACCCTCGGAGACAACATCTGAAAACACGGCGTCGGTTTCCACATGTATGCTGACGACACGCAGCTTTACCTCATCACCATAAACTCTTGACCCCTCCACTATCTCTAAATTGTCAGCCTGCTTGTCCGACATCCAGTACTGGATGAACAGAAATTTCCCCCAACTAAATAATGGGTAGACTGTAGCCATTGTCTTCGGTCCCCACAAACTCCGTTCCCTAGCCACTGACTCCATCCCTCTCCCTGGCAACTGTCTGAGGCTGAACCAGACAGTTTGCAATCTTGGTGTTATATTTGAACCCAAGATGAGCTTCTGACCACATATCCGCGGCATAATTAAATCCGTCTGCTTCCACCTCCGTAACATCGCCAGACTACGCCTCTCTCAGCTCATCTGCTGCTGAAATCTGATCCATGCCTTTTCTACCTCTAGACTTGACTAATCAAACGCATTCCTGGCTGGTCTCCCACTTTCTACCCTCCGTAAATATGAGGACATCCAAAACTTGGCTGCCCGAGTCCTAATTTGCACCGTCCCATTTACCCATCACCCCTGTGCTCGCTGACCTACATTGGCTCCCGGTTAAGCAACGTCTTGATTTTAAAATCCTCATCCTAATTTTCAAATCCCTCCATGGCCTAGCCCCTCCCTATCTCTGTAATCACCTCCAGCCCTCCAACCCGCCAAGATATCGGCGCTCCTCCAAATCTGGCCTCTTGAGCATCCCTGATTTTAATCGCTCCACCATCAGTGGCCATGCCTTCAGCTATTTGGGCCCTAAGCTCTGGAGTTCCCTCCCTGAACCTCTCCGTCTCTCTACCTCGCTTTCCTCCTTTAAGATGCTCCTTAAAACCTGTCTCTTTAACCAAACTTTTCATCATCGGTGTCAAATTTTCTTTGATAAAGCTCCTGTGAAGTGCTATGCTATGGTATATGGTGGTATATCAATACAAGTTGTTATTGGAATAGAGAGAGTCCACAGGCAGGAGAGAATGTTTAACTGAAGCTGCTGTTAACTTCCTGGCATAGGCACTAGCATTTCTTGTCCCGTTATAGCCTCATTTCTCCAATGCTGAATAGAGTGAACTTTGACATGGATTGGGCCATTCTCGGCTAATTAACCAATCCACTGGTTCCTGGGGCTTTGCATTGTATTCAAAAAGGTATTGTAAGAGTTGAGTCTTCTCTGCTGGTTGGAAAAAAATCATGTGTTATTCCATCATTGGACAGATGTAGCTTTTATAAGACTCGGTGGCAGTGACAAGTACAACGCAGCTTTCTTGAGGGAGTAGAAAAGATTGGGAATGTAGTTTCTGTTTTCCTTCCCTCTGCCAAAGACACACATACACAATCTATTTTTAAATAAAGAAGCATTTCTGGTGCTCCTCAGTAAATGTTCCTGCTCATGTGGAGATTCATCATTTGTATTTCTGCTGCTCGATGTAGGTTATGCCTCCTCCTATTTTCCTGGAACAGCTCCACTGACCTCAGTTGGAGTTGGCATTTTGGACTAACCATGGGGCATGATCTGGGGCTACCCAACCCCAGGCCAGACATTCCTACTGACTGAGCAATGTTGCGTTCTCAGCTGTTCAAGCCCTTTCCAGAGTCGGAAACTTCCGTTTACAACTCATAGACCAGCCTGAATTGCTGGCTCACAATGCAATCAGGGGAGTCACGCTTGGAAGGCAATCTATCCTTGTAATCTGTGTCAACAAGGGTGGCTCAACTGATACTGCCAGCTGGTATAGGTACCTTGGGCTCAATTTTCCCCAGTGATCTGCACCGTGTATTTGGTGCGCCTGCTTTCTTTTTTTGTCATATTAAAATATCCAAGTTTCCCCAAAGTTTCTGTGCCAGCGTAACTCAGTTAGAATTTTTTTAGGTTAGTTTTTTTTGCATAACCTGATGTCTGCACCATTTTTTCAGATTTATGCAAGTTTGGCCAACTTACATTTTTCCTCGGATGGCATATGTGACCACTCCCAATAAACCTTCTGGGCACTTAAGAAAAAACAGCGCACATTAAAAAATCAGCACAGAAAGACGCCATTGTTTTTATGCAAAGTTTTGGAGGGAGTTAAGAAGACATTAACTATGTATCATGAAGCTTAATTTTTTTCTAACTCAAGAGAAAATGCAAGTCCAATGTAATTCTTTAATTTAGGATTTTTTTCAAAGTGCCACGCCACCACCGAATGTCTCCTCACTGGGCCCGCGGGTCGGAGCATCGGCTGGCAGAATCGCTCCATCGGCCGGAAACGGGCTTGGGGCTCGGCTTCAAAAGAAGCCCGGGGGAGAAGGGGCGATGGTGGAAGTCGAACAGAAGGTGAGAAGCCTTACACTATGCAGCAGCTTCAAAAGAAGCCCAGTGGGGGTTGTTTGCTGAGCCTCGAGCCTGGTGAGGAGACGTTCGGTCAGTGGTGGGGTGATACTTTGAAAAAATATCTAAAATTAAAAAATTGCATTAGACTTTGTTGCCCCAAATGTTTTCATTCAATGCCTAGCTTCCCATTCTAAGCAAGCCTATTGCGCATGCGCAGACCAAGGTGTGGTCCATACTAGGGCGTCGACCTGGGGGAGGGGAGGGGAGAGGGAGGAGAGAGGAGAGAGAGAGAGAGAGAGAGAGAGAGAGAGTTAGAGAGGATATAAGTTTATCTCCTTGTCCTGCTGTTTTGAGCTTCTTGCAAAGGTACAATTTAATTATGGGGTTAATATTGACTGCCTTACCTCGTGCAAGCCTTCTGCATGATGGTGCTGCGGAGGAGACGATTGATTCGACGTCATCGCATGAGGAACCTCAGAGCATGTAGGATGATGAGCAGGAGGCCTTACCCATGTCGGGTATATCAAGACAGGTGTTCATACCTGCACCTGAGTGATGCAGTCTGTGTGAGAAGGCTGCGTTTCGGCAAAGAAGTTGTAACCGAGATCTGTGAATTAATAAAAGCAGACCTGCAACCTAGAAGCATTAGGAAGACTGCTTTGAAGTGAAGCTTACAGCTGAACTTTCTATGCATCTGGATCATTCCAGGCCACAACTTGGGAAGTGTGCGCCATTTCTCAACATGCAACACATATCTGAATTCGGCAGGTGACTGCTGCACTACATGCCCGGAGGAATGACGACATAAAGTTCCCCATGACCACCCAGGCAATGTCTGACAGGGCTGTGGCCTTCTCCAGGATTTCTGGCTTCCCAAAAGTACAGGGCTGCATTGATTGTACCCACATCGCCTTGCGAGCACCTTTGCGAGATGTACAGGAACAGAAAAGGCATCGGCTCCGTAAATGTGCAGCTCGTGTGTGACGACATACATCGTATTATATCAGTTGATGCGAGATACTCTGGGAGCACCTATGATGCGTTCATCCTACACGAGAGCGCTATATCTGCCATGTTTCAGCAGCAGCCAGATGGTCAGAGCTGGCTGCTGGTGAACAAAAGGTATGTCCTCGCCACCTGACTCATGACGCCCCTATGTGTAATCCGGATGGAAGCTGACTAGGAACACAACACGTCGCACATTGTGACACGCAGCATAAGAGAGAGTACCATTGGCATCTTGAAATAGCGTTTCCGATGCCTGGACCATTTCAGAGGCTACTTGCAATACTCCTCTGAGATTGTGGGTCAGTTCACTGTTGTGTGCTGCATGCTACACAACTTAGGCATTATGAGGCAGCAGCAACTAGTTGTAGAAGACCCACCTGAAGTGATAGTGGCTGATGATGAGGAAGATACAGATGACGAGGAGGAGGAGGACGACGAGGAAGCCATGCAACTACCTGAACCCAGAGCAATGATTGCTCGAGCCTTGCACCAGCACCTCATCCATAAACGCATTGCTGCCTGAAGGCTCAGCAGCAACTAATCCAAATGGACCATGTTTACTGTTTGGACCTGTTCCGTAATGGTGTGTTGTGTTAATGGAACAAATAATGGAAATGATTCTTCTTTAGTTCAAAAAGCTGTGTTAATTTAAAATAGATTTTATTCTGAAGTTTAACAAACACTTGTTTGTACTTAACTTTAATAAAAATATTTTCATATCAAACTTTAAAGTTTTCAGTTAAGATCACTTACAACCTTTTAAACTTGTAAATTTACATAACTTACAAAAAACTGTTAATTTGAGAACAGTTACAACAGTAACAACAACAATAATAACAGCAGCAAAGAAAGGCTGCAACCATCTCTCCTTCACCTTATTCTAAGAGCGCCCACCGCGCTTGGTCTTGTTGACTCCACCCCTGCCTAGAGGAGGTGGCACAGCGTTTCTCTGGTTGGTACCAAGCTTATTCTTTCGAATATCTCGGGTAATTCGTACTTCTTGATGGGGGGCGTGGGCAGGCGGTAATGTGGAAGGCCCGGCTTGGGCCTCTTCAGAGGCTGGTCTGAGGATTGGAGCGGGAATGGCAGTTGATTCTGTCAATGGGTGCGGGCTCTGGGCGTGTTCCCTTATTGCAGCAGCTAACTCCAATATTCCCTCCCTCATGTTCGCCAACAGTACATCAACTACCTGCGACGTTCCCTCCCTCATGTGCCCAGACAGTGTTCCCATTTCTCGTGAGAGTGTTGTTACTTCTCCCAACAGTCCCGATACCTCATCACCTGATGGTGTCCAGGAGTGATTGCGCAAGGTCAGTGCTCTCCACACTCATTGCCATCATCTGACCCACATCTGTTAGATCCTGCACCTCAGGAGTGCGCTGTTGAGTTCTCCTTCCCCTCCTTACTCTGGGTGTGGCTCGTTGCATCCCACTGGAATCCCCAGCCTCGGACTGTGAGAAACCATGGAATGTCCCAACACTTATATCACTCAGGAATGGGCAGCACCTGCACCTCCTCCAGAGTGAGTACAAGAGTGGGGGCTTGAACCATCCCCTTCCCCTCTCTCCCTTGCTCTTATCTAGAAGGTGGGTTTGGAAGATGTTCTCTTTAGGCCCGTCCGTGTCTGAATCATCATCTGCATCGGCTTCAGCCTCGTCAGGGTTGGCCTCATGTTCTGCCAAATAGAACAGACAAATAGTTAGCAGCAGAGGAGGGGGCAGGGTGGTATGAATAGGCACACACAGCAGGCTCATTTGAAGGACCACGATGATTGATAGCATATTGCATCAACCGAAGCGTAGCTGACGGTGACATCCCCATGAATCGAAGCAGTACTTAACATTTAGCAAAGCCAGACTGGAATTTGCAGGATTTACTCTCTTCCTCGAGTGTAGACACAGCTTGTGCAGTGTTGGTTGCCTTTCTCCAGGCAGGACCCATCAAAGCAGTGACCCTGTCTTCCAAGTGTGTCAGTGGGTGCAGATTTGCTGGACCTCCTCCTGTTCGAGTTCTTTCCCTTTTTGTTGTGTTGCACCTTCTTCTGCAAAGATGAAAATATAACTTTTTAAGAGAGGGTATCTTTCTGCTGGGTGGGGCATACAGATGGTCACATTTACAATTGCCATTCCAGTGAATAAATGAAAATTGCTTACACTAACTACTTGACCAAGGTCCTGCCACTTTTTACACTGGCCTCCAGACCTTGAGGTGGTCACCATTGCATAGTAATCTTCTGCAAGTTGGTTCCAGCGTTTCTTAATTTCTTTTGATGAAACTTTTATGTAACCTCTGCTGGTGTCCAGCTCGTGCCATCTGGCCTCAGTTACAGTAACTAGTGCCTCCACTTCATCCTGTGAGAAATTCTTGGTCCTTGAGCCGCGTTGCATATTGTATTGCAGCTCCGATTTTTCCACTGAGAATTAAAGTTCTCACGCACAACTGACTCTTTAAAAATGGGCAGATGCGGACTGGGAGCTGTACTGGGCATGCGCGCCCATAGCAGTAACGTAAAAAAAGTATTTTTTTCCCATGCATGTGCAGAAAGGGGGGGGGGCGGGAGGGGCATCATTTTTTTCGGCGCAGACATTAGGCTCCACCCCCTGAAGCTAAAGGACAGGCTGTCCGGTGGCAATTTCAAAAAATAGAACGGGGAAACTTGCAAGTTATTTTTTTTGAGTAGTCGGGGCCAAAAAAAAAGGCGTAACTCTTGCAATATGCCAAAAAACGTCATTGGGGAAAATTGAGCCCCTCGTTTTGTTTTTCTGCTCTGAGGCTAGAAAACAAATCTATACTGTAAGTTGGTGAGTGAAACTTTGCAGCCCTTCTCTGGAGAGACTAGAGAAGCTGGGATCATTCTCAACCGTGGCTCAGTGGGTAGCACTCTCGCCTCTGAGTCAGAAGGTTGTGGGTTCAAGTCCCACTCCAGGGACTTGAGCACAAAAATCTAGGGTGACCATCCAGTGCAGTGCTGAGGGAGCAGTGCACTGTCAGAGGTGCCGACTTTCAGATGATATCTTAAACCGAGGCCCTGACTGCTCTCTCAGGTGGACATGAAAGATCCCATAGCACTATTTCGAAGAAGAGCAGGGGAGTTATCCCTGGTGTCCTGACCAATATTTATCCCTCAATCAACATAACAAAAAAAAAAGATTATCTGGTTATTATCACATTGCGGTTTGTGGAGCTTGCTTGTGCACAAATTGGCTGCCAGGTTTCCTACATTACAACAGTGACTACACTCCGAATGTACATCATTGGCTGTAAAGCCATTTGAGATGTCCAGTGGTCATGAAAGATGCTACATAAATGTGTCTTTTTCCTTCGAGCAGAGAATGTTAAGAGGAGATTTCATAGCTGTGTTCAAAATTCTGAAGGATTTTGATGAGAGTAGATAGGGAGAAACTCTTTCCACTGGTAGGAGAGTAAACAGATTTAAGATAATAGACAAGAAATCCAGGGGGAAATGAGAATTTTTTTTACGCTCCGAGTTTTTAATGATCTGGAATACACTATCTGAAAGTGTGGTGAAAGCAGAAGCAGATTGAATGGTTACTTTCAAAAATAAATTGGATAAATACATGAAGGGAAAAAATTTGCAGGGCTATGAGGAAAGATCAGGGGAGTGGGACTAATTAGATAGCTCTTTCAGAGAGCTGGCACAAGGACGAAGGGCTGAATGGCCCCCTTCTGTGCTCTATAGTTCCATGATTCTCAGCAACTTACATCATTTGGGTTGTTGCTGTGAAAGCAAAGAACTTGTATTAATGGCAATAAGCATTTTATGAAAAGATATATAATGGGCCTGAAGTCACACTCCCCACGGGCGCACTCCCCATGGGCTCCCCGCAAGTTCTGGGTTTAGGCATGTGAAGCGCATGCGCTTAAATCCGGAACTTGCAATCTGTCAAGAACGCATGCCTCCGAAACTAAAGGGCCTTTGCGGATGGAGAGTTGAGCTATTAGCCCACTACTGTCCAGCGAATGTCCTTCAAATTCTTACGACTGATAAGAGCTTCCTGCTTTTAGCAGTGTAAGATTTTTAAAGCACAGAATAATAAATTATTTCAATAATTTAAACATTTTAAATCCTATTAAATAAGGTAACTTTATTGTTAGACCCTTTAAAATATGTAAATTTATTTTTTAGAAAATAAAATATTTGTTTTAAGTAATTAATTAAATTCCATTTTGATTAACTTGAAATATGTAATGTTTTAAAAATTTATTTTCAGTGTTTTTGGGGATATTCACATTCATACTTATGGTGGTTTCCCCCTACTCTGAAAGGTTGGGCCGGCCCACGTGATCCCAGTGATGCGTACGAAACCCATACGCTCCTGGGACACGTGGGCCCCTACGCTGGCCTTCGCGTAGAGGTCCTGGGCCGCAAGTCTCCGAACCTCTGGGACCACCAGATACTTTCAGAGAAATGTTTTTGTTTGGAGGCCTCCGCCCACGAGAAGCTCCTGACCGCAAATTATGGGCCATTGTGTAAAGGGCCGTTCAATTTTGGTAACGGTGTGTTATTTATCAGTAAAATCTTCTTACCTGATTTGGGGACAAAAATAGGTAATGAAAAATATGGACTCCCAACGACACAACTTGAATGAAGAATTCACTAGTGCAACATAAAAGAAAACCTTTGTGTAACGCGAAAAGTCTGGGAGTATGTTCCTGGTTCCAACACAATTTCAGGAGGTGCTAGCCAAGTGATAAGGTATTGAGGTTTGCTCTCATTGTGCGTTATATTATCCAAAAGCTTTCTGTGTTCTTTCAGCATTATAATACACTTCCAGCCTTTTTCTATTTTGATGCATCTGCCTCAGCATCTTGCTTTGCTTCCTGTTAAAACCCAGGATATGTACACACCTACATATGCTATTGAATAAATGACTATATCTCGCTTACAAAACAGCATTTGAGAATTACATTAACTCCGATGCAGTTGTGTTTTCTAGGTTTGTTTTAATACCGTTTACTTAATAGTTTTATTATAATTTCTTATTTGAATGAATTTTAAGTGTTGTGCATTTATGAAGTGCAATGGAAGACAACCACTTAACACATCCATTCCTTACTGAAGAATTCAATTAGTTTATCCACCATAAACAATCCCAAGGAATGTAGTTTATTTAAGACATTTGGAAATCGATGACATTGTGATGCAAGAACAATATCCATGTGACCATTGTTATTTCCCACATCAAGTCTAAGCACCTCAACTTTGTAGATCTATCTTTTCCCCACTATTAACAAGAGAGATCTGCTGCTGGGAACAAAAAAAAACAAATAATGATCTGTGCCTACGTCTGTATGGTATATGAACAGCAGTAGGCCATTCAGCCCCTCGAGTGTGTTCCACCATTCATGGCTGATCTGTACCTCAACTCCATTTACCCACGCTTGTTCCATATCCCTTGATAGCCTTATCTAAAAGGAAATCCATCGCTCTCCGTCTTGAAAACTAAAATTGACTCAACATCTGCATTCTATTTGGGAGGAGTTCCTGACTTCCACTACTATGTGGGAAAAGTGCTTTCTGATTTCACTCCGAACTGGTTAGCTCTCATTTTAAGATTATAAACTATTGCCTTGGATTCACCCACCAGAAGAAATAGCTTTTCTGTATCTCCCCTATGGAATCCCTTAATTATTTTAACTACCTCGATTAGATCACCCTTCAACCATCTAAACTCAAGGCACTATAAAGCCAAGTTTATGCAAGTTGTCATCATAATATCATTCTGGTGAATCTGCTCTGTACTCTTCCAAGGCCAGTATATCTCTTCTGAAGTTCGATGCCCAAAACTGAAAACAGTACTCCAAATGGGGTCTGACCACCGCTCTGTAGAACTGAAGCATCAATTCCTTACTTTTGAATTTCAATCCTTTGCAATAAACGGCAATATCCCATTAACCTTTATGATTACTTTTTTTTACCTGTGCATTAACTTAGTGATTTGTACATGGACACCTAAATTTTTGCTCCTCCACAACTTGTCTCTCACCATTAAGAAAGTATGCCGATGAGTTTTTCTCGGATCCAAAGATGATCTCGCACTTCCCCACATTGAACTCCATCTGCCCACTCAATTAACCTGTCCATGTCCCTTTATAATGTCATCCTTCCATCCACACAACTTACTGCGCCTCCTGACTTAGTGTTATCTGGAAACCTGGATGTACAGCTCTCTATTCCTTCATCCAAGTTTTGTTGACATATATGGTGAAAAGCTGAGACCCCAGTATAGATCACTGGTGAACACCACTTGGCCCAGCCATTCAGAGAATTAATCCTTTATCACTACTCTCTGTCTCCTACCTCCTAACCAGTTATCAACCCTTGTCACAAGGTTGTCTCCAGTTCCTTGCGCTCTCATTTTTGCAAATAATCTCTTGTGCGATACCTTAACAAATGCCTTCTGAAAGTCCACATGGGCAACACCCATCAGCACCTCCCTATTGACAATGTTAGTGAACTCCTCAAAGAGAATCAACTGGATTAGTCAGACCCGACCTGCTCTTCACAAATCCATGCAGACTCTCTTTGGTCAACTTGATACCTGTTCAAGTGCTCAGTCACTCTATCTCTGATGATAGATTCCAGTAACTTCCCCAGAACCGATGTTAAACTGACAAGTCTGGAAGTACCTGGTTTCTCTCTCTCTTTCCCCCCGTCCCCACCCCACCCCCATCCTTCTTCAATAATGGAGTGACATTAGCAAATTTCCAATCCAAAGGGAAAATTCCAGAATCTAGAAAGCTTTGGAAAATTATGACTAATGCATCTGCAATTTCCTTATCTATTCATTTTATTACCCTGGGGTGGAGACCATCAGGTCTTGGAGTCTTGTCTATCTTAAGTCCCATTATTTTTACCATTACCATTTTTTAAACTTGCCTTAAATCTAAAAAGTTCCTCCCCTTGTACCGCTGGTATTTAGCCCTCTTCCACCACTGTGAAATCAGATACCAAGGTCTCCTTATCTGAGAAAGGGCATACATGCCTGAGTGGCAGTGCAACAAAGGTTCACTGGATTGATCCCTGGGATGAGATAGTTGTCCTATGAGGAAAGATTGAGTAGATTGGACCCATACTCTGGAGCTTAGAAGAATGAGAGGTGATCACATTGAAACATATCAGATTCTGTGGGGGATTGATAGTGTAGATGTTGAGGGGCTGTTTCCCCTGTCTGGAAAGTCTAGAACTAGGGGGCATAGTTTCAGGATAAGGGGTCGGCCATTTAAGACTGAGAAGGAATTTCTTCACTCAGAGGGTTGTGAATCTTTGGAATTTTCCACCCCAAAGGGTTGTGGATGCTGAGCTGATGAGTATGTTAAATGTGGCGATAGATAGATTTTTAGACTCTAGTGGAATCAAGGGATAGGGCGGGAAAGTAGAGTTAAGGTCGAAGATCAGCCACGATCTTATTGAATGGCGGAGCAGGCTCAAGGGGCCGTATGATCTACTCCTGCTCCTAAGTCTTTTGTTCATAGTCATTTAACAAGGCTGCCATTTCCTTGTTATCCATTATAGTTTTGCCTGCATCTATCTTTAATGGATCTGCATTCCCCTTTACCACTCTCTTTCTCTGAATATATTTATAACAACTTCTCCTGTTATCTTTGGTATCTCTTGTAAGATTTTTTTCATACTTCTTTTTGCACCTCTTAATTTATTTATATCCTTTTGTTGCTTTTTACAGCTCTCCCAGTCCACTGGATTGCCACTCTTAATTGCATTTGTGTAAGCTTTTTCTTTTCACTTGATGCTGTCTCTTACCTCATTTGTTGAGCATGGTTGCTTAACTACACAAGTGAAGCCTTTGGCTTTTAGGGATATGTACTGGTTTTGTATTGTATTTACACTTCTTTGCCTACTTCCCATTGTTTGTCTGTAGGTTTACCCATCGACAGTTCCACCCAGTTTACTGTGGTCAGTTAATCTCATCCCTTCAAAGTTTGCCTTTATTAAATTTGAAACCCTGATTTGTCACTCTCCCTTTTTCTTCTCGAACCTCATGTCAAATTCAGTCATGTTATGGTCACAATTCGCAAGATGTTCCCTTACAGTCAGACTGTTAACTATTTCTGATTAATTACTCATCACTCAATCCAGTATGGCTAGTTCCTTTGTCAGTATTAAAACATTGTTCCAGATAACTATCCTGAACACATTCTAGAAATTAATTAGATTTGAGTTATCCTGCTTCTCGCAGTCTATATAAAAATTAAAATTAGAATCTCCCCTTTAAATGAAAATCTACTATTATAACCACATTGTTTTTGCTACATGCATCCTTAATCTCCATATTTATAAATCCCCCACTATATCACTAACATCAGGTCTGTGGACATCTCCTACCAGAGTCTTGCATCCTTTGCTGTTCCTGAACACTATCTTCTTTCTTAGGCAGTCCCCCGGAATCGAGGATGACTTGCTTCCACACTAAAATGAGTTCTAAGGTGACAGATGAGACCAATGCGGAATTTACAGTCTCTGTCACAGGTGGGGCAGATAGTGGTTGGAGGGACGGGTGGGGTGCTTGGTTTGTCGTATGCTCCTTCCGCTGTTTGGACTTGGCTTCCGCGTGCTCCCAGCAAAGAGACTCGAAGTGTTTGGTGCCTTCTCAGATGCTCCTCCTCCACTTTGAGAGGTCTTGGGCCAGGGATTTCCAAGAGTCGGTGGGGATGTTAACTGTTTTTGAGGAGGCTTTGAGGGTGTCTTTGAAGCGTTTTCTCTGCCGTCCTGGGGCTCACCTGCCGTGACATAGCTCGGAGTAGAGTGCTTGTTTCGGGAGTCCAGTATTGGGCATGTGGACAATGTGGCTCGCCCACCGGAGCTGATCGAGTGTGGTCAATGCCTTGATGCTGGGGATGTTGCCCTGAGAGAGAACACTGACGTTGGTGCACTTATCCTGCCAATGGATTTGCAGGATTTTGAGGAGGCAACTTTGTTGGTACTTCTCCAGTGCTTTTAGGTGCCTACTATACATAGTCCATGTCTCTGAAGCATATAGGAGGGTGGGTATCACTGCTGCTCTGTAGACCATGAGCTTGGTGCCGGGTTTGAGATCCTGGTCTTCAAACACGTTCTTCCTCAGGCGGCCGAAAGCTGCACTGGTGCACTGGAGGCGGTGCTGGACTTTGTCATCGATGTCTGACCTTGCTGATAGTAGGCTCCCAAGGTCTGGGAAGTGGTCCATATTGTACAAGGTCTCATCATGGATCTTGATAATCGGGGAGCAGTGCTGCGTGGGGGGGGCAGGTTGGAAGAGAACATTTTGTCTTACTGATGTTTACTGTGAGGCCCAAACTCTTGTACGCTTCAGTGAAGGTGTCAATGATGGTTTGGAGTTTGGACTCCGAGTGTGCACAAACGCAAATATCATCTGCATATTGTAATTCAATGACAGAGGTTGGAGCAACATTGGATCTGGACTGGAGGCATTGGAGGTTGAACAATTTCCAGCTTGTCCTGTAGATTAGCTCCACTCCAGCGGGGAGGTTGTTAATGGTGAGGTGAAGCATTGTAGCAAGGAAGATTGAGAAGAGCGTTGGTATGATGACACAGCCTTGCTTGACCCTGTCTGCACTTGTATTGACTCTGTGGTGGATCCATTGGTAAGAATCACGGCTTGCATGTCATCGTGAAGCAGGCGGAGGATGGTGACAAATTTTTGAGTACAGCTGAATTTGAGAAGGACACTCCATAATACCTCATAGTTGGCAGAGTTGAAGGCATTTGCGAGGTCAAAGAAGGCCATGTACAGAGGTTGATGCTGCTCCCTACACTTTTCTTGGATTGGCGCACAGTGAAACATGGAAGCGTAGAAATTAGGTGCAGGAGCAGGCCATTCGGCCCTTGGAGCCTGCACCGCCATTCAATAAGATCATGGCTGATCATTCAACCTCAGTATCCCTTTCCTGTATTCTCTCCATATTCCTTGACATTTCGGCCGTAAGGGCCATATCTAACTCCCTTTTGAATATATCTAACGAACTGACCTCAACAACTTTCTGCGGTAGAGAATTCCACAAGTTAACCACTCTGGGTGAAGAAGTTTCTCCTCATCTCGGTCCTAAATGGCTTATCCCTTAATCTTAGAACCCCT
Source organism: Pristiophorus japonicus (assembly GCF_044704955.1). Lineage (NCBI taxonomy): Eukaryota > Metazoa > Chordata > Chondrichthyes > Pristiophoridae > Pristiophorus > Pristiophorus japonicus. Next base: position 124,486,214 of record NC_091984.1, read on the forward strand.
GGTTCTGGAACTCCTCAGCAATGGGAATATTCTTCCTACCTCTAACCTGTCCAATCCCGTCAGAATTTTATACGTTCCTATGAGATCCCCTCTCATTCATCTAAACTCCAGTGGATACAAGCCCAGTTGATCCAATCTCTCCCTCATATATCAGTCCTGCCATCCTGGGAATCAATCTGGTGAACCTTTGCTGTACTCCCTCAATAGCAAGAACGTCCTTCCTCAGATTAGGAGACCAAAACTGAACACAATATTCCAGGTGAGGCCTCACCAAGGCTCTGTACAACTGCAGTAAGACCTCCCTGCTCCTATACTCAAATCCTCTAGCTATGAAGGCCAACATGCCATTTGCCTTCTTCACCGCCTGCTGTACCTGCATGCCAAACTTCAATGACTGATGTACCATGACATCCAGGTCTCGTTGCACCTCCCCTTTTCCTAATCTGTCACCATTCAGATAATATTCTGTCTTCCTGTTTTTGCCACCAAAGTGGATAACCTCACATTTATCCACATTATACAGCATCTGCCATGCATTTGCCCACTCACCTAACCTTTCCAAGTCACCATGCAGCCTCTTAGCATCCTCCTCACAGCTCACACCGCCACCCAGCTTAGTGTCATCTGCAAACTTGGGAGATATTACTCTCAATTCCTTCATCTAAATCATTGATGTATATTGTAAATAGCTGGGGTCCCAGCACTGAACCCTGCAGCACCCCACTGGTCACTGCCTGCCATTCTGAAAAGGACCCGTTTATTCCGACTCTCTGCTTCCTATCTGCCAACCAGTTCTCTATCCACGTCAATACATTACCCCCAATACCATGTGCTTTAATTTTGCACACTAATCTCTTGTGTGGGATCTTGTCAAAAGCCATTTGAAAGTCCAAATACACCACATCCATTGGTTCTCCCTTGTCCACTCTATGAGTTACATCCTCAAAAAATTCTAGAAGATTTGTCAAGCATGATTTCACTTTCATAAATCCATGCTCACTTGGACTGATCCTGTCACTGCTTTCCAAATGCACTGCTATTTCATCTTTAATAATTGATTCCAACATTTTCCCCACCACCGATGTCAGGCTAACCGGTCTATAATTCCCTGTTTTCTCTCCCTCCTTTTTAAAAAGTGGTGTTACATTAGCTACCCTCCATAGGAACTGATCCAGAGTTAAATAGAATGTTGGAAAATGATCACCAATGCATCCACTCTTTCTAGGGCCACTTCCTTAAGTACTCTAGGATGCAGTCTATCAGGCTCTGTGGATTTATCGGCCTTCAATCCCATCAATTTCCCGAACACAATTTCCTGACTAATAAAGATTTCCTTCAGTTCCTCCTTTTCGCTAGACCCTCGAACCCCTAGTATTTCCGGAAGGTTATTTGTGTCTTCCTTAGTGAAGACAGATCCAAAGTATTTGTTCAATTGGTCTGCCATTTCTTTGTTCCCCATTATAAAGGACTGCAAAGGACCTATGTTGGTCTTCATTAATCTTTTTCTCTTCACATATCTATAGAAGCTTTTGCAGTCAGCTTTTATGTTACCTGCAAGCTTCCTCTCATACTTTATTTTCCCCCTTCTAATTAGACCCTTTTTCCTCCTCTGCTGAATTCTAGTCCTCCTCTGCTGAATTTTGTGAAGATTGTGTCCATTGCGCCCGTTAGTAGACAGAAGCCGCATTGCGACTCTGGGAGGAATTCTTCAGCCACTGGGAGGCGACGATTGAGGAGGATTCTAGCAATGAATTTCCCTGCGGCAGACAGCAGGGAAATATCTCTGTAGTTACCACAGTCGGACTTGACCCCTTTCTTGAAGATGGTCACGATATTCGCAGCCCCTATCCCGGGCCGAGTGGCCTGCTGCACAGGCCGGCCGCTGCCTTCCCACACTCCCTGAACAGTTCCCATGGCAACACGGCAGTATGGAGCGTGTACACAGGGAGATTTAGGCCACTTTGTTTGCAGTGCTAAGGAAATAATGTTGGCAGTCTATATAATATACTCCAATACATAAACTTAATTACTTTGAGCATTCTTATATGACATATTTACCTAGCACTCCTTTCAGGAGGCAGGACCCTTTGTTCTTGGATTAGCAGCCCTGCCAAAACTTACCCCTCTGATGTCTATTGTCTCACATAGTATCAGCATTTTACACGATGACTAAGTATGCTGAAGTAGGTGAGGTAGAAACTTTTAATTTTTTATTTATTGATTGATTTATTTATCATTTATTATTGATGATGTTTCTTTATTTTTAAAAGTGAAGTGTTTAATGCTTTGGAAAATCCTCTAACTTCCCTTCCCCCGCCCCACTCCCCCTCCCCCCCCCCCCAGCCCCCCATCTCTGGCTACCTGCACCTGATTTCTAAAATGTCCTCAAGGTTTTTCAGAACATACAAAAGTGGACACTTACTCTGGCCTAAGTTAGTTTGGCGCAACTATTTGCTGACCAAACTCGTTTAAATGGCCAAAACAGGCGTAAGTGGTGGAAACGCACCCTTTTGGAGAAAAAAAACAAAACGAAAAAAAAACTTAACTAACTCACTTACACTGGTGCAAATTAAATGGCCAGAATTGCAACTAAAAAGCTACTCCAGAAAAATCAAGTTGCTCAAAAAAAAGCCGGAGCAACTCCTGGGGAAATTTGGGCCCATGTCTTTTATCAACATTGCTACTCTCCCATCTTTTCCAATGACCCTGTCCTACCTAAAGATCCTTTGGAATATCTAGCTCCCAATTATACTTGGGTTGTACCCAGGTCTCTAATATGGGAAAGTATCTCAAATATCTGTCACACTGCAAAAGTATGTCACTGAAACAGGCCATAAAGATAGTTGATGTGGAAAATAAAGCAATAATAGTTATTTTAAATTGCAGCAGAAACTGTTCACAAAATTGTTCACAAATTTTTAATACTTTCTTCTGATTTGTTCACACATTTTTGCCAAAATACACCCATTTTATTTTTCTTTAAGTGTGAAGTGATTATGGATATACAATTACTCATACGAGGTCATTCTGTTCTCAGCCATTTGGGGAAATGCTTGATAAAGACCAGACATGTGTCTACAGAAACAAAGGACCAATGAGAGGGCAAGTCACCCTTGATCATGCTAATGGTATCTTTTGGTAACTGATCTCTGAGCCGCATTGTTGGGAGAGATGAAGTAGGTTGCCTGCCCTCTTGGCTACTTGGTGACAGGATACCCAAAGGGGAGTGGCATAAACACCCTTTAAATTAGGTGGTTATGCCTTTACAGCTTGAGCTATTCTGCGTGTCCCAGTCTTTGTGAAAATTAAAATCTCCCATTATATAACTCTGCTGCCCGTATCCTAAATCGCACCAAGTTCCATTCGCCCGTCACCCCTGTCCTTATTGGCCTCCATCGGCTCCTTGTCCGGCCTCACCCCTCCTTATCTCTGTAACCTCCTGCAGTCCTACAGCCCTCCAAGATCTCTGCGATCCTCAAACTTTGGCCTCTTGCGCAACCCAATTTTCATCGGTCCACCATTGGCAGCTGTGCCTTCAGAAATGCATTTAGCAGTGAAAGGATTCACAGCACTTTATTTGCAATAGCCACTCATGACAGAATGATGCCATTTCCAACAGCACCACCTTGTATAATGGGGCAAATTGAACTGAGCTGGAGGCTCTATCAGAAACGCTCTTCTATCTCAGCATTCCAATTACCAGCATTAACATTAACGGACACCAATGGGATCGAAGCCGCTTCTCCAATCTGCTCTCTTGCACATCCCCGATTTTAATCGCTCCACCATTGGCGGTAATGCCACCATCTGCTGAGGCCCTAAATGCTGGAATTCCCTCCTGAAACCTCTGCCTCGCAGCCTCTCTACCTCTCCCTCCTTTAAGACGCTCCTTAAATGCAATCTCTTGGACATCTGCTTTTGGTCCAAGCGCCTTGTAATAAGTTAACAGTACTACAAAAATACAAGATATTAGATGTTATTAAACAAAAGAAAACATAATGTGGAAGGAGATGCAACACAACATTTTGATCACCAGAAGACAACAAAACATATGGGCACAGCTACATTACTGCAGAAGTGGCAGCTTCTGGCAAATAAAACTTCAGAAGAAATGTTTTTTATGGCTTGGGGCAAGCAATTTTTGTTGTGAATCCATCCTCATTTTTCAGCGTGTAATTTTTCTTTTTTTTTTAAATGGAATTCCAGGCATTTTCTTTCACGGTCAATCAGATCAATCATTTGGATAACATGCAGCAATACTCATCTCTTCAGATTCGGAAGGACCAGAAAATAAAACAATTTTTTTTAAAAAACTCTATTCTAATGTTACAGCCAAAGCTGGTTGACTGTCGACAAACTTTATGCTTAACAGTCACCATCATTTTAACTGCACTCTTGTTATTCTTGACATTTGGCACAGTTTTGGCAGAGCATGAGGCTGGATAGATTAAATTCTCAGCAATTTGCTAATCCTTCCAAAAGGCACTTAAGTAAGGAAAGCCACACCAAGCTTACCTGTTCAAGGAAAATTAGACAATTTTGGGAATTGTTCTTTTGCATAAGAGCAATTTAAATCTGCAGTTCAAATAAAACTTCCCGAGCCTTGAGGCTCAAAATTCTCTTTGCAACAATGAAGCATTTCAGGTCTCGGCATGCAGTCCCACCTTGTTTTGCTTCACATTGTTTTCCCTTTAAATGCCCCCATGACATTACAGTGAACCAACTTGGAAAGTGAGTTTCAAGCTTTCCAAATTCTGCAAAACAACTTCAGCTTGCAGCAAACTTGTACAAGGAAAGTTCGGTTTGTTGTGACCAAAGCCGTGCTGTGTTCAGACTGGCCCATTTTTTTAAAAAAATGACTTAATTCCAGAATGAAAGTTGTGGTTATATTGCTAAATCTATACTAAGGTTACTCTCGTATCTCAAAGACATTTCACCCGTCTAGTTTAATCTTTTGGAGAAATCTACATTTCCCCTAATCGGAGCATTTAACGTAGTGTTTCTGTCTCCTATTCTGAAGACCATTATAAGTATTGATCGTTTGTTGCCTGACGTCAATCCTAGTTGTTCTCAAGTGAATCCAATCCACTCTCTGCAAAAGTACATTGAAATAGTAAATCACAAAACAACTAGTTTATCATCTTCCTTTCCGCGGTAGAAACATCTGTGTTACGATAGCTTTCTTAAAGGGGCTGTTAGGTTTTTGTTGAGTGTTGCTGAAAACATTTTTTATTGAGCATGCTTTCACGAAGCCAATGTTGTCTGGTCATTATCACATTGCTGCTTGTGGGAGCTTGCTGGTACGCAAATTGGCTGCCGCGATTTCCACATTACAACAATGACTATACTCCAAAGAGTATTTCATTGGCTGTAAAGCGCTTTGAGAGGTCTGGTGGTCGTGAAATGCGCTATATAAAGCCAAGTCTTTTTTCTTTTCCTCGTCCATTCGAACTCCACCTTTGGATAAGTGGGTAGCCATTTACATGTGGGATGCATTTGTTGGAGGCAGTTCATTCCATTGTCAGTGTTATGACTTGGGGCTTTCTCAACATTTTTATCTGACGCCTCAAAGGAAATGTGTTGTTTCCATAAGTAGACCAAGTCACGAATGAACGGATACCTGCACTCCATATATGTGATATGGTGACTATCAATTGTCCTTGTCTACATTATAATGCATATGAGGAACATGCTATGGGAAGCCTACCATACATACTTTGTTTACTCTGCAAGGTGACAACTGTCAGGCTGTTACACTCATGGCGAAAACTAATAAGATTTATTTACAGCAACTTGCAATAATATAGCACCTTTAATGCAGTTTACAAACCTCCCAAGGTGCCTCATAGGAGTGTTATCAGAGAAAATTTGGCACTGAGGCACATAGAGATATTAGGCTCGGTGACTAAAAGCATGGTCAAAGAGGTAGGTTTTAAGAAGCAACTTAAAGGCAGAGCGAGAGGTAGAGAGTTGTAGAGGTTTAGGGAGGGAATTCCAGAGCTTAGGGCCCAAGGAAGCTGAAGGCATGGCCACCAATGCAGGAGCAAAAAAATCGTGGATGCGAAAGATGCCAGAATTGGAGGAGCACAGAGATTTCGGAGGGTTGTCTGGCTGGAGATTACAGAGCTAGGGAGGAATGAGGCCGTGGAGGCATTTGAACACAAGGATGAGAATTTTTAAATCAAAGTGTTGGCAGACCGAGAGCCAATGTAGGTCAACGAGCATAAGGGTGATGGGTAAATGCGAGTTAGGATACGGGCAGCAGAGTTTTGGATGAGCTCAAGTTTATGGAAGGTGGGAAGCTGGCCCGGAAAGCATTGGAATAATTGGGCCTAGTTGGAGGAAGGTTTCAACAGCAGGTGAGCTGAGGTATATGTGGAGTTGGGCAATATGATGGAGGTTGAAGAAGGCGGTCATGGTGATGGAGAGGATTATGGGGTCAGGAGCTCAGCTAAGGTTCAATCAGGACGCGATGGTAGCAAACAGTCTGCTTCAGACTCCGACCATAGCCAGGGAGGGTTTGGAGTCAATGGCTAGGGAACGGAGTTTGTGGTAATTACAAAGATTCAGAATACGCAGCAAGTTACTGATGATATAAATACTTCAAAAACAATATGCAACAAAGGGTGAAAATATTTTCTATAGAATATATTTCTCACGCTGTCGAATAACCTAAAAGATTTTGAGAGGCAACAGTCTTTTGTAGATTACCCAATGTCAAGTTGTCTATGAGTAATGCAACTCCTAAACTGGCCTGTGGAATCCAAGGCTCCAAGTTTCGCCATGATTTGCTCCTGATTTTTAGGAGCAACTGGTGTAGAACGGAGTATCTTAGAAATCGGAATTCTCGCTATTTAGTTTGCTCCAGTTCTAGTCAGTTAGAACAGTTTCACTTTGGAACAGAATTTTTTTTTCAAAAGGGGACATGTCCGGCCACTTACGCCTGTTTTCAAAGTTTCATCAGTGAAAACTTATTCCAAACTAACTTAGAATGGAGTGAGTGGAGATTTTTGTACGCTCGAAAAAACCTTGTCTACACTTTAGAAAATCAGGCGTAGGTTACAAATTAGACGTAGGGAACGAGGTGGGGGGGGGGGAGGGGGGGGAAGGGAAGTCATTAAATTCTACAATCAATCCTTAGTTATACTTGTACAAATATTATACAAATAAATCAAACCTGAATAAAAATGTGTAAGCAAAGAAAATATTAAATAAACCATCTTCCTACCTGTGTGAAACAGCCGCAGCATTCGAGCTGCTGTGCTTCAGGCAGGCCTTTCATGTTGGAGACAGGCAGGGGTATGGCGTCAGTGTCTCGACGACAGCAGTAGGCGGGAAGCAGCCTTCGAGCTGAGCTGCGGTGCTTGAGGCAGGCCTTCATTCCCCGCGAAAATGCAGCACCCGGACGGACTTGAGGCCATTCGGCCATGGGATTGCAGCGGCGTCAGTGGCTGGCCGGGAGCTGAAGAAAGAACACAGGACACACGCAGCTGATAAAGATTCTTTAGGCCGTTCGGCCACGCATATGGGGCAGCGTCAGTGGCTCGAAGGCAGCCTAAGAATCAGGAGCGGAAGGACGGACGTGAGGCCATTCGGCCATGAGATAGCAGCGGCGTCAGTGGCTGGCCGGGAGCCGAAGAAAGAACACAAGACATACGCAGCTGATTAAGATTCTTTAGGCCGTTCGGCCACGCTTATGGGGCGGCATCAGTGGGTCCAAGAAACAAATCTTCACTTTTTCTGCAGTCCTTTCAAAAATGGCCGAGTGCCAATGTTTGTTTGAGACTGCGCACGCTCCAACGCGCACGCGCAGGGTTGCCGGCACCACGAAGGCTAATTTAAATTGTACCTGCCCCCTGCTACTTAGAAAATCAGCGCGAGTGTTAGGCTCCGCCCCCTGCTGTGAAGAGCACGCCGCGCCAAGCAGACATCGAACTCCAAGGAGCTCGAGAATATCGGACTTTTTTTTAAGCGCAGTTTTCGGCGCGAAAAACAGGCGCCCAGCTCGGAGGTGCGCCGTTTTCGCCCCGGGACGAAACTTGGGGCCTAAGTGTTGATTCCAAAAACTGAACCAAATATACAAGACCAAAAGACACCGGTCAATCTATCAAAATCAAACATACAGTGGCAGGATATGTTTACATTTACATTTTATGCTAATGCGCAGTTTGAGTCTCTCTGCCTGTTTTATCCAGGCTTCATTAATATTTTAATATATTGTACCTATTTCAATTCCTAAAACAACCTCCCATAGCCATTAAAGATGTAATACATTTATTCATAAGCTCAAATGTGTCAGCAAAGAATCCACGGTTGACAGTAATTGGAGTTTACAAACCAAATACCTGTTTGTCCTACAGAGACACAGGATTTGATCAGCACCTGGAACTAAGTTTCTGCATCCCGAGTGATTTACAGATCAAACAACTTGGACCCTCAACGACAGGTTGTCTCTCAGAAAATGTTGGCTAGGACAGGACAGTATTGTGTCCTGGTCTGTCCCCTGATACCGAGGCCAAGAAATTCCTTCAGAGATAGTCATTCAAAACAAATTTCTAATTTACATTTACGCTGTCTATCTTAATGTAATATGAAAAAAAACTAAATTAGAAATTATTTTCCTATTTTACGAAGAACAAAAACTGCTTTCATCACAGTCAACAGAACACTATGTTAATTTCAGTCATGTTCTTGCACAGAAACATAGAAAATAGGTACAGGAGCAGGCCATTTGGCCCTTTGAGCCTGCACTGCCATTCAATATAATCATGGCTGATCATTCTACCTCAATACCCCACCCAGCCTTCTCTCCATACCCACTGATCCCTTTAACCGTAAGGGGCATATCTAACTCCCTTTTGAATATGTCCAACGAACTGGACTCAACAACTTTCTGTGGCAGAGAATTACACAGGTTCACAACTCTCTGGGTGAAGAAGTTTCTCCTCATCTCGGTCCTAAATGGCTTACCCCTTATCCTGGTTCTGGACTTCTCCAACATCGGGAACATTCTTCCTGCATCGAACCTATCCAGTTCCATCAGAATTTTATATGTTTCTATTAGATCCCCTCTCATTCTTCTAAATTCCAGTGAGTAAAAGCCTAGCAGATCCAGTCTTTCTTCATATGTCAGTACTGCCATCCTGGAATCAGTCTGGTGAACCTTTGCTGCATTCCCTCAATAGCAAGAATGTCCTTCCTCAGATTAGGAGACCAAAACTGCACACAATATTCAAGGTGTGGTCTCACCAAGGCCCTGTACAACTGCAGTAAGACCTCCCTGCTCCTATACTCAAATCTCCTCGCTATGAAGGCTAGCATGCCATTTGCCTTCTTCACCGCCTGCTGTACCTGCATGCCGACCTTCAATGACTGATGTACCATGACACCCAGGTCTCGTTGCACCGCCCCTTTTCCTAATCTGTCACCATTCAGATAATAATCTGCCTTCCTGTTTTTGCCACCAAAGTGGATAACCTCACATTTATTCACATTATACTGCATCTGCCATGCACTTGCCCTTTCACCTAATTCCCATTCTTCTTAGAAAACTTTTTTTTTTAATTCAAAATGTAGACTTCAAAATGTTTTTAGTCATTCGCAAATTAGTAATTTTTTTAACTTCACAATCACTGTTGTACTTTGTGTTAGAAGTCGGTTAGTCAAGACCTGAGTTGCTTTGGTTGGTGTGCTCCCCATGTAGACTCTTCCTTGACATCAGGGACTATGCAGCTCAAGCTCTGTATGGCTTGCTGTGGGCCTTCTACATGCACACACCATGGACCTCCTTGGTTTTAATGGCTTACTACTGTACCATTCAATACATTTACTCCTGAGGCACTAAACCTGTTTAACTTGAAAACTATCTCCAGTGTCAGCTGTCGCTCAGTGGGCAACACTCTCACCTCGGAGTCAGGAGTTTGTAGGTTCAAGTCCCACTCCAGAGACTTGAGCACAGAAATCTACGCTGACACTCCAGTGCAGTACTGAAGAAGTGTTGCATTGTCGGAGGTGCTGTCTTTTGAATGAGATGTAAAACTGAGACCTTATCTGCTCTTTCAGGTGAACGTAAAATATACCATTTCATTATTTCGATGGTATCCCTGGTGTCATGGCCAATATTTGTCTCTCAATCAGCATCACTAAAACAGATTATCTGGTTATTATCACATTGCTGTTTGTGGGAGCTTGCTGTGAGCAAATTGGCTGCTGCATTTCCTACATTACAACAGTGACTACACTTTAAAAAGTACTTCATTGGCTGTAAAGTCCTTTGGGACGTGAAAGGTGCTATTTAAATGCAAGTCTTTCTTTTCTTTTTAACATCTTTTTAAAGAGTCATGACGTGTATGGCCTGTTTGTGGCACAGTGCATCAGTATGAGCTGGCAGTGCCACACTACCTTGATGGAGACCCTATTGCAGCAAACTTGGAACAAGAATAAAGCAGCTCTATGTTCTTTGTGGTGAACTTTTCGTGACAGATTTTAGAAGCTTTTTGTACTATTAAAAGCTGGCTGTGAATAAATGTACAACAGCCTGGACTCATGAGATGAAACCCTCATCTCTGTAATGGCTGTAAGGGTTCAGATAGTCTCAATCTACTTGCGAATAGGCATAGACCCACAGTACAACAACATTGCTTTGTTTGGCACTAATAGACTCTAAAATAGCAGTTTCAATTCAAGAAGCTGCAGGGATAAACTGATCTGGGACTGGTGCATTAGGATATGTTCTTAGGCTGAGGAGAAGGCAAAGAATTGAGTGTTCATTCTGTATTTGGCTGTATCACACCTGAACTGAGTGTTTGGAATGAGGAAAAAAAATAGCAGTCCCTTATTCAGTTTGATGAGTACACAAATTCAACCAAAAAAATCCTCGACTGTATAAAACTATCTGATTGTAGGAACTAACCTGATTTTATGTCGCAGTTTGAGCACGTTGTTATGCAATGTGAGTCTTTCACTTTGGTAAAGGCACGGGGGAGGGGGGAATATAGGTAACAAGTGTCCCCTCCCATGACATATGTAAGATTTACACTATTGCTGAATATCAGAGTACAGCAAACTATTGAAGACTCTTGGCTTTAAAGTGAACTTCATTTTGGCTTGAGTTACCACTTTCCACCCCCAGCCCAGTGTATTGACTTCTCGATCTGAAATGGCAGCTGCAGGCATAACAGTCAGTTCAACACTAGTGAAGGTTCAAAGTGACGAGACCGTTTTATGCCACCCCTAAAATAAATGTATAAGATGATTAGTCATGTTGCATTGACAAAGGCCATGTACCTAGACTGCACAGTGACTTATGGCTTGCCACGAGACTGAAGCAGGAGGCAGTAGCATGATTCAGTAAACACCTACAATGAAAGAAGAGTTCTGCTATGGTCATATGGTAATTTTTTTTTTTCTTCTTGTACTTAAAGTTCCAATAAAGAAATAACAACGTTTTGAGAAGGTTTTATTATACAGCTGTAGCAGTTAACAAGATGTGATTTATTTTAATGTTATAACTGACATAATTAAATAGTACTTGGGCAAAATGTCAATTTGATAGAACATTCTATAGTTATCACTAAAAATTGGTCCTGGCGCATTTCCTGCATTTCACATGTTTGCTCAGTCAAAGCATTGATTTGACATTAATCAGACATGGTTTAATTATTTGAATTATTAATTTTCTATCAGCTGTTCAGTTTATTCCGTCTTTAAAAAAAATTCTGCAGCAAGTGTCTTTACTCCAGAATTTGAAGGATCACCTCTGATATTTTAAAAAATTTGATCACTATTTTCTTCACTTTCCTTTTCTCCTCATGCTTGCAGAGCTGTGGTTCCCAGAGTGCTCACCGTGCTATCTATCCCAGAGTGCTCACCGTGCTATCTATCCCAGAGTGCTCACCGTGCTATCTATCCCAGAGTGCTCACCGTGCTATCTATCCCAGAGTGCTCACCGTGCTATCTATCCCAGAGTGCTCACCGTGCTATCTATCCCAGAGTGCTCACCGTGCTATCTATCCCAGAGTGCTCACCGTGCTATCTATCCCAGAGTGCTCACCGTGCTATCTATCCCAGAGTGCTCACCGTGCTATCTATCCCAGAGTGCTCACCGTGCTATCTATCCCAGAGTGCTCACCGTGCTATCTATCCCAGAGTGCTCTCACCGTGCTATCTCTCCCAGAGTGCTCTCACCGTGCTATCTCTCCCAGAGTGCTCTCAACGTGCTATCTCTCCCAGAGTGCTCTCAACGTGCTATCTCTCCCAGAGTGCTCTCACCGTGCTATCTCTCCCAGAGTGCTCTCACCGTGCTATCTCTCCCAGAGTGCTCTCACCGTGCTATCTCTCCCAGAGTGCTCTCACCGTGCTATCTCTCCCAGAGTGCTCTCACCGTGCTATCTCTCCCAGAGTGCTCTCACCGTGCTATCTCTCCCAGAGTGCTCTCACCGTGCTATCTCTCCCAGAGTGCTCTCACCGTGCTATCTCTCCCAGAGTGCTCTCACCGTGCTATCTCTCCCAGAGTGCTCTCACCGTGCTATCTCTCCCAGAGTGCTCTCACCGTGCTATCTCTCCCAGAGTGCTCTCACCGTGCTATCTCTCCCAGAGTGCTCTCACCGTGCTATCTCTCCCAGAGTGCTCTCACCGGGCTATCTCTCCCAGAGTGCTCTCACCGGGCTATCTCTCCCAGAGTGCTCTCACCGGGCTATCTCTCCCAGAGTGCTCTCACCGGGCTATCTCTCCCAGAGTGCTCTCACCGGGCTATCTCTCCCAGAGTGCTCTCACCGGGCTATCTCTCCCAGAGTGCTCTCACCGGGCTATCTCTCCCAGAGTGCTCTCACCGGGCTATCTCTCCCAGAGTGCTCTCACCGGGCTATCTCTCCCAGAGTGCTCTCACCGGGCTATCTCTCCCAGAGTGCTCTCACCGGGCTATCTCTCCCAGAGTGCTCTCACCGGGCTATCTCTCCCAGAGTGCTCTCACCGGGCTATCTCTCCCAGAGTGCTCTCACCGGGCTATCTCTCCCAGAGTGCTCTCACCGGGCTATCTCTCCCAGAGTGCTCTCACCGGGCTATCTCTCCCAGAGTGCTCTCACCGGGCTATCTCTCCCAGAGTGCTCTCACCGGGCTATCTCTCCCAGAGTGCTCTCACCGGGCTATCTCTCCCAGAGTGCTCTCACCGGGCTATCTCTCCCAGAGTGCTCTCACCGGGCTATCTCTCCCAGAGTGCTCTCACCGGGCTATCTCTCCCAGAGTGCTCTCACCGGGCTATCTCTCCCAGAGTGCTCTCACCGGGCTATCTCTCCCAGAGTGCTCTCACCGGGCTATCTCTCCCAGAGTGCTCTCACCGGGCTATCTCTCCCAGAGTGCTCTCACCGGGCTATCTCTCCCAGAGTGCTCTCACCGTGCTATCTCTCCCAGCGTGCTCACGGATTCTTTTCCCTTCAATCTGTTTCAGCGAATTCACTGACACACGAACACTTTTAGTCTTCGCAACATAAGATCTTTTATTAGAGATTCTCCAGCCGGGACCTGTTAAGATAAAGGGAACACCCTCGATTTGAGCCTGTTCACCTCTCTCTTGACAAGTCTCGTTACAGCGCGAAACCACAGCAGTTATACATTTTCAAAACAGAACACATTTGATTCGCACTTAATTCATCCAATCACTTTCTGCTTCCCCCAGAATACATCCAATGGCAGGCCGACAGGTCCCCCAGACAGGGCGGGCACTAGGCCTAGCTTGTTTACAGTTTCGCTTTACATTGCATTTCCCTATTTTACGGCTGGTTATAGCAGCCTCTCGTCTGACTCATGCCTGACTTTGCTTTTCGCGTAACTCGTGTTTGACCACAACTCTGAGTAACCCCTTTTTGTGTCGACATTGCAAATATCGCAGCTTGACATTTCTTTTAGCTATCTTCCCATGAGCCTCTTCAACTGACACATTCACAAAAGCTATCTTCCCATGATCCTCTTCAACTGACACATTCACAACTCTTCTATTCACATTCTCATTCCCCTCTTTTATCATTCCATGATAACCCTGGTGATTATTCCAGGAGTATCGCATTCAGCCGTTCGCATTCTTGTTCCTCATACCCTTCTTGATCTTCGAGTAAACTTTTAGTCTGTTGCTACCAGATTCCGTCCGGGAGCTCGTGACTGTAAGAGTTTGCTCCAATTTTGCCATCATTACTTTACAACAGACATTAAAGCAACCAATAATCAGACAACAGGTAACTATTATCATAACGAGAATAACTGCTCCATGCATTAAATAAGATCCCCAGGATCATCCAAATAACCAATCCAACCAACTATTTCCTTTCTTTGGGCCCTGCCTGAACTCATCAAGCTGCTTCTTTATGGCATCAATGGCATGGGTGATATTGTATGATTCATCCATGACATGTGTTATACATTTGTCCCCTATAATTGTGCACACTCCTCCTTGTTGAGCCAGCTGATAATCCACGGCATCCGGGGTGGTTCTCTGTACAATCAAGCTACGTAATCGGGGGATGGTTGGCCAAAGGGGTTGTTCTGGGAGAAGTTAGTGTAAGATCCCCGTCCTCTTGCCCCCGTCCTCTTCCTCTTTCGTGCCGACGGGAGGGACACTTTCTACTCCAATGTCCTTATTGCCCACAATTAAAGCATCCATCTCGTCTTTCCCAGCCCTGACCTCTTCCCATACCAGGCCATACAATAGGGCGGTCCGTAATTAGCAGGGCCCGGGCCATTTGGGTGTTTGGTATAACCGTATCCCTGTTTATCCACCCAACCCTGCACGCAACACTGCGGTTCCATCTGGTATCCCCTTGGGTCGGGTTTTGGTCCTTCCACCCGAGACGGCTCTTCCTTTCTCGTCACGTATTCAGTCTTGACCCGGGTTGGGGGCGCACCTCCCCCCTCTCCTTTCTTTTCCTGCCAATAATATTTAACCGCCCTTTCCATCTGGGCTTTACTGTTATCTGCCCAATTCATATTATTTGTCCGGATAGCGTGAGCAATCGAATAGGGCAGGCACTGAAGTAGGATAGCGCAGAATTGAGGTGAATTATTCCCTGCCCTGAAGGCATTATCTCCTGATTGACCTCCGTATATTTCAATAAATCTTTCCATAAATTCGTCGGCAGTTTCTTCTCGTTTGGGTTTCGTTTCTAATACTGCTGCCATACTGATGGGCTTCTGAAGGTTCTTGCTGAGAGCATTAAAGATAGCGTTTAGGCGATCCTGGGCATTATTAGGGTGAGCAGTCACTAATGCATCATGGGTGGCTCGCCCCAAATTTTCTAAGAACCGGACGTGTTCAGTCGGGCTCAGGGTCTGCTGCACTAAGGACCACAAGTCTCTTGATTCCGCATTATAAACTCCAATGGTGAGTCGGAGGTGATCTATAAACTTGACAGGTTCTCTCTTTCGATCTGGTATGGTAGTCAGGATAGCCATAATCTCATTCGGTTTCCAGGGCACATAGACATCTATGGTGGGGTGGTTTGCAGCTTGTTGTGCATCAGGGTTTGACATTGGTCGGACTGGGAATTGGTGTCGGGGCTTTGGGATGGGGATGTCAATCTTGGGAGGCATTTCTAGGTCGGAGAATGGTTCGGAGCTGTCTGACTGCTCGGCACCTCCGCGTCTCGATCGGCGGGAGTGTCTGCTATGCCTTTCACAACTGGGACTGGTAGTTTGACTAGAGGATTTACGGGACTGTCTGTGATGTCGAGATATAGTTCTGCCCTTCCGAGTGTGAGATCTGGTCCTCTCAGCTCTATTGCCTGTGAACTGGGGATCTGAATCGCTATCAGGATGAGGAGTCCGTTTGGGCTTGTCGCTTCGTTGGTGTGGGGGTTACATTTATCTTTAACTCCTCCCGCCGGAGTGTAAGGTGGGGGGCGATGGGAAGGAGGCTGTAACAAAGGGTCAGAGGCTGCAGGAGGCGCCGTTGGACGCAGCTGTGTCCATTCATCAATTTCATCATCAACCTCGGTCAACGCAAAGCCAACCATTCGACTACGTAGTCTATCGGTACCCTTCTCAGAGGTCCCAGGGGAACTCTTAGTACGTTTCTCGTGCGTGCATTCTTTCTTTAAGACGTCTACAGTTTTAACATGTCCTCCTTCTGTCAAGGATAATCCTAGTTTAGTGGCGTTTTCCTGCCAGCTTGACAGAAGGGACTCATCTTTCAGCTTTTGACAGTACTGTCTCCATTTGGCTATTAAATCCTTTTTTAACCACCGGGACCATGTATTTTTTTTACTCAACAAACCTATCCTTTGTGCATTTCCTGGCTCCGTAACTTATCATCCGAATATACGTAATTCAATAAGGTTCACACTCTTAAACTTCCCACATACAGGACAACACTACGAAGGGTTAAAAAACTTTCACTGTTTGAAAAAGTGGGTGGAGCTAAAAACAAACCACAACTCCCCCATTTCCTACACAGGCTTCCTTATCCACAGTAAAAATCACACAAGCATTTCTCATTTAAAACAGACGTTCACAAGAGTCTCTCTTCTTTCCTATTAATTGTTTTGGCCGGCTCTATTTTTGAATCCATGACCTTTCAGGGAATTTGTAGTTTTATCTAAATTACCCATCCTCGTGTTACCGCACATTGGATCAGGGTCCTAATTAGTCCTGATTGTCCCCACGTCGCCCCGTGGTGGTTTCAGTTATCTTACCCAGAGCCTAGGCGGACCAAGTGATATACAAGATCGATGCCATACCTGGCGTAAGTACAATTTAAAATTTACGTAGTCCCGCAGCTTAATTTTATGTAATTCCCTAACCTCCGCGTCTCCCACGTGGTTCGCGCGATTCTCTATCCCTCCGTGTCGCCGCACGGTTTTCCTGTTCGTGTCGCCGCACGATAATCCTTAATTTGTTCTAGGTTCCAGATTTAAATCCAATCAGTGCCTCGACGGGCCAAGTGATATACAAGGTCGACGTCACACCTGACTTGGACACTTATTTCCTAAGTTCAGAAAGTATTCACCAGATTGACCTGGATCTCGTTCAGACACCACCTGAGAACCAGCAAGTGGCTAAACTTTCCTCAGACTTTTGAAACCGGAGGAAACTGGAGCAGTATTGAAATTATACTTACTCCAGTGGCCATTTTCCTCTCGTCTCGTCCAAGGCTAGTCTGGCTCTTAATTCGCAAGTTTTCGGCAGTCGTCCGTTGAGATCCCACTTCTGACACCAAATGTTAATACGGATTCTTTTCCCTTCAATCTGTTTCAGCGAATTCACTGACACACGAACACTTTTAGTCTTCGCAACATAAGACCTTTATTCGAGATTCTCCGGCCGGGACCTGTTAAGATAAAGGGAACACCCTCGATTTGAGCCTGTTCACCTCTCTCTTGACAAGTCTCGTTACAGCGCGAAACCATAGCAGTTATACATTTTCAAAACAGAACACATTTGATTCGCACTTAGTTCATCCAATCACTTTCTGCTTCCCCCAGAATACATCCAATGGCAGGCCGACAGGTCCACCAGACAGAGCGGGCACTAGGCCTAGCTTGTTTACAGTTTCGCTTTACATTGCATTTCCCTATTTTACGGCTGGTTATAGCAGCCTCTCGTCTGACTCATGCCTGACTTTGCTTTTCGCGTAACTCGTGTTTGACCACAACTCTGAGTAACCTCTTTTTGTGTCGACATTGCAAATATCGCAGCTTGACATTTCTTTTAGCTATCTTCCCATGATCCTCTTCAACGGACACATTCACAACTCTTCTATTCACATTCTCACGCCGTGCTCCCTGTCCCAGAGTGCTCGCCATGCTCCCTGTCCCAGAGTGCTCGCCGTGCTCCCTGTCCCAGAGTGCTCACCGTGCTATCTAGCTGAGTGTGCTCGCCGTGCTTATCATCCTAACATGATGGCTGTGCTATGGATCCCAGATTGCTCGCTGTCCCTGCATGTATGAAATGCTCGAGTTTGTATTTTATATTTGACCCCGGCCGTCTGGCAATACATGGCATCACAGTCAAGCCCAATTAATACATGCACACTTCCCCATTAGTAACAATGACCAGGAACCCTGCGTGTTTTTGTTTTATCCCACCCTTCATAGCCAGGAGCGTCGTGGTCTGTAACTGCCGCCATGGCTGAGAGCTGACCATTCAACACAAACTGCTGATCGAATGGAGCAGAAACACCAGCATTGTCTGGTTGGGCCAAATGGCCCGTTTCTGTGCTGAATATTCTCCTATGTAATTCTATGAACCTGCAACCTTCCTAATATGTACACTGTATAACTCAGACAGGGCATTGTATTTACCTGCTAGTCTTTAGCTGTGGAGTTCCACGGTCAGATCCCACCTTGAGTTAGGTTTGTAGTTGTGGTCAATGCGGCACAAGGGAGACAATGAAGTCCTGAACCCAGTGTGCAGAACAGTCACGAGACTGGTGATATGACTGAATTATGGGGAAAAACTGAAGAATCTTGGGCTTTTTAGACTTGAAAGGAAATGATTGAGATGGAACTTCATGTAGCGATAAGTAAATTTGCAAATTTTGTTCGTTATCCTGTATCACAGACTGGTCCAGTTTTTTACCATGACCTACAAGGTATGGATCAAGAGCTGGAACGTGGGATAAGGCTGGATAGCTCTTTGTTGGCTGGCACGGACACAATGGGCCGAAATGGCTTCCGTCCGTTCTGTAAATTTCTACTATTCTATGATCAAGGCTTTTATGGCACAAAATGTTCTGCGCATAACCGGGTTTTGATTTTTGAAGGAAACGCAAGTATTGAATATCTGCATGGAGCATTTCATACACGGTAGCTGGCGAAGTTACTCCAGCATGAAATGGTAATCCGAAATTTGAGATGTTTGGCATAGACTTGACCCTTAACATGGACTGTCATTGCAGAGCATCAATTAACAAATCAAATACAATACTGAACTTTGTAACCAAATGTTAGAGCAAATCTGAAACAATCATGTGCAGTGCTCTGGTCAGATCCCATTTTGAGTTAGGTTTGTAGTTGTGGTCAATGCGGCGCAAGGACGACAATGAAGTCCTGAATCCAGTGTGCAGAACAGCCACGAGACTGGTGATAGAACTGAATTATGAGGAAAAACTGAAGAAGCTTGGGCTGTTTAGACTTGAAAGGAAATGATTGAGATGGAACTTCATGTAGAGATATGTAAATTTGCAAATGGTATTGAGAAGTTAAATCTTGGAACAGTATTTCAAATTGAGCGGATGAGGCGTTAAACCGAGGCCCTGTTTGCCCCCTTGGTGGATGTTAAATATCCCATGGCACTATTTGAAGAAGAGTAGGGGAGTTTTTTCTAGTGTCCAGGCCAATATTTATCCCACAACCAACATCACTAAATCACATTATCTTATCATTATCACGTTGCTGTTTGTGGGACCTTGCTGTGCACAATACGTCTGCCACATTTCCTACATTACAACAGTGACGAGACTGCAAAAAGTACTTCATTGGCTGTTGAGCATTTTGGGAGGTCCTAAGGTCGTGTAAGGCGCTATAAAAATGCAATTACTTTCCTTTCTTTGAATTATCGGCCAAGAGGGTACAGGTTCAAATCGATAAAAATATGATTTCAGACAAATGTCGCAAATTGTTACCAACTGAATGATTGACCTATGGAATGGGCTTCTGGGTAGGTTAATGAAGATAAAAACCCTGAAATAATTTAAGACGTGGCTACTGGATGCTTCTGATTGGGGAACTGTAGATTCTTTTTGGATGGACGAAATGGTCGTCCTTATCTGTAGCCATCTTGTGATGCTTAGCTTCAGAAGCAGGTCGGGTGGTGGTGCGTGTTTCATCACCGTTCCCACATCTTTGGCTCCAAGGTTGAAATGCAGCACAGGCTAAATGGATCAGTCTTTTCTCATTTATCTGCTGGTTGTGAAGCATTAAATTGGATAGATTTGTGCAGTAGCAACTTGAGCTTCAGTCTTTGGGGCCCACTGCACAGAACTGCCTGTAATTCGACAGAAATTGATCACAGCATCATAATGGGCTGATGTGGCAGATGGAAGTACGTACAGTAGGAAGTGCCATTCTGAGGTTCAAGTTAAGACATGGAACAGCGCAGGAGAAGATTTTATTTCCATTTAACTCTGTTACCCCAACTTTTGTGTGCTTTTATGTTTATGCAATATTGTTGTGTGCAAATTGGCTGCCGTGTTACTGACAACAACAGTAACAATAATTCAGTAGTAATGAAGTGCTGAGGAACATCCTGAGGATGTGAAAGATGCTATAGAAACACAAATTATTTCTTTACTGCCTGGCTCCAACTACAATTCTCCTGCACTTACTGACATATATCGAGGCCCCTCCCGGGAGTTGACATTTAAATGTTTAGAGAGATCGGGCAGGAATATCCACACACACTAAACATTTAAATCAAATCTAGGGAGGCATATAAAGTGTCCAGCGAACTCCCTGGGCACACATTAAAGCAGGTTTAATATTGTACTCAAGTTCTACTTGCGGCAAGGTCAGGCCAAGAGAGTGAGAGACTACCTCGTGTAGTATGGAATTTTGGTGGACTCTTCGCCGGAGTTACACTGCATCTTTAGATTTGCTGAAAAATGGAAACTACTCAAGTCACAGTGGAAACACACAATAAGAACAAAATTGAAGGTTGCAATCCTGTATTTAGACATAGATAATGAAAAGCTCTCTCAAGTGAGGTGTTTCATGTTCTGCTGGAGTCTATTGAAATTAATGTAGGTGGAATGAAACAGGTTGGGGTTCAAGAATGCCGATTCGAATATTGGATTGATGTGCTGGAGTTCAGCTGGGTTATCTTCAGGGGTCAGAGATGACATTTCTTGATTTATTTTTGTTTTTGAAAGTATGACCTGAGGTGTAGAGCAGTCTTTAAGATTTTAAATTGGGCAAAGTCTATAATAGAGCAGATATTACATGGTCTGTGGAAGGGGTGAGCTTGACGGAGCAAGTGCTATTTTCTCATTTATCTTTTTATATAGTCAGCAATTACACAATTTAACTTCAGATGGAGATGTGCTTCAATTGGTAAGCCAAGCTGACAGATGAACTCTGAAAGTTGCTATTGTATAGCTCCAAAAAATAAATCAATGATTTATTATATACGTAAAGTAATTAAACCTCATGTTGAGTCCTAGACTTCTCACAGCTGTACTACCAAAAGATTGCAAAACAATCATTTGACAGGGTGTATTTCGTAAACACTCAATATTATTTAAGGTGTGTTCACCCACATTTGTACAACAACAGCAGCTTGCTATTATATAATGTTTAAAAATGTCCCAAGGCACTTCACAGATATAATCAAAACTGAAAGTTAAACATTCAGTGTACTGGAAAAGACAGACAGCTGATAAAAGGACTCCTTTATAGGATGAGAATGAATCTTCTGGTGCTAACAATATATGCTGCTGGACATATAGGCCTGCCGTTCGCTGTTATTACCCCTTTGAAACAGGCCGCAACTTCAGGATGTATTGCGTGCACATCCTAACACAGAAATCCTGAAGTTGCGGTCAGTCACTCACTGCTCCGACATAGTCGTCAATCAGTGTAATCCAGCAAATCAGAGAAACTGATAACATTTTCCGCTCTTCTGCGGTAATATCGCTGTTAAATACCCATTTAAAAGTTAGACCCTACGGTTTTAACAGCATATTGACTGCGAAACAAATGTTACGGCCCTGAAAAATGAATTTTAATTTTGTGGAGTGTTAAATGAATCCACTTTAAAAAAAAAATGGTTTTAATATATTTTTTAAAAATTTGTTCAGCTTTATTTCAGGTTTATCTTTTTCCTCATGTGAGAGCCCCAAACTTTGTTTTTCTTTCTAACATTTTTTAAAAGTTCGAATCAAAGGAGGATTACTTCGGGGTCAGCGGCGAACGCCTTTACTTCGCTGCTGACCATAAATTACAGGCCATGGTTGTGCAGACAACTGTAACCCCCACTCCTACCCCGAATACACAGCCATTGGCCACAGCCATTGTGCACACCACGTGTTCGACAGAGACTCCGCCATTGAATGGGGCCAGCGGCTGCGGGGGAGGTTCAACAAAAAACCTGCAACCTAAAGAATAGATGGTAGGAGGAGAAAGCACAGGAGATTCAACAGCTGGCCAACTGCCGTGATGTGCGAGGATTCTTCACCGCAGTCAAGTCCAACTATGGCCCAAGTACCCAAGGCCCTAGCCCACTGCTGGCCAAGAACGGGGAGACCCTCATTCAGGACACAGAGGCAGTCAGGACCCGCTGGAAGGAGCACTTCGAAGATCTCCTTAATCGAGGCACTGCCTTTGACACGCATGTTCTCGACTCCATCCCACAGCATACTGCCCACCACCATCTCAGCAAAACCCCAGCCCTGCACGAGGTAGAAAATGCCATCCATTAGCTCAAGAACAACAAGGCATCAGGAGCGGATGGAATCCCCACTGAGGCACTAAAGTATGGCGGAGAGGCACGATTGGCACGAATGCATGAAGTCATCTCTCTTATTTGGAAGGAGTGAATGCCTGGAAATTTCAGAGATGCCGTAATTGTGACCATCTTTTCAAAAAAGGGGTCAAGTCCGACTGCGGCAACTACAGAGGAATTTCTCTGCTGTCAGCCACTGGGAAAGTCATCGCTAGAATCCTCTTCAAGCGTCCTCTCCCTGTGGCTTAAGAGATCCTCCCAGAGTCCACTACGGGGCACAACGGGCATGATCTTCTGCAAGAGAAATGCAGGGAACAGCACCAACCCTTGTACATGGCCTTCTTTGACCTCTCAAAGACCTTTGACACTATAAACCGCGAGGGACTACGGAGTGTCCTCCTCCGTTTCGGCTTCCCCCAAAATTTTGTCGCCATCCTCCACCTGCTTCCCGATGACATGCAAGCTGTGATCCTGACAAACAGATCCACCACAGACCCAATCCACGTCTGGACCGGGGTGAAGCAGTGCTGCGTCATCACGCCAACCCTCTTCTCGATCTTCCTCGCTGCATTGCTCCATCTCATGCTTAACAAGCTCCCCGCTTGAGAGAAACTAAACTATAGAACCAGTGGGAAACTGTTCAACCTTCATCGCCTCCAGGCTAGATCCAAGACCGTCTCATCCTCTGTCATCGAATTACAGTACACGGATGTCGCTTGCATCTGCACACATTCAGAGGCTGAACTCCAAGCCATCGTCAACATCTTCACCGAGGCGTACGAAAGCATGGTCATTACACTAAACATCCGTAAGACAAAGGTCCTCCACCAACTTGACCCTACCACACAGCACTGCCACCCGGTCATCAAAATCCATGGCGCGGCCTTGGACAAAGTGGACCACTTCCCATATCTCGGGAGCCTACTATCAACAAGGGCAGACATCGACAACGAGGTCCAACACCGCTTCCAGACTAATGTAGGTCCCTTGCAGTCATGAAGACTAACGTAGGTCCCTTGCAGTCAGAATCAGGGGAATTCATAATGGGGAACAAGGAAATGGCAGACCAATTGACCAAATACTTTGGTTTTGTCTTCACGAAGGAAGACACACATAACCTCCCGAAAATACTAGGGGACCGAGGGTCTAGTGAGAAGGGGGAACTGAGGGAAATCCGTATTAGTCAGGAAATGGTGTTGGGAAATTGAAGGGACGAAAGGCCGATAAATCCCTAGGGCCTGATGGTCTGTATCCCAGAGTACTTGAGGAAGTGGCCCTAGAAATAGTAGATTTTCCACTATTCCATGGACTCTGGTTCAGTTTCTATGGATTGGAGGGTAGCTAATGTAACCCCACGTTTTAAAAAAGGAGGGCGAGAAGGAATTATAGACTAGTTAGCCTGAGTTCGGTGGTGGGGAAAATGCTGGAATTAATTATTAAAGATGTAATAGCAGCGCATTTGGAAAGCAGTGACAGGATCGGCATAAATCCAAGTCAGCATGGATTTACGAAAGAGAAATTACGCTTGACAAATTTTCTAGAGTTTTTTGAGGATGTAACTAGTAGAGTGGATAAGGGAGAACCAGTGGATGTGGTGTATTTGGACTTTCAAAGGGCTTTTGACAAGGTCCCACATGAGATTAGTATGCAAAATTAAGGCACATGGTATTGGGGGTAATGTATTGATGTGGATAGAGAACTGGTTGGCAGACAGAAAGCAAAGAGTGGGAATAAACGGGTCTTTTTCAGAATGGCAAGCAGTGACTAGTGGGGTGCCGCAAGGTTCAGTGCTGGGACCCCAGCTATTTACAATATATATTAATGATTTAGACGAAGGAATTGAATGTAATATCTCCAAGTTTGCAGGTGACAGTAAGCTGGGTGGCAGTGCGAGCTGCGAGGAGGATGCTAGGAGGCTGCAGGGGGACTTGGACAGGTTAGGTGAATGGGAAAATGCATGGCAGATGCAATATAATGTGGATAAGTGTGAGGTTATCCACTTTGGTGGCAAAAACATGAAGGCAGATTATTAACTGAATGGTGACAGATTCGTAAAAGGAGAAGTGCAACAAGACCTGGGTGTCATGGTACATCAGTCATTGAAGGTAGGCATGCAGGTACAGCAGGCAGTAAAGAAAGCAAATGGCATGCTGGCCTTCATAGCGAGGGGATTTGAGTATAGGAGCAGGGAGGTCTTACCGCAGTTATACAGAGCCTTGGTGAGGCCACACCTTGAGCATTGTGTACAGTTTTGGTCTCCTAATCTGAGTACGGATGTGCTTGCTATTGAGGCTGCGAAGGTTCACCAGACTAATTCCCGGAGTGGCAGGACTGACATATGAGGAGAGACTGGATCGACTAGGCTTATATTCACTGAAATTTAGAAGAATGAGAGGGGATCTCATAGAAACATATAAAGTTCTGACGGGATTGGACAGTTTAGATGCAGGAAGAATGTTCCCGATGTTGGGGAAGTCCAGAACCAGGGGTCACAGTCTAAGGATAAGGGGTAAGCCATTTAGGACCAAGATGAGGAGAAACTTGTTCACTCAGAAAATTGTTGAACCTGTGGAATTCTCGACCACAAAAAGTTGTTGTGGCCAGTTCGTTAGATATATTCAAAAGGGAGTTAGATGTGGCCCTTACAGCTAAAGGGATCAAGAGGTATGGAGAGAAAGCAGGAATGGGCTACTGAAGTTGCATGATCAGCCATGATCATATTGAATGGCCTACTACTGCACCTACTTTCTATGTTTCTATGTTTCTCCAGTGCGCCAGTGCTGCCTTCGATCGCCTGAGGAAGAGAGTGTTCAAAGACCAAACCCTCAAATCTGGTACCAAGCTTATGGTCGACAGGTCTACAGTGATATCCGCCCTCATGTATGACTCAGACGTGGACCATAGATGTTATGTATGTAACTATGTAATACTTGCCACCAGATGGCGTGATTGTTGGAGTCCTAATGGTCACCTGCACACATGTGCAAGGCCAGTATAAAAGGTTGGCTGTCATGTTGTTTAGGCACTCGGGAGTTGTCATCAAGAAGACTACAGTCACATTAAGTTTAGCTCACAGTACTCAGCCTCGTGGAGTTCTTCTCTACACTATAATTGGCGATGAGTATCAGAATACAAACCTTCACTCAACCATGGCTGCCGTTGGAATATTAGAGAGATTCGTAGAGGGTGATGATTGGGAAGCCTTCGTCGAGCGCCTCGACCAGAACTTCGTGGCCAATGAGCTGGAAGGAGACACTAACGCGGTCAAGCGCAGGGCGGTTTTCCTCACTGTCTGTGGGCCTAAAATATACGACCTCATTAAGAATCTGCTCGCACCGACAAAACCAACGGAGAAGGATTATCCAGCATTATGCATGCTGGTTCGGGACCACCTCAAGCCGAAGGAGAGTATCCTCATGGCCAGATATCGTTTTTACTCGCACCATCGCTCCAGGGGCCAGGATGTGGCGGATTATGTCGCCGACCTGAGACACCTCGCGGGACTTTGCGATTTTGGAGCTAAGTTGGGGCAAATGCTGCGGGACTTTTTCGTGCTGGACATCAGCCATGAGGTCATTCTTTGAAAGCTGCTGGCTGTCGAAACCCTAGACCCAAGCAGGGCCATCGCGATCACCCAGGCATGCATGGCCACAGACGATAACACGAAACAGATATCTTCTCAACATTGAAGCTCACCGGCAAGTACTGTGCATAAAATGATGTCGCTAGTAGGTCGAACTGCATATGGCAGGATCTATACGTCTGCGACTGCAAGACCTGTGATGATTCAGAGTCCACCATCGGGGGTGAATGTGAATCCATTAGCACTGTGTTGGCGCTGCGTGGGTAATCATCGGGCCCATCAATGTCGATTCAAGTACTACGTTTGCAAAGGCTCCGCAACGATGGGGCACTTCCAGCGAATGTGCAAACTTGCTGCGACATACCACATGGCAGAGGATGATCGATCCGGTGTGGATCACGCAGCATACTCAACTCATCTCGAGGAAGAAGTGTATGGGGTACATACCTTCACCACCAAGAGCCCTCCTATAATGCAGAAAGCCAAATTCCATGGAGTTCCAGTATCCATGCAGTTGGACACAGATACGAATCAGTCAATAATGAGCCAGAAGGCTTTCGAAAAACTGGGGCAATAAAATACACAGGCCCAAACTGAGCCCGATTAATGCAAAGCTGCGTTCCTACACCAAAGAGCTCATACCAGTAATTGGAAGTGCGGCAGTGAAGGTATCATATGACGGAGTTGTGCATGACCTATCATTGTGGATTGTTCCAGGCAATGGCCCAACGCTGTTCGGCAGAAGCTGGCTAGAAAAGATTCGATGGAATTGGAATGACATCAAAGCACTATCTTCAGTAGATGACGCCTTGTGTGCTCAAGTGCTGAGCAAGTTTCCCTCGCTATTCGAACCAGGCATCGGCAACTTCACAGGCGCCAAGGTACAGATCCATCTCGGCCCCGATGCACGGCCCGTCCATCACAAGGCTCAGGTGGTTCCGTACATGATGAGGGAGAAAGTCGAGATCGAACTGGACAGACTCCAATGCGAAGGAATCATATCGCCAATCAAGTTCAACGAGTGGGCCAGTCCAATTGTTCTGGTGTTGAAAAGCGATGGCACGGTCAGAATCTGCGGAGACTGCAAGATTAACCGAATCTCACTACAGGACCAGTACCCGCTGCCCAAGGCGGATGACCTGTTTGCAGTGTTAGCAGGGGAGGGGGGAGGGGGGAGGGGGGGGGGGGGGGAAGTCGTTCACCAAGTTGGACCTAACCTCCGCCTACATGACACAGGAGTTGGCTGAATCTTCAAAAAGACTGACATGAATCAACACACACAGAGGGCTGTTTATATACCACAGGTGCCCTTTCGGGATTCGCTTGGCTGCAGCCATTTTCCAGAGAAACATGGAGAGTTTGCTGAAATCTATTCCGCGCACCGTTGTGTTTTAAGACGACATCCTGATCACTGGCCGTGACACCATCGAACATCTACACAACCTGGAAGAGGTTCTAAGTCGCCTAGACAGAGTGGGACTCAGGCTGAAACGCTCCAAGTGTGTTTTCCTGGCACCAGAAGTCGAATTTTTGGTGAGAAAGATTGCAGCAGATGGCATCAGGGCCATAGACTCAAAGATAGAGGCCATTAAAAATGAACCCAGACCACAGAATGTGATGGAGCTGCGTTCGTTCCTGGGACTCAACTATTTCGGTAACTTTCTACCCAGGTTGAGCACGTTGTTAGAGCCTTTGCACATGTTGCTACGTAAGGGTGACGACTGGGTTTGGGGCAAATCTCAAGACACAGCCTTTGAGAAGGTCAGGAACCTGCTATGTTCAAATAAGTTACTTGTATGGTATGACCCATGTAAACGTTTAGTGCTAGCTTGTGACGCCTCATCGTATGGGGTTGGCTGTGTGTTACAGCAAGCCAGTGTATCGGGTAACCTCCAACCGGTTGTATGCGTGTCTAGAAGTCTGTCTAAGGCTGAGAGAGCCTATAATATGGTCAAGAAAGAGGTGTTAGCATGTGTATATGGGGTTCAGAAAATGCACCAATACTTATTTCGACTTCGGTTTGAGTTTGAAACTGACCACAAGCCGCTCATTTCGCTGTTTTCAGGGAGCAAAGGTATAAACACCAGTGCTTCGTCCCGTATCCAAAGATGGGCACTGACATTATCCGCTTCTGACTGTTATCCGCCACAGACCAGGCACTGAAAACTGTGCCGATGCTCTCAGCCGGCTACTATTACCCACCACTGGGGTTGAAATGGCGCAGCCCGCAGACTTGCTACTGGTCATGGATGCTTTTGAGAAAGAGGGGTCACCCGTCACAGCTCGCCAGATCAGGACCTGGACCAGCCAGGATCCTGTGCTACCATTAGTAAAGAGTTGCGTCCTAAATGGGAACTGGTCGGCCGTGGGGAAATGCAAGGTGAAATTAAGCTGTTTCACCGACGCAAAGGTGAAATGCCCATCCAGTCGGATTGTCTCATAGAAACTTAGAAAATAGGTGCAGGAGGAGGCCATTCGGCCCTTCGAGCCTGCAATGAGTTCATGGCTGAACATGCAACTTCAGTACCCCATTCCTGCTTTCTCGCCATATCCCTTGATCCTCCTAGTAGTAAGGACGACATCTAACTCCTTTTTGAATATATTTAGTGAATTGGCCTCAACAACTTTCTGTGGTAGAGAATTCCACAGGTTCACCACTCTCTGGGTAAAGAAGTTTCTCCTCATCTCGGTCCAAAATGGCTTACCCCTTATCCTTAGACTGTGACCCCTGGTTCTGGACTTCCCCAACGTTGGGAACATTCTTCCTGCATCTAACCTGTCGAAACCCGTCAGAATTTTAAACGTTTCTATGAGATCCCCTCTCATTCTTCTGAACTCCAGTGAATACAAGCCCAGTTGATCCAGTCTTTCTTGATATGTCAGTCCCGCCATCCCGGGAATCAGTGTGGTGAACCTTCGCTGCACTCCCTCAATAGCACGAATGTCCTTCCTCAAGTTCGTAGACCAAAACTGTACACAATACTCCAGGTGTGGCCTCACCAAGGCCCTGTACAACTGTAGTAACACCTCCTTGCCCCTGTACTCAAATCCCCTCGCTATGAAGGCCAACATGCCATTTGCTTTCTTAACCGCCTGCTGTACCTGCATGCCAACCTTCAATGATTGATGTACCATGACACCCAGGTCTCGTTGCACTTTCCCTTTTCCTAATCTGTCACCATTCAGATAATAGTCTGTCTCTCTGTTTTTACCACCGAAGTGGATAACCTCACATTTATCCACATTATACTTCATCTGCCATGCATTTGCCCACTCACCTAACCTATCCAAGTCACTCTGCAGCCTCATAGCATCCTCCTCGCAGCTCACACTGCCACCCAACTTAGTGTCATCCGCAAATTTGGAGATACTACATTTAATCCCCTCATCTAATGTAAACAGCTGGAGCCCCAGCACAGAACCTTGCGGTACCCCACTAGTCACTGCCTGCCATTCTGAAAAGTACCCATTTACTCCTACTCTTTGCTTCCTGTCTGCCAACCAGTTCTCAATCCACGTCAGCACACT
This sequence comes from Pristiophorus japonicus, assembly GCF_044704955.1. Taxonomy (NCBI): domain Eukaryota; kingdom Metazoa; phylum Chordata; class Chondrichthyes; family Pristiophoridae; genus Pristiophorus; species Pristiophorus japonicus. The sequence goes on from NC_091984.1 coordinate 124,515,747, forward strand.
ACCCCCAATCCCATGTGCTTTAACTTTGCACATTAATCTCTTGTGTGGGTACTTGTCGAAAGCCTTCTGAAAGTCCAAATACACCACATCAACTGGTTCTCCCTTGTCCATTAAAAAATTCCAGAAGATTTGTCAAGCATGATTTCCCTTTCATAAATCCATGCTGGCTTGGACCTATCATGTCACCTCTTTCCAAATGCGCTGCTATGGCATCCTTAATAATTGATTCCATCATTTTACCCACTACCGATGTCAGGCTGACCGATCTATAATTCCTTGTTTTCTCTCCCTCCTTTTTTTAAAAAGTGGGGTTACATTGGCTACCCTCCTTATGGGGTAATCAAGTGGTTTTGCCAAAAAAAGGCAGTGAAACATTTATAAATGACCTACACAGTACCCACCCAGGCATTGTCATGATGAAGGCAATTGCCAGGTCACATGTTTGGTGGCCCGGCATTGACTCGGACTTGGAGTCATGCGTGCATCAGTGCAACTCTTGCTCGCAACTGAGCAATGCACCCAGGGAGGCTCCACTGAGTCTGTGGTCATGGCCCTCAAAATCGTGGTCCAGGATCCACGTAGATTTTGCCGGTCCCTTTCTCGGAAAGATGTTTTTCGTAGTTGTGGACGCTTACTCCAAATGGATTGAATGTGTAATCATGTCATCCAGCACGTCCACAGCCACCATTGAAAGCCTCCGAGCCATGTTCGCCACCCATGGTTTGCCCGACATCCTTGTCAGCGACAGTGAACTGTGTTTCACCAGCTCGGAATTCAACGAGTTTATGACCCGCAATGGCATTAAGCATGTCAGGTCTGCTCTGTTTAAGCCCGCGTCTAATGGTCAAGCGGAGCGGGAAATCCAAATAATCAAGCAGAACATGAAACGTGTGACGGACGGCTCCCTGCAGACTCACCTGTCTCGCATTCTGCTCAGTTACTGGACACAACCGCACTTGCTCACCGGAGTTCCCCTGGCAGAATTGTTAATGAAGAAAGCCCTCAAAACCAGGCTCTCCCTAGTCCACCCGGATCTTAATGATCACGTGGAAACCCGGCGACACCAGCAGAAGATGTACCACGATCGCACGGCTGTATCATTGATGTTAAAGGCCCTGTATTTGTCCTGAATTATGTCATGGTCCCAAGTGAGTTGCTGGCACTGTTTTGGCCAAGGAAGGGAATAGGGTGTTTATAATCAAACTGTTAAATGGCCTAATGTGCAGAAAGCATTTAGATCAGACCAAATTGCGATTTACTAACAACCAGGAACGACTTGAAGAAGACGTCACCATCGACGATCCATCAACACACACCCAACCAGCAATCAACCTCGCTGTCAATCACGAGAATGAACCCACCGTTCCTGATAGCCCGGTCAGACCAGCCGCGGTGCAGTGCAGCAATGGTCCAACCAACTCACACACGCCAGGGTTTGAACTTAGACGATCAACCAGGGAGTGGAGGGCTCCGGATCACCTCAACTTGTAAATAACTTGTACCGAAGACCTTGGGGGGGGGGGGGAGTGATGTTATGTATGTAACTATGTAATACTTGCCACCAGAGGGTGCGACTGTTGGAGTCCTAATGGTCACCTGCACACATGTGCAGGGCCAGTATAAAAGGCTGGCTGCCGTGTTGTTTAGGCACTCTGGAGTTGTAATAAAGAAGACAAAGGTCACACTAAGTTTAGCTCACAGTACTCAGCCTCGTGGAGTTCTTCTATACACTATAATATACAATAGACACCTCAAATCGCTGGAGAAATACCACCAACGAAGTCTCTGCAAGATCCTGCAAATCCCCTGGGAGGATAGAAGCATCAACGTCAGTGTTCTTGATCAGGCCAACATCCGCAGCATCGAAGCACTGACCACACTTGACCAGCTCCGTTGGGCAGGCCACATCATCCACATGCTGGACATGAGACTCCCAAAGCAAGCGCTCTGTTTGGAACTCCCACACGACAAGCGAGCCACAGGTAGGCAGGGGAAATGTTTCAAGGACACCCTCAAAGCCTGCTTGATAAAGTGCAACATCCCCACCGGCACCTCGGAATCCCTGGCCCAAGTCCGCCCTAAGTGGAGGAAGAATATCCGGGAGGGCACTGAACACCTCAAGTCTCATCGCCGAGAGCATGCAGAAAACAAGCGCAGGCAGTGGAAGGAGCGTGCGGCAAACCAGACTCCCCAACCACCCTTTCCTTCAACGACTGTCTATCCCATCTGTGACAGAGACTGTAATTCCCGTATTGTACTGTACAGTCACTTGAGAACTCACTTTTAGAGTGGAAGCAAGTCTTCCTCGATTTCAAGGGATTGCCTATGATGACTAAGCCATTACGAAAATCCATTATAAATTTGAAACTCTGTGTAGTAGAAGCTTACAGAGACAATTTCCAGACATCGCGCTATATCGCACAAAGGTGTAAAACATCTAAATTCTCTGTCTACTTAAAATGAAACAGCTATAACATGAAAGCAATCAGAAGACTTAAACTGCAGCTTTGGCTGCTAAGCTCTTCATTCTGACAAAAGCCATTTGAACCTGAGGGGTGAACTGAAAACCACACTGTCCAGATACAACATCTCATTTGGAAGATTCACCAAGAGACAGTCTTGAGTTTTCGACTGTCTTATTCAGAACTTCTGTTGCTCATCAGGTTCTGTAAAACACCACAATTCTGGCGGGGGGAAACAGTATGTTAACCTCTTGGGGATTAAGCCTCGTTTCAATTTTTTTGTATTGTGAGCGAGCAGTTAACAGAACGTTCTTTTCTGGGAGAGTTGTTGGAGCATGGAGTTCTTCACCACGGGCAGCGAGCATGGCATTTTTTGAGGAAAGAGCCAATAAATATTTGAAGCAGTGACAGATACAGGGCTATGGGGAGAGAGTGCAGCGGTGAGATTGGCATGGATTGCTTGGGCAAAGATTTAGCAGTCACAGCGGGTTGAGTTGAATGGCCTCCTATGCTTCAAGATTCTTGGTCCTACAATTTAATTTTATTGAAGGTTCAGATGAAGGTTGCTGATCAAAGGATAGATTTTATCGTAGATCAGATTGGGGTCACTAATTTAAATTGCTAACCACACATCACTGTAAATCACATGGAATTCCCATGTGCTGACTAGTTAATAGTTTATCCATTGCTGTTTCTGCTTGTACCCAAGCAAACCAATGCCTTTGCCTGCAAAACCTGCATGTTGAGTATACGGCTGCATCTGAAATTGGCATCCCTAATGGGAGAGTGCAATTTTTTTCTGGGTTCCTCACTTGTATATGTTTGTAATGTTGCATGCAAGAACAGTGGTATTATAATGCAGTATTGTTGTTTATCTGTTCAGGAAACAATGTATAAGCCATCATGGAATTGTACAATACAGAAGGAGGCCATTCGGCCCAGCGAGTCTGCGCCAGCTTTTTCGAAGGGCAATCCATTCCCCCGCTCTTTCCCCATACCGCTGCAGTTTTTTTTCCTTCACTTGACTTGACTATTCCCACATTCTACCCTACGTAAACTTGAAGTGATCCAAAACTCGGAAGCCCGTATCCTGACTCACACCAAGTCCCGCTCACCCATCACCCCTGTGCTCATTGACCTACATTGACTCCCGGTTAAGCAATGCCTCAATTTCAAAATTCTCATCCTTGTTTTCAAATAGCTCCATAGCTTCGCCCCTCCCTATCTCTGTAATTTCCTTCAGCCCCACAACCCTCCAAGATATCTGCACTCTAATTCTGCCCTCCTGAGCATCGCTGATTATAATCGCTCAACCATTGGTGTCCGTGCCTTCTGCTGCCTAGGCCCTAAGCTCTGGAACTCCCTCCCTAAACCTCTCCGCCTCACTATCTCTCTATCCTCCTTTAAGACACTCCTTAAAACCGATCTCTTTGACCAAGCTTTTGGTCACCTACCCTAATTTCTCCTTATGTGGCTCGGTGTCAAATTTTTTGTCTCATAATACTCCTATGAAGCACCTTGGGATGCTTCACTACATTAAAGGAGCTATATGAATACAAGTTGTTCAAGTACTTTTCTAATTCCCTTTTGAAGGCTACTATTGAATCTGTATCCACCACCCTTTCAGGCAGTGCATTCCAAATTCTAACCATTCGTTGCAGAAAAAAATTTTTTGCTCATGTCACCTCTAGTTCTTTTGCCAATCACCTTAAATCTATGCCCTCTGGTTATCAACATTTCAACCTTTGGAAACAGTTTATTTTTACTTTATCTAAATCCATCATGATTTCAGACACCTCTATCAAATCTCCTCTTCGCCTTCTCTGCTCTAAGGAGAACAACCCCAGCTTTTCCAGTCTAGCCACATAACTATAGTCGCTCATCCCTGGAACCATTCTAGTAAATCTCTGCTGTACCCTCTCCAAAGTCTTCACGTCCTTCCTACAGTGTGGTGCCCATAATTGGACACAATACTCCAGCTGAGGTCAAACTAGTGTTTTATATAAGTTTAGCATAACTTCCTGGCTTTTGTACTCTATGCCTTTATTTTAAAGCCCAGGATCCCATCAGCTTTATTAACCGCTTTATTAACCTGTCCTGCCACCTTCAATAATTTGTGCCCAAGTACCCACAGGACTCTCTGTTCTTGCATTCTCTGTTCTTGCATAATATATACCATTTAGTGTATATGGTTTCTCCTCATTCTTCCTACAAAAATGTACCTCCTCACACTTTTTGCACTAAATTTCATCTGCCATGTATCCGTCCATTCCATCAGCCTGTCTATGTCCGCTATCCTCCTCACTATTTACTATATGTTCAGGTTTCGTGTCATCTGCAAGTTTTGAAATTGTGCCCCATACCCGCCCCTCCCCCCCCCCCCCCCCCCCCCCCAACCGCTCCAAGTCCAGGTTATTGATGTATATCAAAAACAGCAGTGGTCTTCATACTGAACCCTGGGGAACTCCACCGTATCCCTCCCTCCAGTCTGAAAAACAACCATTTACCACAACTCTGTTTTCTATCTTAGTCAATTTTGTATCCATGCTGCTACTGCCCCTGGGCTTCAATTCTGCAAACAAGTATTATCTGTGGTACTTTATCTCCAGTCCCTTTCAAAAGCATAAGTCACTCTTTAATCTGGCCTAGAAAAGTAGGCAGTGGAGGTTTCCTAGAATGGTTGACTCTGATACTGGGTTAAAAGCAAGACCCGGAAAAAAGCTCCACACTTCTTGCAATCAGATGGAAGACTCACATTTAACTGTCTGCTTCAGAAAGACGTTCTGTTGATACTGAAGATGGAATGAGAAAACTGAACCAATGAAACATGTCTCACCTGTAATCAGGGAACTAGATAACTGTTTTTTTTATCCAGACATTTCTTTTGAAAGGTAATTTAACCATCACAGGGTTGTTTAATATTTTGCTGGATGCTCTTTCATATATATTAGTATCTAATCCGTGAAAACTCTAACCTGTGTTTCGTAGCCACCAATCTAGTGTGAGTGTAGTGTAGTAGTAATAGACTACAACTAATCCAGTTATCAGATCAACCAAAGAGCGAAATCCAGCACCTAACTTGGCAATCACCCATGCGGACTTCAAATGAATGCAGTTGTTGCAGCAGCAATGAGTGTGAACCGTCACTAGAATGTTAAATCATCTTTCATTGTCTGCAACACAAAGGTTCAGACATCTTGTTTGAATCTCAATCTGTATCTCCCAGCTCTGCTGCTCAGTAGTCGTACTTTTAACATGTTATTACACCAAGGTGGTATAGAAATCCTGAAATGTGACAATCAGTATCTTATTGATTTGTCATAGTTGATCCCTCGAACGAGGATGACTTACTTCCACAAGTTCACAGGTATTTTGATGAAGGACCCAATGTTCCAGTCCTGAACTCCAATTGAGGGGGTGGAAGATGCCTGTGCATGAATTTTTTTAACTAGTGGTGACCGTTGCACATACAAAACGATCTGTTGACTGTCACAAATTGACATGAATCCATCCAGTATTAATAAGGTTTATTTACTTAAGTACAATGCCGTTTCATGAAAATAAATTCTGCTATTTTAATAAACTATTGTTTTTGAAACTCTTGCTCCTCGTGTCCCAGGTTGCCTTTGTTTTAATCCATCGTTGGTTCTCTTCCTAATTCTGCTCTTACCATTTTACAGAGGAGTTCAGGATTAGAACAGTTGAAGAGGTGAAATACATGAAGAATGTCAACCGGGAAGAATCCGATTGGTCTGAGAAAGGACATGCTGGTCATGAAGATGAACAGAAAGTTGCTGCCAGGAACCAAGAGAACCTAGTAAGAATAATGTTGCCTTTTTGAAACCAGGGCCAGTGTTACAGTAATTCTAAGCCAAAAGTAGTGTAAAGCAGTCAAGAAAAAGACACAGAACCAGTTCTCTGAAGGACTAATTATTTCCTTGTCATTGCTGATGAGATATCGGGTCTTTGGCTTTGGATGGTCCAAGCTAGTTAATCCTGGCTTCTGATATCTCAAACCAGGTGAAATTAACTATTGTTTCACAGCAGAAGCCCAAGGTGGATCTTGTATCCACTGTAAGTAATCCATTTTGGGATTCCTAAATCTCTCATCATTGTAATGTACAACAGATGACCTCCCACCAAGAACTAAAGGTCTGCTAAATTGATTGGAGCATAAATTCTATTTGGGAAATAATGAATTCTTATAAATAAATGTATCACTTGTAATCATTAATTTTAATACAGTATGTGTAAATAATCGTGTCACAATTTGGATATACAAACGATTTATGCAGTTTTAATGTCACTTATCTTGCAAATTTTCACACAATCAACTGCTGAAAGCAATCTATTATGATACTGGAAATAAAACTACAGTCTGTGTTCAAATGGGAAACAAGACTTACCACCACCAAATCTGATTACAAGAGATTTTCGAATATACTTCCCTTTTCTACCAATTTTTTTACTTTGCTCCTGTAGGTATTGGTTCCTCCTTGTGCTGCTTCATGGGCACCAAGTGCGCCCTGTTACTTTATCAAATTAGCTTCCTTTCATTTCTGAACACAGGCAGTGTCAGTTGTCGATTTGACCATGTGGGATCTCCCCTTACACACACACACACACGTGCGCGCCTCCGCTTCTCCATTTTCCTTTTAAACCGACTTTAAAATTCTTTGACCCAGTTTTTGTCACCTAATATCTTCTTTGGTCAGTAATCCATTTTTTTCCTTCTGCCTCTAGAAAGAGCTGTGTGAGTATGTTAAACACACTACATAAATGCAAGTTGTTATAGATAATTAGGAAAATTTTATGGGCTGGATTTTCGGTCTGTTGCCGCCTCTGTTTTTGCCCCGGAGGGGCGCTAATGGCGGCGGAAAGCATTTCCGGGCGGTCGGCCAGCTTCCAGTGCCCCGTCGACACATTCAATGGCAGGTTTGTAGGGGCGCGGAGCAATACCGCCCGGGAGAGGCGAACCGGTGTTCAACGCCCCTGGTTGCGACACCGGCTAGATATTTGATACTCGCTCAAACTGTAGTGCCCCGCAGTGGGACTGCCTGTGAAAGGGGACGGTTCCAGCTGTAGCGGCCGCAGTGATGGAAGGAATGTCTACCTAAGGTAATTGTGATTGTCTTTTTATTTTTTTATTTTCGCGATTCATGTGGATGTGGCAAGAGAGAAGTATTGGGACTGTTTTTGGTGGGGTTTTTTCAGATTACCTTAGAATTAGTAAACACAACATGATGAGGTCTGAGGTCCAACTAGAAAAGAAAGTGCAAAAACTAGATCAGCTTAGGGAGGAATTTAGAAAGATGAGGAACGTGGTTACTGAGGTGACATTGGTACACAGGCCTGCAGAGCAATAGTGGGATGTTTTTATAAGAGATTGTAAAAGTACAGAATAAATATATTCCATCAAAAAAGAAGAAAACTACTAGCATTTTGGGTTTGCCATGGGTACATAAAGAGGTTGGACTCCAATTAAAATTGAAGAGGGACTTTGAGTTTATAAGAATAATGAAAAACTAAAGGAGAATATCAGAGAATAAGCGGCGAAAATAGGGATGAGTAAAGCTATCATCAAAAGAAACAGTATTTTCCATGTATATCAATAAAAATACAATTATTAAAAATGAGGTGGACCCCTGACAGAAGAGGATTGTCAGTTAGTAGATGATCACAAGATGAGAGAGAGTTTTGTTAAGTACTTCACATCAGTCTTTTCTAAAGAGAAGGCTGATGGAGGAGATAACCCCTAAAGTGGCTGAGAGCGAGACGATTGATACTATGGATAAAAGCAAAGTTTTAGATAAAGTGATTAGGTTAAAGGAAGGCACAATATCAGGACTTGACAGAATAAGTCTTAGGATTCCGAGGGAGATTAGAGGGGAAATTGTAAAGGCCTTAGAAATAATATTTCAGGATTCTACTGAATGTGTGCTGGAGAGTGGTCAAGTAGTTCCCATTTTTAAAAAGGAACACCGAGCTAAATCGGGTTATTATAGGCCAGTTAGATTAACATCTGTGGTAGGGTAAATTTTAGTCTTTGTCTAGAACTGTAGTAATTTGATCTTTAAAGAGAACGGATTTCGAAAGGGGCGATTGTGCTGACAAACCTTGTAGAATTCCTTGAGGAGGAAAGCAGACATAGTGCATGTAGTGTAAATGGGGTTTCAGAAAGCCTGTGACAAGGTACCACTTGAGAGATTACTAGAGATGATTAATGGATAGTGGTTTCCCACAGGGTTCACTTCTGGGGCCACTTCTGTTCACTGTGTTTATCAATGATTTGGGTATAGGCCGAGAAAGAGTGGTGTTGAAATTTGTAGATGATACCAAAATACAGTCAATATTTTAGAAAGCGAAAGGAGACCATCAAGGGATATTGATAAGAGAGGTGAATGGGCTAAGAGGTGGCAGATAGAATTCAGTAAATGTGAAGTGATGCATTTAGTTTTAAAAAAAATAACAGCAGTAATTATACTCTGATTGGAAATAGACTCGATGCGATGAAAGAGCAGAGGGACTTCGGGTGGCGTGGACAGGTTCACAGGACATTAAGGCATCACCTCAGGTTGATAAGACTGTAAAATAAATTATAGAATTCACAAGGTATAGACTGTTACAGTCATGAGGTAATGTAGAACCTATATAAAACCTTAAGACGTCAGTTAGAGTACTGTTGGCTCCTACTATGGAAGGATATTAAAACTTTAGAGAAGGTACAATGCAGATACAGTGGGATATTGCCTGATAATTAGGAATTATGAATCAGAAGAAAGTCTGTTTAAAAAAAAAAAATTAAATTGGGGCTTTTTCATTGGAAGAACTCACTATGTGGGGCGATATAGAAGTGGTTAAAATTATGAAAGGATGGGACGGGTAGATAGAAGCAGGCTGTTTCCAGTTGAGGGGTCCAGACCAAGGGGCTATAAAGACATAAAATTGAATGTAAGAAATTTAGAACATGGAGAGCAAAGATAAACTGCTGTACATAGAGTTGTGAGGCTGTGGAATTCACTCCCAGGGTTAGACACAGACTGGTTAGGCTGATTGACCTGTTCCCGTGTTTTATCTCTACGTTTAAATTGATGAGTCTGCCCGAAACCTTTGGAGAGAGATAATTAAGCCAGGTGGTTTCTGCTGCTGCTGTGAGCAGGAGAGGAAGAGAATCACCATCTAAGAACATTCTGTACATTAATGTTTAGTGCGATGGTCTATTTGGTATCTTCTATTTAGTTTCTAACTGGTATAAAATATTGTGTATCACGGCTACTGTTCATTTCCTATGTTACTTCATAAATCTGTTGCCTTCAGAAATCACAGAACATCATAAGAGCAAGTGATAGAAATGAGTAAACCAAAGTAAAGTGAAGAGGGTTTAATAGCTGGGCACACCATAAATTTCCTGAGGTATCTCGGAAAGTGAAAGCATTCCTTGGGATGTAGAGGGCAATGGCACACCTAGAAGAGTGGTTTGAGATGTTGAACACAAAAATATCTTGGAGGGAAAATTGCGGTCGAAGGCTTCCTTCATAGAACGCATCCGACCCGTAAAAAAAGCTGCGAAAGTGCCTGGTGGTCCCGGAGCAACCTACGATTGCGGTCGGAAGCTTAGATTTGCTGGGAAGATGTCTTTCAGGTACGTACGTACTTGTACATACAAGCTGGAGTCACGTGGGCCTGGACCACCAATCACGATGCAGTATTCTCATTGATAAAAATGGGAACTCTGTTTGTGCAAGTTCCCATTACTATCAATGAGAATAAACCCCTAAAACACCGAAACACAGCCCAATAATGAAATAAAATACCTCACATATTTAAAATTAATTGAAATTAAATGTTTTAGAAATAAAAATATACTTTTGGGGGATTTTTAAAAATGTTTTAATAGTGTTAAAAATAAACGTACCTTAATGGACATAGTTTTAAATATAAAAATGAATGTTTAACTTTATTTTTGATATGTTTTAAAACTGCTTTTACCAGACGTAAAAAGTTTGAAGGACATTTGCTGGGCATGAGTTCAGCAATAGCCCAATCTCTCTCGCGCAGATGTCCTTCTCCCAGGGATGCGGAGGATCTGTCAAGAGAAATTTTGACAGATCGAAAAAGCTGGTTTTCGGCGCATGCACATTGCGCCTCAAAAACCGGCTTTTGTGAGGCCTAACTGGGTCCGTACGTACCCGGCGAGGCCGGAATTTTCGGCCCCTTGAGTTTAAAAAAAACCTTCCAAAAAAAACAGTCTGTACTGTAACAATAACAGGCAAGTGGAACATAGGCCAATGTATATCGTCTTGATGACAGAATTGGACTCTTTCTTGTAGCTTGGACTTCTTACCTCAGTTTGACCAGGCTCCATTTTGTGAGGTGGTGATATTAATCATGCTTTGGTCCAAGATCAGTCTAATCAGTTGAAAGAATCCATGTGAATAATAAATCTTCAAATGTGTTACACAGATTATTTTGGCAGTAAGAGATTGACTAGGAGAATGGCACTAAAGCAATTTGAGGCAAGGCACTGCTTCAATTGGCTTTTCTTACCCCCCCACCCCTCCCACCACAAAGATATCCATTCCAACAACAACTTGCATTTATATACCGCAAGTAGTCGTAAAAACTTCACAGGACTGCTATTAGACAACATTTGACACCGAGTCACATAAAGAGATGTTGGGACAGGTGACCAAAAGCTTGGTCAAAGAGATAAGTTTTAAGGAGAGGCAGAAAGGTTTAGGGAGGAAATTCCAGATCTTTCGGGCCTAGGCTGAAGGTACGGCCGCCAATGGCAGTGCGATTAAAATCGGGGGTGTCTAATAGGCCAGAATTGGAGAAATGCAGAGATCTCAGAGGATTGTAGGGCTGGGGGAAAGACTTCGTTCACACGAGCTCTAGAAATTCAGGGCCCAAGTTTCGAGCCGCGCCTAGAACGGCGCAGTCCCGACCCGGACGCCAGTTTTTCGCGCCACAAAGTGCGCCTAAAAAAAACTTCCAGATTCTCCAGCTCCCTGCAGGTCCTCTGGCCCTCGGCGCAGCGCAGCACAAGCTGTAGGGGGCGGAGCCAGGTCCCTGCGCTGAAAACAGTGCCGGGACCTCTGCACATGCACGCTACAGTGGGCGCGCATGTGCAGTAGCTCCAGGCGTCCAAAACTGTGTGGGAGGGGCCGAAGCACGCAGCCCCTAGCCCTGGCCGAATGGCCTCACTGGGGCTGCGTGAATAAGGCTCCTCCCACGCCCAGCTCCTGCTTCCTCCTGACCCGACTCGACTCCCGCTTCCCGCCCCTGGACCGGACCCGACACCGACCCGACTCCCGCTTCCCCGCCCCCGGACCCGACCTGACCCCCCGGGACTGGACCCGACCTGACCTCCCTCCCCCCGACCTGACCTCCCTCCTCTCGACCCGAACCGAACCGACCTCCCTCTCACCACCCCACCGACCCATGCTCCCCCCGACCCGACCCGCGATCCCGACCCGACCCAACGCCACCTACCTGTAAATCTGGTGCTGGGGACGGGCCCTGAAAGGACAGTTGGAGGGGAAAGGAAAGTTGGAGAGGGAAGGACAAGGCCTGAGCAAGTCTCCCTCTTCTCCTGCTGCCCCCCATCTCCTTCCCCCCCCATCTCCTTTCCCCCCCCCATCCCTTTCCATCTCCTTTCCCCCCCCCATCTCCTTTCCCCCCCCCATCTCCTTTCCCCCCCCATCTCCTTTCTCCCCCCCCATCTCCTTTCTCCCCCCCCATCTCCTTTCTCCCCCCCCATCTCCTTTCTCCCCCCCCATCTCCTTTCTCCCCCCCCATCTCCTTTCCCCCCCCCCATCTCCTTTCCCCCCCCCATATCCTTTCCCCCCCATATCCTTTCCCCCCCATCTCCTTTCCCCCCCATCTCCTTTCCCCCCCATCTCCTTCCCCCCCCATCTCCTTCCCCCCCCATCTCCTTTCCCCCCCCCATCTCCTTTCCCCCCCCATCTCCTTTCCCCCCCCATCTCCTTTCCCCCCCCATCTCCTTTCCCCCCCCATCTCCTTTTTCCCCCCCATCTCCTTTCCCCCCCCATCTCCTTTCCCCCCCCATCTCCTTTCCCCCCCCATCTCCTTTCCCCCCCCATCTCCTTCCCCCCCATCTCCTTCCCCCCCCATCTCCTTTCACCCATCTCCTTTCCCCCCCATCTCCCCCCTCCCCCTTCTCCTCCTCCCCTCGTCCCCGTCCTCCCCCTTCTCCTCCTCCTCCTCCTCCCCCTCCCCCTTCTCCTCCTCCTCCTCCTCCTTCCCTCCCCTTTCTCCCCCTTCCCTCCCCTTTCTCCCCCTTCCCTCCCCTTTCTCCCCCTCTCTCCCTCTGCTCCCCCCTCTCTCCCTCTGCTCTCTCCCTCTGCTCCCCCCCTCTCTCCCTCTACCCCCCTCCTCCCCCTCCCCTCGCTGTCAAAAACACAGACACTGAAGTCAGAGAATGAGAGACACAGACAGACAGAGAGATAGAGACACTGACAGAGACACACTGTGGGGGGGTCATCCCAGCACGCTGTTAGAGGGCTCCCGGTGTTGCAGTCGGTAAGTAGAAAATGTTTTATTTATTGATTTTTTTAAAATTATTTCTTCTTAATTTTTTTTGATTGATTTATTGGTTGATTTATTGATGTATTTATCATTTATTATTGATGATGGCTCTTTATTTGTAAAACTGAAGTGTTTAATGTTTGTAAACTTCCCTTTAAACCCCCCCCCCCCCATTCCCTACGCCTAATTTGTAATCTACGCCTGATTTTCTAAAGTGTAGACAAGGTTTTTTCGAGCGTACAAAAATCTCCACTTACTCCATTCTAAGTTAGTTTGGAGTAAGTTTTCACTGCCGAAACTTTGAAAACAGGCGTAAGTGGCCGGACACGCCCCCTTTTGAAAAAAAAATTCTGTTCCAAAGTGAAACTGTTCTAACTGACTAGAACTGGAGCAAACTAAATGGCAAGAATTCCAATTTCTAAGATACTCCGTTTTACACCAGTTGCTCCTAAAAATCAGGAGCAAATCATGGCGAAACCTGGGGCCTCAGTGTTGTAGAAGGTTCAGTTGGAAGAATATAAAAGGTGGAGTTTGCTTGATAATGGATAATTGATGGGCTGGACATTTTTTGGTGAAAGTATTGGGTGGTTGGGCTTTCGGATTGTACAAGAACAAAACACAATGTCTAAAGAGTGAATCTTGATGCAGCAGGAGACTTTTTAGAAGAATTTTCAGATTTGATCCAACTCTTCTTTTGTGATTCGGAGTTACCACGGACTTAATTTTCTTTTACCTTGCTTTCGTCTTAAATTCTAGTAAATTATGAGCCCATATCTTCCTGAAGCAGTCTGCCCAGCATTATTCTCATTACATGGGTGTTGTACCTATATTGCATTGTTGAACTTGTTGACATAAGTGCTTGTATGTATGCCTCTGGCAAATACTACGATGTTGATTTTACAGTTGGGTCCAACAGTAGAATTTGTGCACCATAACAAGGAGCTTATTTGGGCATTACTGTGAATTAGAACTGCCTGTGGTTTGCTTCATTTTGTAAATGAGTCTTCTATATTTGTAATGGTGTTTACAAAAGTGTGGTGGGATGCATATTTAAAAGCTGCAAAGGGTTGATACTTCCATTTAATAAATGTGGGGTTGAAATTCCTCTCGGAACTAATTTTAGCTCACTGATTGTAACACATTTGCCATCAAGTTCCTGTGGGCTATTTTAGTAAAGTTGTAAAGCTAGCTTAACAACATCAGTAAACTGGTACACACACAGGAACCAGCACTCTAAAAGAAGCACACAGAGGAATTTCAACCCTATATGTATATCATGTTGCTTAAAAAGGCAGTTTTGGACTCTCAGTTAACTGACTGTGATTTTGTAACGATTTCAGTGAAGTGTAATTTTTTTGTGCTGTACCCACTTGAATGTGAACATAAAATCTCACTACAATTAACAATTATATCCTTCCAAATTCGGGTTGTGTCTGTAAAGAGCATTTTGAGCTATTCAGTACAATAGTACCAGTGATTACAGCTCTGTCACTGGTAGAGGGAAAAAAAAATAATTTAGAGTGTCGCATTAGAAGCAAATCGTTCATTAAAGTGTACTGGTTTAAATACAGTTCTTTTTCCCAAAGCATCTTGGTATCAAAACAAAGATATTTTATTCAATTTTAACCATGATAACCATTCTCAGTTAAAAATGAAAAATGAATGATATTTCAAGCCATGCGTATTTTAAACTTCTCAACAAAAATAATCTTGCCCTTATGGTATCCTTCATGTGCAAGAATGTCTTGCATACTTTACCGAAAGGAATAGAGGTTGTTGAGCAGGAAATAGAAAATAAGAGGGAGTGGGGACTAAAATCGTTGATAAATGGACAAGTTTAAGAGACTTTGAAAGAAAGTAGACTGATAACAGGACAAACCTGTTTTCAAAACTGAGGTATGTGATATTGAAATACCATACTTTTTGATGCAATTGTATTTTATCTTTAATCCCAGGTTAAACCACTGGATTCTGCTTTGTGGATATTCACAAAGCCAAGTACTGATCCCAATTATCCAGACTGATGGACAATCCTACTCCTGGATAATGAGGGTGTATTTCTCCTGTCTGAGCCCAGGTTCTAACTGACTTTGGTCTAGCAAGGCTCCTAGAACACAGGAGGGCGTCCATAGCCTCACCTCACCCCTCCCTATCTCTTTCATCTCCTCCAGCCCTATAATCCCCTGCGATATTTGCAATCCGCCAATTCTGGCCTCTTCAGGGATTACAATCTGTCCCTGATTGTAATTGCTCCACCATTGGTGGCCATGCCTGCAGCTGCCGAGATCCTAGGCTCTGGAATTCCCTCCCTAAATCTCTCAGCCTCTATTTCTCTTTTCTCCCTGAAGTCACGTCTTAAAACCTACCTCTTTGACCACGCTTTTGGTCATCTGCCCTAACATCTCCTTATATGGCTCGGTGTCAAATTTTGTTTTTTGATAACACTCCTGTCAGCGCCTTGGGACGTTTTATTACGTTAAAGATGCTATATAAACATAAGGTTTTGCTGTTGTTAAAAATGTGAAATGTCCTTTGGAGGAGTGACAGTCCTCTCTATGTTCTATTATCTCTGTTGTTGAAGCAGGTCAGGATAACAGCAGAAAGCAGGGAAAAAAACTTTGCCTACCTTTAATAAAATGAGGATGAGCTCATTTGTTCTGCTGGATAGGTAGACATTTGTTTGATTTAGTGGCTGGACCGTGAAATAAATACTTACATATTTGGAGTACATAACCACAGGTTTATTTCTGTAATTAATGGCTGAATGTATAAGTTGACACATCTTGTTCCATCATTTGTTGTATCCTTTGTACGCACACATTTCCTGTCAATTATTCCATGGCATTGATAAACCAGAATCATTCAACAATTCAAATTTGATCATTCTTCTTGCCATTTCTTATATGTGTGTCAAAAAAATTGAAGGACCGATCGAACCAAAACGCCACACATATTTCACACATTCCGTCCTTTTATCTCTTTTACCCCAATTTATTGCCACATATTAATTCATAGTCAGAAACTGGGGGTGGGAGGGGGGTTCCCTTAAAGTGGAATGCCAGGATAACCGTTTTCTGTATGTAGGTATTAGTGACATGATCCAGTAATAACAGGAAGTTGTGAACTATAATCTTCGGCCCCATATTCTAACATTCTTTTTCCCAACTCCCCCCTCCACCCTGCTTTGCTGCATCTCTCCCCAACTTGGAGTGGGCATCCTCACATCCTATGTCCAGTGCTGTCACTAGGATTTCACTAAAGCATGAACACAATATTTGTACCTCATTCATTTGATCTGCAATAAAAACACCCAGCAGTACAAGTAAACATTTTGTTTTTGGAAACCTCAGTTACATAATGTAATCTCACGATGTTTACGGCCTTGGTTCTGAACATGTTGCAGACATTATAACGTTACCAGTTTGATACGTGTATTATAGTCCAGTTCAAGGGTAGAAAGTAAAGAGGAAGCTATATAAATGATGCTGTTTACATTAATGCGATTCAAATTACACTGATCCACTGATCGTTTTAAACTGGTGCAGTTTCTGCTCCAGATGCAAATCAGAGTAGGCAATTGAGTTTTAAAATTGGCTATAAATTTACTGCAAACGTCATTTTCTTGCGATATGTGATGTATTCAAATGCGGCATAAGGCATTAAGTTCAGTGACTTAGTCCAGACTGTGTAGCGCTAACACAGTGTTGATTTTTTGGAACAGTATAGATTTCGGAGTTTCATCCCTTGGTTGTGCTTCACTAGCAGCAGGAATTGGTGCATTGTTGCATTTAATATATTTAATAATCAATCCCCAAATGGTTTTGGAACGAACAAGCTATTAAATTTGGGACTGAATTGAATGCATTGGAAGACATAGGTCATCAAAACACAGGGGTGCGAAATTGCCCCTTTTTATAGCACCTGCAGGGGGCGCTAACGGGGCACAATGGTGTTTTCGCCTGGGCGAAGGGGAACACTATGGCCTCCTGGGAAATTGCCCCGAAGGTTTGGGAGACACTGTCCCACCAACGGCGTGCCCCACGGTTAGCACCCCGGGCCGGCATGCAACGCCATATGTGCCGAGCTCTCACCGCCCCGCACCGATCCCTTTCCGCCCCGTGGAGGAAATTGCCCTGAGGACAGCGAGACTGGCGCAGCGGACATCCGCTGCCGGGGCACCCCTTAAAGGGAAGGCCTTTAGCTCTCCAGGCCACCATCTTTATTTGTTGGACGGCTCTTGGATCGACCCGACAATGACAGCCGTTGTCTCGGAGCGGGTGGAGGACATTCTAAAAAGGGAGGGAGAACAGCCAGTTGTCGTGGTGCACGTTGGTACCAATGACATAGGTAAAAAAAGGGATGAGTTCCTACGAAATGAATTTAAGGAGCTAGGAGCTAAATTAAAAAGTAGGACCTCAAAAGTAGTAATCTCGGGATTGCTACCAGTGCCACGTGCTAGTCAGAGTAGGAATCGCAGGATAGCTCAGATGAATACGTGGCTTGAGCAATGGTGCAGCAGGGAGGGATTCAAATTCCTGGGGCATTGGAACCGGTTCTGGGGGAGGTGGGACCAGTACAATCCGGACGGTCTGCACCTGGGCAGAATCGGAACCAATGTCCTCGGGGGAGTGTTTGCTAGTGCTGTTGGGGAGGAGTTAAACTAATATGGCAGGGGGATGGGAACCAATGCAGGGAGATAGAGGGAAACAAAAAGGAGGCAAAAACAAAAGACAGAAAGGAGATGAGGAAAAGTGGAGGGCAGAGAAACCCAAGGCAAAGAACAAAAAGGGCCATTGTACAGCAAAATTCTAAAAGGACAGAGGGTGTTAAAAAAACAAGCCTAAAGGCTTTGTGTCTTAATGCAAGGAGTATCCGCAATAAGGTGGATGAATTAACTGTGCAAATAGATGTTAACAAATATGATGTGATTGGGATTACGGAGACGTGGCTCCAGGATGAGCAGGGCTGGGAACTCAACATCCAGGGGTATTCAACCTTCAGGAAGGATAGAATAAAAGGAAAAGGAGGTGGGGTAGCATTGCTGGTTAAGGAGGAGATTAAGGCAATAGTTAGGAAGGACATTAGCTTGGATGATGTGGAATCTATATGGGTAGAGCTGCAGAACACCAAAGGGCAAAAAACGTTAGTGGGAGTTGTGTACAGACCTCCAAACAGTAGTAGTGATGTTGGGGAGGGCATCAAACAGGAAATTAGGGGTGCGTGCAATAAAGGTGCAGCAGTTATAATGGGTGACTTTAACATGCACATAGATTGGGCTAACCAAACTGGAAGCAATACGGTGGAGGAGGATTTTCTGGAGTGCATAAGGGATGGTTTTTTAGACCAATATGTCGAGGAACCAACTAGGGGGGAGGCCATCTTAGACTGGGTGTTATGTAATGAGAAAGGATTAATTAGCAATCTCGTTGTGCGAGGCCCCTTGGGGAAGAGTGACCATAATATGGTGGAATTCTGCATTAGGATGGAGAATGAAACAGTTAATTCAGAGACCATGGTCCAGAACTTAAAGAAGGCTAACTTTGAAGGTATGAGGCGTGAATTGGCTGAGATGGATTGGCGAATGATACTTAAGGGGTTGACTGTGGATGGGCAATGGCAGACATTTAGAGACCGCATGGATGAACTACAACAATTGTACATTCCTGTCTGGCATAGAAATAAAAAAGGGAAGGTGGCTCAACCGTGGCTATCAAGGGAAATCAGGGATAGTATTAAAGCCAAGGAAGTGGCATACAAATTGGCCAGAAATAGCAGCGAACCTGGGGACTGGGAGAAATTTAGAACTCAGCAGAGGAGGACAAAGGGTTTGATTAGGGCAGGGAAAATGGAGTATGAGAAGAAGCTTGCAGGGAACATTAAGACGGATTGCAAAACTTTCTATAGATATGTAAAGAGAAAAAGGTTAGTAAAGACAAATGTAGGTCCCCTGCAGTCAGAATCAGGGGAAGTCATAACGGGGAACAAAGAAATGGCGGACCA
The DNA here is from genome assembly GCF_044704955.1 of Pristiophorus japonicus. Lineage (NCBI taxonomy): Eukaryota > Metazoa > Chordata > Chondrichthyes > Pristiophoridae > Pristiophorus > Pristiophorus japonicus. The sequence continues at coordinate 124,534,760 of NC_091984.1, forward strand.
ATTGAACAAGTACTTTGGTTCGGTATTCACGAAGGAGGACACGAACAACCTTCCGGTTATAAAAGGGGTCGGGGGGTCTAGTAAGGAGGAGGAACTGAGGGAAATCCTTATTAGCCGGGAAATTGTGTTGGGGAAATTGATGGGATTGAAGGCCGATAAATCCCCAGGGCCTGATGGACTGCATCCCAGAGTACTTAAGGAGGTGGCCTTGGAAATAGTGGATGCGTTGACAGTCATTTTCCAACATTCCATTGACTCTGGATCAGTTCCTATGGAGTGGAGGGTAGCCAATGTAACCCCACTTTTTAAAAAAGGAGGGAGAGAGAAAACAGGGAATTATAGACCGGTCAGCCTGACATCGGTAGTGGGTAAAATGATGGAATCAATTATTAAGGATGTCATAGCAGTGCATTTGGAAAGAGGTGACATGATAGGTCCAAGTCAGCATGGATTTGTGAAAGGGAAATCATGCTTGACAAATCTTCTGGAATTTTTTGAGGATGTTTCCAGTAGAGTGGATAAGGGAGAACCAGTTGATGTGGTATATTTGGACTTTCAGAAGGCGTTCGACAAGGTCCCACACAAGAGATTGATGTGCAAAGTTAGAGCACATGGGATTGGGGGTAGTGTACTGACATGGATTGAGAACTGGTTGTCAGACAGGAAGCAAAGAGTAGGAGTAAATGGGTACTTTTCAGAATGGCAGGCAGTGACTAGTGGGGTACCGCAAGGTTCTGTGCTGGGGCCCCAGCTGTTTACACTGTACATTAATGATTTAGATGAGGGGATTAAATGTAGTATCTCCAAATTTGCGGATGACACTAAGTTGGGTGGCAGTGTGAGCTGCGAGGAGGATGCTGTGAGGCTGCAGAGCGACTTGGATAGGTTAGGTGAGTGGGCAAATGCATGGCAGATGAAGTATAATGTGGATAAATGTGAGGTTATCCACTTTGGTGGTAAAAACAGAGAGACAGACTATTATCTGAATGGTGACAGATTAGGAAAAGGGGAGGTGCAAAGAGACCTGGGTGTCATGGTACATCAGTCATTGAAGGTTGGCATGCAGGTGCAGCAGGCGGTTAAGAAAGCAAATGGCATGTTGGCCTTCATAGCAAGGGGATTTGAGTACAGGGGCAGGGAGGTGTTGCTACAGTTGTACAGGGCATTGGTGAGGCCACACCTGGAGTATTGTGTACAGTTTTGGTCTCCTAACCTGAGGAAGGACATTCTTGCTATTGAGGGAGTGCAGCGAAGGTTCACCAGACTGATTCCCGGGATGGCGGGACTGACCTATCAAGAAAGACTGGATCAACTGGGCTTATATTCACTGGAGTTCAGAAGAATAGAAACATAGAAACATAGAAAATAGGTGCAGGAGCAGGCCATTCAGCCCTTCGAGCCTGCACCGCCATTCAATGAGTTCATGGCTGAACATGAAACTTCAGTACCCCCTTCCTGCTTTCTCGCCATAACCCTTGATCCCCCGAGTAGTAAGGACTTCATCTAACTCCCTTTTGAATATATTTAGTGAATTGGCCTCAACTACTTTCTGTGGTAGAGAATTCCACAGGTTCACCACTCTCTGGGTGAAGAAGTTTCTCCTCATCTCGGTCCTAAATGGCTTACCCCTTATCCTCAGACTGTGACCCCTGGTTCTGGACTTCCCCAACATTGGGAACATTCTTTCTGCATCTAACCTGTCTAAACCCGTCAGAATTTTAAACGTTTCTATGAGGTCCCCTCTCATTCTTCTGAACTCCAGTGAATACAAGCCCAATTGATCCAATCTTTCTTGATAGGTCAGTCCCGCCATCCTGGGAATCAGTCTGGTGAACCTTCGCTGCACTCCCTCAATAGCAAGAATGTCCTTCCTCAAGTTAGGAGACCAAAACTGTACACAATACTCCAGGTGTGGCCTCACCAAGGCCCTGTACAACTGTAGCAACACCTCCCTGCCCCTGTATTCAAATCCCCTCGCTATGAAGGCCAACATGCCATTTGCTTTCTTAACCGCCTGCTGTACCTGCATGCCAACCTTCAATGACTGATGTACCATGACACCCAGGTCTCGTTGCACCTTCCCTTTTCCTAATCTGTCACCATTCAGATAATAGTCTGTCTCTCTGTTTTTACCACCAAAGTGGATAACCTCACATTTATCCACATTATACTTCATCTGCCATGCATTTGCCCACTCACCTAACCTATCCAAGTCACTCTGCAGCCTAATAGCATCCTCCTCGCAGCTCACACTGCCACCCAACTTAGTATCATCCGCAAATTTGGAGATACTGCATTTAATCCCCTCGTCTAAATCATTAATGTACAATGTAAACAGCTGGGGCCCCAGCACAGAACCTTGCGGCACTCCACTAGTCACTGCCTGCCATTCTGAAAAGTACCCGTTTACTCCTACTCTTTGCTTCCTGTCTGACAACCAGTTCTCAATCCACGTCAGCACACTACCCCCAATCCCATGTGCTTTAACTTTGCACATTAATCTCTTGTGTGGGACCTTGTCGAAAGCCTTCTGAAAGTCCAAATATACCACATCAACTGGTTCTCCTTTGTCCACTTTACTGGAAACATCCTCAAAAAATTCCAGAAGATTTGTCAAGCATGATTTCCCTTTCACAAATCCATGCTGACTTGGACCTATCATGTCACCATTTTCCAGATGCACTGCTATGACATCCTTAATAATTGATTCCATCATTTTACCCACTACTGAGGTCAGGCTGACCGGTCTATAATTCCCTGTTTTCTCTCTCCCTCCTTTTTTAAAAAGTGGGGTTACATTGGCTACCCTCCACTCCATAGGAACTGATCCAGAGTCAATGGAATGTTGGAAAATGACTGTCAATGCATCCGCTATTTCCAAGGCCACCTCCTTAAGTACTCTAGGATGCAGTCCATCAGGCCCTGGGGATTTATCTGCCTTCAATCCCATCAATTTCCCCAACACAATTTCCCGACTAATAAAGATTTCCCTCAGTTCCTCTTCCTTACTAGACCCTCTGACCCCTTTTATATCCGGAAGGTTGTTTGTATCCTCCTTAGTGAATACCGAACCAAAGTACTTGTTCAATTGATCCGCCATTTCTTTGTTCCCCGTTATGACTTCCCCTGATTCTGACTGCAGGGGACCTACGTTTGTCTTCACCAACCTTTTTCTCTTTACATACCTATAGAAACTTTTGCAATCCGCCTTAATGTTCCCTGCAAGCTTCTTCTCGTACTCCATTTTCCCTGTCCTAATCAAACCCTTTGTCCTCCTCTGCTGAGTTCTAAATTTCTCCCAGTCCCCAGGTTCGCTGCTATTTCTGGCCAATTTGTATGCCACTTCCTTGGCTTTAATACTATCCCTGATTTCCCTAGATAGCCACGGTTGAGCCACCTTCCCCTTTTTATTTTTACGCCAGGGGACCTCATAGAAACATATAAAATTCTGACGGGGTTAGACAGGTTAGATGCAGGAAGAATGTTCCCAATGTTGGGGAAGTCCAGAACCAGGGGTCACAGTCTAAGGATAAGGGGTAAGCCATTTAGGACCGAGATGCGGAGGAACTTCTTCACCCAGAGAGTGGTGAACCTGTGGAATTCTCTACCACAGAAAGTTGTTGAGGCCAATTCACTAAATATATTCAAAAAGGAGTTAGATGAGGTCCTTACTGCTAGGGGGATCAAGGGGTATGGCGAGAAAGCAGGAATGGGGTACTGAAGTTGAATGTTCAGCCATGAACTCATTGAATGGCGGTGCAGGCTAGAAGGGCCGAATGGCCTACTCCTGCACCTATTTTCTATGTTTCTATGTTTCTATGTCAACTGGGCCGCCTGATCTCCGTTTTGGGTGCCAAGCTGCTGGTCTGGTCTAACGCGTCCTGGCGGCCACCAAAGGGCCATGCAGAGTGCGCAGCGGCCCTCCCCTTTAATGGAAGGTGAGGGACATTGTGGCGCATCTGACCTATAAATTTAATGCTGGCCTGTTCCACGTAGCGCTGAACTCAGCACTGCGCTATCACCCCGGGAGCGCCCCTCAAAGGAAGCGTAACGCCGGAGACAGCACTCCGCTTCCTTTGAGGGGCGTGTGGCCCAATTCCGCATTGGGAGCGGGACATCTAGGCCAGGCAAAAAAAGCGAGGAGCAATCTCGCCCCCTAGAAGTCTTGTTGCGGAAAATTTTTATTCAAGTCCATTTATGCCCTTTTTAGATGTCAGACTCAGTTAGGGATTCCAAATCCAAATGACCTACTGTACATAAGATTAATTTTAAGTCTCCTATCCATTAAAGCATTGAATATTCCCAATGGGAATCTAATCAGTTGTGTGTAGCATACATCTGAAAAGCTGCTTGTTCTGATCAGAAACATGCTGCTTTCATTTTTTTTCTAACAGAGCTACTTTATTGTAGTATTTCCATATTGCTGCACCTCCTGCTCTTAAATGTTTGGCCTGATGGAAACTCAAAGCTCTTTCCTTTAATAATCTTCCCATATAAAAGGATTAGTGAAGTTGAACCAATTATGTATGCACTTTATATTCTTTGTGAATTAGGTTTACCAGGGAGCGATATACTAACCTGACATTCAGCCCACGTAGGATTGAACATTGACAGCAGCAGATGCAATGTGCTTTGTTGAAATTTCTTGGCTTCATAATGAGAATTTTGATCCCTGGTTGTATTGCCGTATTGTGTGAAGCCATTATTGTGAGATTTTTGAACTAATGGAAGCTAGGGCGCTGTCGGTAATGTCGGATGTCGTTTAAATTTAATGAAAAGAACTCGGTGTGTGTCAATTTGTCACTTACGATTCATTCAAGTCTGAAAATAGGATACCCTGTATTGTTATTGATATCGCATAAGAAAATCCAGAAATGTTCTTTCATTTTGGAAATTTATAAATTTTAGCATAAAAGCACATGTGATGAAATAAAGGGCCCAAGTTAGGGCCGCGCCTAAAACGGCGCAGCCCGGACCTGGACGCCAGTTTTTCGCGCCAGAAAGTGCGCCGAAAAAAAACTTACCTATTCTCCAGCTCCCTGCAGGCCCTCTGGAGCGGGGCGCGGCGCAGCACGAGCTGTAGGGGGCGGAGCCAGGTCCCTGCGCTGAAAACAGTGCCGGGACCTCTGCACATGCGCGCTACAGTGGGCGCGCGTGTGCAGTAGTTCCAGGTGCCCAAAACTGTGGGAGGGGCCCGAAGCATGCAGCCCCTAGCCCTGGCCGAATGGCCTCACTAGGGCTGCGTGTATAAGGCTCCTCCCACCCGACCGGACCCCTGCTCTCTCCCCACCCCCCCCGGACCTCCGCGACTCGACCTCTGCTCCCCCCCCCCCTCCCGGCGACCCGACCTCTGCTCCCCCGGACCTCCGCGACTCCCCCGGACCATCGCGACTCTTCCCCCCCCCCCCCGCCCCCCGAGACCCGACGCCACCTGACTGTAAATCCAGCCCGAAGTCTTGGGCCCGGCGTTCCGTTCAGCCTCCTTCTCTCCCTTGCCCCCCCCCCTCTCCTTCCCTCCCTTCCCCCCCCTCTCCCCTACCCTCCCTCCCTCCTCTCTCCTTCCCTCCTCTCTCCTTCTCTCCTCTCTCCTTCCCTCCTCTCTCCTTCCCTCCCTCCCTCCTCTCTCCTTCCCTCCTCTCTCCTTCCCTCCCTCCCTCCTCTCTCCTTCCCTCCCTCCTTCCTCTCTCCTTCCCTCCCTCCTTCCTCTCTCCTTCCCTCCCTCCCTCCTCTCTCCTTCCCTCCCTCCCTCCTCTCTCCTTCCCTCCCTCCCTCCTCTCTCCTTCCCTCCCTCCCTCCTCTCTCCTTCCACCCTCCCTTCTTCCCTCCCTCCTTCCCTCCCTCCCTCCTCTCTCCTTCCCTCCCTCCCTCCTCTCTCCTTCCCTCCCTCCCTCCTCTCTCCTTCCCTCCCTCCTCTCTCCTTCCCTCCCTCCTCTCTCCTTCCCTCCCTCCCTCCTCTCTCCTTCCCTCCCTCCCTCCCTCCTCTCTCCTTCCTTCCCTCCCTCCTCTCTCCTTCCCTCCCTCCCCCCTCCCTCCTCCCCTCCCTCCTCCCCTCCCTCCTCCCCTCCCTCCTCCCCTCCCTCCTCCCCTCCCTCCTCCCCTCCCTCCTCCCCTCCCTCCTCCCCTCCCTCCCTCCTCTCTCCTTCCCTCTCTCCATCCTCTCTCCATCCGCTCTCCCTTCTCCCCCTCTTCCCCCCTCCTCTCCTCCTCCCCCCCTTCTCCTCACCCCTCCTCTCCTCCCCCCACCCCACCCCCCTCCTCCCCCAACCTACCCCCCTCTGCCTCCCTCCTCCTTCCTCCCCTTCTCCCTCCCCCTTCTCCCCCTCCCCCCACCCCCATTTCCCCCTCCCCCAAACCCCCTTCTCCCTCTCCACCCCCACCCCACTTCTCTCCCTCTCCCCCCACCCCCCATCTCCCCTCCCCCACACACCCCTTCTCCCCCTCCCCTCGCTGTCAGAAACACAGACACTGACAGACAGAGAGTGAGAGACACACACACAGACAGACAGCAAGATAGAGACACTGACAGAGACACACTGGGGGGGCTGTCCCAGCACGCTGTTGAAGGACTCCCGGTGCTGCAGTCGGTAAATAGAAAATGTTTTATTTATTGATTTTTTTTTAAAAAATTATTTTTTATTAATTTTTTTTGATTGATTTATTGATGTATTTAGCATTTATTATTGATGATGGCTCTTTATTTGTAAAACTGAAGTGTTTAATGTTTGTAAACTTCCCTTTAAACCCCCCCATTCCCTACGCCTAATTTGTAACGTACGCCTGATTTTCTAAAGTGTAGACAAGGTTTTTTCGAACGTACAAAAATCTTCACTTACTCCATTCTAAGTTAGTTTGGAGTAAGTTTTCACTGCCGAAACTTTGAAAACAGGCGTAAGTGACCGGACACGCCCCCTTTTGAGAAAAAAATTCTGTTCCAAAGTGAAACTGTTCTAACTGACTAGAACTGGAGCAAACTAAATGCCGAGAATTCAAATTTCTAAGATACTCCATTCTAAACCAGTTGCTCCAAAAAAACAGGAGCATCTCAGGCCGAAACTTGGCCCCAAAGAGTGCACAAAGGTGCACAACAATTTACACTCCTGTTGTGTGGCCCACTGTCCCAGTCTATTACTTGAAAAATTTAGTGGTGATTTTTTTTTAAGTAATATCTAAAAGATTCCTCACCCCTGAGAAAACATCTAGAAAATGCGACTATTTTTGTTATGTTCAGAATAAATCCACAGGACTATATCGCAAGCGCAAACTGTTGTGACCTTGGTCTCTTTATTCAGACTCCAGAGTGAGAAAGCAGCATGGTGAGTCACCTTTTATACCTGCTTGCCCCAGGGTGCACAAGTGACCCACAGGTGTGCCCCCTAGTGGCAAGTCTTACATTTTGGTGAGGTTTACATACATGCATAACAATTTTTATACATGTATATGTAAAACTGATCAGTTAAGTTGCCTGACACGGATTCAGCTACAGTTGGCTGGCTGGTGCATTCACAGTGCACTAATTTTTTAAAAAAGCTGTTGATTTAAATCCAGTTTAAAAAAAAATAAACTGTGCATTTTATTAAGCTATTAATAAACAACTGAGTTGCCTATGGTGACTGCTATCGATTTAAGAAAAATATAATTGTGGGATGAGATGTCTTGGATAATTTAAAGGTTCCCCTTTTTTAGGTCTCCTTTGGGCCACTCATAAAAGAAAGACTTGCATTTATTAAGCACCTTTCATGACCTCAGGACGTCCCAAAGCGCTTAACAGCCAATAATGTATTTTTAAAGTGTAGTCACTGTTGTAATGTAGGAAACGTGGCAGCCAGTTTGCGCACAGCAAGCTCCCACAAACAGCATTGAGATAAATGACCAGATAATCTGTTTTTACGTGTTGGTTGAGAGATGAATATTGGCCAGGACACTGGAGAGATCTCCCCTGTTCCTCTTCAAAATACTGCCATGTGATTGCTTACAACCACCTGAGAGGGTAGTCGGGTCCTCAGTTTAACATCTCATCCGAAAGATGGCACCTCTGACAGTACAGCGCTCCTTCAGTACTGCGCTGTGGAGTGTCAGCCTAAATTTTGTTCTCAAGTCTCTGGAGTGGAACATGAACTCACCCGAGAAGACTGCTCCCAGGTCAAACTGAAGCCAGTTGACTACAGGGAAGTAGCCCAAGGTAACCTTTCCTCCTTTTACCTTGTGCCTGCCTTCAGCTTTAATCCTGGTAGCTTGGCTGTTGCCAGAAACTTGCTGCATGATAAATTGCAGGTATAAACCTTTGGCAGAGTGTGTTGGAACATCCGCCTGTTAAGCCTACAGTCGTGGAGCTTCAAGTGTAATTTGTTTGCTTTGCTTACCATCTTAGAATTCAACAAGCTGTTTTATATATACTTTCTATCACTTAAAAATACAATCGAATCACAGTTAAAATATCACTACTCATTTTCCATTCTAACAGCTATTTTCCCTCTGTCCGGATTGAAACTGTAGTTTAATCCAAAGAGGTATAAGCCTTTTGATATACTTGCAATGGAGGCAGTTCTGAGAAAGTTCACTAGCTTGATTCCTGGAATGAAGGGGTTGTCTTATGAAGAAAGGATGAGCAGGTTGGGCCTGTACTCATTGGAGTTTAGAAGAATGAGAGGTGATCTTATTGAAACATACAAGATTTTGAGGGCCTTGACAGATAAATGCTGAGAGGATGTTTCCCCTCGTGGGGGAATCTAGAACTAGGGGACATAGTTTCAGAATAAGAGGTCGCCCATATATACTTTCTATCACTTAAAAATACAATCAAATCACAGTTAATATATCACTACTCATTTTCCATTCTAACAGCTATTTTCCCTCTGATGAGGAGGAATTTCCTCTCTCAGAGGGTTGTGAATCTTTGGAATTCTGTATCCCAGAGAGTTATGCAGGCTGAGTCATTGAAGATATTCAAGACTGAGATAGTCAGATTCTTGAACTACAGAGGAGTCGAGGGTTACAGGGAAAAGGCAGGAAAATGGAGTTGAGGTCAAGATCAGATCAGCTGTGATCTTATTGAATGGCGGAGCAGGTTCAAGGGGCCGTATGGCCGACTCTTGCTCCTATTTCTTATGTTTGATAAAATATACGGTATGTAATTAAATGAGGTAGATCAGCAACAAAATGAATGCACATACTAGTTAACCAAATATTGAAAGTGTAATCAGTTGGTGGCAGTGGTTGCAAGGACAAATTAAATATTGGGTTGTTCAAATAGAATACAATACATGCATGGTAAAATATATTGACACTTTTTATACAGGTTGAACCTTCCTTATCCAGAACTCTCTTATCTGGAACCGCCCCTTGTCCAGAACCATTCCCGGCCACCAGGTGGCACATACACAGAACTCCAACATGAACAAAATGAAGTCCTTCCTCATTGCCGACTCCCGCAATCGCTGGCCTGATCCCGCGATCCACTGCCCTCCCCCCCCCCCCCCCCCCCGCCTCCACCCCCCATGATTTCTCTGCCGTACTCCCAGCCCCAGGCCAGCCAGCCCCGATATCCCCTTGCTCAGTACTTGTACCATCCAATTTAACGTGACCACCCCTCATCCGGAAAAATCCCTTACCCGGAACAGGCTAGGTCCCGAGGGTTCTGGATAAGAGGTGTTCAACCTGCAATATTAGTGAGACCTCAAGTATTGTATTTTGCCAGTATTAAAAAAAATGACATTCTATAAAGGGTTCAGAAAAGGGAACCAAAAAACACTGCTCTAGGTTATTGAGCTATGAGGATGGACAAGTAGTTGTATCTCTTCTCATTGGAATAAGGATCCATGCTGGGAGGAGAATAAGGACACACTTTGTGTAAAGAGCTCGCTTAGGTTCACCAAGGAGCATCACTGCAATCTTAAAGAAGTTGCCAGTTACACATAATATAAAGAATGTCTTTTTGGGAAAAGGTGGTTAAAATCACATCAAGTTTAAAGGTTACATCCCTGAAATGTTTTTTGCAGTAAATGATTTTAATCCAATTGGTTACGTAGAAACATAGAAAATATGTGCAGGAGTGGGCCATTCGGCCCTTCGAGCCTGCACCATCATTCTATAAGATCATGGTTGATCATTCACCTCGGAACCCCTTTCCTGCTTTCTCTCCATACCCCTTGATCCCTTTAGCTGTAAGGGTCATATCCAACTAGCTCTTGAATATATCTAATGAACTGGCATCAACAACTCTCTGCGGAAGAGAATTCCACAGGTTAACAACTCTCTGAGTAAAGAAGTTTCTCCTCATTTCAGTCCTAAATGGCTTACTCTTTATCCTTAGAATGTGACCCCTGGTTCTGGACTCCCCCAACATCGGGAACATTCTTCCTGCATCTAACCTGACCAGTCCTGTCAGAATTTTATATGTTTCTATGAGATCCCCTCTCATTCTTCTAAACTCCAGTGAATACAGGCCCAGTCACTCCAGTCTCTCCTCATATGTCAGTCCTGCCATCCCGGGAATCAGTCTGGTGAACCTTCGCTGTACTCCCTCAATAGCAATAACGTCCTTCCTCAGATTAGGAGACCAAAACTGAACACAATATTCCAGGTGAGGCCTCACCAAGGCCCTGTACAGTTGCAGCAAGACCTCCCTGCTCCTAAACTCAAATCCCCTAGCTATGAAGGCCAACATGCCATTTGCCGCCTTCACCACGTGCTGCACCTGACAATCTTCAATGACTGACGTACCATGACACCCAGGTCTCATTGCACCTCAACTTTTCCTAATCTGCCGCCATTCAGATAATATTCTGCCTTCATGTTTTTGCCACCAAAGTGGATAACCTCACATTTATCCACATCATACTGCATCTGCCATGCACTTGCCCATTCACGTAACCTGTCCCAAGTCACCCTGCAGCCTCTTAGCATCCTCCTCACAACTCACACCGCCACCCAGCTGAGTGTCATCTGCAAACTTGGAGATATTACTCTCAATTCCTTCATCTAAATCATTGATATATATTGTAAATAGCTGGGGTCCCACCACTGAGCCCTGCGGTACCACACTAGCCACTGCCTGCCATTCTGAAAAGGACCTGTTTATCCCGACTCTCTGCTTCCTATCTGTCAACCAGTTCTCTATCCATGTCAGTACATTACCCCCCAATACCATGTGCTTTAATTTTGCACACCAATCTCTTGTGTGGGACCTTGTCAAAAGCCTTTTGAAAGTCCAAATACACCACATCCACTGGCTCTCCCTTGTTTACTCTACTAGTTACATCCTCAAAAAATTCTAGAAAATTTGTCAAGCATGATTTCTCTTTCATAAATCCATGCTGACTTGGACCGATCCAGTCACTGCTTTCCAAATGCGCTGCTATTTCATCTTTAATAATTGATTCCAACATTTTCCCCACTACTGCTGTCAGGCTAACCGGTCTATAATTCCTCGTTTCCTCTCTCCCTCCTTTTTTAAAAAGTGGTGTTACATTAGTTACCCTCCAGTCCATAGGAACTGATCCAGAGTCGATAGACTGTTGGAAAATGATCACCAATGCATCCACTATTTCTAGGGCCACTTCCTTAAGTACTCTGGGATGCAGACTATCAGGCCCTGGGGATTTATCGGCCCTCGATCCCATCAATTTCCCTAACACAATTTCCCGCCTAAAAAGGATATCCTTCAATTCCTCCTTCTTGCTAGACCCTCGGTTCCCTAGTATTTCCGGAAAGTTATTTGTGTCTTCCTTCGTGAAGACAGAACCAAAGTATTTGTTTAATTGGTCTGCCATTTACTTGTTCCCCATTATAAATTCACCTGATTCTGACTGCAAGAGACCTACGTTTGTCTTCACTAATCTTTTTATCTTCACATATCTATAGAAGCTTTGGCAGTCAGTTTTTATGTTCCCAGCAAGCTTCCTCTCATACTCTATTTTCCCCCTCCTAATTAAACCCTTTTCCTCCTCTGCTGAATTCTAAATTTCTCCCAGTCCTCAGGTTTGCTGCTTTTTCTGGCCAATTTATATGCCTCTTCCTTGGATTTAACACTATCCTTAATTTCCCTTGTTAGCCACGCTTGAGCCACCTTCCCTGTTTTATTTTTACTCCAGACAGGGATGTACAATTGTTGAAGTTCATCCATGTGATCTTTAAATGTTTGCTATTGCCTATCCACCGTCAACCTTTTAAGTATAATTCACCAGTCTATTCTAGTCAATTCACGTCTCATACCATCGAAGTTATCGTTCCTTAAGTTCAAGATCCTAGTCTCTGAATTAACTGTGTCACTCTCGATCTTAATAAAGAATTCTACCATATTATGGTCACTCTTCCCCAAGGGACCTCGCACAACAAGATTGCTAATTAGTCCTTTCTCGTTACACATCACCTAGTCTAGGATGGCCAGCCCTCTAGTTGGTTCCTCGACATATTGGTCTAGAAAGCCATCCCTAATACACTCCAGGAAATCCTCCTCCACCGTACTGCTATCAGTTTGGTTAGCCCAATCTATATGTAGATTAAAGTCGCCCATGATAACTGCTGTACCTTTATTGCACGCATTCCTAATTTCTTGTTTGATGCTGTCCCCAACCTCACTACTACTGTTTGGATTACTGGATAATTCACTTTTTGGGGTGCTAAAAATGGCTTTGAATTAGTAGTCAGCTGTAGTGCCGATCCCGAGACAATCTAAGTGGTGATTCAGATCTAAGTGGTGCTTCAGATTGGATGATTTGAATGGTATTTTCTCTTTTTTTATGAATCTTGGTCGAGAAAAGAAACAAATAGCATTTATATGCTGCCTTTCATGCCCCCAGGGCGTCCCATAGCACTTCACAGCTAAAGGAAAATCTTTTGAAGTGTAGTCACTGTTGTAATCTAGTAAACATGGCAGATAATTTATGCACAGCAAGGTCCCAAAAATCGCGGAGATAAATGACTAGATATTTAATTTTTTAGTGGTGTGGGTTGAGGGAGGACCGTTATCCAGGACATCGGGAAGGGCATCTCTACCTGAGAGGGCAGATGGGTTATACATCTCACTTGAGACACACCACTCCCTTAGTACAGCACTGGAGTGTCAGACTAGATTGTGAGCTCAAGTCTCTGGAATGGGTTTCAAGTTTCCAAACCCACAGCCTTCTGACTCGGATGCAAGAGTGCTACCAACTGAGCCAAGGCTGAAGTTCTTTGCTAGTGGTCACGTGTTCATTATAGAGATATGACTGAGTTTTTGCTGCTTAATAAGCAGAACTGATGTGATGACAGTGAACCACAGGTTTGTTTCTTTTATACCTTTTGTTAGAGGGAGATGCATAAGCAACGAAGCTTACGACATGAATTCCAGTGTGTCACGGTAGCTTGTTAGTGAATTTGCATTTCATCTTGGAAATAGCCGCCGGCTATCAGCACAGGAAATAATTCAGACATTTCACTGCAGCCAAATGTGTTCACAAATATTCTTGGTCAGTACTGACACACCTCATTGAACACTGAGATTTCTGGAGTGTTCAGACCCTTCTGCTTAAATTACAAAATTACACACCAGAGAAATTTCAGTGAATCTGCAAGCACCATGCAAGCTGAGATGGAGGGGTTGATCTTTGTTGACTATAATAACATGGAAGAACTGAAGTGTAAATTGTTTTTCTTCTTTCTTCTAGTCCAAAGCCAGAAATGGTTTGATTAGCTAACCCAACAATCTCCAGTCATGTAAAATTGATGCCATCATTTGCGAGTTTAATTCCCAACATAGGCAGTTTAGAACTTTTAAATTTTAGAATCCAAACCGTTCCAAAACTGTGTCCAGGCGTGACACAAATGATAGCTTTGGGTGGATTTATTGAATGCTTCAATATTACAGTCGGACCTCTCTGGTCCGGCACCGGTCAGGTCCCAAGGGTGCCAGACCAGAGAATTTTTCGGACCACGGGAGGTCAACTGGTAACAACGTTGCTGACAACGACCTGGACGCGTTCTGCGCATGCGCTGTGCAGAGGCTTACTGCGCAGCATTTAGTCGTCCGGAGACGCTCCGTTTTTAAAAATCTTCAGGCCAAGCTTCAGTACCTCAGTCAGCCGTCTGCCCTTCCCTTCCCTTTCCTTGCCCGGCCCGCTTATCTCAATGAGCACCAACACCAACACCTCAAAAAACCACAGATACACACAACAAAAACTAGAGATCAGAGATAAAGCGGAGGATAAAGTCAAGGAGAGACGCCAACCACGATCTTACTCCCGGCGCCAGTCCGTGTGTAAACCGCGAGCAGAGCCTGACTGGTGGAAGCGGTAGCCTCCTCACACTGAGAGACTCACATACACACACACACACAAAACAACCCCCCGAGACCGGGGGGGGGGGGGGGGCGCGCGGTGCGGGCGGAGGGGGGAATGTCGGCTCAGCCCGGCGGTGCAGCTGCAGCCTTCAGAGCATGCGCACCCACAGCCAATCGGGCAAGGAGAGGCGGCCTCAACAGCGAGGAGCACTCGTCAAATCACAGCACCAACCAATGTGTAAAACCTCCAGCTGGCCAGGGCAAGGCTGTCAAGATTTGTCATCCAAAATGCATCACACACACATTTGACACGTGGAGCCATTATTTTTTCAATGGATGCCACACACGCCGGGACTGATGCCAGACCAGGGATGTTTTTCGGACTAAAGAGCCCCGACTGGAAAGGTACAACCTGTACTAATGCTGAACTGGCAAGTTGCATAGTTGCGAATTGCTGTAGTTCTCCTGCTTATGAATCACATGATAAAAAGCCTTGTACAATGTAAATTTATAGCCCAATTTCACTACAAGTCATTATCTCCATTATTGTAGTCCATCAGGGAGGCAGTTCGGATGAGACGTTAAACCAAGGCCCCGTTTGCGCTCTCAAGTGAACGTAAAAGATCCCATGGTACTATTTCGAAGAAGAGCAAGGGAATTATCCCTGGTGCCCATACCAATATTTATCCCTCAATCAACATAACAACATGATTATCTGGTCATTATCACATTGCTGTTTGTGGGAGTTTTCTTGTGTGCAAATTGGCTGCCGTTTTTCCCACATTACAACAGTGACTACACTCCAAAAGTACTTCATTGGCTGTAAAACGCTGTTGAAACGTCGGGTGGTCGTGAAAGGCGCTATATAAATCCAAGTCTTTCTTTTCTTCATAGGGTGCAGAGGGAAGGCATTTTCTCAAAGTGAGGGAGGAAGGCAACATTGGGCGGGGAGGGGGGAGGTGGGTGAGGGTGGTGGGGGCAGGGTGATGATTCATTCAGGTTGTAATCACTCACCATCTCGTGGTTAGTGCTGGAGTAGGATTGACAAGGGAAGGTGCAGCACGGGCCAATAGCAAGGTTGTGAAGTTGTGAGGCTCACATTGCGTACTATGAATTCCACGTAGAGAGAGGTCCTGTGGTAAGGAGGAAGGAAGGAGGACAGTAGGAGTATGTTTGAGTTTGTGTGTATGTATTGGCACATGCGTCGGAGCCTGGTCTCCAGTCGTCTTGGAACCCCTTGCCGCTGGACCAAGACGTTGCTCCATCAAGCTCGTGTAGTGGCTGCAATGCTGTGCAATAGCCACCCCACGCTAAAAGAATTCACGCACAGGCATCTTCCACCATTTGAAATGAGTTCATCAGTCACCTAAGTACTCATTTTTAGTGTGGAAGCAAGTCATCCTCACCCGAGGGACTGCCTATGATGATGATGAGGATTGACAAATGCTATGGATACATAAAAATATTTCTTTGGACTGCATCGTTGTAATTCCACGGAGAGCATTCATAATTCTAAATGTGGAGAGAATAATTTCTGCAGATGTCTGATAGAAAAGGGCAGCTTATTTTTGTAAATGTTAGAGGTGACTGCAAACTGAATCGCACTGTAACAAGACTATGCTAAAACCGTGTTAAGTAGGCAGCTACCAAAGATGAACTCGCCATTCAGGCTACATTTACACTACAAATGACCCATCCTATAATTAGTTGCATTGTCTCTTGCTCCTATTTTTCAGCTGCTCGGCCTGCCCCATTCAATACATTTACAACTCATGTTCTTATACTGGCAAAATTGTGTGTAAGATTCTTTCTATCTGAAATAATTGTTAATAATTGTGTTTCTGCTATAACGGTTTTCTCACATTTGCAGTATTTTTGTTAAAGGTTTTCTTGTTCTCGGGCCCACCCTTGACTTATGACCGTCGCCATTGCCTGCTCACCTCACTGTTTTCTAGCCCTAGCCTGTCGCCCATCGCGTGTACGTTTGCCGCCTCTCTATAATTTTGGCTTGCTGCCCACTTGCTTCGGCGCTTCATTTGCCCCACTGGTCTCTGAACTCTTTCCAATTATGGGCCTCCCTTCCTCCGGTGATCTAATCTCTCTTGCCCTTGTGCTCTTGTTGAAGTATGTGCTGCTGACATGAAGCTGTGTATCGCGGGCTGTTGTATGCCCGTCTCCTTTTGTTATGTGTCCCCCCCCCCCTCCCTGCAAGTTGTTTGTCTCGCTTTACGGGAGCTTTTAGCCACAGTCTACTCACATTCATGCTTTTAGCCTCCTTCCTGAATCTGGCCTACTCGTTGAGCATTCCGACCTCCAGGGCCTGCCCTCCCACAGTTGCCCGCTTTGTCCCAGGATTTACCGTGTTGGCTGGGTTTATGCAAATGTGTAAATTGCCCCGCTAGCCTCTGGTCCCGGAACCTACTTTGATTTTGCTGCTTTGCCCATTGTTTTACTGCCACACTGCCATGGCTCCCTTGACCCTGGTTTTATTTCAGTGCCTTGCTTCCCTGTTTTATGACTCCCTCATCCTAGCTTATATTTTGCTGCCTCCCAGCACCGTTGCTTTATGGTTTTATGAGCCCTGGTTTGATCTCGCTGCCTGGCAACCTGCACCTTTATGGCTCCCTCATCCCCAGTTTTATTTTATTGCTGCTTCTGTCCTCAGCCCATTGGTTAATGGCTCACTCAGACCTCTGGCCCCGGCCCCACTGACACAAATTTTTCTCGTCGTTCAGTTTTTCAGGCCCTGTCCCAAACTCCATGGCTCCACTTAGACAGAATGGTTCTTTTGAAAATCCCTTTCAGGAGGAGAAATATTTAAAGCATCATGATGGGGCTGAAATTGCCCCTTTGTTAAGGCCCATTACAGGGCGGTAAGACCTTTCTGCCCAGAGGCAGGTGGCAGGTGTGACCTGTCCACAATTGCCCCGGGTTGGGGGCAGCCAAAACTGGTTTCCGCCGCACCCCGTCTTTCCCAGAGGCCTCACTGGGCCTCACAACGTCCCTCCCCTTTAAGTGAAGGGGAGGGACGTTGCAGTGCATCAGCATGACACGGTCCATGTCGCACTGATGGGCACCGCCCTGCTACCGCCTCCAACAGTCCCCGAATGTCATGGGGCAGTGGTTAGACTCTCCCTTGTTGGAGATAGTTATTGCCTGTCACTTGTGTGGCGCAAATGTTACTTGCCACTTATGAACCTAAGCCTGAATGTCGTCCAAGTCTTACTGTATGCGGGTATGGAATGCTTCATTATCTGAGGAGTTGCGAATGGAACTGAACAATGTGCAATCATCGGTGAACATCCCCACTTCTGACCTTGGGATGATGGTCGGGCCTAGGACATTGTCCTGAGGAGTAAAACATTTTTAATAACTGATGCACTGAAGTGGTTTCAGGGCAGTAATCCAATTATGGGATTTCGATAACTGTTATAAACCACATGAATGTCACTGTTGTAGATCAAAAAATGATCTGTGATTAGATAACGGCCCTTGTAAACAGTTCCAGGTATCCAGGTTCTGACAAAGGGTCATCGACCTGAAACATTAACCCTGTTTCTCTCTCCACAGATGCTGCCTGACCTGCCATGTTATTTCCAGCATTTTCTGTTTTTAGTTCCAGGTATCTGTTATTTTCAATTTGTAAATGCATTTTTAAAGGAATTTCAATCTGTTTCTAATGGAGATGCTATGTAATTACAAAAGTAAATTATTTTACATTAGTGGGTAAAACAGATACACATATGCCCAACATGATGTATGGTAGTCTTCAGGTGAAGCAGTCTAGAGGGGAGTAAATTAATGGACCAGGATACGTAGATGTATTTCAGTCCATTTTGACGGCAAACATCCTGTTCTTATTTTTATATATTTCCGTTGGAAATTCCTATGTCCACAGTTATAATGCAAACTGGCTATGTAAACTTGTCAGAAAACAATTAGACATCTCTGCTCGTGGTGAAGTGTGCTGAAGTACCTCTGCTGGCAGGAAGATGTAATTACAGCGCAACAAATTTACATAGGCAATTCCCAGTATAAATGTGGGCAGTAGAATTTACAATGGATAAATTAATAGGAAAAGTGCCAATATATAATATAGTATCATATGCTGAATGTATTAATACAGATGTAATCAAATGTTTAAATAAATTTGGTCTCTGAAGATGCATTTGGCAATCACCTGTTTTCTGATATCGCATAACATGGAGCTCAGAATTTTATTACGCTGCCTGTCAATGGTGCTGTCTGTCCTGTTCTGTGTTATATAACCAATGTCTTCTGTTATTATTTGAGATTTTAGTCCTATTCCTTGTAGTTTTTGGCTATTGCTTCAGTATACCAATACTGCCATTACCTGTTTATTCAAGAGAGTCTCCTAACACATCATTTCATGGGGAAGAGTATTAAATTTTTCTTCATAGCATCGTGTGCCACAAGTAGATTTTTTTTTAAATAGGGAATAATACATTGTAAGTTAATAGAATTTTCCATGCGAGGTATGTACTTTATACCTGTACATCATGTTAATCAATTCCATATTGTAGCTGGAACTAGTTCACTTACCTCTATAAATCTGCCACATTCAAATATTTTGCAGCCTGTTGCAAAACAGAACCGAGCAGATTATCCATTTCCATTCAGTGGATTTCATTTCTTTTTTCAAAAGGCTGCATTTATGTACATTTGCCATGCTAACTGAGTACGAGCTTCCTGACTTGCTGCTGATGATAACCTCCTGAATTTAATAAATGCCTGTCTTAAGGTGGTAGTCAGGCTTGTCTGATCAGTACTAAAGCGCTGTCTGCATGTAATTATTACCATTGGAATGAAATAAGTAAATAATACTTTCTAAAAGATTTGATAGTCTGCACTTGTACAGAATACCCTCTGAAAGTGTAAACTAAATCAAAATACTACAGATGCTAGAAATCATAAATAAAAACAGAAAATGCTGGATACACTCAACAGATCAGGCAGTATCTGTGGAGAGAGAAACAGAGTTAACGTTTCAGGTCGATGACCTTTCATCAGAAAGCATGACCTGGACAACATTCAGGCTTGGGTTGATAAGTGACAAGAAACCTTTGTACTACACAAGTGCCAAAGCAATGACCATCTCCAACAAGAGAAAGTCTTAACCACCTCGGATAGGCAATAAATTCTGGGCTAGCCAGCAACGCCCACATCTGCACTCATCCAGGCAAGTGGAGAGTATTCCATCACACTCCTGACTTGTGCCTTGTAGATGGTGGAAAGGCTTCGGGCAGTCAGGAGGTGTGTCACTCGCCACAAAATACCCAGCCTCTGACCTGCTCTTGTAGCCACAGTATTTATGTGGCTTGTCTAACTAACTTTCTGGTCAGTGGTGCCCCCCAGGTTGCTGATGATGGGGGATTTGACGATGAAAGTCATGGGGAGATGGTTAGACTCTCGCTTGTTGGAGATATTCACTGCCAGGCACTTGTGTTGCGCGAATGTTACTTGTCACTTATCAGCCCAAGCCTGAATGTTATCCAGGTCTTACTGTATGTAGGCATGGACTGCTTCATTATCTGACGCGTAGCAAATGGAACGGAACACTGCAATCATCAGTAAACATAGTCACCTCTGATGGAGGGGAGGTAATTGATGAAGCAGCTGAAGATGATTTGGCCTAGGACACTGCCCTGAGAAACTCCTGCAGCGATGTCCTGGGGCTGAAGTGACCACACCCATCTTCCTTTGTGCTATAAGTAAAGTTGTGGAAAGGTTCGGCAAAAAACAAACTCCAAAGAGAGCTTTACACTGCTCTATTTTTGAAACCTTCCACTGAAGGTTTAACAGGTTGCGGTAATTGTTTGCAGTGCTTTTTTATCTGAATATGTGACTTTAAAATTTTCCTTGTGAGTTGACTAGATCAACTATGATCTGGAAGGCCAACCAGGAACTGAAGTACATTCATAGCTATCAGGTGCGTTGATTTTTGACTGTTCTCTAGAAAATGTGCAAGCGCAGTCATTATTGCTGCTCTAGGTGCCCCAAGGATGCTGAGAGAATGAAACATGCATCACTGACTTGGACTGGAACAGGGAACAACACCCTAACTACAGTTAATATTTTTGCATGCTTTAAAACACAGATAATAATTTTGCTTTTTCATGTAGGTTTGAGCAACAAAACCTGTTCTTGAAACCAAATAAACCTGAATTGAGCAGACTCCAGTATATTAATGGACTAGAGTGGTAGATGGGTGGTGAAGTATTCTAAACAATTTGCAAAGTTATACAAGATTGTTGCGGGATGAGTATTATCAATTTCTGATGACCTCCGTTTTACGTTTGTGAGGGTATGAAGCCTATTCTCCTAGTCTGCATACTTCTGGGGCTTACCTGTTTCCAAGCCTCTGGTAATTGTGTAATCCTGCCACCACAAGTGGACAGTCGCGTAGCCATTCTTCCTCTGATTTCCCTTGGGAAGGTGAATGGCCTGTCTTTGTCTCCCAGTATGGCTGAGATAGGACACTTAAGTTATAATATAATTGGAATACATTTTGCTGAATTGCTGGACCTCTTGAAATGTTTTTTTTGTATTTTAGAGAGCTTGCAAGTTATGTTCCAAGTGTTACATTTTATGTAAATTATTCAAATAAAGGCATTTGATTCTGGAACAAACTATTTTTAAATGTGCATTGATGAATTTGGGCGCCACTTGTTATTAGGTTGTCTTGGGGCATGAATTCAGGTCGAGAAAAGTGAGACTGGGAGGGGAAGGAGTAGGAAGTCACTCAGAGCCCATCTGGAATTCACATGAATTCTGCTCACTTAATCGTGGAAAGAATATTACTGGACTTCCAAAATCACAGCAGCAGAAACCAAGATGACTACGTGCATTGGGAATCTATGTTGGCTTGATTTCTTTGAAAAAGGAGACTATGAAGTGTTCCTTGACCAAGTTGATGTGAGCAAATTGTTCATTACGGCAAATATCAGAGGACACCGGTGAAATTAGGAGGTTGGGAGTAAGTGAGGTTTTGGGGGGCGGGGTGGGGGGGGGAGGGAGGGAGGAAGGGACGGCAGAGGTAGAACTTGTTTTAACCCGGGGTTTGGCAGAGGTTATGCAATACACAGTCAATGATGTAAGTGAGACAATTTGATGTGTTTCCAGAGAGACAATTGATTCAGGAATGTGGTCAGAGCAACTTGTGCATGAGGAAGGGCCTTATGCTGCTGGCCTGTTCCTGAAAAAATGCCTATGTCGTCGTATTCTAACAGTGGTTTTTATTGAAATAACCAAACAGGTGCACTGCTTAAATGGGATAGGGGGAAAATCTCCCAATATAATTGTTTCCCTGTGTTAATGTAATTACACAGAATTTTACAACACAGACGCAGGCCATTCAGCCCATCTATGTCTGTCCTAACCCAATATGGCAGATGGTGTGGCATTGGCAACTATGCCAATGTTTATGCTCCACATGAGCCTTCTCCTGATTCATGCTCTGAATAAAGGACAGTGGGAATGCAATTACACACGTGGTGACAGTTCATGTCATATGATTCTCTCTTTACACCTTCATTGCATTGGATATATGAGTCTTACATATGCTATTGTTTCCTAAATTATAGGTTCATGTTTCCTGCTGATGCAGAGCTGGCTTCATACTGGTAGTTAAGATATCATGATTAGCCCTGGTACGGCGTGCAGTTGTTGACCTCGATTGAAAGGCTACAAGACAATTGTCACCTTTAAAAGAAAAAGTTAGTAGCTGCTAGCACTTCAGCTTTCACTTTGTATTTGCATATATCGTTAGAGGGAATGGATGATTGGTATGTACTTAGTAGGGTCCAAACCTGTGAGTTGACAGGAGTTCCCCGGATGGCGACGGTGTCTGCGAGGAGTAGCTGAGTCGGCCATAACGAGTGAGGGAGTGAAGTCTTGGCGGTAGGTAAGTCCGGTAGGTTGAAGATTGAGTTGAGTGGAGATCCGGCGCTTACTGATGGAGGTGAAGAGCAGGCATGGTTGGGGGATGGGCAGTGGACTCGGGTAGCTGCCCTTATAGCATGGATTTGTACTTTCGGGGTAAGGAATGCACCCACTGTTAGGACCAGGGGAAACTTAAACAGTGGAAGGGGCAAGAAAGGATGTATGATGGCAACGGATGGGCAGGGATAAAGTTCAGCAGAGGAGCTCCCTAGGGAGCTGCCACATCCTCAAAGCCTCCTTGATAAAGTGCAACATCCCCACCGGCACCTGGGAATCCTTGGCCCAAGACCGCCCAAAGTGGAGGAAGAGCATCCGGGAAGGCGCTGAGCACCTCCACTCTCATCGCCGAGAGCATGCAGAAACCAAGCGCAAACAGTGGAAGGAGCGTGCATTAGCCCAGGCTGCCCACCCCTCCTTTCCTTCAAGCACTGTCTGCCCCACCTGTGACAGAAACTGTAGGACTGTGGGTGACTTCAGCCACCCGAGAACCCACTTTTAGAGTGGAAGCAAGTCATCCTCGACTCCGAGGGACTGCCTACGATGATGATGATGATGCATATATCATTGCAATGAATTTAATTCCAGCAAAAAAAATCATTACTGGCTACTGAACCGCTTGTATTGATCTTTTGAACTGATGGACACAAAGTGCCTTGGCCAAGATTCATCAATTTTCAGAAATGCACGACATGCTCATTTAAGTCGGCAAAATACAGCACCCGCACTTAACTGGCTGGGTTTGAATTTGTCCTTTGCACGGGGTTATCATGTTTGCATTATTTTAAAATTGTGAAACCTAGAGCAGAGCTGTGGACAACTAGCTTGGAGTACTATGCTCCGCTGTGAAGGTAAGAGGGGTTAAATTAGGTCGCATAGCGCCCATCTTTCAGGTGCTATGCAGCCTCGCAAGGCTTCAAAATGGCAGGCGGGAAACTTGTGCACACTTCAGAACGGAAGTGCACTACCTGCCATACTGGGTCAGGACAAACGAGGCATCCTTTACCCACTCCGGGAGCAAGCATAAGACATTTGCATATGCAAATAAGGCTGCTTCAGGTCCCTGCTGCAACAGGTGGAGCATAAACATTGGCATCATTGCCAATGCAATACCGCCTACCATATTGGGTTAGGACAACCCAGAATTTTGTCCAAGGCCCCGACTCTATCTCCTGACCTCCGATCCTTGTCTGAGGCCCCGACCCCATCTCCTGAACTCTGATCCTTGTCCGAGGCCCCGACCCCATCTCCTGAACTCTGATCCTTGTCCGAGGCCCCGACCCCATCTCCTGACCTCTGATCCTTGTCCGAGGCCCCGACCCTATCCCCTGAACTCTGATCCTTGTCCGAGGCCCCGACCCCATCTCCTGAACTCTGATCCTTGTCCGAGGCCCCGACCCCATCTCCTGAACTCTGATCCTTGTCCGAGGTCCCGGCTACCAAGTTGCAGCAACTTGCTGCTGAGCCACCTGGAGTGGTCGGATGTGATCTTGTAGCTGCATTTTCTGGCACAGTCAATTTCCAAGTCCTTGGTAGGTAGTTACGAGCAGATCCCAAGCAGAGATCCAGCAATTTCCTTCACAAGGAGGGAAAATCAATAAAGGAATTGTCTTGGTCGTGTCTTAAATTTTTCCACCCCAGATGCTATCATTGTCTGAGAGTCCTACAGACGAGGTATGGTGTACAGAATTGAAGGCAAATTGTTGAACTGGTTAGGAAATTGGTTTAGTGGTAGGAGTTGGAGGTGCCAAATTCAGCCTCCCGATGGGGTCCGGCGGGCACGCAACGTTGTCGAATGGCCGCAGTTTGCAAAATTCTCCTTGGGGCGGGGGGGGGGGTTTCCGGCGGTGACCATATTCGCCCTGTTCCCCCCACTTCTGCCCCACTGCTGCCGAAGCCTCCTTAGTGTGTCATCAAAGCGTACACAACTGATGTCCTGCCCCGGAAGCGAAATTCAGCTGGAAAAGTCTTCCGGCCGGTGCCACCGACAGCTTTTTCTGTCGGTGCACTGTGTTTGAAATGGCATTGCGGCTGCTATTAAAGGGAAGGGCGCACTGCCGTGGCCGGCTTCTTATTTTTTGTCGTTGACCGTCTGCCAGGTCAGCCCAACAATTATGCCCCCAGGTTAGGCCGGTCCGCCAACAGAGTGCCAGGCCGCTGGCCTGGCCGAAACCCTCCCTGGTGGTCCAGTGGACCTACCTTAAAAAGATGCAGAGCTCGCAGCGGCCCTCCCCTTTAACTGAAGGAGAGAGATGTTATGACGCGCCAGCGCGATGATGTCATCAGCCCAATGCTGATGACAGACAGCAGCGGAGAGTCCATCCCACCTCCACTTCCGCCCCCATTATGACTGACTTCCGCCCTGCTTGAAAAAAAATGACAAAGAGCTGAATTTCGCAAGATGGGCCGCCGCATCCATCACAGCAGTGAGAAAACAAGAAAAACGGTAGGTGCAACCCGTTTCCGGCGGGGGTGAATTCCGGCCCCAGAGAGGAGGGATAATGAACAGGTGCTCCAATTGGCAGAAGGTGACTGGTGGTGTCCCACAGGGATCTGTGTTTGGGGTCTTAACTAGTCACTGTATTTATTAACGACTTGGATCACGGGATAGAGAACCACATATCCAAGTTTGCCGATGACACAAGGATAGGCGCATTGTAAGCAGTATAGATAGAAGCATAACATTGAAAAGATAATAGATTAAGTGAATGGACAAAACTGTGGCAAATGGATTTCAGTATAGGCAAGTGTGAGTTCATCCACTTAAAAGGATAGATCAGAGTACTTTCTAAATGGTGAAAAGCTAGCAAAAGTGGCAGTCCAAAGAGACTTGGGGGTCCATGTGTATAGATCATTAAAATATCATGGATAGGTACAGAAAATAATCAAAAAGGCTAATGGGATGTTGGCCTTTATATCTATAGGACTAGAATACAAGGGGGTAGAAGTTATGCTATAGCTATACAGCTATACAGCTATGGTTAGACCACACCTGGACCTTTGGAAGGATATATTGGACTTGGAGGGAGTGCAGCCTAGATTTGCCAGAATGATACCTAAAGGTTAAATACTTCAAGGGATAAATTATGAGGAGAGATTAGGGTTGTATTTCTTGGAATTTAGAAAGTTACGGGGTGATTTGATCTAACTTTTCAAGATGTTAAGGTGAATGAATTGGGTCGATGCAGAGAAACTATTTTCACTGGTTGGGGAGACTAGGACGAGGAACCATAATCTAACAAAATAGAGCCAGGCCTTTCAGGAGTGAAGTTAGGAAATACTTCTACACACAGAGTGGTAGAAGTTTGGATTTCTCTCTTCCGGAAACAGCAGTTGATGCTGGATCAATTAATTTTAAATCTGTGATTGATAGCTTGTTAATCAGAGGTATTAAAGGATATGGGGCATAGATCAACCATGATCTCATTAAATGGTGGAACAGGCTCGAGGGGCTAAATGGCCGACTCCTGTTCCTATGTCTGTGAAGTTTCTCCTTCGCTGTTCGATATCAGTGGATACAGAATGTTGATGTGCAATTACGATGGTGCTGGTGTTTCTGGTATAAACGTGAAGTGTCTAGTACAACTGATAGCATCTCCTGCAGGGCTGCTAAGGTCATAATCTGTCCGAGGAGTTGCCGCGACAGCCATTTTCCCAATGTTCCGACAGTGAGTGCTGGAATGGAGCAGGACATCCTCACTCAGTCCATCGGTGTGTCTGGATTTGGACTGTATTGAGTCTATGAGCAACAGGTGCCGGCTGTCAAATGGAGCTTACAATATTCCATCTGTTGAAGGATATAAGCTTCAAAGAAAGCTAAAGTAGCTCATGATGAGAAGAAAGACCAGTCTTGAGCATTCACAGCCACCTTTGCTGCACACCTGCCCTTCTTTATTGGTCTCCTAATTGTTGGTTAAAGAGTGCAGATCTTTCTGATCATAGCAAAGTGCAAAAGAAGCAGGAATTGTAAATGCAAAATTAAAAGGTGACAGCTCAGTGTGGTTTTTATACAAATTGCTCTCCGCACCTCATGTGAAACAAAACTACCATCCAGTGCTCTGCAGGAACCTGACAATCAGCCTCCCCAGTTGGTCCCAAAGCACCAAATCCCAATCAAATTGGTGTAGCTGCTCCTGGAGATACTCGTTCCCCCTCAACTCACAATTGAGTCAGCAGTGCAGCTCAAGAAGTGAGTAGTGACGCAAATTGACAGAATTTCACAAGATTAAAAAATCCATTTAATTCAGGATCAGCAACATGATTCATTCCCCCCAACCCCCCTGCCCCCAAACCAGAGTGTTACACAGAAAGTACTGCCTTCACCATCCCAAGAAAACAATATATGTATTTTGAAAAGCTTTCCTCTGACCTGTTGACTGGCAATCCCTTTCATAATAACCATGCTTTGGGATTTTAACCGAAGCATTTAACATTCTGAATTGGAAGGGATATGACTTTTTTTTGTCTTTTGTTGTTGTTGTGCAGGAATGAGTAACAATTAACACTGCCACCAGCTGTCACGCCTCCGCAGATGTCAGCCCGCTTCCTCATGCCTGTCTTGCAGAGGAGTTGGTGACTCCTGCTAGCTTATTATCACAAGGTTAACCAATCCAGACACTCTGTTCTTTCTGGCAGAGGTCACCCAGAATGTTGTTTATTTGCCATCCTATCTCTGCACTCATCTTCCAAGAGTTTAATATCCTTTGCGTGTTGTTTATCGTGTATTTTTTGCTCTGCGTGTCACAACTCAAGAATAACAACACACAGTTTGTCTCGACTCTAAAGCTGAATGTGACCCAGAACTGTTCCACAAGGCTTTAACTCTCAAATACCTAAGCAAATAATTTCAGAATAATCTTTTTTTTCTTAAAAGCCCAGCATTAACTCTGGTTTTTATCTCCTTTGTACTATTTGTAATTATTCTATGATAGTATGTCTTGACATAACCAAATATTCTGACAATAAAAGCTGCTTGATGGGTCTATTGTTTTGCTTATGTTAATGCCACCTATTCTGGTTTTTCTTAGTTTGATGTAGCCGAAGGCAAATTCGTCGGTCTGATTTCTTTGTTTTATTAACACCATCGGTAGCAGAGTAGTAATGGATTTGTTATTCTTCAGCAGAACTCCTTGAGCTTTACATGAGGAATCTCATTAAAATTTTCCACTGCAATGCTTACGAGCCAACTGAAAATATTTAAATTAGTGGGTGTGTTTTTTTTCTTGAATCAGCCCCTCATGTATGTGTTCTTTTTTTTAAGAAATTGCCACAGCTTTTAGTAATGAGTGTTTCTGACCAAAGCAGCTGTCTTCAATCAATTCAGACTTGTATAGATTTTGATTTTCAAAGATGCTGCAAGGTGTTTTCCATTTACAGTGTACAAAATAATTACCAGTGAATACTGATACATTTCTTGAGCTTGTTTTCTTCAAAGACATCATTTGAGCCTTGTACCAAACCCAGGAATTGATGGCTGTGACCTACCTGATAAATTTGCATCTCATTTGGACCCATGACCACTAAAAGCACCACTCCACCAGCATTATTTCTTGGCAGCAACAACCCACAATATATCAACTGCAGCACGAAGTCTGGTGCCTGCACTGTGACTTCTACCAATGCCTCTGTGACACCCTTGGATCAAATATCAGTCGGTGAACATTTAGGGAACAGTGATCATAAGGTTTAGATTAGCTACGGAAAAGGACAGGGGACAATCTAAAGTTCAGAGGAGAAGGGAAAAAGAAAATAAGAGCGGCAAAGAGAGGATATGAGAATAGAATGTCATTCAACATAAAAGGTAATTCAAACGTCTTCTATAGGCAGATAAATAGTAACCGGGTAGCGAGAGGAGGGGTGGGGCCAATAAGGGACCAAAAAGGAGACTTATGCATGGAGGCAGAGGGTATGGCTGAGGTACTAAATGAGTACTTTGCATCTGTCTTCACCAAGGAAGAAGATGCTGCATTGGACATAGTAAAGGAGGAGGTAGAGGTGATACTGGATGGGATAAGAAGTGATAAAGACGAGGGGGCCGAAATTGCCTCTTTCTGTAAGGCCTCTGGCCACCTGAAAGCAGCGGCCACAGGTTGGTGTGGAATGACCGTCGAGTCTCTGCGGAGGGGCCGCCATTTAAAAAATTGCCCTTCCTTAGGTCTGGAGCAGTGTAGGGGACTGCTTCACCCGTTTTCCCACCGTGGCGTGCACGTGCCAACCCCTTACCGAAATTGTCCCGCAGGAGCAGAGCCACCGCCAGTTGGTGCCCCCGACAGCTTTTGCTGTTGGTACACTCTCTGGCTTGGCGGCGCGGTCGCCCTTAAAGGGGAGATGGTACTGCCGGCGACGCCATGTTGGTTTTTTTTGTCAGCTGACTGCCAGGTCAGGTCGATAATTATGGCCTCGGATTCGGCTGGGCCGCCAACAGATAATCTGTTTTTTGTTATGTTGATGGATAAATATTGGCCAGGACACTGGGGCTAACTCTCTTGCTCTTCTTCGAAATAGTGCCATGGGATTTTTTATGTCCACCTGAGAGGGCAGGTGAGGCTTCGGTTTAACGTCTTATCCAAAAGACGGCACCTCAGACAGTGCAGCACTCCCTCAGCACTGCATTGGAGTGTCAGCCTAGATTTATGTGCTCAAGTTCCTGGAGTGAGACTTGAACCCACAACCTTCTGACTCAGAGGCGAGAATGATTCCAGGTATGAGGGACTTCGGTTACATGAAGAAGCTGAGCTTGTTCTCAAAGCAGAGAAGATTGAGAGGAGATTTGATAGAGGTGTTCAAAATCAATCAGGGGTCTGGACAGAGTAGATAGAGAGAAACTGTTCCTGTTGGCTGAAGGGTCGAGAACCAGAGGACACAGATATAAGTTGATTCGCAAAAGGAAAGAACAAAAGGCGACAAAAGAAAACTTTTTTACGCAGCGAATGGTTAGCATCTGGAATGCACTACCTGAAAAGGAGGCAGGCTCAACCGTGACTTTCAAAAGGGAATTGGATAAGTACCTGAAAGAAAAACATTTGTAGGGCTATGGGGAAACTGAAGTGCTCTTGCTGTAAGCCAGCACGGGCTCGATGGGCTGAATGTCCGTCTTCCGTGCTGCAACCACTCTCTGATTCTATGATCTTGGATGGGCCGATGCTTTAAAAGAAGCCGAGAGGGAACTTGTTACATCAAAAAAACAAGTTTGTCCAAGTATCAACATTTGGATCAGGCAGCATTCCTGGTGCTGGAATGTAAGTCAAAGGAAAATAATTTGGTGAGGAGTCAGAGGAAAGCTAATACTGGTTCAGTTCAGTAGAGTCCATGAAGAGATCTTCACCACTGAAATGGAAAACCAATTATGGGTTTGCATGATACTTGTAGTTTGAACACTGCACTCTCAAGATGGAGACATTCTCTAATCTCTTGCAAGCTTTCTTGGGTGCCCTTTACATTAAAAAAATTATGTCCTCCCCTACCACTACTTTGCTGCTTCTCTGTGCCGTTCGTGTACCTGTGGTGCGAGCATCTGTTCTTCATCCCTGTGTTAATCTGATTGTAAGGAACAAGCGGTAATCAACATAATTACACAAAGCAGTTGCTTCCTGATTTAAATCCTGTAATTGCTGTAAAATACCTTCACCAAAATATTGTCAATGCTTTTTTTCCCTGTAGGGAATGGGGTAATAGGCAGGTTTATTTAGTAACAGCCTTTACTCTGAGAGTTATGGGGCATTGCAGCTTTAAGTAGAATTGGAATTAATCATTACAGACTCAAATATCTTTTGTTGATCCCTGGTCTGTGCTGAACAAGTTATCTCAGTACATGCAGCAGAAAGGGCAATACAATTGGCCTTGAGTACTCTGGATCAGGAAGAAGAAAAATGAGCTCCCATTACTGTTAGGTATGGAGTGACTTCTCTGTGCATTACATGTGGACTTTGAATCAGGCTCGACTCCGATACCATGGCTCAGTGGGTAACACTCTCATCTCCGGCTCAGTAGGTTGTGGGTTCAAGTCCCGCTCCAGAGACTTGAGCACAAAATACAGGCTGACATTTCCAGTGCAGTGCTGAGGGTGTGCCGTCCTTCGGATGGGACGTTAAACCAAGCACCCCCGTCCGCCCTAAAAGATCTCATGGCACTGTTACGAAGAAGAGCACAGGAGTTCTCCCTGCTGTCCTCGCCAATATTTATCCCTTGACCAGATAATCTGTTTAAGCGATGTTGGTTATCATCACAATTGCTGTTTGTGGGATCTTGCTGTGTGCATATTAGCTACCATGTTTCCTACATTACAAAAGCGACTCCACTCCCCTCCTCGCGCCCGACCACCTTCGTGACTGACCCCTAATTTTTGGATCTGTTCAAAGTTTCACATTTGAAAAGCCGCTGTGTGGGACCGGCAGACAGCCAGGCGACCTCACCACTTAGTGGGAATGTTGACTCATCCCCGAACACCCTCACCCCCGAACGCCCACACCCCCGACCACCAATGTTCCCTCCAATTTTTTCTTCGTGTGCAGTCCTTTTAACTGGCAGCTTAGCGAGAGCCCTCGTGCCCGTCCCAGGCCCCTGGCTCCCCCCACCCCTGCCCAGCCTGTCTGCATCACTGGAAACATCAACACTGGCTGGATGTTATCTGTTGGAATTTCCACCACAGTAGGCCCCAGCACTACGAATGCCTCCATCATGCACGGCAGGACAAGTTCCTGGTGGGAGTTGAGCCGATGAGTGTGTTACCCAGGACAATTAATTTCTGTTGCAAAAGCAGCAAGATAGAACTTCTGAATGTGTTTTTAGGCATCTTTGACATATCTGCCATCGTTAACATTGGGGTATGTTGCCACTCCCACATTTGCCTCCTCCTCACCCCCCCCCATCCCCCGAAAAAAAACACCATGGCAGGCACCCCAGTAATGCTTCTGCTCTTAAGCAAAATTAGTGGGAAAGGTCAGGAGCGCTCCAGACTAGCGGCTGGAAGTCTTGTCCCACCGAGGATCTGCCACCATTGTAGCTTGACAGGAAGTTCTCGAATACATTTTCTAAGATAGCAAATACATTAAAAGAAAAATCCTGTCCTCACCCAATATTCAGTGCATTAATCTTGAATCATTTAGATTTTGGATATTCAGGAAATCAAGGGATATAGGGATAATGCAGGAAGGTGGAGTTGGGGTAGAAGATCAACCATGATCTTATTGACTGGCGGAGCAGGCTTGAAGGGCCAATTGGCCTACTCCCACTCCTATTTCTTATGTTCTTATGTAACTTATTTAAAAGAGAATTTGCATTCATATCACACCTTCTACGATCGCAGCATGTCCCAAAATACTTTACATAGGATTACATAGGATACACGATACAGAAACAGACCATTCGGCCCAACCAGTCCATGCTGACATTTATGCTCCAGTCAAGCTTCCTCCCGTCTTTCCTCATCTAACCCTATCAGCATAACCCTCTATTCCCTTCTCCCTCATATGCTTGTCCAGCCTCCCCTTAAATGCATCGATACTATTCATTTCAACCATTCCCTGTGGTAGCGAGTTCGACATTCTCACCACTCTTTGGGTAAAGAATTTTCTTCTGAATTCCCTATTGGATTTCTTGGTGACCATCTTATATTGATAGCCTCTAGTTATGCTCTTCCCCACAACTGGAAGCATTCTTGTGCATCCACTCTATCAAAACCTTTCATAATTTTAAAGACCTCTATTAGGTCACCCCTCTGCCTTCTTTTTTCAAGAGAAAAGAGACCCAGCCTGTTCATCCTTTCCTGATATGTATACCCTCACATTTCTGGTCTTATCCTTGTAAATCTTCTCTGCACCCTCTCCAGTGCCTCTATATCCTTTTTATAATATGGCGACCAAAATTGTACGCAGTACTCTTAAGTATGATCTAACCAAGATTCGATGCAGGTTTAGCATACCATCCCTACTTTTCAATTCTACACCTCTAGAAATAAACTCTAGTGCTTGGTTTGCTTTTTTTTAATGGCCTTGCTAACCTGTGTCGCAACTTTTAATGATTTGCGTATTTGTACTCCGAGATCCCTTTGTTCCTCTACCTCACCTAGACTCACACCCTCAAAATAATAAGTGATCTCCCTATTCTTCCTATCGAAATGTAATAACTCACATTTATCTGTGTTGAACTTCATTTGCTAATTATATGCCCATTCTGCAAGTTTATTAATGTCTTCCTGTAATTTGTTGCAGTCCTCCTCAGCATTAACTATCACCCCCCAATTTGGTGTCAACCACAAATTTAGAAATTATGTTTTTGATTCCAAAGTCTAAATTGTTAATATAAATTGTGAACAACCGTGGTCCCAACATTGATCCTTGTGGAACACCACTACCCACCTTCTGTCACTGTGACTTCTGTCACCTTTAACCCCTACTCTCTGCTTTCTGTCTTGATGACGGCTAGCTATTCATTCTGCTACTTGTCCCCTGACCTTGTTCAGCAGTCTATTATGGGGTACCTTATCGAAGGCCTTTTGAAAATTTAAATAAATTACATCTACTGCATTACCATTGTTTACTCTCTCTGTTAGCTCTTCAAAAAATTCAATGAGGTTGGTCAAGCAAGACTTTCCCTTTGAAATCCATGCTGACTATTCATTATTTTGGTTTCTAGATGCTTTTCTATTTTCTCCTTTTAGAAGGGATCCTATTATTTTTCCTACCACCGATGTTAAACTGACTAGTCTATAATTCCTTGGACATGTTCCATTCCCCTTCTTAAATATAGGTATTACGTCAACTATCCGCCAGTCCGCTGGCACTACACCTTTTTATAATGAATTATTAAATATGTGTAGTAATGCCTCTGCTATCTCTTCCCTAGATTTTTTTAAAATGTGTGGATACAATCCATCTGGACCAGTGGTTTTATCCTCTTTGAGTTTGATTAGTTTATTTAATATATTGACAGTCATTGACAGTCATTTTCCAACATTCCATTGACTCTGGATCAGTTCCTATGGAGTGGAGGGTAGCCAATGTAACCCCACTTTTTAAAAAAGGAGGGAGAGAGAAAACAGGGAATTATAGACCGGTCAGCCTGACCTCAGTAGTGGGTAAAATGATGGAATCAATTATTAAGGATGTCATAGCAGTGCATCTGGAAAATGGTGACATGATAGGTCCAAGTCAGCATGGATTTGTGAAAGGGAAATCATGCTTGACAAATCTTCTGGAATTTTTTGAGGATGTTTCCAGTAAAGTGGACAAAGGAGAACCAGTTGATGTGGTATATTTGGACTTTCAGAAGGCTTTCGACAAGGTCCCACACAAGAGATTAATGTGCAAAGTTAAAGCACATGGGATTGGGGGTAGTGTGCTGACGTGGATTGAGAACTGGTTGTCAGACAGGAAGCAAAGAGTAGGAGTAAACGGGTACTTTTCAGAATGGCAGGCAGTGACTAGTGGAGTGCCGCAAGGTTCTGTGCTGGGGCCCCAGCTGTTTACATTGTACATTAATGATTTAGACGAGGGGATTAAATGCAGTATCTCCAAATTTGCGGATGATACTAAGTTGGGTGGCAGTGTGAGCTGCGAGGAGGATGCTATTAGGCTGCAGAGTGACTTGGATAGGTTAGGTGAGTGGGCAAATGCATGGCAGATGAAGTATAATGTGGATAAATGTGAGGTTATCCACTTTGGTGGTAAAAACAGAGAGACAGACTATTATCTGAATGGTGACAGATTAGGAAAAGGGAAGGTGCAACGAGACCTGGGTGTCATGGTACATCAGTCATTGAAGGTTAGCATGCAGGTACAGCAGGCGGTTAAGAAAGCAAATGGCATGTTGGCCTTCATAGCGAGGGGATTTGAATACAGGGGCAGGGAGGTGTTGCTACAGTTGTACAGGGCCTTGGTGAGGCCACACCTGGAGTATTGTGTACAGTTTTGGTCTCCTAACTTGAGGAAGGACATTCTTGCTATTGAGGGAGTGCAGCGAAGGTTCACCAGACTGATTCCCGGGATGGCGGGACTGACCTATCAAGAAAGATTGGATCAACTGGGCTTGTATTCACTGGAGTTCAGAAGAATGAGAGGGGACCTCATAGAAACGTTTAAAATTCTGACGGGTTTAGACAGGTTAGATGCAGAAAGAATGTTCCCAATGTTGGGGAAGTCCAGAACCAGGGGTCACAATCTGAGGATAAGGGGTAAGCCATTTAGGACCGAGATGAGGAGAAACTTCTTCACCCAGAGAGTGGTGAACCTGTGGAATTCTCTACCACAGAAAGTAGTTGAGGCCAATTCACTAAATATATTCAAAAGGGAGTTAGATGAAGTCCTTACTACTCGGGGGATCAAGGGTTATGGCGAGAAAGCAGGAATGGGGTACTGAAGTTTCATGTTCAGCCATGAACTCATTGAATGGCGGTGCAGGCTAGAAGGGCTGAATGGCCTGCTCCTGCACCTATTTTCTATGTTTCTATATCCCCTCTTTTTATTTTAAATGTACTTATCTCATTACTAATCTCATCATCCAATGTCATGACCACCTGTTCCATCTCCCTGATAAATACTGAAGCAAAATAATTATTTAATATTTCTGCCATCTCTCTATTGTTATATGTGATATTATCCTGTCCATCCCTTAATGGCCCTATTCCTATCCCAACCTTCCTTTTTTTTAATTGATGTGCCTGTAAAATATTTTATATTTTGTTTTGTGTTCCTTGATAATTTAATTTCATATTTCCTCTTTGCCTTCCTAATTGTTTTTTTTAACCTCTCCTAATCTTTTTGTATTCTCCCTTATCCTGCACTCCCCTGCTGTCTATGTCCTTAATGTATGTCTCTTACCTTACCCTCAATTGTTCCCTCATGGCTTTATTCATCCATGAAGTCTCATTAGTGTTTAGTTTGTTCTTTGCTTTTCGCTGAATAAATTGTTCCTGCACCCTGTTAAACACTGTTTTAAATGTTTCCCATTACTCATCTACATTGTTTTTTGACAGTATTGTTGCCCATTTTATTTTCCCAAGTTCTATTCTCAGCCCCTCAAAATCAGCTTTTCTCGAATCTATTACCCTGGTTTTTGTCATACTTATGTCCTTCTCAGTTATCATAAAGTGTATCAAATTGTGGTCACTATTGCCTAGATTTTCCCCTACTTTACAACCAGTGAAGTGCTTTTGAACTGTCATCATTGTTGCAGTGTAGGAAACGCGGCAGCCAATTTGCGCATAACAAGGTCCCAAAAAAAGCAATGTGTAAATGACCAGAAAATCTGTTTTAGTGATGTTGGATGAGGGATAAATATTGACAGCATACTGGGAGAACTTCCTGCTTCTTCTTCATAATAGTGCCATGTGATCTTTTATATCCACCTGAGAGGGCAAACGGAGCCTCATTTTCACTTTACATCCGAAAGGAG
Source organism: Pristiophorus japonicus (assembly GCF_044704955.1). Lineage (NCBI taxonomy): Eukaryota > Metazoa > Chordata > Chondrichthyes > Pristiophoridae > Pristiophorus > Pristiophorus japonicus. The sequence continues at coordinate 124,570,362 of NC_091984.1, forward strand.
GCACCTCCGACAGTGTAGCACTCCCTCAGTACTGCACTGGGGTGTCGGCGTGGATTTTGTGCTCTAGAGTAGGACTTGAACCCACAACCTTCTGATTCAGAGGCAAGGCGCATATTGTGTTTTTTTTTTAAAGAATAGTTATATGATCCCTATACTGTACCTGATTAAAATTTGGGCCATCAAATTGAAACGTTCTTAGCTTGCCAGAATTATTTACTTGTATTTTTCGAGCAGCCACTGAACTAAAGCCATATTTTCAAATGTGTTCTACAGAATTAGTTAAACTGCACTGTATTTTTTGTTCATGAAAACAACATGTGCCTCTCATAGTTTCTGTACATACTCATCAAGCTGAAAATCAATTTGTGTCCTCTAGGAGCTGAGTCGAGGCTGCTCAGTCTCATTTTAGTTGGGACTTTTGCAGCTGTCAGAGAGGAAGCCTTCGTCCTGAGTTTGGGTTGCTTTTAAACCCAGATCCCAGAGGTGAACGGTCAATATGTTGAGCACTGTTATCCAGTCCCTTTTTGCTGTTCGTCCAGGAGTAGTTGGATGCAGCCAATAACATGATAGGAGTTTTTAAAGTTGATAATGTGCCATGTACTAAGTTGACGGAAAGTCATTTACAAACCTTTTTGGGCACCAACTTTAAATGTTTTACCGCGTTGATGAGCAAAGTGGTTATAATAGAAAAATTGCTGGTTAATTGTTTTGCATACAGTCAGGTGACCTTTTTAGCAAGCTGTGTCTGAGATGCTGCATCGTGCCTGGTTGCTTTTCTTATGAACATGTAATTTTCATAATCGATGAATTATGTAAATATACAGCTATTACAGTATTGAGCATTCATACTGATTGTTTACATTATGGTGTCAAATAGTAGGGTACCAAGTAATAGAGGTTCAGCTGCCCTAGGTGGCTTTCTGCACTAAACATGGCTGCCATTTATCTGTAATTCCTGGGGCTCCATGGTGCTCACACTCAATCTTTTACTCATTTGCAGTGATTAGGGCAGAAAGCTAATCCCTTTTCTTGTTTTGTGATTTTGAATTGCTTTTCCTTTATCATGATTGTTTGGAGCTCATATTATGCTGATAATGTCAATTCAGAGAACTGATGAAGAAGTAGGAGGCAGAAAATGGTTTAGATATGTATGAGGAAAAGGAGAGGTTCTAATATTTTACAAAGACAAGGATCAAAAGTTGAACAAATTCCTTTATCCCAAAATAACGAATAATCTATTTTAAATGTTGAATATTCATGCTGTGTGGTGGATTTTGTGTTTCCAGGACAGGAGTGCGCTGCCAAACGCTAAAGCTAAACTCAGCAAAGAGGCACCGATACTAACACACACACCGAGAGCAAAGTAAGTAGCATATTTTTAATGCGTTTTAAGAGCCTTGCTGTTTCTAAGCTCATAAACTACCTAATGCTAAGAGGATTATGTGCTTGCAGCCCTATTGCATAATTTTGAAATTGGAAATTAATTTTTTTCATACAGGAAGAAGCTTTATAATCTTTTGTTATCCAAACGGTTATTCAATTCAAGATGTTTCCATTTGGCATCAACTTTACTTAAAAATGTTATTTTATTTCATGTCTGTATCCTGGGAAAACAAACCCTATGATCTCAAACTTTGACAGCATACGAGTAAACTAGGAAGAGTATCGTCCATAATCTGACAAAGAAATGTTCGATTTTGTTCGACTAAATAATGAAAACTGCTAGTTCTGATCAAGTTATATGAGCTGAACCAATATGCTTTCTATGCTTCTGTATTTTAAATGTTTCTTTACTGAGGTATTGATGGTCGAAAGCTCTGGTTAACCTTTCCCCACTGCAAGCACTGTCTTTATGCCTTTCTTTAAAGGATAGCTTTTCATCAATTGCACTGGCATTATTTGAAATTTGATTAGCATGGTTTTAAAGTACAAATATTGGCCCAGAATTTGCAGTTGGAGGCATCCCCGCGGGCGGATGCCTCCGATCTCAAACATTTCTGTGAAAGTACCTGTTGTTTCCGGAGTTTTGGAGACTTCTGGTCCTGGGCCTCTATGCGAAGGCCTGTGTAGAGGCCCACGTATCCCAGCAGCGTATGGGCTTCGTATGCATCACTGTGATCACGTGGGCTGGCCCAACCTATCGGAGATGGTCACCATACGTATGAATAGGAATACTCCCAAAAACACACAATCACTTAAGATACATTTTTTTTTAAATCACATATTTAAAATTAATTAAATTGGAATGTAATTAATTATTTAAAACCAAAATTTAATCTTTTGAAAAATAAATTTACATCTTTTAAAGGGTCTGAAAATAAACTTACCTTATTTAATAGGATTTTAAATGTATAAATTATTGAAAAATATGTATTATTCTGTGCTTTAAAAGCAGAGGCCCTTTAGATTTGGAGGTGCATGCACTACATTAAAATACTTTCATCTAAAATAATGCATGACCAGTGTATACATTGTATCTGTGCCACCCAGAGTTGTTGAAGCAACTCTTAGAATCTGTATTGTGCCATTAACGTAGTAAAATGTCACAAGGTGGTTCACAGAGGCCTACTCAGACAAGAATGAATGCCGAGCCAAAGGAGGAGATATTCAGAGGGATGACCAAAGGCTTGATCAAAGAGGTGGGTTTTAAGGAAGACCTTCTCAGGATATGGGCATCACTGGCAAGGCCGTCATTTATTGCCCATCCCTAGTTGCCCTTGCGAAGGTGGTTGTGGGCCGCCTTCTTGAACCGTTGCATTCTGTGTGCTGAAGATGCTCCCACAGTGCTGTTAGATAGGGAGTTCCGGGATTTTGACCCAGTGACGTTGAAGGAACAGTGAAAAATGTCCAAGTCGGGATGTATGATAATGCAGATTGTGGAGTATGACGAATCCTGTATGGATGCCGCTTGTGAGTTATGTGGGAAATTCTCTCATTTTTGGTACACTTTATACTTAATATAGAAATTAAGTTGAGGTTTTCACTTTCAATATCGTGAATTAGAAAAAGTGCTTTTTTCCCCGAAAATTTGAAATATACTCTGAAAGACTTGCTTTTGGTTCGGTTTTAAGCAGCCAAGTTCAGAAGAGGGGGCTTTCCATAGGGAAAACGGATCACCTGATGAGGAAGTCTCCTTCTCGGAAATTGCAAAAATGCTCCTTTTGTGCTTACCCTTAAATTTCTGCAGGTCTCTTTCTTCCCCACAACCCTGTCAATTATCTCCTCTCCTAAAGGGCCTCATTCATGCTGGAGGTGGGTTGGGTGTGGAGAGGGGGGGAGGGGTTTCGGTAGGCACCAGTACCTAACCCAAATGGCCATTCTTCATGTGCTCATGGGCAATGAGTGCTGGCAGCTCGTTCATTGATCCTGATCCTGTACTCGGTTAATGTTTACAATACAATTTCCCAGAGGGTTCTCCAGTTCACAGGGTAGCGTGAGCAGCAGAAATTCTGGCAAGTGTAACATTTTTTAATGCCCTCCTTCATACTTCAGAGAATCTGGGGCCACCTGAATCACTTCTACTGCCACCCTGATTGGCTCAGAGATATGGACCATGTAGAGTAGACACCTCAAATCGTTGGAGAAATACCACCAACGCTGTCTCCGCAAGATCCTGCACCAACGTTAGCGTCTTCGATCAGGCCAACATCCCCAGCATCGAAGCACTGACCACACTTGATCAGCTCCACTGGGCAGGCCACATTGTTCGCATGCCAGACATGAGACTCCCAAAGCAAGTGCTCTACTCGGAACTCCTACATGGCAAGTGAGCTCCAGGTGGGCAGAAGAAACATTTCAAGGACACCCTCAAAGCCTCCTTGATAAAATGCAACATTCCCACCGACACCTGGGAGTCCCTGGCCAAAGACTGCCCTAAGTGGAGGAAGAGCATCCGGGAGGGCGCTGAGCACCTCGAGTCTCGTCGCCGAGAGCGTGCAGAAAACAAGCGCTGGCAGCGGAAGGAGCATGCGGCAAACCAGACTCCCCACCTACCCTTTCCTTCAATGACTGTCTGTCCCACCTGTGACAGAGACTGTAATTCCCATATTGGACTGTTCAGTCACATAAGAACTCACTTTTAGAGTGGAAGCAAGTCTTCCTCGATTTCAAGGGACTGCCTATGAATGATGATGATGGGATAAGGTAGCTCAGCATAAACCAGGCACTGAACCTGTGAGCTTCCAAAATCGCTATCGGTGGCGCGATGGTCCATGCATCGTGACTGAGCCAGTAGGGCAGCAAAATCCTAAGGTGTCTTCATCCATCTAGTGGACATGGAGATAATTTAGTAATTGTTGTGGAAAGAAATGAGTTAACAGTCTCTGAAGAAACAAACCTCATTTCTTAGCATAAGAGAATTCAAATTCAATACTATGGAAACAATCCAGGTTTCAATTTGGAGATCTCTCTTACTTGCACAGCAGGTTGAAATAGAAATCCATGGTAGATCATCAGCCCTGGTTTGCTTCAGAATATTTAGTGAAAGCTTTAACATTTGTAGCCAGTGAACGCATATCAATATTTCACGCCAGCTGTGAAGCTAGCAGTGTGAATTCACTTGTATTAAAAGTACAAAATACGTGATCATTCTCATCAGTAACTGGTTGTATAGAAACATAAAAAAAAACAACTTCCAGTTTGGAATTGGGCATTCATAACTTTCCATGTTCATTCAGAAATATTTAAATTTAGAAACTATAATTTTGATACACATTCAAGATGTCACAAGATTTGTATTTAATTGAATCTCTCTAGGAATTTATAGAATTCACAAATTAAATACAATGATGTTTATAAGTGTAATGCTGTGACTCAAAATTATTCTACTATGATTGTAATTTTGGAGGGAGTAGAGAGCTGTGGGGGCTTAAATGATTATTCATGTATGATTGTAATTATTGGCAATTATTGGCAATTACTGGTAAACTGTGTGGCCCTGTTTCTCCCCACCAATCCATACAATCATTTACATCTAAGAGGCAGCCAGTCTGAATAGTTTTCTTTAGAAATTAGCCCTTCACACCTCTTGAGAAACAATATCAAACTGTCGTAAATGTGGTACAGGTTGAGCATTCGAAATCTGGAAACTTCGGGACCGAGGCCGTTCCAGATTCCGGGTATTTCCGGATTTTGGAACATCTTTGCCTGGGTCGAAATAGGTGGGGTCTGGCAGCCGAGGTAAGGGGGGGAAAGGGTGGGAGCCGGGGTCAGGGCGAGGTCGGGCCGCCGAGGGCCAGTGCAGACGAAGTTGGGATGGGGCGAGGTCGGGCCGCCGAGGGCCAGGGTGAGGTCGGGCAGCCGAGGGCCGGGGTGGGCGAAGTCGCGGCGAGGCCGGGCCGGGGCGAGGCGAGGTCGGGCCGCTGAGGGCAGGGGCGAGGTCGGGCCGCCGAGGGCCAGTGCGGACGAAGTTGGAATGGGGTGAGGTCGGGCCGCCGAGGGCCAGTGCGGACGAAGTTGGAATGGGGTGAGGTCGGGCCGCCGAGGGCGAGGTCGGGCCGCCGAGGGCCAGTGCGGACGAAGTTGGAATGGGGTGAGGTCGGGCCGCCGAGGGCCAGTGCGGACGAAGTTGGAATGGGGTGAGGTCGGGCCGCCGAGGGCGAGGTCGGGCCGCCGAGGGCCAGTGCGGACGAAGTTGGAATGGGGTGAGGTCGGGCCGCCGAGGGCGAGGTCGGGCCGCCGAGGGCCAGTGCGGACGAAGTTGGAATGGGGTGAGGTCGGGCCGCCGAGGGCGAGGTCGGGCCGCCGAGGGCGAGGTCGGGCTGCCGAGGGCCAGTACGGATGAAGTTGGGATGGGGCGAGGTCGGGCCGCTGAGGGCAGGGGCGAGGTCGGGCCGCCGAGGGCCAGTGCGGACGAAGTTGGAATGGGGTGAGGTCGGGCCGCCGAGGGCGAGGTCGGGCCGCCGAGGGCCAGTGCGGACGAAGTTGGAATGGGGTGAGGTCGGGCCGCCGAGGGCGAGGTCGGGCCGCCGAGGGCCAGTGCGGACGAAGTTGGAATGGGGTGAGGTCGGGCCGCCGAGGGCGAGGTCGGGCCGCCGAGGGCCAGTGCGGACGAAGTTGGAATGGGGTGAGGTCGGGCCGCCGAGGGCGAGGTCGGGCCGCCGAGGGCGAGGTCGGGCTGCCGAGGGCCAGTACGGATGAAGTTGGGATGGGGCGAGGTCGGGCCGCTGAGGGCAGGGGCGAGGTCGGGCCGCCGAGGGCCAGTGCGGACGAAGTTGGAATGGGGTGAGGTCGGGCCGCCGAGGGCCAGTGCGGATGAAGTTGGAATGGGGTGAGGTCGGGCCGCCGAGGGCGAGGTCGGGCCGCCGAGGGCGAGGGCGGGCCGCCGAGGGCCAGTGCGGACGAAGTTGGGATGGGGCGAGGTCGGGCCGCCGAGGGCGAGGTCGGGCCGCCGAGGGCGAGGTCGGGCCGCCGAGGGCCAGTGCGGACGAAGTTGGAATGGGGCGAGGTCGGGCCGCCGAGGCAAGGGGAGTCCGGATTTCGGAACATTTTCCAGTTTCCAGATGACCCCATCACGGATCGGCCTGGTGTCCGGATTCCGGACCATTCCGAATTTTGGAACTCCGGCTTTCGGACGCTCAACCTGTACCAATATCCCTAGGCTTTTTAGATTTTCAGCTAATTCAGAAATACTTGGCCTGCAATAAAATTGCATAGGTTGCTCGATACTTTTTCAGCGTTTTGAGCTCAGTTACATTATATTTCCGATACCTGTCATCTGTCCACACTGCATTTCACGGTAATTACCTGTTTACCTGCAGAAGTGCTACTGAACTCAGTCGTGGTATAGGCTGCTCTAAAAAGAAAGAATGACGTGCATTTAAACAGTGCCTTTCATGGACTCAGCATGTCCCACAGTGCTTTGCAGCCAATTGGGTATTTCTGATGTGTAGTCACTGTTGTAATTTAGGAAACGCAGCAGCCAATTTGCACACAGTAAGATCCCACAAACAGCAATGTGATAACATAAGAATTAGGAGCAGGAGCAGGCCATGAAGCCCTTCCAGCCTACTCCGCTATTCATAAGGTCAAATCCAATTTCCCACTCGACCCCCATATCCCTTGATTCCCCTAGAGTAAAAATCTATCTATCTTAGCCTTGAATAAACTCAATGACTCAGCATCCACAGTCCTTTGGGGTAGAGAATTCCAAAGATTCACAATCCTCTGAGCCTTTTACAATTGTAGTAAGACTTCCTTACTATTGTACTCCAATCCCCTTGCAATAAAGGCCAACATGCTATTTGCCTTCCTAATTGCTTCCATGCTAACTTTCTGCCCTATCACAGACCTTCCCTTTTGTTCTTTCCTCCCCTCCCCCAAGGTTCTTGTTTGCTCTATATGTTTTGAAGCTTCCTTCAACCTTTCCATTATTCTATCTCCTCAACGATTCCTTTCCATACAACACAATTAATGATGTAAATGTTTTCCACTCCTTCCAGAACATGGAGTCTCATTGTGTGGCTACATGGGTTGCAGCTACATGCACATACACACACAGTAATTACATTAATCCACCCTCTCCTTAATAATCTGTTACATCTCGAACTCTTCCAGTTCTGACGAAGGGTTGTCGACCTGAAACGTTAACTCTGTTTCTCTCCACAGATGCTGCCTGACTTGCTGAGATTTCCAGCCTTTTCTGTTTTTATTGCTAATTTTCTGTGTTTTACAAGGACATCTAAATCTCTCTAAACACCAACATTTAATAATGACCAGATAATCTGTGTTAGTGCTGTTGGTTAAGAGATGTTTAGTGGGAAATGGTAAAGTTGGATTAGAATATGCAGGTGGGGCTTCAATTTTAAAAGGATAACAACACAAAACTCCCTCAGTGCTGTACTGAGGTTTCAGCCTGGGTTAACTGCTCAAATCCTCAAGTGGGATTGAACCGACAAACCTTTCGACTCAAGTGAACGTGCTACCCAAGGCTGATATTACTCCGTAGTCATTATTTCGTTGCTGCTATCATTTCTATCCAAATAAATAAAAACAGGATTAGCTCAATAAGAGCACTCATTCATCTAGACATATCGACATGAATGCAAATTATATTGGTTGAAACATCACTTAAATATTTTGAAAATTACAGCTCAAAGAGAAATTGTCCCCAACAAGTTAGAGCATTGTATTCCAGTGCACCTGTTCCTATAGTCAGCAAGTTAATGAGACTTCTGTCAGGCACAAATTACAGTCATTAAAAATGACAAAAAAGTAGTTCTGGCTGACACAGGGCTCCCTGCGGACTACTGATATTGTTATTAATGCTGAAGGAAGAAGGTTGGATTACAGTCCCTCAGCTGAATCTTTGTCTAATGTTGGGCAAGCGTCATAACAACATTATGTAAATGAACCACATGCCAGGAGCTTCCGTTCATTCTCAACTCAAGCCTACTGGCTCCGTCAGTGAGAGGGTGGATTCATGTTATTACTGTGCGTGTATGTGCGTGTAGCTGCAAACCATGGAGTCTCACAGTGTGGCTACATGTTCTGGAAAAATTGGAAAATATTCACATCATTAATTGCATTGTATGGAAAGGAATCGTTGAGTAGATAGAATAATGGAAAGGCTGGAGGGAGTTTCAAAACATACCGAGCAAGTAAGAACCTCAGGAACTTAAGTGAATCTGAAGTATTTTATTCCCATTGGCTTTATCTCAATATTAACATGTTTAGCTCCTCAATAGCTGCCTCCCTTTCTACAATATGAAGTTATTTTTTTACCACATGAAAGGATTTCCCCCCCCCCCCCCGCCCTTATTTTTGAGCAAATACTTTTCTGGTGTCTTGCTGTACCAGCAATAAAGTTGTACCAGATTTGTGTGGTGTGACTCCAGTGAGTGTATATTACAAGCAAATGTGGTACATGATTTCCACATGATTCGCAGAAAAATGTTTAATCATTTTCTTGCTGCGGTATTCGCTCTTTTTCAGCTGGAACTGTTAACCTCAGTAAGGATGACTAATTCACCCAGATTGTAATACGTCTGTACAAGCAGAAGAACAGATGACATACATCACTTTACTTCCCCTTACTGACCTGGGGTAGCATGGACTTTACTCTTGAAAACATTGACACCGACCAGAGTGTTTATTTTAAAGGAAACATTTATTACTGCATATTAAAATTCCATGTTTTCAGGAATCCTTCATTTCTTTAAATGACTGTTAATTGCAATGGATAATGTTCAACATGTTGTAAAATTGGGGAAGATTTAAAAGCATTTTTCAACAACTGTCACTATTACAAAGTAATGAATGCAGTACAGAAATTAGTTCTTGTGTACATTGTTCGCCATATAGAAGAGACAGTTGGGGCTGGATTTTCGGTTCTGCTCATTTCAGGGTGGTAATGGCGGCGGGGTGGTAAAGTGTGCGCCCAGGAACAATTTGTACCTCAGTCAGCAAAATTCATCAGCTGGGCCCTGAGTGTGCGGTGGAGCGCTAAGGGAGCCGTTACACACCTCTCTTAGGGTGCTAGGTCGGCTGAGCATGCGAAAATCCCGAGCCGGCCCGGGAGCACCCTGAGAGAGGCCTGGGGGTCGGGGGGTGGTGGGGGGGAACAGAACAAAAAACACCAAAAACATTCCTAATAAATAACTCACGCCACCACAGTATAAATTGCAAAAAAAAAAACACAATCACAGTTACCTCACTGCAGCCGCTGCAGCTCGGACCAACCGTATTTACAGGTGGTCCCAGCAGGGCGCTCTACGGAGCACTACGTATCACATGGCAGCCAAAAATCAAGCCGGTGTCGCAACCAGGGGTGTTGCACACCGGCTCGCCTCTTCCAGGTGGTAATGCTCCGTGCCCCATCGAAACCGGCACCAAAAGTCCCAGCGGGTGCTGGAAGCTGGCCACTCACACAGAAGTGCTTACCGCCGCCATTGCCATCCCTCCAGGGCACTCACAGAAACCGAATATCCAACCCTTGATCTATGTGGAAATTTGGATGGATAACAGTATCTGCTCTGTTAAGGTGATAATGGAAATTCCATGCCTCCAAATTAGTTCTGGACCTAGATCAGAAATTTCTCCTAGTGTCAATGGATGTGGAGAAAATGAGTGCACAGACTTGATCAAATCACATGCCAAAAAAAGGCTATCTTGTTCTGTGCAGACACGAGTACACTGTTTGATCACAGGCTTATGTGTTTGCTTGTGCAGCAAATTGTTTCTTTTTTTGTTTTGTCTTTATTCTGTAAAACACTTTCTCGAGTGTACTATCACAGAAAAACATAGTGCATTGTTTCATCTTAAAAATCGCATGTTCCCCTTAACCTCATTCGAACCTGGGTCCAGCATTATCAGGGATTCTTAGATTTATGGGCAGGCAACACTGTTTCCAAGAGTGTTCAATGTTGACAGACTCGTGGGGTTGGAAAAATGTAATAAGCCACTCCACTGCTTCACTCTCACTGCACTTTACTTCATCTGAACTCCTCCAACAAGTTTGTTAAATACTCCGGCCTCTGTATTTGTAGTATAATAGTTTTCTAAGAAGTGTGTTGACGCACTGCAAAAATGGTGTTAAAGTGCCAACAGTTAATACCATGCCACATGCAGCTTTGCACAGGTTTCACTGCTATTACAAATTGCATATATAAAATTAGGCTCACTGGGTTTCAGCTCTTTTCGATATTCAACATGACTAGGGCAGAGTCCATTTGTTCTCTTCACGGTGAAAGCCTTGGCTCAGTGATAGCACACTCACCTTTCAGTCAGAAGGTTGTGGTTTCAAGTCCCACGTTTAAAAAAGGAGGCAGACAAGAAGGAGGAAACTATAGACCAGTTAGCCGAACATCTGTCGTTGGGAAAATGCTGGAGTCCATTATTTAGGAAGCAGTAGCGGGACATTTGGAAAAGCTTGAATTCAATCAAGCAGAGTCAGCATTGTTTTATGAAAGGGAAATCATGTTTGACAAATTTGCTGGAGTTCTTTGAGGATGTAACGAGCAGGGTGGATAAGGGAAAACCAGTGGATGTGGTATATTTGGATTTCCAGAAGGCATTCAATAAGGTGCCACAAAAGAGGTTACTGTACAAGATAAGAGCTCACAGGCTTGGGGGTAATATATTAGCATGGATAGAGGATTGGCTAGCAGAAAACAGAGTCGGGATAAATGGGTCATTTTCAGGTTGGCAAACAGCGACAACTGGGATGCCGCAGGGACCGGTGCTGGGTCCTCAACTATTTACAATCTAAATGATTTGGATGTAGGGACCGGATGTAATGTAGCCAAGTTTGCTGATGATACGAAGATGGGTGGAAAAGCAATTTGTGAGGAGGACACAAAAAATCTGCAAAGGGACATAGACAGGCTAAGTGAGTGTGCAAAAATTTGGCAGATGGAGTATAATGTGGGAAAATGAGAGGTTATCCATTTTGGCAGAAATAATAGAAAAGCAAAATATACTTAAATGGAGAAAAATTGCAAAGTGCTGCAGTACAGAGAGACCTGGGGGTCCTTGTGCATGAAACACAAAAAGTTATTATGCAGCTACAGCAAGTAATCAGGAAGCCAAATCGAATGTTGACCTTTATTGCAAGGGGGCTAGATTATAAAAGCAGAGAAGTCCTGCTACAACTGTACAGGGTATTGGTGAGGCCACACCTGGAGTTTTGGTCTTCGTATTTAAGGAAGGGTATCCTTGTATTGGAGGCTGTTCAGAGAAGGTTCACTGGGTTGATTCCGGAGATGAGGGAGTTGAATTATGAAGATAGGTTTAGTAGGTTGGGCCTATATACATTGGAGTTCAGAAGAATGGGAAGTGATCTTATTGAAACATATAAGATAATGAGGGGGCTCGACAAGGTGGATGCAGAAAGGATATTTCCACTCATAGGAGAAACTAAAACTAGGGGACATAGTCTTATAATAAGGGGCCACCCACATAAAACTGAGATGAGGAGAAATTTCTTCTCTCTGAGGATTGTAAATCTATGGAATTCTCTGCGCCAGAGAGCTGTGGAGGCTGGGTCATTGAACATATTCGCATGGAGTCTCCCGCCCCCTCACCCCCAGTTGTTTACAATGGAGTTGCTCTAAAGTACATGGGACAGTTCCCAATATTTGATGCCACAGAAGTGAAAAGTAACCCTTCTGGAGGTCTCCATGCCAGCTGGAAAATAAACTCTTTCTTCTATAAAAAGTTCTTCCCCAAAAGTCTCTGTCCCCTTTAATTATCTCAGTGACTTTAAAATTAATACCTTTAGCAACCAACAAGGACTACCTTTGTGTAATTTTCTGCTGCTTTCAGAACTTCCGATTAAACATCATTAAGCCTGGCACCCTGCTAGCCTCCTGTTGCCAGGGCACGGGCAGGTGCTTAGCATTGCTTTGTTCAGATTAATAGATTGAGCTGCTGTTAACATAAATTGCATTTAGCAGCTGTGCTGACCTTGCTTTGCTTATTGTAATTTGCTTATTGTTATTATGCCCATTTATTACCTTGAAATGTAGCACTTTAATTTTGTAAAACTTAGTTTGTTCATTTGTGGAGACAGATCGGGACACTCGGCTCAATATTAATCTTCTCATGATGGGCGGGGTGGGGGTTAAAAATAAAAAATCTGGGAGTGCATCCCCAACCTGTCATGTACTCGTCTGTCACCATTTTTATGGTGGTGGGTTGTGTGATGTAAGACGGGACAGTTCATTCTAATATTTAAATCAGGCTCCCACATTGCAATTGGGAGCCTGATTTAAATTTTATAGGAACAGGCGCGCTCTCCCCCGCCCCCCACCGGCCCCTCAAGCAACAAACCTTCGGCCTCCCATCTGCCGATCACAGTCTCTCCTCACTGCCATGATCAGCCGACGACCCCCCCCCCCGGCCCAACCCCTGATCTTTCCTTCCCAATTTCCAGGATCCGACCCCCCCCCTACCACCAAGCCCCAATCTTTCCTGATTGCCTGTGACTGTCTCCAACAGTCCTTGGCTGTGACCTTCAACCGTTGGCTTTCTCGGCCGGCCAGCCTGTCCGGCTGCCGGGCAGCAAGTGGAATTAAAAAATGATAACGAGATCTTGCCATTAAATTCAACAGGACCTCCGCATGCTATGATTTCAGGGTTCCCCCTCCCCACATCGTCCCCCACTCCCTCACCATCTCCCTATTGGGGCCGCAATAATGTTTTGACAGTTGGAGGACATCCCTAAGCTGCCCCTGTCCGGGAGGCAGTTGGTGTAAGCGGGTCTGTGAGGAATGTTATGGAGGCACAAGGTTTTAAGTTTTCAATGAATTTGCAACATCTGTAAAGCGAACTGCAAAATTACCCTTATCCTTAACTTGGCAAAAAGGTAACAATTCTAGTTGTGAAAAGGTGCCCACCAACAACTTCAAATTATATGGAAATGTTTCTGCACCTACAGTGACTACAAGGTGATGACAATTAGCTCAGTGTTCAACTGCCATTATAAACTGCTCTTGAAGTTTATGGAAACATCTAAACCCCTGAATGAGATCACGGCCTTGTATTCGGTCCAGTGAATCTGTTATTTGCACTTTAGTTTATTCATGAAGGATATCTTTCTCTCGCCCAAACCTTCTAGTTCAAGATATTGCATTACTTACGCACTTTATGTAGAAAAATAATTATGCCAACAACAGGAGGTAGCTTTTAGAGCCTTTAATATTTGATGACAATCCCTTTGGTGCCAGCCTTAAGATTGACCGCGTTTTGTTTTGAGGAAAAAAAGGCATAAATTTTGGAAATGTAATATTAAAATTGCCAAAATGCTGTAAATGCATCGGTATGTCAGTCAACATGTGAGGCAGAAGGATGGGAAAATTATTCAGTGGAGCCCTTCAAATGGATTCCGATCCAGAATCACACCTGAAATGTCAATCTGTCTCTTCCAAATGCTGACCACTCTGAAGTGCACTTCAAGCACTTGCTGTTTTATTAATACCTGGTGCTTTCCTTCAGTCGGTGTTTTGCTTTTAAAGTAACAAAAGATTGAGCAGCAGTACGTCAATACCAGATGACCGCTCAGCCACAATACCGCATGTTGTTGTTTCCTCTTAAAGTTCATCAGAGCTGTCTTGGGCACAAAGCAGTAATCGCAGTACACAGTGGACTAATTCTGCCTTACTTTGATTAGCCTGAAGACGATGGTCAGTCAAATATTGCAAAACAAAGCAAGTAGGATTATACTATATTGCAATACCTGACTGTCAGAGGCACAAACTTTGTTAAATTGAAATGCCTTCCACTGTGTACAAAATACCTGCACCTTCTCCTTCTAATACACAAGTGGTTCATGAATTTAGCCTCTGATTCCCCAAGAGAAAAACATCTATCACTGAGGTCTCTGCACACGCACAATAGCAAAGGTAGCAACGAAGACAATTTGTATATCTCTGAAGTGAAAACAAATAAGAAAAGGTTTCTTTCATGTGCAAGAGGGAGGAGAGTGAATATTACCCCTTTTGTTTGTCACGGTCCAGTCAGCTCATTAATTTTTAATAAGCAGTGTTATAAAAACTATGTTGGTATTGAACTAACAGATTTGAAATGATAAGATTATGCCACATTTGATCTGTGTTGTATCTACTTGATCTCTTGTACTGATGCCGTTTCTGTTAATTGGCTTTGATCAAACATTCTTTCAAGCTTAAATAGAATGAGTATAAACATAATACATTAAGGATCAGACAAACAGACAAAATGAACAAATGTACAGCAATATCGCTCGTCTCAACTCCTCTTGATCAGGTAGTCTCTTGATTTAGTAACACTATGGTGCAAGGCCTTGTTTTAAAATGATTGTTTTGAATACTTTATACATGACTCATTGTTCAGGTTGATTCATTGAAGGAAGTTAGAATCGTGGAAATTAGGTGCTAGTATATTAAGTTGTGATCAGGCTCTATGTAAAGGCTATACTTTTTTTTCGAGTAACCACCCCACCTTTCCCTGAGGTATTGAGTAAAATGAAGTAGTTCTGTCAACAGAGGGTTTGAACATGGGTACTGTGCCTCTTGTGAATGTGTTGTGGTGCATGACTTTCCCTGCAGTACAAGTAATATAATTTGTTCCAGCTGGCCTTTGTATCCAAAGTAAAAATGGTTTCGCAACGGATTGGCATTTTTGCTATTTACCTGTCTTCTACCTATGTGGCATACGCACGCACATAAGTAAGTCTCAGATTTTCTCAGACTCATGTCTGCTTTGGATCAACAGTAATGCCAACCCCACCATCTCATAAATCATGAGCCAAACACTTTAAAAATCATGGGATGTGCTAAGAAATCACAGGCCCGAACTTGGACAGAGTTACACCCACAGCCGCTGAGGTTCCGCCCGAAAAAATTTTTTTCCACAGATTCCTCACGTATCGCCCAGGTCCTGCCCGGCGGGAGATTCCTCGGTGAAGTACCGCGGTGCAACTTCCTGCCCCCTGCCCATGCCGGAGGCTCAAAAACAGGGATATTCCTCGTGTACGATCCTCTAAGATCATGCTCCCGCCCGACAGAAGGACCGCTGGCAAAAAGGTGGTCTGAGCTGGCTGTGTATCGGGCGGCAGGGAGAATCGCACAGAGTGCTGCAGCGCTGCACATCCCAGGTAACGTCCATATCCTGCACCATTATCACAGGCTCAGAATTAGTTCTCTGATCGACCTTAACCTGCACAGAATGAGTTCACACATGTAAATGAAAAGCACTCCGCTGAAGTGAAGATGTGGTAGAGGAAGTGGCATTGAGTTCCGAAAGATGGTAAAGGCTCAATGGAGATGCCCTATAAGAGTTTTTAGACCATTACAGGCAGAACAGTTGACAGAATGTGAGTGCACAGATGGTATGAGCTTCTGTTAGAGTAAATAGGTGAAAATGAGAACATGTAATACTCTGGCAGGTTGCAGCATGTGATAGTGAGAACAGCATGACCTCAAGCATAGAAGACAGAAAAAGATATATAATGGACTGTAAGGTCACTGAGGAACATGTCACATCCGGGGTGGGACTCTACGATGTTGGACCTAAGAAAATGTGGACAGAAGTGCAAGCCTTAATGTGTGCCCTGCAAGTAGTGCAACTGTCTCTCATTCAATGACAGCCTTCCTGCATTGGTGAACCTTACTTGTCATATCGCAATCACCTGATGACGCGAATGTTTAATGGGTCCTATCATATGTGGAGGGCAAGAGATTTCTCATACACCTGAAGGAGATTTGTCTTTTTCTAAGATCGCACCCTAGATAATGTAAAAATGAGACGCTGATCAAGAGTGGGTGAACAATGTGACTGACACCAGTCAAGTGGCATTGACAACGACCCATGTGAAACAACAGCCACAACTTAATGAGGAGTAAAGAACATATCCACCACCGACACCCTTTACCCACTACTACCACCACCTCTCTTCCCCTCCCCCCCCCCCCCCCGATGTGAGGCCCATCGTCCTCTTCATGGTCTGCCTTCACCAAGGCGAGCCGCACCCCTGCCCCTCACCGCCTCTGCTCCATCACGTTGTGCAGGAGGGCAGCTGGAGCGCTGCTGCCATGTTCGTCTTGGAGAGAACGTAAGGGACGTGATTGAAGGTGCTGGCATCTCCGGCTCCTCGGGATCTGTCGGCCTCGATGGTGTGGGCTCGGCAGGGTTGCATGACATGGCCAGAAGCCATCGCTTGCCTCATCGCCTCTACAGAGTCGGTGTTGCGCTCCACCGCACTAATGAGCCGTTCCATACTGGCAGTATGCTGCTCAGCAAAGCAGATCTTGAGCTAGATCGCGCTCGTCCTCGACAGCTGGACATTTCCTGAATTTCTGCAAGCCGTCCTCCATCCCCATCGGATTGTTGCGTCATCCTGAGTGCTTGCGGCTTGGTGGCTTTTCCGGCACGGCCTCTGCGCCTCTCAGCACTTGTTCCTGCTTCGTCTGACACGAATCCTAAGAAGTCAGACCCCGACACCCATGTTAGCCGGACAGGAGGCACACATGTCACAAGGCTGGAGTCCTGCTCGTCCACCTGCTCGACCTCAAGTGATTCGAAGACCGGCACTTCTCCCTCCTCACCCTCCTGGTCTTCGTGACTCTGGCTGGTGGAGGTGGGTGCGATGGATATGCGTGATCTTGGAGAGGGGGTATGGGTGGAGGAAAGAGCTGGTGTGTTGGGCTGATGACAACATCTGGGTGGGAGAGCCAAAGGTGGATGGGGTGCATTGCATGGTGCTGTCCAATCAACATCTGCAAATCTCTACAACATTTCACTGTATTATTAGCTGGGGGGTGGGGTTGGTCAAACTGTCATGTGAGCCGTAACATTTCACATTCTTGCTTCAAGGAGTTCCATTGCTACATTAGCACTTCATTAATGGCCGACACACAGTGCGTTAAAAGGCATTTGACTTAATATTGCATTACCTTTCATGACATGAGTGTGATGTAGACTGGAGTTTAGTGTAAGCTTACCATGCTCTAGCACGGGATCTGCATTACCCTTTGTGGTGGCATGGCGGTGGTCACCCACCAATGCTCTAGGTTGGTCAACTCGATGACATCTGCTGGGCCCCCTCCCGTGGCACTCAGGCTTGATGTCTTGGATGTTCTTTTCTTCTGCAGAAACAAACGTTGCAGCCTTTGCCCCTTTTGCTCATGCAGCTCACAGACTCACACACACACTCTCACTCACACACTCTCACTCACACACAGACACACACACACACACACACACAGTCACACACACACACACACTCTCTCTCACACACACACACACACACACACACACACACACAGACATAACTGGCACAGAACCTTTTGGAGTTGCATGGAAGTGGTCCAATAAATGTTTACTCACTCTTGCTGACGCTACCACATCGTTTCCAACTCTGGTCTCCATCCCGCGCAATGTTGCCCACTGAGGACTAATCTCCCTCCAAATGAGTCTATATTGGGGTGGTGGAGGCTTGTCACGACCATCCTGGGTGAAGTCTTTATACCGGTGCTCCACCTCACAGACAAGCTCCTCCAACTCGTCATCATTAAACCAGGGAGCTCTGGGCTTGGCTCCATCAGACTTCTGCACTCATTGTTACTTTTCTTGATGGATGGCTGATGATGAATTTGTATCTCTCTCTCCAAAACTGACCCCTCTCCAACTGGCAGGTGCAAGTGACTGCAAAGTGTTTATGAGCATGCGCAGCTGTGCCATCAGCCCCAATCGTGGCAAAAGTGATGTCATCGTCCAGAGGAAACTACAAAAAAACAAGTCTCGCGCATGCACGGTGCACTGCCTCCGATGTTTGCTGCGTCGAGAGGCCTGCATTTAGCGCCCACTGCTGCTCCTGCCCGCCAAGTCACGCTGCCTGCCGCTGACACAACCATGGCAGAACTCGCTCCCGACTGGTCCCAGCGGCAACGGGCGGCAAAAAGGCACGTTCCGCCCGAGGACCGCCGAGAAATGGGCGGGCCTAGCTTTGACCAAGTTTGGGCCCACGAGTTTCTATTTTTTTTCACATGTAAAGCAATATAGATTGACAGTTCGTTTATAAACCTTGTTAGTGGATTTATTTAATCTCTAACAGGTCACAGCTCTTTACAAAAACTGTATTACTACATCCAAAAATGCTTTACAAAAAACTTTTAAAAGTTTTTTAAAGATCCTAACCGTTGTCACCGGTTTTTAAACTTTAAAAAAATCCTACCCGTTAGCGCCACTCCTCCAACACAACCACCACGCAATGCAGTCTCTGCAGCTGCCAACCAAAGGAATTTAGCCCATAAAAGTTCATCCCTCCAGAGCCCTAGCATGCCCATCTGCAGTGATGGAGACTACTTGCTCAATTGTGCCATATTATGGCGCTGGTCTTTCACCTGAACCTGTCCCATTTCCTTTACCACATGATTTTGTATTCATTCCTTTTCAAACACTTAGCCAATTTCCTTCTAAGTAATGTTACAGTGCCTGTCTCAAAAGCCACATGTGGTAAAGCACCCTGTGTGGCGACAACCCTGTATGAAAACATTTCTAACTTTGACTTTGACAGCAATAATTACAATTTTAAATTCACCAATCAATCTTTTACTGTTTACACTCTCAAAACTCTTCATAATTTTGCAAACCCTTTATTAGATTCCTCTTTAATCTGGAGTGGGAAAACCTCTAAGTTATCTGAAGCTAGTACATGGCAGCACATTACAGTAGCCACGACCTGGGCTCCTACCTCACAAGGCTCAGCACTCAGTGCTGCTGGGGGTGGGGGGAGTAGTGTCAGGGCCTGCTGGTCTCTCCATTATACTGTATTCTCCATAAATTGGATTATTAAAAGGCTTCAATGCCTGACTTGGTTCCAAAACAAGATAGGCTCCCCTCTGGCCATAAAATACGTTACACGATAGAGTTGCATAGAACGTACAGCACAGAAACAGGTCCTTGCCGGTGTTTATGCTGCATACGAGCCTCCTCCCAACCTCTCCGCATATCTAAAGATGGCACCTCTGACTGTGCAGCATTCCCTAATACTGCACTGGGAGTGTCAGTTTACACACAAACTTCTGACTCAGGCGAGTGAGCCACCCACTAAGCCACAGCTGACACTTAGTCTAGGCTGACACATCAGTGTAGCACTGCGATGTGGAGGTGTCAAACTAAGGGCCCATCTGCCTGTTCAGGTGGATGTAAAAGAGTCCATAACACCATTCTTGGTGCAGGCGAGCTCTCCTGGTGTCCTGGTCAACATCCATCTCATCCAAACACAGGTGATTTATGTCATTACTATCTGTGTGCAAACTGGCTGCCACGCTTACCTGCATAAGACTGTACAGGTACTTCAAAATTAATCTCGTTTCGTCAGTGGCTGTGAAGCACTTTGGCTATATAAACATGCGTTCTTTCTTATCCATGGCACAGCTTGTCTTTGGGTGGCTAACACGGTCATAGAAATTAGAATAAGGGATCCATGGACAGCGTGAAAATGTACAGGGGATCCCAGGGACTGTTAAAATGAGCAGGGGCTCCCCAGGAGATAGTAATGACATAAATCACCCGTGTTTGGATGAGATGGATGTTATTTGCAAAGGGTTTTGCTTCACATAGAAGAGTTTGTAAAGCACTTCTTTAAACAGCTGCTTTTAGGAACTCCGGTTTAGACAAGTGGTCACCCAACACACAAAGCCTGCAGGATCCCATGGTTATTTAAACTCTCGCCGTGCTTATTGCAGAACTCCACATGGTTATTCAAACACACAACTCTGAAGGTTTATGCACTGTCCTGCTTTTTACTGCCATCATACCATTCAAACCTCCTTCAAAAACCTGTTGATCACTTATTAGTCTTATTCCAATCACCTCTGGCATCCACCCGCACGCCTCCCTTCTCTCTGGGTGGTGCTAACTTTTTCTGGGATGCAATTCCACGAGAGTTGACCATTTCCTTGTACCTCGCTCATGTACCTACTGGTGCATGAGGCAGACAGTATGGATGCTTGACTGTGGAAGCTGAGCCCTTGCTTGATGGTCGGGCCCACGCACACGAGCCAAAAGAAGCTACTTTTGGCTCGAGTGGAACAGAAGTGCGAATGTTCTGTTCGACAGTCCTCAGCTCCTTCACACCCCCACCTCGTGCTCCAGCCGAAACGCCCTGCCTCCTCTTTACCACGTCAACTCCGCGATCAGTTGCCATTCGCGAGGAGGAGGAGGAAGGGATCCAAGGTCATGGAGCCAATCAGCTGTCGTCAGCTGCGGCTCGGAGGGAAGAGATGGCTCTCTTGGTCAATTATTCATTATGGAAAGCCCTTTGAACATAAGAACGTAAGAAATAGGAGCAGTAGTAGGCCATTTGGCCCCTCGAGCCTCCTCCGCATTCAGTAAAATCATGGCTGATCTGATCATGGACTCAGTTCCACTTCCCTGCTCGCTCCCCATAACCTTTTATTCCCTTATCGCTCAAAAATACATCTATCTCTGCCTTAAATATATTCAATGACCCACCCTCCAAAGCTCTCTGGGGCAGAGAATTCCATAGATTTACAACCCTCTGAGAGAAGAAATTCCTCCTCATCTCAGTTTTAAACAAGTGGTTCCTTATTCTGAGACTATGTCCTCTAGTTTTAGTTTCCCCTATGAGTGGAAATATCCTCTCTGCATCCACCTGATCGAGCCCCCTCATTATCTTATATATTTCGATAAGATCACCTCGCATTCTTCTGAACAATAAGAATAGGCCCAAACTACACAAACTATCTTCATAAGTCAACTCCCTCATCTCAGGAATCAACCTAGTGAACCTTCTCTGAACAGCCTCCGATGCAAGTATATCCTTCCATAAATACGGAGACCAAAACTTTACGCAGTACTCCAAGTGTGGCCTTACCAATACCCTGTACAGTTACAGCAGGACTTCTCTGCTTTTATACTCTATCCCCCTTGCAATAAAGGCCAACATTCCATTTGCCTTCCTGATTACTTGCTGTACCTGCATACTAACTTTTTGTGTTTCATGCACAAGGACCCCAGGTCCCTCTGTACTGCAGCACTTTGCATTTTTTCTCCATTTAAATTATAATTTGCTTTTCTATTATTTCTGCCAAAGTGGATAACTTCACATTTTCCCACATTATACTCCATCTGCCAAATTTTTGCCCACTCACTTAGCCTGTCTATATCCCTTTGCAGATTTTTTGTGTCCTCCTCACAATTTGCTTTCCCACCCATCTTCGTATCATCAGCAAACTTGGCTACATTACACTTGGTCTCTTCATCCAAGTCATTAATATAGATTGTAAATAGTTGAGGCCCCAGCACCGATCCCTGCGGCACCCTACTAGTTAGTTTGCCAACCGGAAAATGACCCATTTATTCCGGTTCTCTGTTTTCTGTTAGTTAGCCAATCCTCTATCCATGCTAATATATTACCCCAACCCTGTTAACTTTTATCTTGTGCAGTAACCTTTTATATGACACCTTATCGAATGCTTTCTGGAAATCCAAATACACCACATCCACTGGTTCCCCCTTATCCACTCTGCTCGTTACATCCTCAAAGAACTCCAGCAAATTTTTCAAACATGATTTCCCTTTCATAAAACCATGCTGACTCTGCTTGATTGAATTTTGCTTTTCCAAATATCCTGCTGCTGCTTCCTTAATAATGGACTCCAGCATTTTCCGAACGACAGATGTTAGATTAACTGGTCTATAGTTTCCTACTTTTTGTCTGCCTCCTTTTTTAAATAGGGGCATTACATTTGCGGTTTCCAATAAGCTGGGACCGCCCCAGAATCCAGCGAATTTTGGTAGATTACAATGAATGCATCCACTATCTCTGCAGCCACTTCTTTTAAGACCCTAGGATGTAAGCCATGAAGTCCAGGGGACTTGTCTGCCTTTCGTCCCATTATTTTACCGAGTACTACTTCTTTAGTGATAGTGATTGTATTAAGTCCCTGCCTCCCTATAGCCCCTTGATTATCCACTATTGGCATGTTTTTAGTGTCTTCTACCGTGAAGACCGATGCAAAATATCTGTTGAATGTCTCTGCCATTTCCCTGTTTCCCCATTATTAATTCCCCAGTCTCATCCTCTAGGGGACCAACATTTACTTGAGCCACTCTTTTCCTTTTTATGTACCTGTTTTTATATTTTGTGCTGGTTTACTTTCATAATCTATCTTCCCTCTCTATTATTTTTTTAGTCGTTCTTTACTGGCTTTTAAAAGTTTCCGAATTCTCTGGCTTCCCACTAGTCTTGGCCACATTGTATGCCCTTGTTTTCAATTTGATACCATCCCTTATTTCCTTAGTTAGCCATGGATGGTTATCCCTTCTCTTACAATCTTTCCTTCTCATTGGGATATATTTTGTTGCGAGTTATGAAATATCTCCTTAAATGAGGCTGGTACTTTTTTGCGCATGCGCAAATCTGCGTATTTGTTTTCCAGGCGTTGCATCGTGAGATTGTGAGTGAAGCTTTATTGCACTCCCAAGTCGCATGTCTCACGATGGAATCGCGAGAGTTGCCAATACTGGATCAATGATACATTCTGATAAAATCAGTGATAACTATTATTTAATTACCCTCATGGGAATACTTAGTATAAAATGCTTAAAGACATTTCACACATAAACCAATATGAGAGAGCATTGCGCTGTCTTTCAGATGAGACGTTAAATCGAGGCCCTGTCTGCCCCTCAAGTGGACGTAAAAGACCACATGGTGCTATTTCGAAGAAGAGCGGGGGAGTACTCCCTGGTGACCTGGCCAATATTTATCCCTCAATCAACATAACAAAAACAGATTATCTGGTCATTATTACATTGCTCTTTGTGGGAACTTGCTTGTGTGCAAATTGGCTGCCGCCTTCCCTACATTACAACAGTGACTACACTCTAAAAGTACTTCATTGGCTGTAGATCGCTTTGAGACGTCCGGTGAAAGGCGCTATATAAATGCAAGTCTTTCTTTCTCATATTGCAATGAAGTCTAATGGTGGGCATGTGATATTTTCTTACTGTGTCCATTCAAACTATAAAAAATAATCCAGGAGTAGCGTTATAGTTTTTGTCGTTGCACACTTGGATTGTGTCTGGAGTTGGCCACTTTGACATGAATAGTACCAGCATGAAGTACTGGTGGTTATAGGACACTGATGATTGAGATGAGAATAATTTCTGGTGATCAGTTAAGAGTATCACACAAGAAGCATATTGGTTTATGTGTGAAATGTCTTTAAGCATATTAGTACGGTGGGATTTCGGATTCTTTTAACCGGGCACAGACATCTGGATTATTGAACAAGTGAGGTTTAATAATCGAAAAACAGAACATTCAACTTCCTATGCAGCTTCTTACCTGTCTCATCCTCACTGCCTGTTATCTGGAGGAGACAACCAATTCTGTTCATTGTGCCCCCTGTGCTAGTATAATAACCTATCCCCGTAACCTGGTTAGCCCTACAGGTCCAAGTGCTTAATGTACGCAGTAGAGTATGCAAATACTTGTATAATAAAAACAGAAAATGCTGGAACAACTCAGCAGGTCAGGCAGCATCTGGAGAGAGAAACAGAGTTAACGTTTCAGGTCGATGACCCTTTGTCAGAACTGGATAAAGTTAAAGATATAATAGGTTTTTAAGCAAGTGTAGGGGGAGGGAAGGTCTGTGATAGGGTGGAAGGCAGAAATGATTAAGAGGCAAAAGGGATAATGGTGCAAGGCAAAATCAGATGGTAATGGGACATTAAGAAACGAAAGGTGAATCTAGATAGGGTGTAAATGGAGATGGCAGAATCAACAGCTGCCATTGGAAAGAGAAAAAACAGGGCAAAAATATAGGGGTAGAGGTTTGGTTTGAAATTGTTGAACTCTATGTTGAGTCCAGAAGGCTGTAAAGTGCCTGCTTGCACATAGTCTAGGTAAAACAACAAGCACATGTTAAATGCCAATTATCATTGTGTGATTCCTTTTACTGTACAGAATATTAATATACGTTTAAATCTAATGCTTGTTTTTAAATATCCCTTTTAGCATTCACACTTCAGACAGTCAGCAAGAGTTCTTCAAGATGCTGGATGAAAAAATTGAAAGGGTGAGATTTTAATTTAAATTCTTTGTCAGTAGCTTGTCTTGGCTAATTAATTCTGACGGATAATCTACCTTTCTCAAGTTTAAAATTCATTTCCCTACACCCCCCCCCCCCCCCCCCCCCCCAACTGTCTGTCTTTCTTTCACAATCTGGCAGAATTTAGTTACCTTTCTTCCAGGGTTTGGCAATCTGTGAGAGTATATAAACTCTCTGGCCAAACTCATCTCCTAAGCAAGTAAAATGTGCACTTAAAATGTTGACATGATTAATTTTAATGCATTTATTAGCATTTCTCCAAAATGGTGTGCACACTTCTATGGCAAAAGACTACAGAGATATACCTCCATGAATATACCTGTGATCTATGGTTAGCTAATCAAAATACGATAACACGATTAATTCATTTTTCTTTACCTTCCAATAAATTTCGTCTTCATTTTGTCATTTAATAAAAACTTTATCAAAATGCCACTTAAAAGAAGCTTCACCTGATAATTCATAAAGCATTGCAGCTTACTAAGAGAATCTGGGATAACATTGCTCTTTAGTTGCGTTGTGCTTTTTGAAGCATTACAGTGTAGTGAAGAATCAACAAAAATGAAACAATAGCTAAGTAAACTCAGTTACGACTTTAAGACTGTGCAACAGATTGCTGGCTTATGAATCTGATTGTGGATGTTCTGTTGAGCACTCCCATTATACAGATGGTGAGTTTAGATCACTGACGTATAAAATACGCCATCAACCTATGCAAAAAAAAAAACAACTCTTAGACAGCCAGATGCCTCTTTTTGATCGAGTCAGTAACGAGTGCATTCTTCCGCCATCCACTTTGATGTTAAAATCCATAGCTCAGTTTGCCAAGAGAGGGAAGCTGCAGTATTCTGAATGACACAGGAACAGAAAATGCTGGCTACACTGAGCAAGCCAGCCAGCATCTGCAGAGAGAAACAGACAAGTTGATGTTTCGAATGGAGGCCATTTGTCATAAGCCGGAAGATATTACCGACGAATAGCATTTAAAAAGAACAGAATGAAGGGAACGGGGAGGAAAAACACAAACACACTGTCGGTCACATGCACACATAAATGGTAAGATCTGTAAAGTGGAAAACAGGAAATGGCTAAATGGCAGAAGTGATGTTGTCATGAGAGGAGATTACTTCTGCCATTTAACTACAGGCTGTTTTTCCCTTCAACACTTTACACATCCTTCTATTTCCTTCCCCTCCCCCTTCCCTTTGTTCTGTTCCTTTTTAAACGCTGTTCAACGGTAATATCTTCCGATTTCAACTTGTCTGTTCTCTGCACAGATGCTATCTGACCTGAGTTTTTTCAACACTATGTTCCAGATTTCCAGCATCTGCAGTATGTTGCTTTTTGTTCATATTTTAATGATCTCAGTACACAATATTTCTTCAAGTGGAAATGTTAAATCGTCTTCCAACCTCTGTCGCACTTTCTGTTCCGAAAACGAATGAATGCAATCAGTCAGATTTTGAGCAAATTTACACAGCCATACAACTATTTTTGAGTTGTGCATCCTGAGTTATTTAGATCAGGTAGACAGTCAGTGCCAGCAGTTTTATCAATTCAGTTTATGATTCATAATACTTCACACTGCCTGTATTAAACTGTATATATTTAAAAACTATGAGGTTTGCTTCTTGTTTTTTGGTCAAAAGGAAGGGTTTATTTTGTTTGACAGAAGAAATTTAACCTTCATCTCAAGGAGCCTGAAGTTGTTGCCATTTTTGTATGTAACTGATGAAGTTTAAGATTAGGGCGTGCGGAATATATATGTTCCAGTTGATGGATTTTCCTGGGGTTTTTCTACCGCGTGACAATAAAATCTCTCCTTCACGACATCCCCTATGTGTGACCATTTATCACGAGTATGTCACAAAAAATAATGAAAGATTGCTAAACATACAAATATACAAATGTTCTTAAAGTTATGTTGAGAAACAGCTATGAGAGCAGTGAAAGAAAACTGGTCTGCAATTGATCTGGGATTTCTGAATGTCAATGATCCCATGGTATTATCCTGGCTATTGTATGGAACCATTTGAGAATTGAGTATTTCTGCACCAAAAGCCAAGTTAGCCTCGGATTCCAATCATTTGCATTTGTTCACGAGATAATTACTGATGAGGAAGGCCTTCTCGCCCATCCTAGTTTGTCCATCTTTTTAAGTTTTCCACGTTTTCAGCTCTATTGCGCCATCTGGAATTCTACTCCCTATGTTAATTGTTCTGCCCATTTACACAGTTTTCCAACTTATTTTGTAACTTATGGTTGACTCTTCTGCTTCCACTGCTCCTCCAAGTTGGTATCAACTGCAACTTTCAGCTTATTGAACCTTTGAATACAAGTCATTTATGTAAAGTAGCAACAGGTAGCACACCTCTCAGTACTTCCCAGACTTTACTCTGAATCCTCATATCTTTGAGCTGAACTCATCGTTTTTTATGTGAAAGATGTCTTTAGGAAGTCTAGATGCACCAAGGACTAGGTATTTCCACAGTCCACTTGGAAGAATTCAAGGAGGTTGGTGAGGCACAATCTTCCCCTTTTGAAACCATGCTGACTGCTGTTTACTGCATTATTACTGCACAGATAACCAAGTTTGCACTGAATAGCAGTCAGTGCTTGCCAATGTATTGTTTTATTCTCCTTTTTGAATATGGGCACCATGTTAACCTGGTTCCCTTCTATAGGTAGCTCCCTGCTCTTCATTGACTCCCTCTCATGATCGTCAGTGAATCATATATCTCCTCCTGGTTTCACTCAGCACTCGGATAACTATCTGGTGATTATTTGTTTTAAACCCTATCTCAGTAGTGTCATTGATTTTATCTGGCTTATCTCTGTTTGGGGCCTGTTGCACATGTTTTCCCTCGTGAATACTTGGAGGAAGTAATCATTCAGCGTATTTATTTTACTTG
Source organism: Pristiophorus japonicus (assembly GCF_044704955.1). Lineage (NCBI taxonomy): Eukaryota > Metazoa > Chordata > Chondrichthyes > Pristiophoridae > Pristiophorus > Pristiophorus japonicus. Next base: position 124,597,834 of record NC_091984.1, read on the forward strand.
AGTTCACCCTTGATCTGATTTTCACCTTTTCTCTGACTGCCCTCTTACCATTGTAAGATTTTTTTACTGTTGTGTTTAGCTTCTGCTGTTCTGCATTTTTCTAGGTTTCTCTTTGCATCTCCAATCACCCTTTGAAAATGTTTCTGCATTTTCTCAGCTTCGTCCTGGTGAATCCCCTTTTTCCCTGCATGGTTTGGTTGAGGTTATTTTCTCTCTTTATCTCACTTTTCCATAATATTATGAATTGAGACCCATTCATTGCTTGGCTCTGTACTCTGTCACAAGTGCCATTCTGTAACTCCTTGCTTTGTGAAAGTGACTTGGTGTGACTATGATTTGACTGGGAGTGACTGGAGCTATGGAGTAAAATCCCTGGCCTTGATCATTCTATCCTACAGTGGGTAAAAACAAACTGGAAAAGGAAAAACAAAATGAACAAGATCAACATTTCACATATTGAAGCAATTAATGTTTCCAGTTATCTGTCTGTTTGCAGTAAGTATGTTACATTGCAAACAATAGCCAAACAGTACCAAGTATATATGGGAAGATTGTTTAGCTGTTTTTATTTTACAGCAAATAGATCCTGTCATAAGGTTTTGTACTAACTGTTGACAGGAATATGCTGGTTTTATATAGGTTTCTAGGTTTTCTGACAATACAGTTATTAGGAAAATAATTCTTCACCACTTTTCCCTCTCCTTCCAATTACTAAGTTGTGTTCTAATCACTTGTGGTCATCATATCCTCTTCTCAGTTAAGAGGATGCAGTATTTCTGTCCTTGGAATTGCATGTCTGCATACAATAAAAAGGGACAGGCCAATTGGGCCAAAAGCTCTTTTCCTGTTCCTAAAAATCTATGTCAAGAGAAATTCTTAGAAATCTGCTAACAAAATATGTTGTACAAGAACAGCTTATGTCTGTACATCTTCCTTTTTAAATTGTTCCCCTTTCTCTCTCACTCCTCCTCTATCTTTTTTTTTAAAGAAGCTTCACAATTTTTACACGCCAATTTAAACAAGATCCTGTTTGTTGGTCCAAGGTAGTTAATTTACGAGATGGAACATTTGGCATGCTGGAGCTAGCATATACAGCCAGGTGTTGCTAAGCTCCATTTAATATTGTGTTACTCACGTAGGCAGCAATTTGAATACATGTTCCTTGCTGAATATGGGAGGGGTGTATGGAGATAAGAAGTCAATGATCCCACTGATACCTCCAACTTAGCCGTCTTTCGGATGAGACTTTAAACCGAGGCCCCGTCTGCCCTCTCAAGTGGACATAAAAGATCCTACGGCACTATTTCGAAGAAGAGCAGGGGTGGCCTGGCCAATATTTATCCCTTAATCAACATAACAAAAAAATATAACAGGTTATCTGGTCTTAATCACATTGCTGTTTGAGAGAGCTTGCTTGTGTGCAAATTGGCTGCTGCGTTTCCTACATTACAACAGTAAGGAAATAGGAGGTGTGTGGGGGTGCTGACCCATCCACCTCCATGGCACGAACCTGGTATTGCAGTACTTCCAGGAACGGTGCAGTGGCTCTAGGCCTTTTGGCTAAGAGCATTGGCGCAGAGTGATCCTTGATGTGTGCAAGGTGACTTCTGGCGTTTGTGATCTGACAAAGAATTGGAAAGATTGGCTACGAAAAATTTAAATAAAAAAAAAACAACAGTAATAACACTACAAAAGTACTTCATTGGCTGAAAAACTCTTTGAGACGTCCTGAGGTCGTGAAAGGAACTATATAAATACAAGTCTTTTCTTTATTTAATTAAGAGAAATAAATTTTAGGCAGCTTTCATGAAGTTTCAGGGTTCGAAGAAGTACTGCTGTCCCTGTCTATCTCTTTCCAGCTGTTGGCATCAGTCACTTTGTGCTGTTCCTGTTTAAGTGAAAACATTACCATTCCTGATCTGATCACTGCATCTATTTCCTTGGCCTGAAATGCTTTGTTGGTATGCTTTGACAGGTTTAAAATCCATGCTGAGTGCAAAAAAAGGCTTTCCCAACACAGACCACTATAATTGGCGTCTGCTTATGAACCAGGACCCCTGTTTATATTTCCAGGGGAGTTCAAGGAACCAGTAGCTCCTATGTTTAGAAGGGATAATAAAAGATTGGTCAAAGTGCGAACATGCAGGAAACAGAGATCAGACAGCTAATATTCCTCCAACCATAGCCAGGGTTGCTTCTCTTACAGTCGGGAAGCAAAGCCGCAATAGGAAAGACAGAGCATCGACTGTTGTAAAGTGATCAAAATAGTTGCTGCTCTAGGAGTGTCCTCTGGTAAGCACACTAGAAATGTACAGAAGAATTTCATATGTGAGATCTCTTGCAGGCCAGTTAGTCTCTCCAGTACAACAGGCATCTCCAGCAGAGTTCGCTATTTTGCTCAATGCACTGTTGTATGTTGTCCCACTTCTCCTCGGTTTAGGAAAAAGGAAAACATATTGGAAGAACTGATATGGAACACCTCCATTCAGTCCGTGAGCTTCCGGTTGCTTGTCATTTTAATTCTCTGCTGCACTTCCACACTGACCTCTCTGATCTTGGCCTTCTACACTGTTCCAATAAAGCTCGAAGAACAGCACCTCATCTTTCGATTAGGCACTTTACAGCCTTCCAGACTCAACATTGGGTTCAACAATTTCAGGTCATAACTACTGCTCCTATTTTTTCCAGACAGTAACAGTTGGTAATAATTCGGCTATTGCCGTTTACACTTCCTGGAGACTCATCTTTTGTTTCCTTACTTGTCCCATTACCACCCCCTTTCACCTTGCACCATCATCCCTTTTGTCTCTCTCATCTCTGCTGCCTTCCATCCTATCACAGACCTTTCCTTTTGTTCTGCCTTCCCCTCCCACTTTCCCTGCCTCTCTACTCGCTTAAGACCGCTCACATTTCTAACTTTTTCCAGTTCAGATGAAAGGTCATCGACCTGAAATGTTGGGCTCAATTTTCCCCAACCCCTTTTTTCGGTGCACTTACCCTAAATGCGGCGACTTTGCGCGCTGGAAACGGCGCCGAAAAAAAGTGGCCCCATCCTGCCCGCTCTGCCAAATCTCCGGTGTCCCTGCGTGGTGTAGATAGTGCATTGGGGGCGGAGCAACAGCCCAGTGCAGAAAACATTGCCGGCAGCTGTGCGCATGCGCAGTGGAGTCTGCACGCATGCGCAGTGGAGTCTGCACGCATGCTCCTCGCCCTCCCAGCGTGTCCCGCGGGCTGTGAGCAGGACCCGATGCTCGCAGCCCCTATCCCCAGCCGGCCCGCTGACTTCCCGGGCCGAGGTAGGACTTGAGTTTTATTTTTTATTTATTGATGGTTGTGTTTTGTTTAGTGAGGAGAGTTTTGATGGGGGTGGGGGGGGGAGGCGGGGGACTTTTAAAATAAACTTGTTTCTGGCATAAAGGTAGGACTTCTATTTTTTTTATTTGTTATTGATTGATTGCTTATTACATTTTGTGGTTTGTTTAGTGCTTTTAAGTCTTGGTGCAGGTCCTCGGCTTCCTTCCATTTTTTATTTGTTAACTAATTGCTTATTACTTTTTGGCCTTTATTTAGTGCTTTGTAAGTCTTGTGCAGAGCCGCTCATCTTCCTTGTTTTTTTTATTTTTATTGAATGCTTATTTTTGTGCTTTGTTTAGTGCTTTGTAAGTCTTGGTGCTTTAAATGTACTAACCTGCGTCGAATTCTTAACTGCCCGCAATGTTTTTCACAGCTGGCCACATACGCTGACCTAAGTCGATTTGGAGTAAGTTTTAGCTGGCCAAAGTGGCATAAATGGCCATAAATGGCCAAAACTGGCATAAGTGGCTGGGAACGCCTCCTTTTGGAAAAAAACTCAACTAAAAAAAATCGTACCTTACTGAGTTACTCTGGAGCAAGTTTATTGGGGAAAATGGCATTTTTTTACTTGTGCCAGAAAAACCAACTTACTCCAAAATTGGGCCTGTTAACTTGGTTTCTCCCTCCATAGATACTGCCTGACCTGCTGAGTATTTCCAGCATTCTCTGGCTGCTCACTGTAAAACTAGCACAGAGTCTGAAATTGTCACTCCCTTAGTGCCCTTTGAGTGTAGGGACAGACTGAGTCTTTAGTCAGCCTGCGCTATGGATTACAATAACCTGTTTGTGTAGTGCTCTAGGTCATTTATAGGCAAATGAGCTTTGCAATAAATTTCAGCAAAAGTTCCTATCAGTGAAATTGGCACAGAAACCAGCATCATTTCTATGCAAATGCGATCCAGGAGATTCGGGACCTGCTAATTCTTTCATTGCTGAAAAGTCAACCGTGTTCCGCCTTGTTAAAGGGGCACAACCAATAAAAGCTGTAAATTAACAAAAAAGTTTTAATGAGCCTTAACAAATTAAATATCATGGCCCCAAGTTTCCACACGCGGCAAAACAGGCGCCCCTCCGAGTTAGGCGCCCGTTTTTCACGCCGAAAACGGCGCCTGAAAAAAAACACGCTATTCTCGAGCGCTTTGCAGCTCGATGTCTGCTGGGCGCGGCGCACAGGGGGCGGAGCCTACCACTCGCGCCGATTTTGTAAGTAGGAGGGGGCGGGTACAATTTAAATGAGTTTTTTTCGTGCCGGCAACCCTGCGCGTGCGCGTTGGAGCATTCGCGCACGCGCAGTCTGAAGTAAACATTGGCACTCGGCTATTTTAAAAAGTGCTGCAGAAAAAGTGAAAATTTGTTTATTGAACCCTTGCAAAGGCTTGCATTTTAATTTTCTTGATATTTCTGTGTGTGAGGATGAGGGAGTGCATTCTGTAATTAAAGATAGACTGTGATAAACGGGACACATGCACTTGTTTGAGACTATTCAAATTCTTTGTAGCTGTCCAATTTTTAAAATTTTTTAATAAAACCACATTGCCCTTCCATGATCAGCACTGAGGCTTCTTGCAGCTTTCTCCCCCTGCCGTCAGTCGGGCCCCACGGCAAACGGCTGCCTCAAGTAATGAGGCTTCCTGCAGCTTTCTCCCTCCTTCCCCCTGCTGTCGGTCGGGCCCGACGGCAAACTGCTGCCTGAAAGGCCTGCCTGAAGCACTTTCACGCAGGTAGGAACATGGTTTATTTAATCTTTTCTTTGCTTATAAATTTTTATTCAGGTTGGATTTATTTGTATAATATTTGTATAAGTATAACTAAGGATTTATTGTAGAATTTAATGACTTCCCTTCCCCCCCACCCCCCCCACCTCGTTCCCGACGCCTAATTTGTAACCTGCGCCTGATTTTTTTAATGTGTAGACAAGGTTTTTTCAAGCCTACAAAAATCTTCACTTGCTCCATTCTAAGTTAGTTTGGAGTAAGTTTTCACTGTGGAAACTTTGAAAACAGGCATAAGTGGCCGGACACGCCCCTTTTGAAAAAAAAATTCTGTTCAAAAGTGAAACTGTTCTACCTGACTAGAACTGCAGAAAACTTAAATGTGGAGAATTCCGATTTCTAAGATAGTCCGTTCTCCACCAGTTGCTCCTAAAAATCAGGAGCAAATCATGTGGAAACTTGGGGCCCATATTTCCGGTGGTGTTGATGCACTCAGTTCCCTCCAGCGCCCACCTCTCGTGGAAGGCCTCGAGTGTGCCGGTGGACACCGCATGCTCCATCTCCAGGGACACACAGGCACGAATGTAGCCGCGGAAGAGAGGCAGGCAATCGATCCAAACTCGGGATCTGTTGTGCTGGATTTTGCCTGCGGGGTGATTTACATTCATCTGCATGATCTGCGGAGTTAATGGGCTCTTAAAGTATCAATTACTATAATTAGAAAGGTGGACTGCAAGGATCTGTAAAAGCGAACCTGGCTAGCTTTAAGTGTTTGTTTAATTGCATATCTACTGAATAATAGACAAAGAGAACACAATAATAGGGAGAGAGTTGTAAGGTTATAACTTTTCCAGGATTCTGATGTTTGACATCAGTTGTCACAAATTTTGAATTGCAACCTGTTGCTTCCTCTTTGACATTTGTTAGTTTAATTAGTCTCTGTTAACTCTGTAAACTGGTTGGTTTGATCATTGCAGCTACACTGCAGAGCTATGGAATAGTATGGTCAGTCGCCCATTGAATGCACGCATTTAAAATTTGAACATATTGGGTTGGGTTTTCTGGCTGCCTATATTAACTAAGTCCACAGACAGTGCATTTTTCCCCCTAATCATGGTGCTGAACATTTCTAGATTATTAACTGTCTTCAATTCTAATGAGGAAATTGTTTTGAAACAGTTGCAAGCAGTTGTGTCCTGCTGAAAATGCTCGAGTGGTGAAACTGAGCAGATGTTTTATGATTGAAAGAATTAATCCTTTTTTCAACAATCTCAGTCGTTGAGTGGAAATTTTCACCTTTACTATGTGTAACGTAGTCGGGAGAGGAGAGAAGAGGGGTAAGGTTGGTATAGTGAATTCACACACTGAACTTTTACCTCTGGAACAACAACTGCTTGCATTTATCTAGCATCTTAAAACAAAGAGAAACGTCGCAAGGCACTTCACAAAGGCGAAAAGGAGTGGGAATTTGAGAGCGGGTTAGGAGGGATGATTGAAAACTGGATGGAAGAGAAGTCTTTTGAGAGAGTTTTTAAAAGGGGGAAAGTTTGGGGGAGGGTGTTTGAGGGGTAGCTGAAAGCATTCCCATTAAAGCTTGATCAGAAGACCAAAAGTCTAGAATCCAGGAAGGGATGTTGCAGTGGTAGAGTGGGGTGATTTTTAGACAAGATTATAGACAAGATTTATAGACAATATTGTGGATTTTAAATTAGATCCAATTGGAGACAGCAAGTTAATGTCTGTCAGCAAGCATGGGTGTGATGGGAATGAGATTTTTCACATGATAGGATGTGAGCCACAGAGTCTTGGCCAATTTTGAGTTTATTGAGGTCAGTAATTTGAGAGGGTGAGTCTGCAGGTGATAAAAGCATGGATGAGAGTTCCATGGTTCAAATCTAGACCAAATTATTGGGAATGTGTTTTTCATGAGGGTCCCAAGTGGTGAGTTTGGTCTTTCTCAGCCTTGTTCCAAGTGGATGTGGATCAACTGTACAAATCAGCTTGCTCTTTGCCATTAAATTGGCAGTGTCAGGAGAAATGTACCATGGTGTTTCAGTGGTGCTGTTCCAAAGCTGCCATTCAGGCAGGTTCTTGCAAGTATAAAGGATCTTTAGGGGTCGAAATTCGGTCCTGCCATATTTGAGATGGTGACAGCGGCGGAGTGCTGATTTTACGCCAGGCGGTAGGTGCCACCTCAAACTGCAAAATTCAGCTTTGCTGCCCAAAGATGAGAGAGCAGCGCTAAAAGTGGCATTGCACAGACATCCTCGGGTGCCATCAGAGCAGCAGCTCAGGAGGCCTACTGAATTTCGGGCCGATAGGCTGCCGGCAAGCTTTTAAAAAATGAAGAAAAAAAAAGTTTCTCACACTTTCCCTCACCCACGCTTCCCCACTGGTCCCATTAATACCTAAATGCTGAAAAAAAAATAAACATAAACACTTACCTTGATCCCTGGACGCTACCATCCCGGGATCCACGATGTCCTGGCAGCTTTTCCAGTCTGTACGGACACCTGCTGGTAAGGCCATTGTACTCACCTAATTTCCTAGCGGCAAGGAGGCTTTGCGCACTCGATGACGTCACCATGTGGGTAGTGACCGAACGTGCAGTGGTATGTCCTGGCACCGTCCCCACCACCCAACTAAGCAGCACTTAGCAGCCCCTCTCCGACGGTAATGGGTGGCATAAGAAACCGAATTTCGACCCCTTAATCTTTATCTGACCCATGCTATTGCTGACCCTGGAGTGTTTGATGCTTTTTCGTTACCAACCTTATCATTTGGTGTTGGTAATTTAAGAGATGGAATGTATTTCTTTCTCTGGATCCCCTGACTGAAGACAACTCAATCCATCACCATTTGGCAAGCATAGGTATTTTGTGCCCATCTTTATACTGCTTATAAGTATTACACTGTTGTGGGACACGCCTATATTTCCTGACACCATACCTTTACATCATGTTTTACAGCCTTGCCAGTATCCTTTGCGTAAGCTTATCATGTCTTTTGCATCACTTTATGTTAAACTGAAACGGTTGCAGTAGAATTTGAAAAATACAATATACTTTATCAAAACAATGCAATATACTTTATCAAATTGGCAGTGCAATTTATATTCAAATCTATTTCATGTGTGTTATAAAATGTGCTTGCATCCTAAGATGTGTATTATGAGTAAAAATAAAAATTATGTATGAAAGCTAACAAAGCGATTTTATATTGGATCCTAAATAACGACAGCAGTGAAATTCTAAAGGACAGCTGTCATCTGCATTGATTACATGTGTATTAATTGCCTTAAAATTAACAGTTTTAGGGGCGAAGTATATAACTTATTGAATTAATAAAATTATATTTGAATTATATTTTTTAGGGGCGTGACTACTGTTCAGAAGAAGAGGACATTACATAGTGCCAATCCTTTCACACAACGTACGACTACCACTGTGTATATAGACTAAAGCCAGACCAGTATGTTCAAGTTACCACTGCAAATAAGACTACATTGGAGGTGGAAGCCTTTTTGGCATTGCGTGCTACATTATGGGACTAATGTTTCCTTGCGAATGGAAATGCAAGCATCGCTGAGGACTATCAATGCTCTTTGCTGCTAATGATTTCCTTTCTGCATTCTTACTTTTCGTGCCCGCTGGTATGCAACTTTGAACGTTGCCTCACACTCCATGGAAGACAGCTGGTGACGTAACTGATAGAAAGTCTGCTTGAAAACGCTGCATGGTTGACTTGATGTTAGTCATGTCTGGAAACACAAGCTTTCTCTGATGAACTTTCGAAATCTGTGAAAGGCCTCTGTCAAATCTTGTGAATTTGGGTTGATGCTACCATGGATAGACCTCTTCCTGTTCTTGATTCCTTCAGTCATGTCTCCAAGCAGTGAATGAACGAAGCGGCAAAGGGCCTGTTACTTTCTACGAGGACACTGTCGAATAAACCCAACAAATGGACACACCGCGTTGGATATAAAACTTTTATTCTCTTTGTTGGAACTGATAAGCACCTGTCCTATCCAAAAAAAAATATATAAAAAGCTTTCTGTCTCGGTGCTGGATAATATGGTTGCTTTTAGCAGATAATGGTGTTCCCAGCAACATTTTGAATTTTTTTTTTCTATTAATAAAAACATTGTAGTTTCTTTCTGTGGTTTGCTATTGCTTTTTCATCTCGGGATCAAGAGGTTGAAGCAGAACTAGTTTTCCTATTTATATGATTCTGTACCACTGACCTCACTGGAGCACAAGAACACCCAATCACAAAGATCAACCTTTAGAACCAAAGTTAATTGTAGCTTCAGAAAACCTTGGTGATACAGATAAATATGTTTTTCTTTTTAAAAAAAAAAGCACAGGTGTCGTGTTCTATTACCAAACCATAAAAACTAGCCAGAAGAAAATGCAGAAAGAAAGGAATCAATCGATGCAGGAAAAACGCAAGACTGCACGATGCTGCAACCAGTTATCACTCATTTAAAAAGCATTGTGCACTTAAAACGTTTACCATTTAGTTGGGATTTGAATATCCAGTGTCAGGTAATGAATTTTGAGTGTAGTTCACTTAATACTAGCTCGGTAATGGAGGACTAACTGTATATTGGTCCATTTGCTGTGTCATCGGTATTTTGGATGAGACATTAAACCGGGCCCCATCTGCCCGCTTAGGTGAATGTAAAAGATCCCATGGCAATATTTCAAAGATCAGGGGAGTTTTCCCGGTGTCCTGGCCAATATTTATGGGTCATTTATCTCATTGCTGTGCGCAAATTGGCTGCTTCATTTTTTGCATGGCTGCAAAGCATTTTTGGGACGTCCTGAGGTTGTGAAAAGCGCGCTATAAATGCAGGTTCTGTATTTCTTTATTGAACATTGGGCAGCTCCAGACCCTTCAATTGCAATGAGGCAGCAGTGCAGAGGAAGCTGAGGCAGCAGGCAGAGCGTTTCCATAGGGTTACAGAAAGACTTGAGTTTATATAGCACCTTTCACCACCTCAGGATGTTCCAAAGCACTTTACAGCCAATGAAACACTTTTGAAGTGTAGTCACTGTTGTAATGTAGGAAACGCGGCAGCCAATCTTTTGTGCACAGCAAGCTCCCACAAACAGCAATGTGATAATGATCAGATAAGCTGTTTTCAGTGATGTTGGTTGAGGGATAAATATTGGCCAGTAGACCGGAAAGAACTCCCCTGCTCTTCTTCGAAATAGTGCGGTGGGATCTTTTACGTACACCCAAGAGGACCGACGTGGCCTCGGTTTAAAGTCTCATCTGAAAGACGGCACCTCCGACAGTACAGCATTCCCTCAGCACTGCACTGAAGTGTCAGCCTAGATTATGTGCTCAAGATATAATGAAGCTATAGTCATTGGGGGTGACACACACCTGGTGGAGTGAAGGGAGGGTTAAAAAGTTCCTCCACGGACTTCACCATGAGTCAGGGAAAGTATTGTGTAATATGACGCAGGCAGTTTATTTAAAAGTTTATATATATATATATATAAAATAATAAATGACAATCTAGATGCGCTCGGAGTGGGTAAAGAGGAGGCCAGAAGGAGCAGGAAGAAATCCAATTTTGGAAAGAAAGGGAGGACGGTAGTACAACCTTGAATGAACAGGGAAAAAAATAAAGTCTGAAAAACACTGTTTAAATAAAAGGAGAAATTGTAAAATGACTAATTACCTAAAAAGAAACCAAGGTGATGGGGGGAAGCAGGGTCTCTGAAAATGTGTATAGGTTTTGGAAGCTAGTTGAACTGCGCAGGTGTGTGACGTGCGGCGTTATAATGGGAAATCCTAACGAGGTGCAGGGGTGACACAATGAACCCCAATTAAGGAGCGCACAACATATCGAGCAATTTTGATAGCTTATAGATAAGGGTAGTGATATTGATGAACTTCATAATCTTCATAGCCCTCAGTACAAGTGACACTGCTCTGTAAAGGTGAATACGATCTGAAAACTATATGGAAGTTTGATTCCATTTGTTGTGAATTGAGATTTGCAGTAAAGGGGCACAGTGTGAAGAATGAATTGGAGACTCACCAAGAACGCACCAGTACTCAGCAACTTATCGACGCGTGGTCTCGTAAAGGTAAGGAAATAAGCCAGAGCAAAGCAAGATCCAGGGAAACCCAACACAAAAGGTAGGAAAATGCCCATTTCAAACATCCGAGGCAATAGTTTCCTTTTAAAACCACAGAAGATGGGATGAAACCAATAATTTATAGCTTTCTTTTTATGTCTAGTGTTTTAATGTCATTATAAAAGCAAGACTTGCGTTAACTTACAATTTTAAGTAAGCAACTTCAAGAGTGTGTGTTATATGTAAATATTATAAGTAAAGATGCAGGAAAGGAATGTGAGAACCAAGCATGCATGTAGACTACACATGCCACTTGCATTGAATTCAGAAAAATGGTACAAGAAAGTGCAGGGAAAAAAATTATTTTGTCGGAGAGAGAACTCCGCGTTTTAAACACCTTTCAAAATAGTGTGAGGAACCATGACCGTTTGAAAGGGCCTCTTTTGTCCTCTCCGCTGCAGGCAATGTCTGGAACAGGCCAGGTGTCTTTCAGCAGCAGCTGTGTCTTATGAATGACATCACTGGCCACAAGAATGGACATATACTGAAGCTGATATGATGCCTTTAGTTTGGAGCAATGCAAATTCAAGCGGGAATGTAACCCAGCAGTTTTAACAGATCCGGCGACTTTTAAACTTTTAAAATCCCGTGCTTCGTTCTTGGATTTCGTTTTAAGATGTGTTTCTTTTAGTGAGCATATAATTATAGCTGCCATTTTTTACAGATGATTTAGAATACTTTGCTGTTTATAAGCATATTACAGTATTGTTTTAGATTCTGTTCGATATTTATTTATATATAATATCATTAAGACATATACAAGGGTAAACCACAATCTCTGTTTACACTTGAGTTACTTATTAATACCAGGTGATTGAAAACGGCCTGAACTAGGATGTTAAGTAGATCAATGGTGTGTTTCTGATCTGCAGGCTGTGTCAACATAGAAGTCCAATGCATTTTAAAGATTTAAATTCCTTTCACATCTGAAACTGTCCATCATCATAGGAGGTCTCTCGAACAAGGATGACCTGTTTTCACACTAAAAGCGATGAGTTCACTGATGTTTCAGTAGATGACCCGATATTCCAGTCCTGAACTTCAGGAGTGGAAGGAGCCTGTGCGTGGATTTTTTTAACGTGTGGTGACCGTTGCACACAAGCCACCACACGGGCTTGACAGAGCTAGGTCTTTATCCAGTGGTAAGCGTTAACCAGAACGACTGGAGACCTACTCTGCTGCATGGACCTAGTGCGCACATACATCACAGTGTGGGCAGGCCTGTGCTGCACCTGGTCCCTCGGCTCTTCTGGGCCCCGCACCCTTATTTGCCGCTCCTCCGCCACGATCTCTCGCCGCTCCCCCGCCACAAGCATTCACCGCACTTACGCACCTCTGCACCAAACATTCGGCGCACTTCCGCCACGATCTCTCGCCACTCATCTCTTGTCACATCTCAGCCACGACCTCTCACCGCTCCTCCGCCTCAGTCATTCGCCGTACCTCCGCCAGGATCTCTCGCCGCTCATTCGCCCCAACCTTCTCTCTCCTCCGCTGTGCCTGGGCCCTGCCGATGTTCCTGGAAGGACTCGTGTTGGAAGTTGTAGTGGTATTCCCATGATGTTGTAGGGCCTGCGCTCCAGCTCTTTTATTCTCCCGACCTGCGGTGGTGTCCTCTCGCAGGTCGGGGTGGCCCACAATGTTGTCGGGGCCCATGCTCCACAAGTGAAACAGCAAATTTCTGTCGGATGTCCATACGGTTGCACTACCACTGGTAGGAACAGTTGCTTTTAGCAAAATATACATAAGAGGCATATCAAGCAGCCTGCACAATATTTATTGGTCTATAATTAAAAGTCTTACATGTATGCATACTTCCTGTAAATGTAACATTTACTTCTGTCACACTTCCTGTGATAATTTTTCTCTTTTATTACACTGAGCTGTGATTCAATCGTCCTGAGACTCCATACTAGGTGGTGCTGTGATGCAAATCTATTAATTGTGTTATCTCTGGCTGAGTTAAACATCTGATTAAACTCCACAGCTGTGGTCCTCCTAGGTTTGGCATGGCCCTCCCCTATTGTCATTGCCACCATCCCATTATTGTTAGCATTCCCCAGCCTTGTCTTCATTCCCTCCTGCCTATCCCTCATTGCCATTGTCACCATTGTCTTCCTGACCAATAGAACATGGAGTCTTGGAGATTGGGCCTCAAATCTTGGAACACTAACCCCAATCTGACCAGAAGTGGTCTAACCTTCCTTCCCTGGAGAATCAGCATTGAGATTTGTTTTTAAGCGCTGGAGCACTTGTACAGTATTCACTGAACGTATAATCAGCAAATACAATATATGCACTTATTTTTTTTAAAAGCTCATTTCCCAGCTCGGTGCTGCAATTTTGGACAGGGGATTAAAAGAGGTAGGTAGGAATCGGTGGGAGAACAGGAGAGGAGGTAGGGATATTGAAGGAGAGCATAGGGGTGTAGGGGAGGACGAAAACCCCCTCATTTTACCCAGAAGGAAAAGGGCTGTGGGATCAGTCTGTGCTGTGAATTGAAACCGATAACAGTTTGACCTTGGCAGAGCAGTGATTGGACGGGGGAGGACACCGGAGGGCCAATGGTGAGACAGAGTCAGCCCGAAGCATGGGGCTTTCAAGCCAATGGGAGAGCACTTGCTCGAAAACTGGGACTGACTCACAGCCATTATCGGACTATTGTCTTCTCCATGTTTACACTATGGAAGGAAATTATGCAGATCTTCAGAAAACTAGGGAACCCAAAACAAACCAAGGACCTACACAATGGCTACAGGAGGCCAACCCAGCTAACACCTACTCAAACCTTGTAGGTTAGAAAAACTGAATTGGAGGAAAATTAATCAGACCTTAGAAACCAGGGAACCCAAAACAACCCAAGGGCCTATACAATGGCTACAGGAGGCCAATGCAATCAACACCCACTCAAACCTTGAGTAGGTTAACATCAATGGAAAAAAATCCGCAATAATCTAAAACTGCTGCATTTTTCAAAATCACAAAATCCACCAATGAGAAGAATCGACTTCAGCAGGAGAGGCGGACTGGATAATCTGGCTATAAAAAGGGGTTTCTGACGCAGTGTGTGTGGTTCCCTGCCCTCGCCATCCAACAACCACAACCAGCAAGACCCTCGACACTGAAGGAAAACCAGTGTCCGAAGACACCGAAGTTAGAAGAAACAAACCACTAGACTGCAGAAGGCACAGTAGTGAGTATAACCTCTGGTCCCCAGAACTCCCAACTCAGTTAGGCCAGGAAAGTTGGGAGGTTGGGCATTGTACTGCTAAATTTGTGTAAAGATTTTCGTTGTGTCCGTTTAGTGGGATTTAGGGGGATTGTTTTGTTGGTGTATTGCTGTTTGTTGAGATACACCTTGTCAAATAAATTGGAAGCCTAAAGTTCCTCTTGGAATCACCTTGTCTCAGTTCTATTGTATTACATCTCCTGATCGCGAGTCTTATGTCAGAACAGTGTAAGGGAAGCTAGGAGCACCTCGAAAACGCTCAACTGTGTGTCACAGGCTAGGGAAGAAGGGGTTAGGAGTGTTTGACACTCACAGGTGCCTCACAGGCTAGGCATAAGCTGTGGGGACGCATGAGTCTCAAAACCCCCTTCATAAGCTGTGAACACAGTCTCTCCAGGGGTGCTCTTGCAGCACTCAGGGTACCTCACAGGCCAGGCATAAGCTGTGAGGGCAGAAGCCCAGAGAGAGACACCTAAGGCACAACAGTACTCCCTGAGAAAACCCCTTACAAGGGGTGATGGTGGAAGGAGAATGGTGGGAAGGAGTGATGGAGAGGACTGGAACAAAAGTATCTTCTCACCTGGTGAGCAGCTGGCACTGCAAAGTGGCATTGAGGTTAATGGCCGATGCAGGAGATTGGAAGAAAGCTGGGTGGGGAGATCAGACAGGAGCAGATCTGGGGTCAGGCAGCAGCAGATTCAAACAGAGAGCAGGTAAACAACAACAACTTGTATTTATATAGCGCCTTTAATGTAGTGAAACATCCCACAGGAATACTATGAGACACAAAAATTGACACCGAGCCACATGAGTAGAAAATAGTGCAGGTGACCATAAGCTTGGTCAAACAGGTAGGTTTTAAGGAGCATCTTGAAGGAGGGTGGAGAGGTTTCGGCAGGGAATTCCAGAGCTTGGGGCCTCGGCAACAGAAGGCATGGCCACCAATGGTTGAGCGACTATAATCATGGATGCTCAAGAGGGCAGAATTAGAGGAGTGTAGACATCTTGGGGGTGGGGGGGAAGTTGGGGCGGGACAAGATTACAGAGATAGGGATGGGCGAGGCCATGGAGGGATTTGAAAACAAGGATGAGAATTTTGAAATCAAGGTGGTGCTTAACTGAGAGTCAATGTAGGTCAGCAAGCACAGGGGGTGTTGGGTGAGTTGGACATAGTGCGAGTTAGGACACGGGCAGCCGAGTTTTGAATCGCCTCTAGTTTACGTAGAGTAGAATGTGGGATGCCAGCCAGGAGTGCGTTGGAATAGTCAAGTCAAGTGAAAGAGAAAAAACTGAAGGGGTATGGGGAAAAGTGGAGGAGTGGGACTAATTGGAGGTAACAAAGGGCTTCAGCAGCGGATGAGGTGAGGCAAGGGCGGAGATGGGCGATGTTACGGAGATGGAAATAGACGGTCTTAGTTCTGCTGCGGATATGTGGTCAAAAGCTAATTTCGGGGTCAAATATGACATCAAGGTTGCAAAAAGTCTCGTTCGCCCTCAGACAGAAGTTGGGGAGAGGGATGGAGTCAGTAGCTAGGGAACAGAGTTTGTGGCGGGGACCAAAAACAATGGCTTCAGTCTTCCCAATATTCAATTGGACAAAATTTCTGCGAATCCAGAACTGGTTGTCAGACAAACAGTCTGACAACTTAGAGACCGAGGAGGGGTTGAGAGGAAGTTGTAGTGAGGTACAGCTGGGTGTCATCAGCGTACGTGGGGAAATTGACGCTGTGTTTTCGGATGATGTCGCCAGTGGGGAAACATGAAGATGAGAAATAGGAGGGGGCCAAGGATAGATCCTTCAGGGACACCAGATGTAACGATGCGGGGGCGGGAAGAGAAGCCGTTGCAGGTGATTCTCTGGCTACTGTTAAATAGGTAAGAATGGAACCAGGCGAGTGCTGTCCCACCTAGTTGGATGACAGTGGAGAGGCGTTGGAGAAGGATAGAGTGGTCAACGGTGTCAAAGGCTGCAGACAAGCCAAGAAGGATGAGGAGGGATAGTTTGCCTTTGTCACAGTCACAAAGCTTGTCATTTGCGACTTTGAGGGTCGTTTCAATACTGTGGCAGGCGCGGAAACCGGTTTTGAGGGATTCAAACGTGGAATTGCAGGAAAGATGGGCACGGATTTGGGAGGTGACATCACGTTCAAGGACTTTGAAGATGGGGTGGTAGTTTGCAAGGTCGGAGGGATCGATAGTTGTTTTTTTGAGGAGAGGGGTGATGACTGCAAATTTGAGGGAGAGGGGAACTGTACCTGAGGAGAGAATGTCAGCTAACATGGGAGCCAGAAACGGAAGTTGGATGGTCAGCAGTTTGGTGGGGATAGGGTCAAGCTGCAGGAAGTGGGTCTCATGGACAGAATGAGCTCGGAGAAGATTGGAGAGAAACTGGAGAAAGATGTGAAGTCAGGACTAGAGTATCCTTGGAGGAAGTTTGGCCTAGTGGGCTAAGGAAGGAAGGGAAGAGGCAGAGGCGGCCAAACGAATGGTCTCAATCTTAGAGTCAATCTTAGAGTTCCTCACACTTATTGTCAGAGGTGAGGGTTGAGGAGACTGGGGAGAGGGGTTTAAAAAGACGGTTAGCAGTGGAGAATAGAAGCCGGGGTTTATCTTTAAATTCCAGAATGATTCTGGAATAGTGAGCAATTTTGGCAAACAAGAACAGGATCCGGACGTGCTTTATGTGGTCCAGCCAGATCTGGCAGTGAATGGCTAAACCAGTTGTCCACCATAAACATTCAAGTCTACATCTCTTGGACTTGAGGGAGTGAAGAGCAGAGCCATGCCAGGGGGAATAGCAGGGTGAGAGAGAGTAATTGTTTTAACAGGGAATAGGGCATCAAAGGTGGTGGTGAGGGTTTGATAGACAGATCGGTAGCTGCAGAAATGTCCTGGTGAATGGAGGGCCACAGGCTGGACAGTTAGGAGTTCATAAGTGCATTTGTAAGAGAATCGGGAGAGAGTTTTTTCCAGGGGTGGACACAGAAAGAAGTTGGCAGGGGTGGGGGCGGGGTGGAAGGGGGATATGGGATGTGGGTGGAGAGCGATACGAGGAAGTAGTCGGAGATGGCCTTATCCGTGATTGACACGATGGGAGTAGCAAGGCCACGAGAGACGGCAAATTCGAGGGGGTTGCCATGAATATGGGTTGGGGAATTTACATGGCGAGAAAGATTAAGGGAGGACAAGAGGGTAGTGAACTCAGAGGAGACAGAGCATGATGAATTTAGATGGAGGTTGAAATCACCGAGGATGAGAAGTCACTCGGTGCAGAGTCAGAGGGAGGAAAGTAGTGAAGAAATATCAGTAATACAATTACAACGTGGAGGTCAGGAGGGTATACCTGAGATCTGGCTGCGAAGGTACTGATTCTCTGGCTTCTCCCTTAGCCCCGTATGCTGCCGCAACCTGGTCCAACCTCCCAATGATGTCACAGCCCAAACACCCTTCCATTGAGCTGAAAGACAGTGTGATCCCACAGCTCAGTACTGCCATGCTTTAGTAGCCTATGTGCTGCCATATCCCTGCTGCTGCCAAGTTAAAACAATTCCCCCCCCCACCCCTCTTCTACCCCCTCTCCCCACCCCAGCCACACGGAGTTCATGAGAGGCGGGAGTTCGTCGAGAGGCAGCGGCCTATAAAGGCTCAGCAATCGGGTGTCCGGGGAGTTTGTGAGAAGCCTACCAGTGCAGCTGCAGCAGGGAGGCAAAAAAGAAGTAGAAAGAAATCGAAAGGTGAAGTCACAGTAAGTGATTGGCTGATGATTGGTAAGTAGTTTTTCTTTTTCTTTTCTATATCAGTAAGTAACCTTGAGCATTGTTGTTGCCAATTTAAGTGTATCTAAGGGTTAAGTCATGGCAGGACAGCTCGGACAGGTGTTATGCTCCTCCTGTACTATGTGGGAAGTCAGGGACGCTTCCGGTGTCCCTGATGACTACGTGTGCGGGAAGTGCATCCGCCTGCAGCTCCTGACAGATCGCATTGTGGCACTGGAGCTGCGGGTGGATTCACTCTGGAACATCCACGATGCTGAGAATGACGTGAATAGCATGTTTAGTGAGTTACCTGTCTTACCACAGGTAAAGGGTACACAGCCAGATAGGGGATGGATGACCAACAGGAAGACCAGTGCAAGGAAGGTAGTGCAGGGGTCCCCTGCGGTCATTCCCCTGCAAAACAGATATACCACTTTGGGTACTGTTGAGGGGGATGACTCAACAGAGGAGGGCAGCAGCAGCCAAGTTCATGGCACCGTGGGTGGCTCTGCTGCACAGGAGGGCAGGAAAAAGAGTGGGAGAGCTATAGTGATAGGGGATTTGATTTTAAAGGGAATAGATAGACGTTTCTGCGGCCGCAACCGAGACTCCAGGATGGTATGTTGCCTCCCTGGTGCAAGGATCAAGGATGTCTCGGAGTGGGTGCAGGGCATTCTGAAGAGGGAGGGTGAACAGCCAGTTGACGTGGTGCATGTAGGTACCAACGATATAGGTAAAAAAACGGGATGAGGTTCTACAAGGCGAATTTAGGGAGCCAGGAGCTAAATTAAAAAGTAGTTCTCAAAAGTAGTAATCTCAGGATTGCTACCAGTGCCACATGTTAGTCAGAGTAGAAATCGCAGGATAGCTCAGATGAATATGTGGCTTGAGGAGTGGTGCACAAGGGAGGGATTCAAATTCCTGGGACATTGGAACTGGTTCTGGGGGAGGTGGGACCAGTATAAACTGGATGGTCTGCACCTGGGCAGGACTGGAACCAATGTCCCAGGGGGAGTGTTTGCTAATGCTGTTGGGGAGGAGTTAAACTAATATGGCAGGGGGATGGGAACCTATGCAGGGAGATTGAGGGAAGTAGAATAGGGGCAGAAGCAAAAGATAGAAAGAAGAAAAGTAAAAGTGGAGGGCAGAGAAACCGAAGGCAAAAATCAAAAAGAGCCACATTACACCAAAATTCTAAAGGGGCAAAGTGTGTTCGAAAGACAAGCCTGAAGGCTCTGTGCCTCAATGCAAGGCGTATTCGGAATAAGGTGGACGAATTAACTGCGCAGATAGCAGTTAACAGGTATGATGTAATTGGCATCACAGAGACATGGCTCCAGGGTGACCAAGGCTGGGAACGCAACATACAGGGGTATTCAACATTTAGGAAGAATAGGCAGAGAGGAAAAGGAGGCGGGGTGGCATTGCTGGTTAAAGAGGAAATTAATGCAATAGTAAGAAAGGACATTAACTTGGATGATGTGGAATCGATATGGGTGGAGCTACGGAATACCAAGGGGCAGAAAACGCTAGTGGGAGTTGCGTACAGACCACCAAACAGTGGTAGTAAGGTTGCGGACAGCATCAAACAAGAAATTAGGGATGCATGCAATAAAGGCACAGCAGTTATCATGGGGGACTTTAATCTACATATTGATTGGGCTAACCAAACTGGTAGCAATGCGGTGGAGGAGGATTTCCTGGAGTGTATTAGGGATGGTTTTCTCGACCAATATGTCGAGGAACCAACTAGGGAGCTGGCCATCCTAGACTGGGTGATGTGTAATGAGAAAGGACTAAGTAGAAATCTTGTTGTGCGAGCCCCTTGGGGAAGAGTGACCATAACATGGTAGAATTCTTTATTAGGATGTAGAGTGACACAGTTAACTCAGGGACTAGGGTCCTGAACTTAAGGAAAGGTAACTTCGATGGTTTGAGGCGTGAATTGGCTAGAATAAACTGGCAAATGTTACTTCAAGGATTAACGGTGGATAGGCAATGGCAAATATTTAAAGATCACATGGATGAACTTCAGCAATTCTACATCCCTGTCTGGAGTAAAAAATAAAACAGGGAAGGTGGCTCAACCGTGGCTAACAAGGGAAATTAAGGATAGTGTTAAATCCAAGGAAGAGGGATATAAATTGGCTAGAAAAAGCAACAAACCTGAGGACTGGGAGAAATTTAGAATTCAGCAGAGGGAGAACAAAGGATTTAATTAAGAGGGGGGAAATAGACTTTGAGAAGAAGCTTGCCGGGAACATAAAAACTGATTGCAAAAGCTTCTATAGATATGCGAAGAAAAAAAGATTAGTGAAGACAAGCGTCGGATTCAGGTGAATTTATAATGGGGAACAAAGAAATGGCAGACCAATTGAACAAATACTTTGGTTCTGTCTTCACGAAGGAAGACACAAATAACCTTCCGGAAGTACTAGGGGACCGAGGGTCTCGTGAGAAGGAGGAACTGCAGGAACTCCTTATTAGTCAGGAAATTGTGTTAGGGAAATTGATGGGATTGAAGCTGATAAATTCCCGGGGCCTGATGGTCTGCATCCCAGAGTACGTAAGGAATTGGCCCTAGAAATAGTGGATGCATTGGTGATCATTTTCCAACAGACTATCAACTCTGGATCAGTTCCTATGGACTGGAGGGTAGCTAATGTAACACCACTCTTTAAAAAGGGAGGGAGAGAGAAAGCGGGTAATTATAGACCGGTTAGCTTGACATCAGTAGTGGGGAAAATATTGGAATCAATTATTAAGGATGAAATAACAGCGCATTTGGAAAGCAGTGACAGGATCGGTCCAAGTCAGCATGGATTTATGAAGGGGAAATCATGCTTTACAAATCTAGAATTTTTTGAGGATGTAACTAGTAGAGTGGACAAGGGAGAACCAGTGGATGTGGTGTATTTGGACTTTCAAAAGGCTTTTGATAAGGTCCCACGCAAGACACTGGTGTGCAAAATCAAAGCACATGGTATTGGGGGTAATATACTGACGTGGATAGAGAACTGGTTGGCAGACAGGAAGCAGAGAGTCGGGATAAACTGGTCCTTTTCAGAATGGCAGGCAGTGATTAGTGGAGTGCCGCAGGGTTCAGTGCTGGAAGCCCAACTCTTTACAATATACATCAATGGTTTGGATGATGGAATTGAGTGTAAGTTCTCGAAGTTTGCAGATGACACTAAACTGGGTGGCGGTGCGAGCTGTGAGGGACGCTAGAAGGCTGCAGGGTGACTTGGACAGGTTAGGCGAGTGGGCAAATGCATGGCAGTTGCAGTATAGAAACATAGAAACATAGAAAATAGGTGCAGGAGTAGGCCATTCGGCCCTTCTAGCCTGCACCGCCATTCAATGAGTTCATGGCTGAACATTCAACTTCAGTACCCCATTCCTGCTTTCTCGCCATACCCCTTGATCCCCCTAGTAGTAAGGACCTCATCTAACTCCTTTTTGAATATATTTAGTGAATTGGCCTCAACAACTTTCTGTGGTAGAGAATTCCACAGGTTCACCACTCTCTGGGTGAAGAAGTTCCTCCGCATCTCGGTCCTAAATGGCTTACCCCTTATCCTTAGACTGTGACCTCTGGTTCTGGACTTCCCCAACATTGGGAACATTCTTCCTGCATCTAACCTGTCTAATCCCGTCAGAATTTTAAATGTTTCTATGAGGTCCCCTCTCATTCTTCTGAACTCCAGTGAATACAAGCCCAGTTGATCCAGTCTTTCTTGATAGGTCAGTCCCGCCATCCCGGGAATCAGTCTGGTGAACCTTCGCTGCACTCCCTCAATAGCAAGAATGTCCTTTCTCAGGTTAGGAGACCAAAACTGTACACAATACTCCAGGTGTGGCCTCACCAATGCCCTGTACAACTGTAGCAACACCTCCCTGCCCCTGTACTCAAATCCCCTTGCTATGAAGGCCAACATGCCATTTGCTTTCTTAACCGCCTGCTGCACCTGCATGCCAACCTTCAATGACTGATGTACCATGACACCCAGGTCTCTTTGCACCTCCCCTTTTCCTAATCTGTCACCATTCAGATAATAGTCTGTCTCTCTGTTTTTACCACCAAAGTGGATAACCTCACATTTATCCACATTATACTTCATCTGCCATGCATTTGCCCACTCACCTAACCTATCCAAGTCGCTCTGCAGCCTCACAGCATCCTCCTCGCAGCTCACACTGCCACCCAACTTAGTGTCATCCGCAAATTTGGAGATACTACATTTAATCCCCTCATCTAAATCATTAATGTACAGTGTAAACAGCTGGGGCCCCAGCACAGAACCTTGCGGTACCCCACTAGTCACTGCCTGCCATTCTGAAAAGTACCCATTTACTCCTACTCTTTGCTTCCTGTCTGACAACCAGTTCTCAATCCATGTCAGTACACTACCCCCAATCCCATGTGCTCTAACTTTGCACATCAATCTCTTGTGTGGGACCTTGTCGAACGCCTTCTGAAAGTCCAAATATACCACATCAACTGGTTCTCCCTTATCCACTCTACTGGAAACATCCTCAAAAAATTCCAGAAGATTTGTCAAGCATGATTTCCCTTTCACAAATCCATGCTGACTTGGACCTATCATGTCACCTCTTTCCAAATGCACTGCTATGACATCCTTAATAATTGATTCCATCATTTTACCCACTACCGATGTCAGGCTGACCGGTCATAATTCCCTGTTTTCTCTCTCCCTCCTTTTTTAAAAAGTGGGGTAACATTGGCTACCCTCCACTCCATAGGAACTGATCCAGAGTCAATGGAATGTTGGAAAATGACTGTCAACGCATCCACTATTTCCAAGGCCACCTCCTTAAGTACTCTGGGATGCAGTCCATCAGGCCCTGGGGATTTATCGGCCTTCAATCCCATCAATTTCCCCAACACAATTTCCCGGCTAATAAGGATTTCCCTCAGTTCCTCCTCCTTACTAGACCCCCCGACCCCTTTTATAACCGGAACGTTGTTCGTGTCCTCCTTCGTGAATACCGAACCAAAGTACTTGTTCAATTGGTCCGCCATTTCTTTGTTCCCCGTTATGACTTCCCCTGATTCTGACTGCAGGGGACCTACGTTTGTCTTTACTAACCTTTTTCTCTTTACATATCTATAGAAACTTTTGCAATCCGTCTTAATGTTCCCTGCAAGCTTCTTCTCATACTCCATTTTCCCTGCCCTAATCAAACCCTTTGTCCTCCTCTGCTGAGTTCTAAATTTCTCCCAGTCCCCAGGTTCGCTGCTATTTCTGGCCAATTTGTATGCCACTTCCTTGGCTTTAATACTATCCCTGATTTCCCTTGATAGCCACGGTTGAGCCACCTTCCCTTTTTTATTTCTATGCCAGACAGGAATGTACAATTGTTGTAGTTCATCCATGCCTGCCATTGCCCATCCACAGTCAACCCCTTAAGTATCATTCGCCAATCCATCCCAGCCAATTCACGCCTCATACCTTCAAAGTTAGCCTTCTTTAAGTTCTGGACCATGGTCTCTGAATTAACTGTTTCATTCTCCATCCCAATGCAGAATTCCACCATATTATGATCACTCTTCCCCAAGGGGCCTCGCACAACGAGATTGCTAATTAATCCTCTCTCATTACATAACACCCAGTCTAAGATGGCCTCCCCCCTAGTTGGTTCCTCGACATATTGGTCTAAAAAACCATCCCTTATGCACTCCAGAAAATCCTCCTCCACCGTATTGCTTCCAGTTTGGTTAGCCCAATCTATGTGCATATTAAAGTCACCCATTATAACTGCTGCACCTTTATTGCACGCACCCCTAATTTCCTGTTTGATGCCCTCCCCAACATCACTACTACTGTTTGGAGGTCTGTACACAACTCCCACTAACGTTTTTTGCCCTTTGGTGTTCTGCAGCTCTACCCATATAGATTCCACATCATCCAAGCTAATGTCCTTCCTAACTATTGCCTTAATCTCCTCCTTAACCAGCAATGCTACCCCACCTCCTTTTCCTTTTATTCTATCCTTCCTGAATGTTGAATACCCCTGGATGTTGAGTTCCCAGCCCTGCTCATCCTGGAGCCACGTCTCCGTAATCCCAATCACATCATATTTGTTAACATCTATTTGCACAGTTAATTCATCCACCTTATTGCGGATACTCCTTGCATTAAGACACAAAGCCTTTAGGCTTGTTTTTTTAACACCCTCTGTCCTTTTAGAATTTTTCTGTACAATGGCCCTTTTTGTTCTTTGCCTTGGGTTTCTCTGCCCTCCACTTTTCCTCATCTCCTTTCTGTCTTTTGTTTTTGCCTCCTTTTTGTTTCCCTCTATCTCCCTGCATTGGTTCCCATCCCCCTGCCATATTAGTTTAACTCCTCCCCAACAGCACTAGCAAACACTCCCCCGAGGACATTGGTTCCGATTCTGCCCAGGTGCAGACCGTCCGGATTGTACTGGTCTCACCTCCCCCAGAACCGGTTCCAATGCCCCAGGAATTTGAATCCCTCCCTGCTGCACCATTGCTCAAGCCACGTATTCATCTGAGCTATCCTGCGATTCCTACTCTGACTAGCACGTGGCACTGGTAGCAATCCCGAGATTACTACTTTTGAGGTCCTACTTTTTAATTTAGCTCCTAGCTCCTTAAATTCATTTCGTAGGAACTCATCCCTTTATTTACCTATGTCATTGGTACCAACGTGCACCACGACAACTGGCTGTTCTCCCTCCCTTTTTAGAATGTCCTGCACCCGCTCCGAGACATCCTTGACCCTTGCACCAGGGAGGCAACATACCATCCTGGAGTCTCGGTTGCGGCCGCAGAAACGCCTATCTATTCCCCTTACAATTGAATCCCCTATCACTATCGCTCGCCCACTCTTTTTCCTGCCCTCCTGTGCAACAGAGCCAGCCACGGTGCCATGAACTTGGCTGCTGCTGCCCATTCCTGATGAGTCATCCCCCTCAACAGCACTCAAAGCAGTGTATCTGTTTTGCAGTGGGATGACCACAGGGGACCCCTGCACTACCTTCCTTGCACTACTCTTCCTGCTGGTCTTCCATTCCCTCGCTGGCTGTGGACCCTTCTCCTGCGGTAAGACCAACTCGCTACACGTGATACTCACGTCATTCTCAGCATCGTGGATGCTCCAGAGTGAATCCACCTTCAGCTCCAACTCCGCAACGCGGACCGTCAGTAGCCGGAGGTGGACACACTTCCCGCACATGTAGTCGTCAGGGACACTGGTGTTGTCCCCGTGTTCCCACATGGTACAGGAGGAGCATATCACGTGACCGAGCTGTCCTGCCATGACTTATCCCTTAGATACACTTAAATTGCCGACAACAATGTTAAAAGTTACTGACTAATAAAGAAAAAGAAAAACTACTCACCAATCAGCAGCCAATCACTTACCATGTTGGCTGTGACGTCACCTTTTGATTTCTTTCTACTTCTTTTTTGACTTCTCTCAGCTGGAGCTGCACCGGTACGTGTCTCTCAACTCCCGCCTCTCCCCGGACTGCTGAGCCTTTTATAGGCCGCTGTCTCTCTCAACTCCCGCCTCTCTCGACGCTCCCCGGACTGCTGAGCCTTTTATAGGCCGCTGCCTCTCTCAACTCCCGCCTCTCTCGACGCTCCCCGGACTGCTGAGTCTTTTATAGGCCGCTGCCTCTCTCGACTCCCGCCTCTCTCGACGCTCCCCGGACTGCTGAGCCTTTTATAGGCCGCTGCCTCTCTCGACTCCCGCCTCTCTCGACGCTCCCCGGACTGCTGAGCCTTTTATAGGCCGCTGCCTCTCTCGACTCCCGCCTCTCTCGACGCTCCCCGGACTGCTGAGCCTTTTATAGGCCGCTGCCTCTCTCGACTCCCGCCTCTCTCGACGCTCCCCGGACTGCTGAGCCTTTTATAGGCCGCTGCCTCTCTCGACTCCCGCCTCTCTCGACGCTCCCCGGACTGCTGAGCCTTTTATAGGCCGCTGCCTCTCTCGACTCCCGCCTCTCTCGACGCTCCCCGGACTGCTGAGCCTTTTATAGGCCGCTGCCTCTCTCGACTCGCGCCTCTCTCGACGCTCCCCGGACTGCTGAGCCTTTTATAGGCCGCTGCCTCTCTCGACTCCCGCCTCTCTCGACGCTCCCCGGACTGCTGAGCCTTTTATAGGCCGCTGCCTCTCTCGACTCCCGCCTCTGTGGATAAATGTGAGGTTATCCACTTTGGGGGCAAAAACACGAAGGCAGAATATTATCTGAATGGCAGCAGATTAGGAAAAGGGGAGGTGCAACGAGACCTGGGTGTCATGGTTCATCAGTCATTGAAAGTTGGCATACAGGTACAGCAGGCGGTGAAGAAGGCAAATGGTATGTTGGCCTTCGTAGCTAGGGGATTTGAGTATAGGAGCAGGGAGGTCTTACTGCAGTCATACAGAGCCTTGGTGAGGCCTCACCTGGAATATTGTGTTCAGTTTTGGTCTCCTAATCTGAGGAAGGATGTTCTTGCTATTGAAGGAGTGCAGCGAAGGTTCATCAGACTGATTCCCGCGATGGCAGGACTGACATATGAGGAGAGACTGGATCAACTGGGCCTTTATACATTGGAGTATAGAAGAATGAAAGGGGATCTCATAGCAACATATAAAATTCTGACGGGTGGGGATAGATTAGATGCGGGTAGAATGTTCCCGACGTTGGGGAAGTCCAGAACCAGGCGACATAGTCTTAGGATAAGGGGTAGGCCATTTAGGACCGAGATGAGGAGAAACTTCTTCACTCAGAGAGTTGTTAACCTGTGGAATTCCCTGCTGCAGAGAGTTGTTGATGTCAATTCATTGGATATATTCAAGAAGGAGTTAGATATGGCCATTACGGCTAAAGGGATCAAGGGGTATGGAGAGAAAGCAGGAAATGGGTACTGAGGGAATGATCATCCATGATCTTATTGAATGGTGGTGTAGGCTCGAAGGGCCGAATGGCCTGCTCCTGCACCTATTTTCTATGTTTCTATGATTCCTCCCGCAGTTCATAGAATCATAGAATGGTTACAGCACATAGGAAGGCCATTCGGCCTGTCGAAACCCGTCTGAAAGAACACCTCAGCTAGTCCCACTCCCCCGCCCTTTCCCCATAGCACCGCAATTGTTTTCTTTCAGGCACACATCCAACTCCCTTTTGAAAGCAGTGATTGAATCTGCTTCCACCACCCTTTCAGGCCGTGCATTCCAGATCTTAACCATTCGCTGTGCAAAAAAGTTTTTTCTTATGTTGCCTTTTGTTCTTTTGCCAATCGTGTTAAATCTGTGTCCTCTGGTTCTTGACCCTTCCATCAATGGGAACAGTTTCTCTCTATCTATTCTGTCCTGACCCATCATGATTTTGAACACCTCTATCATAACTCCTCAATGTTCTCTGCTCTAAGGAGAACAACCCCAGCTTCTCCAGTCTATCCACGTAACTGAAGTCCCTCATCCCTGAAATCTCGTAAATCTTTTTTGCGCCCTCTCTAATGCCTTCACATCCTTCATCGACTGTGGTGCATAGAATTGGACACAATACTCCAGTTGAGGCCGACCAGTGTTTTATACAGATTCATCATAATTTCCACCTATTCATGGCCAGGATCCCATAAGCTTTTTTAACCGCTTTCTCAACCTGCCTTGCCACCTTCAATGCATTGTGCACATATACCCGGGTATCGGTCTCTCTGTTCATGCACTCTCTTTAAGATTGTACCCTTTAGTTTATATTCCCTCTCCTCATTCTTTCTACCAATATGTATCACTTCGCACTTTTCTGCATTAAATTTCATCTGCCACGTGTCTGCCCATTCCATCAGCCTGTCCATGTCCTCTTAAAGTCTATCACTATTCTCCTCACTGTTCACTATACTTCCAAGTTTTGTGTCATCTGCAAATTTGGGAATTGTGCCCTGTACATCCACATCCATCATTATTATCATCATCATGATCATAGGCAGTCCCTCGGAATCGAGGAAGACTTGCTTCCACTCCTGAAGTGAGTTATTTGGTGGCTGAACAGTCCAATACGAGTGCCACAGATTCTGTCACAGGTGGGACAGATAGTTATTGAGGGAAGGGGTGGATAGGACTGGTTTGCCGCACGCTCTTTCCGCTGCCTGCACTTGATTTCTGCATGCTCTCGGCATTGAGACTCGAGTTGCTCAGCACCCTCTCGGATGCAATTCCTCCACTTAGGGCGGTTTTGGGCCAGGGACTCCCAGGTGTCAGTGGGGATGTCGCACTTTATCAGGGAGACTTTGAGGGTGTCCTTGTAGCGTTTCTGCTGCCCACCTTTGGCTCATTTGCCGTGAAGGAGCTCCGAGTAGAGCACTTGCTTTGGGAGTCTCGTGTCTGGCATGCGGACTATGTGGCCTGCCCAGCAGAGCTGATCGAGTGTGGCCAGTGCTTCAAAGCTGGGGATGTTAGTCTGGATGAGGACGCTGATGTTGGTGCGCCTGTCCTCCCAGGGGATTTGTAAGATCTTGCGGAGACATCATTGGTGATACTTCTCCAGCAACTTGAGGTGTCTGCTGTACATGGTCCATGTCTCTAAGCCATACAGGAGGGCTGGTATTACTACAGCCCTGTAGACAATGAGCTTGGTGGCAGTTTTGAGGGCCTGGTCTTCAAACACTCTTTTCCTCAGGCGGCCAAAAGCTGCAATGGTGCACCGGAGGCGATGTTGGATCTCATCGTCGATACCTGCTCTTGTTGATAGGAGGCTCCCGAGATATGGGAAGTGGTCCAGGGCCGTGTCGTGGATCTTGATGACTGGGGTGCAGCGCTGTGCGGTGAGGACAGGCTGGTGGAGGACCTTTGTCTTATGGATGTTTAACGTAAGACCCATGCTTTCGTATGCCTCAGCAAATACGTCGACTATGTCCTGGAGTGCGGCCTCTGTATGTGCGCAGACGCAGGAGTCGTCCACATATGTAGCTCAACGACAGAGGTCTTGGATCTGGCCTGGAGACGGTGCAGGTTGAACAGGCTCCCACTGGTTCTGTAGTTTAGTTCCATTCCAGCAGGGAGCTTGTTGACTGAGGTGGAGCATGGCGGCGAGAAAGATTGAGAAATGGGTTGGGGTGATGACGCAGCCCTGTTTAACCAGTGCTTGCAAAGAAATTCTCGGTTACTCAACCAGGAAACACCAGGACTAGTTTGATGAGAATGATCAGGAGATCCAAGAGCTAATAGATCGCAAGTGCAGGTCATTTCTAAGCCTTCAATAACAACCCAACACAGGAGCAGCAGAGCAGCATTGCAGACGGCTCAAGGCTGAGCTCCGGGACCTAAAGAACAGGTGGTGGATGGAGAAAGCACAGGAGATACAGCAGCTGGCCGACAACCATGATGTGCGAGGATTCTTCATCGCAGTTAAGGCCACCTACAGGTCAAACACCCAAGGCCCCACCCCACTGCTGGCCACGAACAGGGAAACACTCATCAAGGACACCAAGGCAGTCAGGGCCCGCTGGAAGGAGCACTTCGAAGATCCCCTCAATCGAGACTCTGCCTTTGACTCGAGTGATCTCAACTCCATCCCGCAGCATGCTATCCGCCACCACCTCAGTGAGACCCCAACACTGCACAAGGTACAAAAAGCCATACGACAGCTTAAAAACAACAAGGCTACGGGTGCGGACGGAATCCCTGCTGAGGCATTGAAGTATGGCAGAGAGGCACTGCTGGCGCGAATATGCAACCTCCTCTCTCTCAGCTGGAGGGAGGAGAGCAAGACAGGGGATCTCAAAGATGCAGTAATCGTGACCATCTTTAAAAAAGGGGACAAGTCCGACTGCGACAACTACAGAGGAATCTCCCTGCTATCAGCCACTGGGAAAGTCGTCGCTAGAGTCCTCCTCAACCGTCTTCTTCCCGTAGCTGAGGAGCTCCTCCCGGAGTCACAGTGCGGATTTCATCCCCTACGGGGCACAACGGACATGATTTTTGCAGCGCGACAGCTACAGGAAAAATGTAGGGAATAGCGCCAGTTCTTATACATGGCCTTCTTCGACCTTACAAAGGCCTTTGACATTCAACTGCGAGGGTCTATGGAGCGTCCTCCTCCGTTTCGGATGCCGCCAAAAGTTCGCCACCATCCTCCGCCTACTCCATGACGACATGCAGGCCGTGATCCTTACCAATGGATCCATCACAGACCCAATCCATGTCCGGACCCACATCCAAGTCATTAATGTATATCAAGGAAAGCAATGTTCCCAGCACCGACCCTGGGGAACACGACTGTGTACCTTCCTCCAATCCGAAAAACAACTGTTAACCACAATTCTCTGCTTCCTGTCACTTAGCCAATTTCATATCCATGTTGTCACTGTCCCTTTTATTCAACTTTGCAAACCCTACAAAATGCAGGACCACAACCTCCATCTTGCCCAAGCCAACAGCCCATTCTGTTTCGACGAAAGTCCAGAGCTGCTTGCTGCAAGAAACAAATGGGCGGCCATTGAAAATCCTCTCCCTCGCCTCCTCTCCCCCTACAGTATAGGTGCTTTTATCTCTTTTTCCATTGCTCGAAAAGGAATCAAAGACTTCCAACACAGTGGATCTGAATGTGTTTATTGATTACCAACAGTCCAACAAATGTCAATTATTTACAGTCTATGGGACAATTACATCAACACTAGCTTGTTAGCATTTTAACTAACTCAGAGCCCTATTTTTAACTTTTCTGAATATGCAATACTTTTTTTAAAACCCAACATCAATGCCAACATTTTTTTCCCAAAAATTTTTTGGATGGAAAAATAGTCCAATTCCTGAAATATGACTCTGCCCAATAATTGTAATGAACAGATACTCACGAGCAGTGTGCCTACAGAGCTGACAGGAAAAGCTGTTTGTTGATCAAGTACGTCCCGACGATCTGCCTGATGACACACACTCACAGTCAGACACCCGTCAACATAAATATAGCTTTTCCCACCAGAACACAAGCTGACATTCACAAAGATAGAACAACGGTTGCATTTATAAAGCACCTTTGTTGTCGAAAACACTTCACAGACGTAATCAAAAATGGGGGATGCTGAGCTAAAAAAAGGAGAGATTAAATGTTTGGTCAAAGAGGTGGGTTCAACGAGGGAATCCCATAATGTGGGGCCAGGACGGTTGAGAGCATAGTTGTCAATGTTAGGTTAAAGGGAGGGAGCGTTGCACAAAAGGCCAGAATCAGAGGAACACAGTTCTGGTGGTGGGGGGCGAGCGAGAGCGGGGACGTTGTAGGGCTGGCGGAGGTTACAGAGATAGGGAGGATTGTAGGGCTGGAGGAGGGAAGAGGTCACGAAGGGATTTAAACACGAGCATGAGAATTTTAAATTGAGGAATTGTGAGCTAATGTAGGTCAGCAAGGACAGGATTGATCAGCAAGCGGGACGTGACAGAATGTAATCAGTAGAGATTTGCATGAACTAAAGTTGGCAGAGGGAGGAGGATAGGAGGCCAGCCTGGAGAGCATTGGAATAATCAAGTCTGCAAGTGACAAAGACATGGATGAAAGTTTCAGCAGCAAATGGGCTGAGTAGGAGCAGAGGTGGGTAATGTTCCAAAGGTGAAAGTAGGCAGTCTTCATGATGGAGAAGCTATGAGGTTGAAGACTCAGCTGGATGTCAAAAAGAATGCCAAGATTGGCAGCAGGACAAGAATGACACTTGGGGAAGGAGATGGAGTCAATGGCACGAGTATGTAGTTTATAGGGGGGGCCATAAATGGTAACTTCCCAATGTTTACCTAATTTTCTCCAATTGAATAGTAGTATTCGGTAGTATTG
The DNA here is from genome assembly GCF_044704955.1 of Pristiophorus japonicus. Classification (NCBI taxonomy): domain Eukaryota; kingdom Metazoa; phylum Chordata; class Chondrichthyes; family Pristiophoridae; genus Pristiophorus; species Pristiophorus japonicus. Next base: position 124,629,833 of record NC_091984.1, read on the forward strand.
TGTCGAAGATGACACGCTCCCACACCAAAAAGGGATGAGTTCACAGATGTTTCACTGAGGGACCTGACATTCCAAGTCCCGAACTACATCCTGAAGGGTGGAAGATGCCTGTGCGTGAATTTTTTTAACGTGGTGGCCGTTGCACACAGGCTTCACAGAGCTAAGTCATGATCCAGTGGCAAGGGTTAACCAATACAACTGGGGCTAAGCTCTGCTGCACGGACCTAGTATGCACACATACCCTCACTGTCCATAGATCGTAGTGTGGGTTGGCCTGTGCTGCACCTTCCCTGGGCCCCACCCCGATGTTGTTATACGCTGTGCCTGGGCCTCTGCCTCGCTGCTGGGCTTCTCGACCACAACCTCGCCGTTCCTCGACACCGAACCCCCCTGCTCCTCGACTCTGACCCCGCTGCATCTCGACCCTGACCCCCCCCGCCCCGCTCTTCAACTCTGAACCCCCGCCACTCTTTGACTTCAACCCCACAGTTCCTCGACCCCGACCCCCCCCCCCCCGGCTCCTCGACTCTGACCCCCCCCCCCCACGCCTCGACTTTGACCCCCGACACCGCCGCTCCTCCACTCCCAAACTCCCGCCGCTCCTCCACCCCCAACCTCTCACCGCTCCCGGGCCCCGAACTCTCGCCGCTCCGAGCCCTGATCACGCTGCTCCTCCGCCACGACCTTTCGTCACTCCTCCGCCCTGACCCCGCCACTCCACTGCTGCTCACCGCCTCTCCTGCACCAGGGTCCCGACCCTGCCGATGGTCCCGCCCACGCTCCAATTGAACATTGGGAAGACTGTGACCATTGTTTTCGGTCCCCGCCACAAACTCCGTTCCCTAGCCACTGACTCCATCCCTCTCCCCAACTTCTGTCTGAGGCCGAACCAGACTGTTCACAACCTTGGCGTCATATTTGACCCTAAAATGAACTTTCGACCACATATCCGCAGCATAACTAAGACCGCCTATTTCCACCTCCGTAACATCGCCCGTCTCCGCCCCGGCCTCAGCTGATCTGCTGCTGAATCCCTCATCCATGCCTTTGTTACCTCTAGACTTGATTATTACAACGCTGGCCTCCCACATTCTAGCCTACGTAAATAAGAGGTGATCCAAAACTCGGCTGCCTGTGCCCTAACACGCACCAAGTCCCGCTCACCCATCATCCCTGTGTTCGCTGATCTACATTGGCTTCCGGCTGAGCAACGCATCGATTTCAAAATTCTCACCCTTATTTTCAAATCACTCCATGGCTTCACCCCTCCCTATTTCTGTAATCTCCTACAGCCCCACAACCCCCTGAGATGTCTGCGCTCCTCTAATTCTGCCCTCCTGAGCATCCCTGATTAAAATCGCTCAACCATTAGTAGCCGTGCCTTCTGTAGCCTAGGCCCCAAGCTCTGGAACCCCCTGCCTAAACCTCTCCGCTTCTCTACCTCTCATTCCTCCTTCAACACGCTCCTTAAAACATACCTCTGTGACCAAGCCCTGCGATAATTCTTACTTATGCAGCTCAGTGTCAAATGTTTATCGCATAATAGTCCTGTGAAGTGCAATGGGACATTTCACTACTTTAAAGGTGCTATATAAATACACGTCATTGTGAGAGCACTTGTGTGTGTGCATGTGAGGGCATGTGTGTGTGTGTGGCTGCTTGTGTGGGTGCTTCAGTGTGTAGATGTGTGTATGCATGCTCGTATCTGCATGCTCGTGCGTGAGCATGTGTGTGCATGCTCATTTGTGCGTGTGCGCGTATGTGGTTTAAATCCCTGTGTGGACAAGAGCAGGGACTGCAGGGAGGATGAGCAAACTGACCACAGCACCGTGGTACAGGGGGGCATTCAAGTGGGGGGAGTAAAAAGGTAAAAAGAAAGGTTGTAGTGGTAGGGGACAGTATCATTAGGGGGATAGATGCGGCTCTCTGCAGTCGAGAGCATGAGTCCCAAAGGCTGTGTTACCTGCCCGGTTCCAGGGTTAAGAACATCTCCTCTGGGCTGGAGAGGAACTTGGAGTGGGAGGGGAAAGATCCAGTTGTCGTGGTCCACGTAGGTACCAATGACATAGATAGGACAAAGAAAGAAGTTCTGCTGAGGGAGTATGAATTGCTAGGAGCCAAATTAAAAAGCAGAACCACAAAGGTAATAATCTCTGGATTACTACCTGAGCCATGAGCAGATTTGCATCGGGTAAATAAGATCAGAGAGTTAAACACATGGCTCAAAGATTGGTGTGGGAGAAATGGGTTTTGCTTCATGGGACGCTAGCAGTATTGGGGTAAGAGGGAGCTGTTCCATTGGGACGGGCTCCACTTAGACCGTGCTGGGACTAGGGTCCTGGTGAATCAAATAACTACGGCTGTAGAGAGGGCTTTAAACTAATTAGTGGGGGGAAGGATTCAGGTGAGCAAAAATTTAAAAAGTCAAAGACTAAAGAGAAAGCAATAGAGCAGGGTAGTACTGGGGGAAATGAAAACCAGAGCGTGACAGGAAGGGACAGTATGTATAAACATAAAAGTGAATCAGAAAGTGGGGTCAAAGCAGGAAAAAACAATAAAAAAACAAATTTAAAAGCTCTTTATCTGAATGCACACAGCATTCGTAACAAAATAGATGAGTGGACGACACAAATAGATACAAATGGGTATGATCTGATAGCCATTACAGAGACATGGTTGCAAGGTGACCAAGGCTGGGAACTAAATATTCAGGGGTATTTGACAATTCGGAAGGACAGACAGAAAGGAAAATTAGGTGGGGTAGCTCTGTTAATAAAAGATGAGATCAATGCATTTGTGAGAAACTATATTGGCTCAGAAGATCAAGATGTTGAATCAGTTTGGGTGGAGATAAGGAATAACAAGGGGAAAAAGTCACTGGTGGGCATAGTCTATAGGCCCCCTAACAGTAGCTACACTGTTGGGCAGGGTATAAATCAAGAAATAATGAAGGCGTGTAAAAATGGAACGGCAATAATCATGGGTGATTTTAACCTTCATATTGATTGGACAAAGCAAATTGGCCAGGGTAGCCTTGCGGAAGAGTTCATAGGCTAGACTTTCCACTTCACATCGCCCATCTAAGGCCCATCTATCGCCAAAAACGGATCACTATTGCCCATTTTCATGAAAAAGTGGAAACTAGGCCCAAAACATCGCCGGAAAAACAGGTGCCCAAGTTTCCACTCACATCGCCGAAATGATCGCCCACACAAGGCCCATCCCAAGTTTCAGCACCTAGCATGCACTTCGCTGGGCTGATGCAAGGCCCAAAAGAGTGCTGAGAAATAGTTGCTTTTACTGGGCCTAAGAGAAGGAAATGGGCACTGCGGACACCATTTTGAAGATCGGAGGAAGGGTGGAGGCAGCAGAAAAGAAGGAGCTAAATAGTTGAGAGTTATTTAGAGAGTTAATTTAAAGATAATTCTACTCAGAATATTAGATCAGGGTATATAAAGTAGGCATTATAAAGTTATTTTGGAAATAGGTTTTATATATTGAAATTATTTTGGAAATAGTTTTTACATAGTGAAATTATTTACTGATATTGTTGGGGCCTATTAAACTGACTGGTATACAGCATGAGAGTACAGAGTACAGTGATTAGAGAGTAGAGAGATTATATTAAATTAGTGAAAATAATTATTGATAGTGATGGGGCCCATGCTTTCCCTGCCATTAATTGCAACTGCTCACACACTGGTTACTGAAAGGATCAATCGAAGAGGTGGCACAGTAATGCGTAGACGGAGACGAAGACAGAGGAGGCGACCGTACAGCCAATGAAGGTACTTGGAAAAGCAATCTTACCTGAACTTGTCTGAAAATGCTTGTCTAAGGAGGCTGCGATTCCAGAAAGAGGTAATCGATGAGATATGCCAACTCATCAAGGGTGATTTTCAGCCTTCCAGCACCATCAGAACCGCACTGTCCGTTGAGGTGAAGGTTACTGCTGCCCTAGCCTTCTACACATCGGGATCTTTTCAGGCTTCAGCTGGCGACATCTGCCATATCTCTCAGCACGCTACACACTGCTGCATTCGACAGGTGACTGAAGCCTGTTACGCTCACAGAATGGACTTCATAAGCTTCCCAATGACCAGGGAGGCACAGACTGAGAGGGCTTTGGGTTTCTACGGGATGTCACAGTTCCCCAAGGTACTGCATAGACTGCACGCACATTGCCCTGAAAGCACCCTTAATGAACGCGGAGGTGTTTCGTAACAGAAAGGGGGTCCACTCCCTAAATGTGTTGTCGACCACAATCAAATAATTCTGATAGTAAATGCTACATTTCCTGGCAGCATCCATGATGCGCACATCCTACATGAAAGTGCTATCCCTGACCTGTTCGGCGATCAGCCAGAAGGACATGGTTGGATGCTGGGGGATAAAGGATATGGCCTTGCCAGTTGGCTGATGACCCCTCTGTGTAATCTCGTCACTGAAGCACAAAAGCGCCGTGTACAGCCATCAACGCATGCTGAAGGGCATTGGTTGTGGCGGTTTGCTCACGAATGACCTCCATCATCTCCCGTGCTGTCTGTGTTTGCACGGAAGATCAGTTGGAGAAGTTTGTGCTGAACTCGCTCCAGGTTGCTGGAAACTGGCTCCAGTTCTTGGAGAACTGGCTCCATTTTGAGGAGAACTGGCTCTAGTTTGGGGAGAAACCCGCGAAACCCTGGATAAGATGGCGACCGATCTCGACCGTCTCCCTGCACAGGGATATCAAGCTCTCCATCTGGCTCTCCATGGTAGGTGATTGCTCACCCCGCTGACCCGACCTCCATGGGGTCGGCGTTGGCAATAGTTCACGCCTTGGCGTGACCACCTGCACACCGCTTGGTCCCGGTGCCTCATCCATCTCAATTGAGATGGTCGCAGGTTGTTCCCCCCCACAAAAACAATATCGTCCTCTACCTCCTCCTCCTCCTGCTCTTCCTCCACATTTGGAAGCTGTTCTTCTTCTTCCTCCTGCGAGGTAGTTGACGTTGCAGGAGGAGTGATAGATTCTTACGACACTTGACCTTAAAAAGACAAATGACATTTCTAAACATTTCTAGACAACTTATTAGGACATTAATGGTGCTCATTATTATTAAACATACTTAACAATACATATCAATTTTTCAATAACCCATTACATAAGAATACTTTTCAATACCCCATATGCACAAGGGTTCACCAGGGCTGACATGACCTCATTCGTGAATCAAGATTACCTCTAAAGTATATATCTTATTGCATTTTAATTGCAGGACATTACATGCGTAACTAAGATATTTTAAAGATGTATTTGATAATGTTTGATACATTGCACAGATCCCATTACTCACGAGACTCAAGGGTGGGTTCGGCCACACCATGGGTCATGACCAAACGGCTGTCGGGCCCCACTAAGGCGACCGCAAGATCCTCGTATTCAGAAAGAATTTGAACTTGAGCAGAGCCGCCGCCCGCCCTCTTCTGCTCGGTTCTATTCATAGATATCTTCTGTAAATGATAAGATAACATTGCATGGCATAAGCTTTGACAGATTTAAATATTCGATTAGAACTTTGCATTGCATTGCATATGAACAATATGAACAATATTCAATAATATAAAATTCAACTTAGTGTTAGGATGCATAAATTATTTCATAATTTAATTAATTAATACTATAACGAAATGACATTGAAGATTCCAATTCAAATTTCTATACATCATTTAAATATTACATATGTATAATTTTAAATATAACTGCAACTTTCTCTGGCTGCTGCCAGCAGGCTGTTCCATCTTTCCCTGCACTGGTCAGGTGTACGCACTTCGTTCGATGCCGAGGTTACCACATCGGCAATCTCGGCCCAGATTCTCCTATATGCATGGTCTGGAGGTTTCCCATGCCCACCCCATGTTAAATCATCCCACCTGCCACTCACTATGTTCACCAACGCCTCGTTGGCCTCCTCGCTAAAGGGTTTAGCCCTTTTACGTTCAGTTTCCCCCTCCATAGTAATATATATTTAAATATATTTTTCAATATATTTGATAATATATTGTATATTATCTAAGTTCAAATATTGGTCAAAAAAAATTACTTAAAAGACAAAAATAATGAATAATTTTCAACAAGATTTCGATTTGCAATCCAACCACAGTCAAACAGCGCCTCCTCCCTTCCTTCCTCTCTCTCTCTCTCTCTCTCTCTGACCCTCCCTGTGCTTCTGAGCATGAGTGATGACCACTGATCTCTCAAAACACGGCAAAGAAACTCAACCACCAAAAAAAAATCCCACACATGCACACAGTAGCGTTGCTAGGGAAGCTTTTTTTTTTACTTCCGTTTTCGGTGGGCGATCATGCGATCGCCGAAAAATCACAGCACCCATTTGACATCGCCGGGGTAAGGCCGAGTGGAAAATCGCCAAAAAAAATGGGCCTTGTGCCAGCAATCAGCAAGGCCAAGACATCCCACATCGCTGGAACATAGCCCATTTTTTGGGGCCTTAGCCACCTAGTGGAAAGTCTAGCCCACAGAGTATATCCAAGATAGTTTCCTTGAACAGTAAGTTGCGGAACCAACCAGGGAGCAGGCAATCTTAGGATTAATAAACAATCTTCTCGTAAAGGATCCTCTAGGAATGAGTGACCATAACATGGTTCAATTGAAGGGTGAGAAAGTTGGATCTCAAACCAATGTCCGAAGCTTAAATGAAGGAGACTACAAAGGTATGAAGGCAGAGTTGGCTAAAGTGGACTGGGAAAATAGATTAAAGTGTGGGACGGTTGATGAGCAGTGGCAGACATTTAAGGTGATATTTTATAACTCTCAACAAAAATATATCCCAATAAAAAGGAAAGACTGTAAGAGAAGGGATAACCATCTATGGCTAACTAATGAAATAAGGGATGATATCAAATTGAGAATAAGGGCATACAATGTGGCGAAGACTACTGAGATGCCAGAGGATTGAGAAACCTTTAAAAGCCAGCAAAGAAAGACTAAAAAAATAATAGAGAGGCAAGATAGATTATGAAAGTAAACCAGCACGAAATCTAAAAACAGATAAAAAGCAAAGTGGTCTCCTAGAGGATGAGACTGCGGAATTAATAATGGGGAACAGGGAAATGGCAGAGACGTTGAACAAATATTTTGTATCGGTCTTCACGGTAGAAGACACTAAAAACATCCCAACAGTGGATAATCAAGGGGCTATAGGGAGGGAGGGACTTAATACAATCGCGATCACTAAAGAAGTAATACTCCGTAAAATAATGGGACTAAAGACGGACAAGTCCCCTGGACCTGATGACTTGCATCCTACGGGCTTAAAATAAGTGGCTGCAGAGATAGTGGATGCATTGGATGTAATTTATCAAAATTCCCTGGATTCTGGGAAGGTCCCAGCGGATTGGAAAACCGCAAATGTAATGCCCCTATTTAAAAAAAGAGGCTGACAGAAAACAGGAAACTATAGCCTAACATTAGTTGTTGGGAGAATGCTGGAGTCCATTATTAAGGAAGCAGTAGTAGGACATTTGGAAAAGCATAATTCAATAAAGCAGAGTCAGCATGGTTTTATGAAAGGGAAATCGTGTTTGACAAATTTGCTAGAATTCTTTGTGGATGTAACGAGCAGGGTGGATAAGGGGGAACCAGTGGATGTGGTGTATTTGGATTTCCAGAAGGCATTCAATAAGGTGCCACATAAAAGGTTACTGCACAATATAAAAGTTCATGGCATTGGGGATAATATATTAGCATGGATAGAGGATTGGCTAACTAACAGAAAACAGGATAAACAGATAATTTTCCAGTTGGCAAACAGTAACTAGTGGGGTGCCACAGGGATCGATGCTGGAGCCTCAATTATTTACAATCTATATTAATGACTTGGATGAAGGGACCGAGTGTAATGTAGCCACGTTTGCTGATGATACAAAGATGGGTGAGAAAACAAATTGTGAGGAGGACACAGAAAATCTGCAAATATAGATAGGCTAAGTGAGTGGGCAAAAATTTGGCAGCTGGAGTACAATGTGGGAAAATGTGAGGTTATCCATTTTGGCAGAAAAAATAGAAAAGCAAATTATAATTTAAGTGGAGAAAAATTGCAAAGTGCTGCAGCACAGAGTGACTTAGGTGTCCTTGTGCACGAAACACAAAAAGTTAGTATGCAGGTACAGCAAGTAATCAGGAAGGCAAATGGAATGTTGGCCTTTATTGCAAGGGGGAATAGAGTATAAAAGCAGAGAAGTCCTGCTACAACTGTACAGGGTATTGGTGAGGTCACACCTGGAGTACTGCGTACAGTTTTGGTCTCTGTATTTAAGGAAGGATCTATTTGCATTGGAGGCTGTTCAGAGAAGGTTCACTAGGTTGATTCCGGAGATGAGGGGGTTGATTTATGAAGATAGGTTGATTTATGAAGATAGGTTGAGTTGGTTGGGCCTATACTCATTGGAATTCAGAAGAATGAGAGGTGATCTTATCGAAACATACAAGATAATGAGGGAGCTCGACAAGGTGGATGCAGAGAGGATATTTCCACTCATAGGGGAAATTGAAACTAAGGGGCACAGTCTCAGAATAAGGGGCCGCCCATTTAAAACTGAGATGAGGAAGAATTTCTTCTGAGGGTTGTAACTCTGTAGAATTCTCTGCTTCAGAGAGCTGTGGGGGCTGTGTTATTGAATATATTTAAGGTGGAGATAGACAGATTTTTGAGCGATAAGGGAATAAAGGGTTATGGGGAGCGGGCAGGTAAATGGAGCTGAGTCAATGATAAGATCAGCCACGATCTTATTGAATGGCGGAGCAGGCTCGAGGGTTCAAATGGCCTACGCCTGCTCCTATTTCTTAAGTTCTTATGTGTGGATGCTGTGTCTGTATCTGAATTACACATAAGAATGAGCAATCCTCTTGGAAAGAAATCCAGTTTAGTGAAAAATCAGGGGAAAGATCTGAAGAACCACATCAAAGGACTCTGTCCCCCTCCTCCCCCCACTCCCAAATTAGCAAGGGTCAATTGGAATAGTTCACTCATCCTCAACTTGAATTATTCACCCTATAATGCACAACATGAAATAAACCGCAGTACCCCATTAAGCCACAGAGAAGCAAGAGCCAGCACACTGACACAATTGAGAAATTACAAATGGGAATGGTATTTTAAATTAACATGAAGTTGTTTTGTGGTTTCAAGAACCACTGAGCTCACCGTTTAAAACTGTTCCCCAGTTTGACAAAGGCTATTTATCATCGGGAATTTATTTTTTGTTCCCTAACCCAGGGACACAGAGGCTAACTATAGTAGCCCCCAAGCAATGCCCACTGAGGTCAGCTCGCTCAACATAGACCAGAGTGCTTTTCTCCTCTGACTGGCTCCATGCCACAGCGGGTCGTCCATGTACAAATTGACCATCAGGGCAGCCTGATCATCGGGAATTTCTGGGCACAAGCCAAGAATTGTCATCGGAAACTAAGTCACCAATCTGATATATGAAAGATGGTCTCAGAGCTGTCTGTGTGCTATCATCTACACCTTTCGCGAGTCCCAAAAGCAGACTTTTTAAACAAAGCTTTTTATATCTGAAGGTGCCACTGGGGAAACCATCCACAATATATATTTTTTCTTCAGGTTACTGCAAATGCACACATCTGTCTCATATATACACTGGGAGTTGTACACACCTGTCTCATTTATAAAGTAGATGTTCACACCTGTCTCATTTGTAAACTAGGTGTATATACCTATCCCATTTATAAACTAGAAGTACACACTTGTCTCATTTATAAATTAGAAGTACACACTTGTCTGTCTCATTTATAAACTAGATGTACACACCTGTTTCATTTATAAACTAGATGTTCACACCTGTCTCATTTATAAACTATAGATGTACACACCAATCTCATTTAATAACTGGATGTACATACTTGTCTGATTTATAACCTAGATGTACACACCTGTCTCATTAATAAACTAGTAGTAAAAACTAGGATATGTACACACTTGTCTCGTTTATGAACTAGATGTATAAACTAGATGTACACACCTGACTCATATTTATAAACTAGTAGTAAAAACTAGGATATGTACACACCTGTCTCGTTTATGAACTAGATGTATACACCTGTCTCATTTATAACCTAGATGTACACACCTGTCTCATTTATATACTACTGATGTACACACCTGTCTCGTTTATAAACTAGCAGATAGACACACCTGTCTCATTTATATACGACTGATGTACACACCTGTCTCATTGATATACTATAGATGTACACACATGTCTCATTTATAAACTGGCACATGTACACACCTGTCTCATTGATAAACTAGCAGATGTACATAGCTGTCTCATTGGTAAAGAAGGAATTTTACACACCTGTCTCATTTATAAACTTGATGAGCACACGTAGATGTTCACATCTGTCTCATTTATAAAATCGATGTACTCACCTGTCTCATTTATAAACTGGCACATGTACACACCTGTCTCATTTAATAACTAGATGTACACACTTGTCTGATTTATAACCTAGATGTACACACCTATTTCATTTATAACCTAAATGTACACCTGTCTCATTTATGAACTAGCAGATGTACACACCTGTCTCATTTATAAACTAGTAGATGTATACACATGTCTCATTTATATAATTCTGATGTACACACCTGTCTCATTTATAAACTGGCAGATGTACACACCTGACTCATATTTATAAACTAGTAGTAAAAACAAGGATATGTACACACCTGTCTCATTTATGAACTAAATGTACACACCTGTCTCATTTATAAACTAGGAGAAGTAAACATCCTTCTCATTTATGAACTTGATGTTCCCCCAGTCTCATTAATAAACTAGATGTACACTCAGGTCTCATTTATAAACTAGTTGTTCTGCGCATCTGTCTCATTTATAAACGATGCACACAACTGTCTCATTTATATCTTACTAATCTACTCTCCTGTCTGATTTATAAACTAGATGTAAACACCTGTCTCATTTATAAACTAACTGATGTGCACACCTGACTCATTTATATACTACTGATGTACACACCTGTCTCATTTATATACAACTGATGTACACACCTGTCGATTTATATACTACTGATGTACACGCCTGTCTCATTGATATACTATTGATGTACACACCTGTCTCATTTATAAACTGAGATATACACATCTGTCGAATTTATAAACTAGGAGATGTACACACCTGTCTCATTTATATACTACTGATGTACACACCTGTCTCATTTATATACTACTGATGAGATGTACACACCTGTCTCCTTTATAAACTGAGATGTACACATCTATCAAATTTATGAACTAGCTGATGTACACACCTGTCTCATTTATATACTACTAATGTACACACCTGCCTCATTTATAAACTAGCAGATGTATACACCTGTCTCATTTATAACCTAGATGTACACACCTGTCTCATTTATATGACTGATATACACACCTGTCTCATTTATAACCTAGATGTACACACCTGTCTGATTTATAAACTAGATGTGTACGCCTGTCTCATTTATAACCTAGATGTACACACCTGTCTCATTTATAAACTAGCAGATGTGCACACCTGTCTCATTTATAACCTACATGTACACACTTGTCTCATTTATATATCACTGATATACACACCTATCTCATTTATAACCTAAATATATGCACCTGTCTCATTTATAAACTAGATGTGCACACCTTTCTCACTTATAAACTGGCAGATGTGTACATCAGTCTCATTTATATTTTACTGATGTACACACCTGTCTCATTTATAAACTAGATGTACTCACCTGTCTCATTTATATATGACTGATATACACACCTAACTCATTTATAACCTAAATATATGCACCTGTCTCATTTATAAACTAGATGTGCACACCTTTCTCACTTATAAACTGGCAATGTGTACACCTGTCTCATTTATATTTTACTGATGTACACACCTGTCTCATTTATAAACTAGATGTACACACCTGTTTCACTTATAACCTAGATGTGCACAGCTGTCTCACTTATAAACGAGCAGATATACACAACTGTCTCATTTATAACCTAGATGCACACATCTGTATAATTTATATATGACTGATATATGCACCTGTCTCATTTATAAACTGGATGTACACACCTGTCTGATTTATAAATTAGATGTGCACACCTGTCTGATTTATATACTAGATGTGCACACCTGTCTGATTTATATACTAGATGTGCACACATGTCTCACTTATAAACTGGCAGATGTACACACCTGTCTCATTTACATTGTACTGATATACATATCTGTCTCATTTATAAACTAGATGTACACACCTGTCTGATTTATAAACTAGCAGAAGTGCACACCTGGCTCATTTATAAACCGGCACATGTAGACACCTGTCTCATTGATAAACTAGATGTACACACCTGTCTCATTGGTAAACTAGGGCTAGATTTTCCATTATTTATGCATGCATAACATTCACTTAACATCCATTTTACTGCTGAAATCAGGAGTAACATCCAGATATAGCCCATTTAGCCACAAAATGGAAACTGACGCCCATTTCTCGGACATTTATCGCTGAGCGTTACTTTCGCCATGTACATAACGCCGTGCAAAAATAATACCGACCTCCCACTTTTTTGGGGCGTAATCTTCAGAATGGGTGAAACAAACGCCCATAATATCGCCCAGCATTACTTTCGGCATGTCATTAACACCGAGATTCAATAATATCAACTGCCCACTTTTTTTTGTCGTAAAGATCAAATTTACCAAAACTAACGCCCAGTATATCGCCCAGTGTCACTTTCACCACCTCGCACACATCTTGCCCACTATATCGCTCACCCAAAACACCGCTCTGAAACAGTGGAACTGTTCTGAACTAATCACAACGATGTGGGTGCCATTTTTCAAATCACAGGTCGCTTCTTTGAAAAGGCTGCTTAAAATTCGGGGGAACTTGAATTGACTCTGGAGTTCTTCTCAGTTGAAGTGACCATCTCAACAGACATCTTCTCAGACTCTGGATGATAAAATTTTACTGCAGGTGTCTTTTAGTGTTGAAATTATTGCCTCTGATCAATCAGTATTATACTTTAATTGGAATGAAGCCAGCCATTTCTCAGCCTGAATCGATTAATTCGCAGATGCTGCAGAGTGCAAATGGCACGTCTAATGCACACCATTATGTGCCCAATCTAAGACATGCCAGAATGAGGAGGAGGTCCAGACCATACACACCCCGCACTTAGAGGGAGAAGAGGTCTTACCTCGACGTGTCCAAGAACAGCTGCCTTCGGAGACTGCGCTTCCACAAAGTGATGATCACTGAAATATGCCAGCTCATCAGGGCAGACCTGCAGCCTGCCATCACCTTCAGGACATCACTCTCCGTTGAGGTCAAGGTCACCGCGGCACTGTTGTTCTACGCATCCGGTTCCTTTTGGGCCTCCGCGCTCGACATTTCCCCTCTTCTCACCATGCCACACATCGTTACATTAGACAGGTCACAGAGGCCCTGTACGCGCGTGTGGACTTTATCAGCTTCCCCATGACCACGGAGGCTCAGACTGACAGGGCTGGAGCATTCTACCGCATTGCGAAGTTCCTCAAGGTGCAGGGAGCAAAACAGTGTACTCACATCGCCATGCAGGCACCTTCTCAGGATCCAGAGCTTTTTCACAACAGAAAAGGATTTTACTCCCTGAAGGTCCAACTAGTTGACCACAACCAGATAATAATGGCAGTGAATGCCAAATGTCTGGGCAGCTTCAATGAGGCTCACATCCTGCATGAGAGCGCTGTCTCTGACATGTTTAACAGTCAGATACAAGGATAATGCTGGATGCTTGGTGACAACTGAGCCTAGCCACCTGGCTGATGACCCCCGTCCAACCTGCGTGACACCACACCGAGGCCGAGAAGCGATACAATGAGAACCACAGAGCCACATGCAATGTAGTCCAGAAAATAATTAGTGTGCTTAAGCAGCGCTTTAGATGCCTGGAGCACTCAGGAGGATAGCTACAATACAACCCTGAGCAAGTAGCTCAATTCATGGTTGTGTGCTCCATGCTGCACAACCTGGCTATCAGGAGGGGACAAGAATTGCTGGAAGGGACTGATGGTCCACCTCAGGAGAGAGAGGAAGAGGAGGATGACGGGCTGGACCTCGGGCCAGACAATCAGGCTGACTACGCAACCATGCCCACGCCTCCTCCAGACCGCAATGAAGGGCCCGTGGTGGCTACATAGCTGCAAGACTCTTACGTCAGGAGCTCATAAATGAGTGATTTGCCTGAAAGAACGTTGCTGTAATTTACAAAGCTGACACACTGCTGTGCGTGTGCTGCTCAGACATCAAAGGTGGGCATCACCTTGGTGCCAGTTAAAGTTTAAGTTGATTCAAGTTAAGTTTAATTTTACCCTTTCATGTTAGGGAATCACTAGTGCGTAATGGCCCAGCTATCTGAGACAATGCGCAACAAAGTTATGTTGAATAAAAAACATTTTATACGACCATTGGTCTGAAATCATAAGTATTACGGGCAAAAACACCCCACCCCCACCCCATTTTTTTCGACCATTGACATCAATCAAATGGTCAACATGTCCAGCAACATAGAACACAAATGCAAAGCAAGAGGGCGGCCCCTTCTCCTCATACATTACAACAAATTGCATACACTGAGATGGAGATATAACACAGCCATCACCTGCGGACATGTAGCTCAGTTTCCTTCCCCCCTCCCCTTCTTCTCCCCACATTTACCCCTTCCCCTCCTCGCTCCAAGCCGCCTGGCCGATGAGCTCCTCAGGCGGTGCCTCATTGGGGGGGATGAAGGCAGAGGCGGTGGTTGCACGGGTACGGGAGTGGGGGGTGCCGAGGTGGGAACATTCTCTAATCCAGAAGCGGGATCTTGGTCCTGCCTCTCATGTCATTAACACTGGTGGTACGGAACCTAGGGATGGAGTGCCACTCTCTGGGACCACTGGGAGGCCTGTGCCAGCTATCGCCTCCAGTGCCTCCGTCATCCGCGGAACATACTGAATCATGGTGCCGGAGATGGTGGCCAGCTGTCGGGATATGCCCCCCAATGCATTGAGGATCTGGTCACCAATGTCTACAGTTCTCCTGGACAACTTAACCATCTCTCCACTCTCATCTAGCGCTCATGGACCAGGCCTGGCGCATCCACGAAAACTCCACGGACTGGCACGGTCCTGGGGACAAATGGGTGCCCTGTTGTGAGGTGCTTGGGACCAGTACCTCCAGAGTGGAGGCAGGAATTGCCGGAGGAGCACTAGATGGCCTTGGGGTGCAATGCCTTCTGGCGCCTGGCGATGCAGATTCCTTGAAGTCGGCGCTCTCATCCGTAGAGAACAGACCCAGCGGATTGGCAGGTGAGAATCGGAGCTCCTCAGCATCAGATGTAGGATCATCCGGCGAGTCGGGCCCCGCACCACCACCTTCTGGCCTCTGTCGTCTTGCCTTGGGCCGCGCTGCTGGTTGAGCTGCAAAACACAAATGAGATTATTAGGGTCACAAAGTGAGTCCAGCGCTACACACAGCATATGCACGACAAAAGCACCACCGCTATCAAAATCATCACAGACATCACATTTCATGACCATCATTGCAATGATTTTCATTAGGCCAGCATTATTTCTATGGCAATTTTAGAAACCATCTATCATATATTATTTTTCGGATATGAGTGGGTGTGGTGTCAATTGAATTTAGATCATGCAATGGTGTATACTTTACTCACATGGCATCATTTCAGGGTCTGCAGCTACTTGCGTGGCCGTCCGGGTGTGCCTCCCCACGAGTGTGAGCATCCGCTCCTCGATGTCAGTGATGTGACTAGTGGCCCCCCACCCGTTCGCCTCTGCGCGGACCTAATCGTCGATAACTTCTTCTGTAAAAGGTAACAGGATGACATGGCATGAGATCATTGCGTGATATCATTTCTAGGTACTGTCACAGAGACTGATACAACACATAACCGACAGATGTAATCATTATGTGACATGATTATTATGATAATTAGCATTCTTTACCCAAAGACATACACCATGAATGCAGGCTTTGAATACAACATTCCCGGTAAAAGTCTGATTATAGTCACTCATGACTCTTACAAATCAAATTATATAAATATATAAGTACATGTAAATAAATGTAATACTTATTCTTGCGGATCCAACAAGGTTGTTCCATCGCTTGCGGCATTGGTTGCCCTCACGCACCTGATTGGTCGCCGATGAGACCACCTCTGCTATCTCGGCCCATATCTTCTGGTAGGCCTTTGGAGCGGGCTTCCCACACTCTCACTGGGTCAAATCATCCCAGCGTAACTCAACAGGAGGGAGGCATTTGCCTTGTCCGAGAACCTCCTCGCTCTTTTGCGCCTTCCAATGTGCTCCTCTCCCAGCTCACTGCTCTCACCAGCGTCAGTCTCCACAGCGTGCTGTGTCGCCTCCTCCTCTCCCTCCATTATAGACACCAAATTTGGGTAAATATCTGGCTGGTAATAGCTAATTTTTATTTCCCAATTTGCTATAAAGCTTGAAACTCTCCCTCCTTCCTCCCAAAGCAGCCACACCACACCCACATACGCCTTCACTCTCTCTCTCAGCTCCCTCTCTGTCTCCTCTTATGCGCATGTCATGATGACCCTTGACTTAAATCGCGGGAATCGAGCGTTGCCATGCCATTGCTAAGGACGGCGACACTTTACGGCAGAAGGTCAGAGAGATTTAATGCTACTGCCCATTTCAGATCACTCACGGTAACACACAATTGCAAAAATGGAAACTAGGGGCTTTGAGAATGGGCAACAAGCTGGTAATCTGAAAACCCATTTTTACCACTCTGGAAATAACGCTCATTTTTGGGCGATCTGCACAAAAGTGTAAAATCTAACCCTAGGAGTTTTACACACCTGTCTCATTTATAAACGAGATGTGCACACCTGTCTCATTGATAAACTAGGAGATATACACACCTGTCTCATTTATATACTGCGGATGTACACACCTGTTTCATTGACAAACTACAGATGTATACACCTTTCTCATTTATAAACTAGCAAATGTACACACTTGTATCAGTTTTGAATTATCAGTTGTACACACAATCTACTTTTTACACTTGGAGACATGCATAACCATCTGATTTCTAAGTTAATAGATGTGCATACCTCTCTAATTTTAAATTAGTGGAAATGAACATCTGTCTGGTTCATAAGAAAGAGTTTCTGTTCTCATTCTTGATTATACGTGACCTGTAGCATTGCCAGGGGAATGCGATGAATTGTTCAATATTGCTAGTAAAGGTGCATTGCTAACCCTTCAGGATAACTCAAGCTTATCTCTTAAAGGGTGAGATTGAAACCTTTGTGTGGATTGTTTACTGTAAGTGTATCCCTAGTGAACACATTTCCCACGTTTTAAATGGGCAGATCGGACCAGACATCTGGATATGGATGGTCGCTCTTGGTTTGCTTGGCAGGAGATGTGGCATTGCAATCACTTTTATTCAGTTCTGTGATGATCAATTTTAAAAGTCACTACAAATTGAATCGATCCTAATCAGCAGTGAATTGTTCTTCTCGTTGCCTTCCCTGCTAATATGTGAGACCATTGAAAATCTAAACATTGTCACCACAGTGAACCTGATTGTTTGCAGTTTGGAGCGTAATGTTTCTGAAATCCTCTGAAACAAAGCATTGTCATATTGACAGAGAGGGGACATGCAGGCACAGGTGCTAGTGTGGAGATACTAATTTGTTCACTTACAAACAGCTGGTTACTAATGTGTGTTAGTCATATTCAGATAGAAGAGTAAATGAAATACCAGATGTTCATCAACTGAACGATATCTAAACGTGTTTTACTATTACTCTAGATATGCTAGAACTTAATTGTTTAGCATATTATAGCCTCAAATAACGCAAGAAAAAAACAGCTGCTTTTATTACCAGTATGGGAGTACAATGTAATTTTTTAGCAACGGAAATATTAATTTATCTAAATGTTCCCTGACATCACCCTTGTATTGCTGAGTATCAATCTCACTCAAATGTAATCTGAAAAAAAACATCACAAATGTATCTATATAATGCTCCTGTTACAGATGCAGACACAATTATCACTGATTTTTCAAGAGGAATGACATCCAAACACCCATTTGAATGTGTAAAGGTTTACATGCTTGATAAATGGATTGTGAGTATTTGGCCTAAGGCACACTTCAAACAGCATACTTCTACTGAAATCAATGGGGGAGAAATTGGGTTGCTTTGCGCCTCCCATTAGTGCCCCCGGGGTTTGTGACAGGGCATGGTGAGAACAGCGCCTCCCGCTAAATTAGACGGGAGTTTTGCGGCGGTGGTAAGACATTGCACCCCGCTCTGCTGCGTCTGACGATGCTGACATCATCACCGAGTGCAGCGCCCTGGAACAAAAATTGCCTGTCGCCCCCTGGTTGTTTGCCTGGCGTGATAACGACAGCTTCAGCAGTCGGGCTTCAGTCAGATGTCGGCTGCAAGAGCGCTTGTTAAAGGCGCCAGCATCCAGTTTATTTGGTCGGCCAATAATGGTTCCTTCTTAGTATGACATAGGCAGACAGGAGTTGTGACTGATTGGAGTGATTTGCAGTTGAAGTAGTATTTTGCCTCATAAAGATTTGTGACTTTCATTGAGTGCAGATTTGAAAGTCCAACATTAATATCATTTCAGGGGGGCTGTGCTGCCATTGGACTTCGCCCTCCAGCGTCACCATCGTAGGCAACTGAGGCACAGAGAAAGACTGAAAAATGTGGCCAGTGGGAGGAGACCCAACAGGGCTTTCAATAGGAGGCCTTATCCTCCCAGGTATTCCGGCAGCAGTTCTCCTATATTAATTTCACTGAGGAACAATGTGTTCGAAGGCTGCGCTTCAACAAAGATTTGGTCACAGAGCTCTGCCACCTCCTGCAACCAGACATTGTGCCTCAGACCAGGGTGAGGACGGCTCTCTCAGTGGCAGTCAAGGTCACCATCGTGCTCAATTTCTATGCCAGCGGATCTTTCCCGTGTGCAACAGGAGATATCTCCCAGTTTGCCGTCCATTGCTGCATCCGTGAGGTCACAGATGCTCTCTACAGAAGGAGGAGGGATTACATTTCCTTCCCCATCACCAGACAGAAGCAGCACGGGTGACATGTGGCTTTGCCAGGATAGTGGGATTCCCCATGGTGCAGGGCGGCATTGACTGCACCCACGTCGCTTTGCGGGCACTGCATAACAATCTGAGATATTCCGGAATCACAAAGGCTACCACTCACTGTGCAGTTGGTGTGAGACCACACACAGCGAATCCTCACCTTCAATGCCCGCTATCCTGGCAGCAGCCATGATGCCTTCATCCTGTGCCAGACAGGTGTGCCAGCTCTGTTCCAGCCATTACATCAAGCTCGTGGCTGGCTGCTGAAGACAAGTGCAATCCGTTCTCCACATGGCTCATGACTCCCCTCTGTAACCCTAAAACTCCTGCCTAGCACTCATTTAATGAGAGCCATGCCGCCACTGTGAACATCATTGAGCAGACTATCGGAGTGCTGAAGCATCGGTTGCGTTGCCTTGACCGCTCCAGTACTCGCCTGAGCTGGTGTCCCTATTCATCATCGTCTGCTGCATGCTGCACAACCTAGCCATAATGGGGGTACAGCCATTGCCACCAGGCATAGCTCCACCATCTCAGGAGGAGAAGGACAACCATAAGGATGAGTAACAGGAACAGAGGCGACGGAGGAGGCAGACACTCAATCAGCCTTCTGCAAGGAAGGTCTGCGACCATCTCATCAGTTCCAATAAATTCCAGGTCACTTCTCGATTGCTCTGCATGTCCCCATCATTACATCAATTTCCCATTCCATACCACACCCCCAAAACTGAAATGAGAGACAGCACCAAATACGCAACATTCCAATTAAAATTTCAGCCGGAAACATTAACCACATATATGCACAACAATTACATTCGCCCTTGTGCAAAACCTTATATCCTCTCTTAACACTGCCTTTACCTATTCTACTGCTCCTATGTAGTGTTTCCCCAGTGGCTGCAGCAGGGCTGGTGGAAGGCTGCTGTGTGTCAGGGCCAGAGACTACAGATGGCCTTGCAGGACTGGAAGGCCCAACTGCAGACTGCACCACTTCAGGCTGGGCGGCGACAGTCTGGAGTGGCTAGATGACAGGCAGCGACAAATGCAATGGCGGAGTAGCAGTGGTGGGATCAAGAATACTGTCATTCTGAGAGTCGGGTTCCTGCTCCACTGACCCACTGCCACTCTTCCGGGCAGCACCTCAGCATCCCCACCAATCTGCTGGAGCACAGATTGGTGGCCTGCTGCGACACCGTGAGATCTCCGGTCAACTGTGGTGGACCCAGCAACACTTGCAGAAGTCAGAGCATGCTTGGCATCCAGCAGAGACTGCATGAGAGCAGTCTGAGCTTCGATGCCAGCAACCATTGTCTGCATTACAGCACTAAGGCATTGCGTTGCTTCCACCTGTGCTGCAATGGAAGCTGCCACATCACCCGTGACACATGTCATGAGGTCTGGGTTGCCACGGTCTCCCTGGTAGTCTACCATCATCTGCATACTGGAAATGATGGGCTACATGCTGTGCACAGAGCTCTGTGCATTGTTGGACGTGGACTGCTCCATGCTCCTTACCATTGCTGACAGGCTCTTGGGCACCCTTGCCATTGCACCTATCATCTCGGAGTGCATGACCCATCACCCTTGTGAACGTCTCCCCATCGAGGTCCTCATCTTAGTCCTGTGCAGCAGAACTCGCGCATGAACTCTCCCTCTGGGAAGCTGGCTCCCGAGGTACTCTTTCCCCTTGGTCTTCCTGAAGCCCATTCATCTGCGGTGCATCACCCAGTGCAGACCCTTCTACTAAATTTGCCTCTAACGATCATGTAGTGCCAGTCTCTGAGCTGGTGCCTGCGAGTGAGAGATGCAGTGATGTGGTGCTTCGGTCGTCCTCCTCTTCTCCTTCGTCACTGTCATGGGGGAGAGTCTCCGGTACAGGCTGCTCATCTGCTGGCTGGTTATCTGAAAGCATAAATGGCACAAGACTCGCATTAAGGTGAGGGCAGGGGGGCAGGAATGGAGCAAGATATGCAGATAGTATCAGGAGCTGGAAAGTGATAAAGCCTTATGGTGTAAAGGGGAAATGGGATGAGAAAAGGAGAGGGGTTGAAGATACTGTTGTTACCCCCAGGTCTGAGAGCTGCTGCAGCTGAGGTTCATCCCTGCCTGTCTTCTACTGCTCCCTCCTATTGTGTTCCATCTTGGCCTGCAAAAGAAAGGAATGTGTGTGAGTCAGAGTCCAGCTATGTATGCGGGAGATGCCTGCCATCGTTGCATAGCTGTGAATGTCGGCAAGGCGTAAGATGCGGATGTGAGTTTGAGTAGGTGCAGATGTTTGGTGGATGAGTGGTGCTATGCGCAGTGTGCACAGACAAAGGTTCAGATGCTGCTATGTGGGACCTGTTGATGCATGTACTCACCTTGACCACCCAACTGAGGTCATTGGATTTTTCCGAGACTGTGTCAGGCTGCGTTGCATGACGCTACTGGCCAAGACCTCCTCTGCCACTTCCCTCCACATGCCCTGAAGATATGGGGTAATTGGCCTCCTCCCACTGGCTGGGAACAGGGCTTCTCTCCTTTGCTCCACTGCTCCCACCAATGCCTCCAATGCGACATCTGTGAACCGACGAGCTCACTCCCTGGGATTGGGATTGGGAGCAGCCATTGTTGTGAGGTGATTCACTTGCTCACAGGTCACCTTCAGTTCCAGGAATGCTGAAAATGATCAGCCGCACATTGATATAACCTTCCCTTTAAGAGCTGGAATGAGCCAGTGTGAAGCATTGAAGGACGATTGCTGAATGCAAGTCACCTGAATTTCGATAGTGCTCTGGTGGTAGTGCCCCTGTAGCGCTCCACTGAGGTCATTAGCATTTGATTTACCATCCCCTTACTTCTTGGGGGCTGCTAAAACCCAATTTAGAAGCAGCTCAGAATTCTTAGTGCCTGGCGCTAAATTTTCAAACTGTCAAAAGTTAACGCCCTAAATGGGTCGCTACTGAATTTCTCCCCCAAAGTTATTTAAAATGCACCACCAAATTTTGCACTGAGCTAAGGAAAGACAGAATTGTCAACTCTGAATATGTTTTTAACAAGTTTGTGCTGAGAGAAATAAATACACACAAGTTTGCCTTTTAAAATCCAACCCTGAACAAATGTAAGTTTAATGTCAGGCATTCTATTAGTTCAGGAGTTGTAGAACATGGAATGTGTGAACCAGACTTCTCCAGCTCCATGGGAGATGCCATACCAGAGTGTTAAAGCATTTCTCCCAGGATGGTGATGAATCAGATCAGTCTAAAATGATTTTTAAAATAATTTTCCGAACCCAATTTTCTCCCTTCCTCTCCTGAAATCACTGACTGAAACTCTTAATAACTCGCCCAAAAAGCCTTTTGCTATGTGGGAATCCATGAGAGTTGGGCAGCTATTTGACCGTGGCAGGCATTGCGGCCAAGCCTGACCTGATGTGCACATACACGCATACACTTTTTTTTGCAGCGCTCAGTCACCGCACAGCAATCAGAAGTGGGGACCCTGGCTGATGTTCCCTCCCAATGGTCGTTTTTTACCTCTCTTGATCAAGAGCAGCTACCTCAGCACAGGCTAGGAAATCAAACCTGGGGCCTTCCTACTCCTATTGGCTCTGTTCCCCCGCCAGGCAGTGCAGTAGCAAAACATTCCACTTTCATACTTGACCAAGAGAGAAGGCCAGACGGTCCAATCTCCGCACCGATTCTCCACTGTTACCTGATTCAGCTTCCTTCTGTTCTCTCCAGTGAATTAACTCTCTTCAAAGTGTTACCTTTACTTTGTAGAAAACATCAATTAACCTTTGGGGAATGCTTGTCAGTAAGACTCTAACCTGGAAAAAGTATTAGCCCAGAAAATTAGAACTATTTCCACTTAGGAATTAGTGCAATCTGAAAAATGTAATTTATATTGCAAAAGTTAATCTGAAATTAATTTAAATGGGCACATAGACCTGAGCAGACTGTAGTAATATTTTTTAATTAGCGATAATGGCTGCTGTTAATTTGCTTGCTCTCTGTGCAGCCATCGTGACTGCTGCTTTCCTTAAAGCTGCACTTCACCATGATACAGGTTCAACTTGCACATGGACTGAAAATGGCTGGCCCGGATTTTGCGGTAGAAATAACGGTGAAGCTATCAGCACTCATTGGGCCAAAAATCAAATACAATGTGCGCACGCACCCATAGTGGCCCTACAAGTGGCGGTTCTCGGAGTGTATGCACATGTGCCGAAATCCAGCACTTGCGAACTGTCAACATTTCTTTTGACAGTTCCAACGCATTCCCGGGAGAAGGGCCTTCGCAGGTGAAGAATTGGGCTATTTGCCCAACTCTTGCCCAGCGAATGTCCTTCAAACTCTTATGCCTGGTAAAAGCAGACGTAGGGCTGGATTTTGCCAGTGTAAGAGTTTTAAAAGATAGAAAAATAAAATGTTATCAATTTTTATATTTAAAAACTCTGTCCATTAAAATAAGTTTATTTCTATTTCTAGTAAAACGTATTAAAAAAAAAATTAAAAAAAATTTTTTTTTGTCTAAAACATTTGATTAAATCCAATTTCAAGTAATGTTAAATATGTGAAGTGTTTTTCTTCTTTATTTAAAATGTTTGTGTTTTTGGGGGTATCCCCATTCAAAGTAATAGTGATCTCCGTACAAACAGAACTCACCATTACTGTGAATGGGGATACGCAATTTTCATTGGTTGGTCCGGCCCTTGTGATCCCAGGCTGCACATATGCTCCTGGAATAAGTGGGCCCCGATGCTGGTCTGCGCAGCTAGGCCTCGGACCGCAAATCTACGTTCCTCCGGGATCACCAGGTATTTTCGTAAAAGATTTTTCGGTCAGAGGCATCCGCCCACGGGAAGCCTCCGACCGCAATATTTGGTCCATTTTAATTAAGGAGTAAATTGGACAGTAACTTTCAGCATCCGCTCATGTGCAGTTAAACGTGGAAATCAAGAAGTTGCTGTCTGAGATGCCCTGCTTCTCCAGAAGCTCCGCTATACCGAGAGATTCACAATTAAAACACATGAAGGGCGTTAAGTTATGATACTTACCTACTAGATACCCACTAAACATGCCAGAAATATTTAATGGCATGATACGTATTAATTACTACTAAATAACCTCTCTGGCACTGAAAATTTACTTTTACAGGTGTGGCATCTCATTCCTTCAGATTTTAATTATTGTTGGAGATTTTGGAAAATTAAAAATTAAAATAATTTTCTGTCCCTTCTATCTATCTATCTTTCTTAATCCCATCTTTCTTTCCCACTCTTTATTTTGCTTTCTGTACATGATTTTACATTGAATTAAGTATTCTCACTGACACTTCCTGGTTTGGACTCTGCGTGGCTCACTGAGGATTCTGCAATCTGATAGGTTGAAGAGATACACTGTTGCTTTGCCTGTTCACACAGGTCCCAGATCCCCTGTAGAGAGCGCAGTACTTACATGGATCTCGAATCACAGCAAGTTGCTACACAAAAGCCCACTAAGAGTCTGTTGGTAGCTGTAAGCGTAATGAACAGTGAGCGCTGTTCCGACATTGGCAAAACCCTGGCCAATGTCTTTTAAAATGTAATCTGGAAGTTGTTGCTTATTTAGATGTAAACATAAGTGGGGTCTCAGTTTAAATCAAACCAGCTACACTGTCACTTCTCAGGTAGTATTTTCTGGGGCCACAATTGATGTACTTATCATTTTGATTGTGCTCCACGTGTGTTGTAACATTGTGGAGCAGGACAGAAGTGCGAGAAAATGCAAAACTTCAGATCATTAATTGAACATGACTTTGTTGGAAGAAATAGTGGCATTTGGGGGGAAACAGTCACACTGAGACAAAAAAAACACCATGAAAACCAGAAATATAAATCAAAAAATGAAAGTAACTGCAACATCAAAAGAAATAGAAAATAGCAAGGAAAGGGTTAGTCAGCTCATTATCCAATCTCTATGGCAACGCAGGGCTAATTGTCACAGTGGTAGCTGTTCATTAGTTAAAGGCATTAAAATGTTCAGCGCACAGCTAGTGCCTCACATAACTTAATCTTTATGATGAAAATATCTTTTTGGAGGTTTGCCTTGGGGCCAAGTGGAAGGCTGCAATCGAAGGTTTGTTGAGAATGATTGCCGCTTGATATAAAATGGTCTTTCTGAATATTAGACTTTATTACATCTGTCACAGTGATTGGTGGAATAGGAAATGTGTAGGGCTATATGCGAGGGGGTGGCACCCATACTCCCACTTTGGTCCATTACAATGTGTAGCAGAAGCTGAAGCGCTTCTCGTTGCTATTGGTAACGGGTGCACAAAGCAGTTTTGATGCTCCTTCTCCTCATTTCCTTTGATTCATTTGCTCATTATCCTACTGAGGGTTCCCGTGCTGTGAACATTCACAAAGACACAATTCCCTGGAGCTCCTCTGGTGGTTTAGTAGGTAACTGCAATTCATGATGTGGCACCCAGCCAGACAACCCAGGAGAACCCCATACCTGCTCTCTTTCTCTCTTTCTCTCTTTCTCTCTTTCACTCTGTCACTCTCTCACTCTCTCACTCTCACTCTCCCACTCTCCCACTCGCTCTCTCCCTCTCGCTCACTCTCTTGTGCTCAATATCACTCTCTCTCGCTCTCTTGCTCTTTCTCGCGCTCTCACTCTCTCCCTCTCACTCTCTTTCTGTCTCGCTCTCTCACTCATTCTCTCGCTCACCCTCTTGTTCTCTCAATCTCACTCTTTCTCTTGTGTTCTCATTCTCTCACTTTCTCACCCCTACTCTCACTTTCTCACTCACTCTCTCTTGCTCACTCTCACTTTCACTGTCGCACTCTCAATCACTTTCTCTATCGTGTTCTCACTGTCGCTCTCTCTCAGACTCTCATTCACTTTCACTTTCACTATTTCGCCCTCACTCTCACTATCACATTCATTTTCACTTTTTAACGCTTATTCTCACAGTGGCTCTCTCTTGCTTGAAATCTCTCTCTCATTCTCACGATCACTTTCACCTTCACTCTTTCGCTCTCTCTCTCTGTTCTCAATTTTTCACTCTAACTCTCACTCTCTCTTGTTCTAAATCTCTCTCTCACTTTTAACTATCACTTTCACTCTCCGCACTCTCACTCTCACACTCAGTCACTCCCTTGTTCTTTTACTCTCGCTAATTCTCGCATTCTCACTCATTTTCACTTTCTTGCTCTGTCTCACACTGTACTCTCACTCGCCCACTCTCACAGTCCCTCTCTCTCTTGCTCTCACTCTCACAATCATACTCTCTCACTCTCTATCTCACTCACTCTCTCATGCTCTCACTCTCACTCTCTCTCTCTCATTCTCAGTCTCTCCCTCTCTCACTCTTAATCTTTCGGTCTAGTCTCTCACATTCACTCTCTCAATCATTGGTATCAGTTGGAACTATAGTAGGAAAGCTACAATTTGCCTCAGTGCCATTGGGCTAGGGAGGGGGACCAATCGGCCTGGAGCTTTGTTCCTGATTACTGTCCAATAACCCTTACTGGAAAGCACATGCGACTAGACTTCTGTTGTGGAGGGGACTTGCTGTGATTGCCCTCCACAGTGCTGGCACTCCCACACAGAGATTGGATAGGCTGGGGTTGTTTTCTTTGGAACAGAGGGGGCTGAGGGAAGACTTTATTGAGGTGTATAAAATTATGAGGAGCCTAGAGAGGATGGATAGGAAGTACCTATTTCCCTTAGAAGAGAAGTCAACAACCAGGGGGCATAGATTTAAAGTGTTTGGTAGGAGGTTTAGAGGAGAAATGTTTTCATCCAGAGGGTGATGGGGGTCTGGAACTTACTGCCTGAAAAGGTGGTAGAGACAGAAACCCTCAGCACATTTAAAAAGTACCTAGATATGCACTTGAAGTGCCATAACTTACAAAGCTATGGACCAAGAGCTAGAAAGTGGGATTTGGCTGGATAGCTCTTTGTGGCCTGGCGCGGACACGATGGGCCGAAATGGCTTCCTTCTGTGCTAGAAATTTCTATGATTCTATGATTCTAAGAACCAGCTGAGGGAGGTATAGTAGGTTGGTCAGCATTGGTGAGGCCATATCCCACTGTGAGTGAGTCCTTCAGCAAGGCAGGGGTAAAAAAGTGGAGGGGCTACTGAAGAGTTATTTCCCAGGCAGGTTCCCCATGTACGCTTTCATCCAATTTAAACAAAGCCTGCTGCAAAAAATTATTCAGCTGAGATCAGTTGTGTGGATGCTCTGTGCCTCGTCCTTCAGAAACCACTGTATGCATCATTTGCCATCAGAGAGACAACCCTAGGTTTTTTTTCTCCTCCTGTCAAGTGCAGTGCTCCATTTTCAAATATGGGAAACTCTTTGATGTCAACTGAGGCCAGAGGGTTTAAGGCAACAGGCAGCTTTAATACTGTTGCTGAATTAGTTAAGAAGCCAGGAGAATAACAGTTGGCTTTCCAGTCACAGAAGATTTATTTTGAAGTATTATTAATTCAATCTTTAACTAAAGATACAATTGGATGAAAATCCATGCCTTGTTATTCGGTCTGACCCTGTTGGGTGAATGCAATACAAATGACTTGATGTAAACAGCTATCCATTTAAAATTTCAATCTTTTAAACATGGCGATAGATGGATATGTCTTTTCAATTACTGAACATGTTCAGCAAGTGCAGTGGCCTGCAGTTCGATCACCTTTTTAATACACAATGTGATCTACTGTATATTGAGAGCCTTAGAAAAGTATTCGCACGTGGCAAGCTGAAGTATTTCTTTAGGAGCCAGTTTGTATGCACAACCTCTCGTTTCTTGTACAGAACAAGATGCCCATTATATGCCCAGGAGTCATGGCTCCTAGGGTGGGATCCATGTGGATGAAATCTGGATGGTGAACATTAATATTACAGCTGAGAAATTATGTGATTGGGAATACAGGGAAAGCAGGGCTTTTGTTCTGCGTCAGGTAGTGAACATGTCTTTAGATACAGTAAATGTAGCTGGAATAAAACAGTCTTCCTTTGTCTCTCTGACAGGCTACTATTTCGATGAAATGTTAGTGCAGACTGGGGGAAGGAGACAAGTTGATTATCTGTAATGGCTGATGCATCAGGGGACTGCGGAAGAGGAGGAGAGCTAATTAATACCTGTGACGTGAAAAGCTATTTTTTGGCATAAAGGTACTGCCATTGTGTTTCATTTTCAATTCGGTCTTCAATAACAACAACAACAACAACTTACATTTATATCGCGCCTCCAATGTAGTAAAATGTCCCACAGTGCCTCACAGCAGTGATTATCAAACACAATTTGACACTGAGTCACATTAGGAGATATTAGGGCAGATGACCAAAAGCTTGGTCAAAGAGATAGGTTTTAAGGAGCGTCTTAAAGAAGGAAAGAGAGATGGAGAGGTTTATTGAGAGAATTGCAGAGCTTAGGGCCTCGGCAACTGAAGGAGAAGCACCACCTTCACCAATGGTGGAGCGATTAATATCAGGGATCATGGCTGGCAGGGGGCGGCATTGTAGGGCTAGAGGAGGTTACAGAGTTGGGAGGGGCGAGGCCATGGAGGGATTTGAATACAAGGATAAGAATTCTAAAATCGAGGCGTTGCTGGACCGGAACCCAATATAGGTCAGCGAGCACAGGTATGACAGCTAAATGGGACTTGGTGCGAGTTAGAATACGAGCAGCAGAGTAATGGATGAGCTCAACTTTACAGAGATTAGAACATGGGAGGCCAGTCAGGAGAGTATTGCAATAGTCAAATCTAGAGGTAACAAAAGCATGGATGGGGGATTGAGAAGCAGATAAGCTGAGGCAAGGGCGGAGATGGGCAGTGTTATAGATTTTACATCTTCAGTTTTGTTTCAGTTTCTGGAAGAGACACTCAGACTCTCTCTGGCAGTGATATGGCCTTAGCCCCAACACACGGTGCAGTGGGAAGTCTGTAACTGATTGCTTCCTCCAATGGCCTTGGAGATTATTAAACCGTCTAAGAAACTAGTTCTGACGAAGACAACTTTAAAGCTTCTGTGAACTGATTAGTTCTTGTTTTCTAAGTATTTTTACCATCAGCATCTTGCAATGTTTTTCCACGTATTCTTCGTAACTGTTTGACTTGTAAATAGATCTCTGACAGATTTAGCTTGAACTCAGTTGTTCGGGTAATATGATATTTACCACCTTTCAGAGTAAGCAGGACAATATAATGGGCATCCTGCATTGTCTCCTATGTCGCACCAAGGGGTTTGTTCATCTTGTAGCACGCTGACCCATTCGCAGCACAGATAAGGATGCAGGTTTAGCTCATGAGTCATTGGTCTGATTACGGAAACTGCCTTCTGTGAGCCAAAGTTAATTACTTGATTATAAAAGCCAGAATCTCAACGGGAAGTTTAAGTACAGAGAACAATTACAATGATAACTCTTATTTCCGAATTGGTGTAAAAGCCTGATGGTTTTATTCTGAGAATAAGTATTTTTGTACTTTAGCTATGACATTACAGTGGCCATAAAAGTATCAATATCCTTTGACTTGAGAAGATATTTAGTGAAATAGATATATTTTGCTATGGTACATGCCATAAACCTATTATATATTACAATCAATGTCAAAATACATGGAAAACTCCAATGCCAGGCTCACTCTCTGACAAAATCCATTTTGAAAGTGTCAATGACAACCTGCAGTATCCAATATGCCTGCAGGGAGTGCAGTGATAAGGCTTACCAATGTAATTAAATGCTCTGCTTCTACTGTGCGTTTGAGCCAGCATTGCTGTGGCAGCTTCCCTAACACCTGACCTGATGTAGAGGTGTCTTTAATGTACCAGAGCAAGACCACTAAATGCAAAAGGGCAAAAGAAACAACCAAGCATATTGCAATGATAACTGGTTTGGCCTCGGGCGAGACAATATCATTGTGAACAGTTTTTAATGTGAACATACTAACTCATCTGTATTTGGGCCAGCCCCTCCCAACCAACTCTACTATGTCCTGCAAGAAATTTGCCCCAGTTCACTCTGTCCTAAATTCCCTGATCAGCGTTGCTCATTTGGAACCTGCTCTTAACCAATGCGGCTAAAGGTTTAGTTCACGGATTTTCCTTGTTCCTTGGTGTTATATATGTAAACTTGTATTTACTCTGTACAGCCACCAGAGGGTTCATCCCCTGGAGTCCCAAGGGATCCCATAATCCCTTGGGAGCACAGGTATTTAAGGAGGCCTCACACTCTGGAGAGGCACTCTGGAGACCTGCAATAAAAGACTAAGGTCACACTTTACTTTGAGCTCACAGTCTTCAGTCTGACTCTTTCTCCATACATAACACTTGGTCCCATTGCAATTTGGTGGAGCTGTCAAATCACGGGCCAACAAAACCAGTCTCTGATGCCACACTCTGTCTAATTATCAGTACAATTCTATTTCAATCCCCTGCTGACAGTCCTCTTGGGGAAACAGAAACCTCCATCCACTCACCGAGATTTTTCTTGTACCCCCCACCCCGTTCCCCCATCCCCCAACCCCGTCCCCCTCTGCCAAGGTGTGTTCCTGGAAACACAGATTCCCTTTCCCCGCAACCACCCCCTCACCGCTGCTGTGAATGTTCCAGAAGAAATTGTACTATTTTGAGGGGGACAGGGTGCAAGAACAAAGGGACCTGGGGGTGCATATTCACAAATCTTTGAAGGTGGTAGGGCAAGTTGATAAGGTGGTTAAGAAAGTGTACGGGACACTTAGCTTTGTAAATAGGGGCGTTGAATTCAAAAACAAGAAAGTCCTGCTAAACTTTTACAAATCACTGGTTAGGCCTCAGCTGTAGTATTGTGGACAATTCTGGGCAGCACACTTTAGGAAGGATGTCAAGGCCTTGGAGAGGGTACAGAGGATGTTTACCAGGATGATACCAGGGATGAAGGAGTTCAGTTACATGGAGAGACTGTAGAAGCTGGGATTGCTCTAATTAGAGCTGAGAAGGTACAGGGAGAGGTAATCTAAATTATGAGGGGTTTGATGGAGCAAGTAAGGAGAAATTATTTCCTCCGGCATGTGGGTCGGAAACCAGAGGTCATAGATTTAAAACAATTGGCAACAGAACTAGAGGGGAAATGAGGAGAAATGTTTTCACACACAGGGTTGTTAAGATCTGGAACGCACTACCTGAAAGGGTGGTGGAATCAGATTCCACAGGAAATTTCAAAAGGCAATTGGACATGTACTTGAAGGACAAATTTGCTGTTGGGGGGAAAAAGCCGTGGTGTGGAACTAAATTGGACAGCTGTTTCAAAGAGCTGGCACAGGCACGACAGGTGTCTGTGCTGTAAGATTCTGTGATTCTATATTTTTCCACATACTGAAGATGAGGTCATGAGGCTTCACCATATATTCTAGTGACAAGGATTCTTCATTCAACCACTGAGTCTCACTACATTGAGAAAGAAAGATTTGCTTTCATATAGTGCCTTTCATGACCACCGGACGTCTCAAAGCACTTTACAGTCAATGAGGTCGTTTTGGAGTGTAGTCACTGTTGTAATGTGGGAAATGCAGCAGCCAATTTACACACAGCAAGCTCCCACGAACAGCAATGTGATAATAACCAGATAATCTGTTTTTTGTTATGTTGATTGAGAGATAAATATTGGCCAGGACACCGGCGATAACTTCCCTGCTCTTCTTTGATACTTAACCTCGATATTGGACAGGTAAAGCTGCGCTCGGGTGAGAGAAGAGAGATGAAGGGTGAAATGAAGTATGGGGGGGGAGGAGGCTTGTGTGGAGCATAAACACCAGCATAGACCTGCTGGGCTGACTGGATTGTTTCTGTCCTGTAAAATTCTATGTCATTGTATGTATAGAGTGTGAGGTCGGTTTATGAGCTGTTTATGGGAGGGGCCTTGGATGATGGACCCAAGTAAATGTCCCACAGAAAAATGTAACACATGCTAATGCCCTTCTGGCTGGTGAGGGAGGGGGCGCTAGAGCCTGCGACAGTGATTCTTCCACTTTGGCCAAAAATAGACACATTTCAACGTAAATTGTCAGCTTGTTTTGACACTTCAAGCTTGGTATTTTGAATGCACTTGGAATGTCTGATGGTGTTAGTGCACCATATTCTAGATTGACTTTCAGCAGAGCATCGGCATAATTTAAAACCTATTTACAGGATTTTCTGAGGTGTGTACGCCGCTTGCAGAGAAACGGTACTGTCACACCTGCTGTGTAAATTCTACACGCACACATCACGTCTGGTTCATGCAGAAATGCCACAATCACACCGAAGGAAGGAACCGATCCCAATGCTGAATCTAATTTTAATTCAAATTAAAACCTCTTGTAAAAGTCAAGCGCATACGCCCAATACCTTTCGTTTGAACCGTGCTAAATTTTCCTTTCATTAAATGAAACAGTTTTATACGTTGAGCGCCTAGTTTGCACATTTGCAACGTTAAGTAAAACTGATACTCCATGTTCAACCATTCATGCCACAAGTGCAGATTCTGCACACTGCATTGTGAAGGGGGAAAGCGGAAGACAGCGCCGCCTACTGGACTCTGAAATCAATACGCCACGAAGTATACACAATTGATTTTAAAGTCTAGCGGGGATTGTATATATCTTATATATCATATCATGGGGCTTCATAATCTTCCTATATCCCTTCAAGCTTTCTTCTTAGTGGAACTAATGGAGAGAGAAAGATGGTCACATTTAGCTGCTCAGTCACTATAACACTTATCATCTGGGAAACATATTAACTTAGGTGCTTCTCCATCTGAACTGTACAGATAAAGAAGTACAAACACACACAGTCATACTGCTTCACGTTAAGATCAGACAGTTGAATAGCAGAAGCCAAATTGTATGCTTACTCGCTCTTTACAATTAAATAAAATTGGATTTACTTTCGAATTATATCATCTCAGATACACTTGTTACTGAAACTGTACTTTACAGAAATAGATAGATTAAAAAAAGACATTTTTTCTTTTCTAATGTGTTTCCTAGGGGGATAATTGTTTTATTTGAATGTTGCCTTTATAAGAGTCAGCTGTGGCTCAGTGGGTAGCACACTCACCTCTGAGTCAGAAGGTTGTGGGTTCAGACTTGAGCACGTAAATCTAGGCTGACATTCCACTGCAGTACTGCCGATGCGATGTTAAACCATGGTCCTGTCTTCTGTCTCAGGTGGACATAACAGGTCTGTAGAAGGCACTTTGAAGAAGAGCAGGGGAGTTATCCCCGGTGTCCTGGCCAATATTTATCTCTCAATCAACATAACAAAAACAGATTATCTGGTCATTATCACATTGCCGTTTGTGGGAGCTTCCTGTGCATAAATTGGCTGCCGCGTTGCCCACATTACAACAGTGACCACATTCTAAAAGTACTTTATTGACTGTAAAGAGCTTTGAGACGTCTGGCGGTCATGAAAGGCGCTATATAAATGAAAGTCTTTCTTTTTTTTATCAGAACATAAGCAGGAGCAGGGGCCTGCTCCACCATTCAATAAGATCATGGCTGATCATCGACCTCAACTCCACTTTCCTGCCCTATCTCCTTATCCCTTGATTCCCCTAGATGTCAAAAATCTATCTTTCTCAGCCTTGAATATACTCAATGATTCAGCATCCACAACCCTTTGGGGTAGAGAATTCCAAAGGTTCACAACCCTCAGTGAAGAAATTCCTCCTCATCTCAGTCTTAAATGGCCGACCCCTTATCCTGAGACTAAGCCCCCTAGTTCTAGACACTCCAGCCAGGGGAAACAACCTCTCAGCATCTACCCTGTCAATCCACTTCAGATTATTTTATGTTTCAATGAGATTACCGCTTATTCTTCTAAACTCTAGAGAGTATAGGCCCAACCTACTCAATCTCTCCTCTTAGGTCAACCATCTCACCCCAGGAATCAAACTAGTGAACCTTCGTTGCACTGCCTCTAAGGCAAGTCTACCCTTCCTCAGATAAGGAGACCAAAACTGTGCACAGTACTCCAGGTGTGGTCTCACCAAGGCCCTGTACAATTGTGGAAATACTTCCTTACTCTTATACTCCAATCCCCTTGCAATAAAGGACAACATGCCATTTGCCTTCCTAATTGCTTGCTGTACTTGCGTGCTAACTCTCTGGACCCAAGTTTCCACACGCGCCTAGAACGGCGCAGTCCCGACCTGGACGCCTGTTTTTCGCGCCACAAAGTGCGCCTAAAAAAATCCTCGGTATTCTCCTCTGGCCCTCGGCGCAGCCAGCACGAGCTGTGGGGGGGGCGGAGCCAGGTCCCTGCGCTGAAAACAGTGCCAGGACCTCTGCATATGCACGCTACAGTGGAGTAGCTCCAGGCGCCGAACTGTGTGGGAGGGGCCCGAAGCACGCAGCCCCTAACCCTGGCTGAATGGCCTCACTGGGGCTGCGTGAATAAGGCTCCTCCCACGTCCAGCTCCTGCTCCCCCCCCCCCCCCCGGTCAGACCCGACACTCGCTCCCCGCCCCGCCTGCCTCCGGACCAGACCCGACACCCGCTCCCCGCACCCCCCTGCCTCCGGACCAGACCCGACACCCGCTCCCCGCCCCCCCCTGCCTCCGGACCAGACCCGACACCTGCGCCCACCCCCCCCGACTGACCCGACCCGACCCGCGCTCCTGTTCCCGCTCCCTGCCCCCCCGACTGGACCCGACCTGACCCGCGCTCCCGCCCCCCGACCCAACCCGCGCTCCCGCCCCCCCCGACCCGACCCCCCCCACTGGACCCGACCCGACTCCCGCTCCCGGACTGGATCTGACCTGACCTTCCCCCGTCCCTCTCTCTCTCTCTCCCTCCCTCTCCCTCCCCTCCCTCCCTCTCCCTCCTCTCCCTCCCTCTCCCTCCCCTCCCTCCCTCTCCCTCCTCCCCCTCCCTCTCCCTCCCCCCCCCTCTCTCTTCCTCCCTCCCGAACCGAACCGAACCTCCCCGAACCTCCCCGACCCGACCCAACCCAACGCCACCTGCCTGTAAATCTGGTGCTGGGGACGGGCCCTGCCCGAAGTCTCGGGCCGGCCCGTTCAGCCTTCAGTCCCGAAAGGCCTGCCTGAAGCACTTTCACACAGGTAGGAAGATGGTTTATTTAATCTTTTCTTTGCTTATAAATGTTTATTCAGGTTGGATTTATTTGTATAATATTTGTATAAGTATAAATAAGGATTTATTATAGAATTTAATGACTTCCCTTCCCCCCCCCACCTCGTTCCGGACGCCTAATTTGTAACCTGCGCCTGATTTTTTAATGTGTAGAACAGGTTTTTTCAGTTCTACAAAAATCTTCACTTGCTCCATTCTACTTTAGTTTGGAGTACGTTTTCACTGTGGAAACTTTCAAATCAGGCGTCAGTGGCCGGACACGCCCCCTTTTGAAGAAAAAATTCTGTTCCAAAGTAGAACTGTTCTACCTGACTAGAAATGCAGAAAAAAAAATGTGGAGAATTGCGATTTCTAAGATAGTCCGTTCTCCACCAGTTGCTCCTAAAAATCAGGCGCAAATCATGTGGAAACTTGGGCCCTAAGTGTTTTCTATACGACACCTTAATCACTCTGAACACCAACATTTAATAGTTTCTCACTATTTTAAAAGCATTCTGTTTTTCTATTCTTCATACCAAAATGAATAACCTCACATTTCCCCACATTATACTCAAGCTGCCTTATTGCCCACTCACTTAAAGGGCTGGATTGTCATCTTTTTGCAATTTCACCCATTTTTAGGTGCAAATCGCGGTGAAATCAAAATTTTAGTAGTGAGTTAGCATTAGTGCCAGAGCACGCAACTTTCGCCAAATGAGCCAAAAGTTCTGGCCCTAAAAAAAGTTGGCTGTTCTACATAGGTGAGAATTTTATTTTCCCGCGCTTCTGGTCTGCTGTCCGATCACAAACGCTAATGCAGGGCTCGGCCGCGCACATGCGCTGTATACCCGGGGCTGAATCAGCCATTTTATAATTCGATTTTAATCATGGAGGAGGACGATAGCAGACAGTATGCCAGGCGATTTTCTCAAGAGGCTAATGAAGCTCTTGTGGGGGCGGTGGAGAGGAGATGGCAAGAATTACACCGGAGGGGTGGATCTAGACCCCTGCCATCCATTTTTAATAGAACATGGAGGGAAATCACTGAGGAGTTCTTTGCCTTAGACAGTGGCCAGGAGTGACAAGCAGTGCCGATAAAAGTTTAATGATCTTTCAAGGGTTGTTAGAGTGAGTACAATTTTTATTGATGCACTTCTTTATTACTTAAATTATAAATCTGACACACTATTTGTTCTCATGCTGTTGCTGTCTCTCAGCACTCTGTGGGTTGCCTCCTAAAATGCAAGACACATAGATAGGCTTAGTTTGGCACCCTATTTGCCATGAATGATCTTTACACGTTATTAAGATTGCTTTCTGAGATCTCATAAGATGTTTCTGCACTTCGGTGTCCTCCTGATGAACCACGTGCAACTTCGAAGGCCATTAAACAGAGGACTCTATTACATTCAGACATTATGGATTTAGTGCTTTGGTGGCTATCTTTGTGTGCCACAAGAGCAGATGGACCCTCTGGTAAACATTCCCATTTTCATCTTTGCAGGCAAAGACATCCCATAACTGCCGCAAACAGGTGCAGACTGGCGGCGGTCCGCCTCAGACCCTGTCACTTACCGACCTCGAGGAGTGAGTGGCAGGACTCATCGGCATCTTAGGTCAGGCAACTGCTAGTGGAGGTGCTGACCCCCACTTGGATACTGAGGGTAAGTGCTGAACACTCCCTGGGCTGGGTTTGGACAATGTGATGCAGTGTCTGTGGACTAGGTTTGGGGCAATGTGATGCAGTGTCTGTGGACTAGAGTTGGGGCAATGTGATGCAGTGTCTGTGGACTAGGTTTGGGGCAATGTGATGCATTGTCTGTGGACTAAAGTTGGGGCAATGTGATGCAGTGTCTGTGGACTAGGTTTGGGGCAATGTGATGCATTGTCTGTGGACTAAAGTTGGGGCAATGTGATGCAGTGTCTGTGAACCAAGGTTGGGGAAATGTGATGCAGTGTCGCTGGACTACATATAATGGTGAAGCAGCAGGCCTTCAAATGAGCCTATGCTATGTGACCTTCCTCATGTCACCCTGCCCCTTCCTCTGCTGCTAACCACTCATCTGTTGCTTTCTACTTCCAGATGACCAGTCACAGGTGCAGCATTCCTCAAGGGACCACTCCACGTCAGGCCATCGTCTGGAGGAGGAGGAGGAGGAAGAGGAAGAGGAGTTGACAGAGCAGCCGGCTCTGGGGCAGATGCACTCTACACCTCTTTTTCTACTAGCAAACACCTCGTCAGAGATCGCTTCTCGGCCTTTTGGCTAAGATCAAGCGTAACTGACCTGACCAGCCACCATGACCTCCGGGTAGTTTCTCCCTGGTCAGGAAGGTATATGCTTGCTTTTTTGGAAACAGGAGGTGGGTGGGGTGGCTTGACCCATCCATCTCCACGGAGGTGTGTGGGGTGGCTTGACCCATCCACCTCCATGGCACGAACCTGGTATTGCAGTACTTCCAGGAACGGTGCAGTGGCTCTAGGCCTTTTGGCTAAGAGCATTGGCGCAGAGTGATCCTTGGCATTTGCAAGGTGACCTCTGGCGTTTGTTATTTGACAAAGAATTGGAACGATTGGCTACGAATTAAAAAAAAAAACAAAAAAAACACCTCGTCAGAGGATGATGTAACTTTCTCGGGCTTTGACTCCTCGGCATCTGGGACTAGTGGCGTGTAACAACGCAGTTCTGGGTTCGAATCCCGCAGGCCATCTCTCCGGAGGATGAGTCAGCAAAGTCGGTCTGCTGACAGACAGACAGGCAGATGCAGAGCTGGACAAGGTGGGACTGTCCAGGGAGAGCATCAGGCTCACCCGTCAGCTCCTTGATGTCCAGGGTAGGATTCCCGCGAACATCGAGAATCTCACTGCGACCATTCTGGAGGTAGGGTCGCAGATGGTCGTTGCGAGCCGCAAAACCTGCAAGGCCATCACTGCCCACACGAGGCTGGTCATACTGGAGTCCCGGAGAGTGTGGCGAGAAGCATTTCCGAATATGGTGCATCATAGACATAAGCTCTGCTTCAGCTTGGGCAGGTGATGCTGTCCACATGTTCAATCGGAGGGTCAGAGCGCGGCGGAATTCGTTGCCGACCTGAGACGTCTAGCGGGACTGTGCAAGTTTGGGACGGTGTTGGCAGACATGCTGCGGGACATCTTTGTTATCGGTATCAACCACGAGGTGATCCTGCGCAAACTTCTGGCGGTGGAGGAGTTGGATTTAAAAAGGGCCATCCAGATCACTCAATCATATATGACGACGGACAGAAGTTTAAAGCAAGTATCGGTGAAGAACCGAACCTCGACAAGGACTGTAAATGCGATTGATTCGGCGTTCGGCAGAGCAGCACATGGCAGGGCCTATCCAGCTGCGTTCGCGAAACCTGTGGTTGCCCAAAGTCCGCCAGCGGGAATGTATCCCACCTCTCCATGTTGTTGTTGTGGGGAAATCATCGGCACCAGCTGTGCCGATTTAAGCAATATAGTTGCAAAGGCTGTCTGAGAGTGGGGCATCTCCAATGCAAATGTCCGCAGATGAGCAAGTGAGCTGCGACACACCACGTGGAGGATGCGAGTCAGACTAGCGCGGATCCGCATATGCAATCCGAGATGCCAGAGGAGGAATTGTATGGACTGTACTCTTTCATAAACATGAGTATACCAATTTTGATTAACGTGAAGTTTAACGGGATACCGGTATCGATGGAACTGGACACGGGCGAGTCAATCAATCATGAACGAGAGGGCATTTAATAAACTGTGAGGCCCAGGCTGAGCCCTGTTAATGCCAAGCTGCGCATGTATACCAAAGAACTGATCAAGATGATTGGCAGTGCACAAATTAATGTGTTGTATAACGGTGCGGTTCATGAGTTACCACTGTGGATTGTTCCAGGCAATGGCCCAACGCTGCTCGGCAGGAGTTGGTTGGAGAAAATCAGATGCGACTAGAACGACATAATGGCATTGGAGGAAGATACATATGCCCAAGTTCCCCTCGCTGTTTGAACCGGGTATCAGCAACTTCACGGGAGCCAAGGTGCAGATCCACATGGACTCAGATGCAAGGCTTGTCCATCATAAAGCTCGGGCAGTGCCATATATGATGAGGGAGAAGGTCGAAATTGAACTGGACAGACTCCAGCGTGAAGGGATCATATCACCAGTCGAATTTAATGAATGGGCCAGCCCCATTGTTCCTATGCTGAAAAGTGATGGCACAGTCAGAATCTGTGGAGACTATAAGGCTACGATCAATAGGGTTTTGAAACAAGAGCAGTACCCATTACCGAAGGCTGATGACTTGTTTGTGACACTAGCCAGAGGGAAGTCGTTCACAAAATTGGACTTGTTGTCGGCCTATATGATGTAGTTGGTCGAGACATCGAAGACACTTACGTGCATTAACATGCACAAAGGGCTGTTTATTTACCGCAGGTGCCCATTTGGAATTCGCTTGGCTGCAACAATATTCCAGAGGAATATGGAAAGTCTACTGAAGTCTGTTCCCAGAACTGTCATGTTCCAAGATGACATCCTGATCACCGGTCGTGACTCCAAGGAACATCTGAACAACCTGGAAGAGGTTCTACTGTTTTTGGATAGAGTGGGACTCAGACTTAAATGCTCGAAGTGCATCTTCATGGCACCGGAGGTCGAATTCCTCGGGAGGAAAATCGTCGCTGATGGCATCAGACCTACTGACGTGAAAACCAAAGCCATCAAGAATGCACCCAAGTCGCAGAACGTGACGGAGCTGCGTTCATTCCTGGGTCTACTTAACTACTTTGGTAACTTCCTACCTAAATTGAACACCTTACTTGAACCACAGTACATGCAATTGAGAAAAGGCAACAGCTGGGTGTGGGGCGCATTGCAAGACAGAGCTTTTGAGAAAGCCACCAATCTGCTTTGCTCGAACAAGCTGCTGGTACATTATGACCCATGTAAACATTTAGTTTTGGCCTGTGACGCATCGTCATATGGAATTGGTTGCGTGTTACAACAAGCCAATGAGTCAGGGAAACTTCAAACTGTTGCATATGCAACCAAAAGTTTGTCGAAAGCAGAAAGAGCCTACAGTATGGTAGAAAAAGAAGCTTCAGTGTGTGTGTATGGTGTTAAAAAGATGCATCAATATCTGTTTGGTTTGAGGTTCGAATTAGAGACCAATCACAAGCCGCTCATTTCGTTGTTTTTCGAGAGCAAAGGTATCAATACCAACGCTTCATCCCGCATCCAAAGGTGGGCGCTGACATTATCTGCCTATGATTATGTCCTTCACCACAGACCTGGCACAGAGAATTATGCCGATGCTTTGAGCCGGTTGCCGTTGCCCACACCGGAGGTGGAAACGCCACAACCGGCGGATCTAATGTTAATCATGGATGCTTTTGAGAGTGAAGGTACCCCTGTCACGGCTCAACAAGTTAAGACCTGGACCAGCCAGGACCCGATATTATCGGTGGTAAAGGGTTGCATCCTCAAAGGGGATTGGTCTGCCATACCTAAGCAAATGTGTGAAGAGGCCAAACCGTACATTCGTCACAAGGACGAACTGTCTATTCAAGCAGATTGCATATTGTGGGGCAATCGAGTTGTAATGCCTAAGAAAGGGAGAGAGAGGTTTGCGCATGAGTTACACAGCACACATCCTGGTACAGTGATGATGAAGGCCATCACCAGGTCCCACGTATGGTGGCCAGGAATTGATTCTGAGCTGGAAGCATGCGTGCATCAGTGCAACACCTGCATGCAGCTCAGCAAAGCACCACCAGAATCGCCGCTGAATCTGTGGTCATGGCCATCCAAACCTTGATCCAGGATCCATGTAGATTTTGCAGGTCCCTTCTTGAGCAAGATGTTTTTAGTGGTGGTGGATGCTTAGTCGAAGTGGATAAAATTCATGTCATCCAGTACATCCACGGCAACCATATAGAATCTCAATGTCATGTTCACGATACATGGTCTGCCTGACATAGTGGTGAGCAACAATGGGTCATGCTTCACCAGTCAGGTCAGGAGTTTCAGGAGTTTGTAAAACTTAACTTAAGTACAGGACAAGACACCACACACTGCTGAACTCATGATGAAAAGAGGCCTTAAGACCAAGTTATCTCTTGTATACCCAGATTTAAGTAATCATGTTGAATACAGAAGACAGAGTCAACAAGGGTACCACGATCGCGCAACTGTGTCATGCGAGATTTCTGTTAATGATCCTGTATATGTGTTGAATTATGGTCAGGGTCCCAAATGGGTCACTGGTACGGTCATGGCCAAGGAGGGCAACAGAGTTTTTGTTATTAAGCTCAAGAATGGGCAAACTTGCAGGAAACACATGGATCAAACAAAGCTGAGGCACACAGACGAGCCAGAGCAGTCGGACGAAGAAACCATCGACGATCAACCAACCTACCAGCAGCCTTCAGTGGACTCAAGGGTCATCAGTGAACCCGGAATTTCCATCACGGACTTGTTCAATAAAATGGACTTGCAATTCCTAACCTGGCCACTGCCACCCCCAACAAGTCAGCCATCCAGCCACAACAGATTCTGCACATTCACCCAAGGCCGGAATAGAACTGAGACGGTCAACCCGGGAGCGTGAAATACCGGACCGTCTCAACCTGTGAAAGACTGTGATAAGATCTTAGAGGAGGATATTGTCATGTATGTACATGTTGTTTGTAGTTACCAGATGGTGTCATTGTTGGAAGCCACTGAGCAGCACGCACATGGTGCTGCTCTGGTATAAAAGGCCAGCCATTTTGTGAGTCAGACACTTTGGGCTGTAATAAAGCTGGAACAAGGTTGTACCTTGTTCAGTTAAACAGTACTCAGTTTGTACCTTTATTGCATACATAACAGTTAACAAAGTTATAAAAGTTTACAATGTTTGATAAATGCTTTTGTTCACCTTAACCATTCCTGTGCAGTGTCTCATTTGCACAATAAGAGGGGGAATAGTCAACATGGTGGGATAGAGTGGCCAGGCAAC
The DNA here is from genome assembly GCF_044704955.1 of Pristiophorus japonicus. Lineage (NCBI taxonomy): Eukaryota > Metazoa > Chordata > Chondrichthyes > Pristiophoridae > Pristiophorus > Pristiophorus japonicus. The sequence continues at coordinate 124,672,136 of NC_091984.1, forward strand.
GGACAAATGTCCTGTTCACTCTTGAAGCAAAGCGTTCAATTATGAGCTGCTGACGTAAGGCTTTTGCAGCGGCAAAATCTCCACGATGCCTCCCCTGTGGTTGTGGTGGTGGTGGTGGCATGGGTTCCTCACCAGGCTCCTCTTCCTCCTCCTCCTACTTTTCCCCCCTCCCCTCTCTCCTGAGGTGGTCCTGCAATCTCCATTGGCAAATCCTGTCCCCTCATGATGACTAAGTTATGTAGCATGCAGCACACCACAATGAACTCAGAGACCTGCAGAGGGGAGTATTGCAGGCACCCTCCAGAGTGGCATAGACATCGGAAGCACTGTCTGAGCACGCCAATTGTCAGTTCGAGTGGAATCCCTTTTGGTTTCGGTAAACCTCTGGATTGTGTAAAGGTGCTCACAGGGCGATGTGCGTACAGTCAATAGCACCCTGAACCTTGGGGAAGCCAGCAAATCATTCAAAACCTACAGCCCTCTCGTTTTGGGTCTCCTTGGTCATTGGGACATTTATGAAGTCCATCCTGCTTGCGTACAGTGCAGTAGCCACCTGGCGAATGCAGCAATGTGTAGCGTGCTGCTAGATGCAGCATATGTCCTCTGCTGATGCCTGAAAGGAGCCAGAGGCATAGAAGGCAAGTGCTGCAGTCATCTTCATCTCGACGGGTAGTGCACTCCTGTTGGCGCTGGTAGGCTTGTAGGTCTGCCTGTATGAGCTGGCATATCTCTGTCAGCATTCTTTTCGGAAGTGCAACATTCTAATGCTCTGTGCCTCAGAGAGCTGCAGGTATGAGTGATGTTCCCTGTAAACTCGTGGGGGTAAGGTCTCCTCCCCATATGTCTGCGAACTCTTTGATTCCTTTGAAAATGATCATCAATAAGCCTTCTTCCAGCTCGACGCCGTATAAATATAGCAGCCAGGATTAATGACTGACATAGTATGGCCCCCATCTTTTAAAATGTCCTTTAAAACAAACTATAAACTCACATAAAAATCACAATGAAAAGTATGCAGTAACGCAGCATTCTTTTCCCAATTCTTTTAATCATTCAGAACTCCGACTTTCTCCTCCGTTTCCAAGATGGCGCCATTAGTACTTGGTGTGCCCGGGCAGCCGCTAAATTGGGCGATATACTCGAAAGTTGCACCTGGGGCGTTCGCGTAGCGATGCATGACGATTTATGTCATCCAAACGGTGAAAACAGCGGGCGGGCGCTAAGTTTTAGCACTGCCACAAAACCATTGCTGAAAGTTCTGTCCGGGCACAAAATATTGTGTGCCTTGTTTCACGCAAAAAATAATAATTTTTTGCGCCTCGCCCAGGCACTAAACAGGGCGCAAATGAGCCGAAAATCCAGCCCAAACTATATCCCTTTGCGGGCTCTTTGTGTTTTCCTCACAGCTTAGAGCTTACTTTCCCACCTGGTAGGTATGTTTGTACCTTCTGTGTTCAGAAGAGCCCTCGGTGTCCTGGCCAATATTTATCCCTCAACCAACAGCACTAAAACAGATGATCTGGTCATGATCACAGTGCTGTTTGTGGGATCTTGCTGTGATTAATTTGGCTGACAGGTTTCCTACATTACAACAGTGACTACATTTCAAAAATAATTCATTGGCTGTAAAGCACTTTGGGATATCCTGAGTTTGTGAAAGATGTGATATAAATGCCAGTTCTTTCTTTTTTGCGCAGTATATAAAAATCTGCTGTCTGTACATCTACTCCAAGTTATAAAGGAGCTGCTGAACAAAAAGATTTGACATCAATCATAACATGAGCTAATTGTAAAGGGTGATACACAATGTTAAGTTAAGATTGTTGGACACCATAAAAATGAGCACAGCTGATGATTAGCTGGGATAGTAACTATCTGAAGCTGAATAATAATGGCATACAGATCTTCACCTCGACGGTATGGTGAGACAGTAAATCTGGCTTTCAGATTAACAAAGGTTCATTGGCAGATTAACCCTTTGAGAACTGGAGTAGCATTTCTGCACTGCAGGGCAAATATAACAAGCTGAGAATATTCAGGGAATAGAAATGGCAATGGAAACCTTTCTATTTTAATATTGTGCTATTTAGGTTTGGTAATGATGTTTTTATACACAAAGATGAGCATATTTTGAAATGTGCAAAGGTAACTCAGTCCTTAAAGGGTTCACACTGCCCGCCCCAGTTGATTTTACTATACAGTAACACGATTGGAATAAGCCACGATATGACAAACTGATAAACATCACAGACCTAACATAACTTAATATTATAATGGTTTAAAAAAACGACTTGAAAAATGAGTAGCACCTCCCATCTCAAAAACATTATCAATAAGGTCTTTAATTTGTCGGGAATTTCTACCTACTCTAGTATACCCTATCTCTATAATCTCCTCCAGCCCCACGACCTCCCGAGATGTCTGCACTCCTCTAATTCTGCCCTCTTGAACATCCATGATTATAATCGCTCAACCATTGGTGGCCGTGCCTTCTGTTGCCTAGGCCCCAAGCTCAAGAACTCCCTGCCTAAACCTCTCCGCCTCTCCTCCTCTCTTTCCTCCTACAAGGCACTCCTTAAAACATACCTCTTTGTCCAAGCTTTTGGTCACCCTGCGCTAATTTCTACTTATGTGGCTCGATGTCAAATTTTTGATCTCATAATACTCCTGTGAAGTACCTTGGGATGTTTCACTGCGTTAAAGGCGCTATATAAATACATTTTTGTTGTTACTAGTCTGCCATCAGTATTGTTATTTAAATAGAGAGTGAAGATCCTAAACTATTTGTGCAGGGTCATAAAGGTTACAAAGTACACTGGGAAACAAAGAAAGTAGTATTGTAAACTAAATTGTTGGGAAAAAAGAAATTCAGATCAAATTGAGACAATTGTTTTGATTTACTCCTTGCCACCTTCTCCTCTCCTGGTGCCTTGTTAGGAATAAGGTTCCACAAGTGCTGGCAGCTCTCCAATATCTTACCGAGGTGACCATTCTTCACAGGTACCCAGGTAATCAGTGCCGGGTGATCATACCTTACCCAGGTACCCATGTAATCAGTGCCAGGAGGTCATACCTTACCCAGGTGCCCAGGTAATCAGTGCCAGGAGGTCATACCTTACCCAGGTGCCCAGGTAATCAGTGCCAGGAGGTCATACCTTACCCAGGTGCCCAGGTAATCAGTGCCAGGAGGTCATACCTTACCCAGGTAATCAGTGCCAGGAGGTCATACCTTGCCCAGGTGCCCAGGTAATCAGTGCCAGGTGGTCATACCTTACCCAGGTGCCCAGGTAATCAGTGCCAGGAGGTCATACCTTACCCAGGTAATCAGTGCCAGGTGGTCATACCTTGCCCAGGTGCCCAGGTAATCAGTGCCAGGTGGTCATACCTTACCCAGGTACCCATGTAATCAGTGCCAGGAGGTCATACCTTACCCAGGTGCCCAGGTAATCAGTGCCAGGAGGTCATACCTTACCCAGGTGCCCAGGTAATCAGTGCCAGGAGGTCATACCTTACCCAGGTGCCCAGGTAATCAGTGCCAGGAGGTCATACCTTACCCAGGTAATCAGTGCCAGGAGGTCATACCTTGCCCAGGTAATCAGTGTCAGGCGGTCATACCTTACCCAAGTGCCCAGGTAATCAGTGTCAGGAGGTCATACCTTACCCAGGTAATCAGTGTCAGGAGGTCATACCTTACCCAGGTAATCAGTGTCAGGAGGTCATACCTTGCCCAGGTAATCAGTCTCAGGAGGTCATACCTTACCCAGGTAATCAGTGTCAGGAGGTCATACCTTACCCAGGTAATCAGTGTCAGGAGGTCATACCTTACCCAAGTGCCCAGGTAATCAGTGCCAGGTGGTCATACCTTGCCCAGGTGCCCAGGTAATCAGTGCCAGGTGGTCATACCTTACCCAGGTGCCCAGGTAATCAGTGCCAGGTGGTCATACCTTACCCAGATACCCATGTAATCAGTGCCAGGAGGTCATACCTTACCCAGGTGCCCAGGTAATCAGTGCCAGGAGGTCATACCTTACCCAGGTGCCCAGGTAATCAGTGCCAGGAGGTCATACCTTACCCAGGTAATCAGTGCCAGGAGATCATACCTTGCCCAGGTAATCAGTGTCAGGCGGTCATACCTTACCCAAGTGCCCAGGTAATCAGTGTCAGGAGGTCATACCTTACCCAGGTAATCAGTGTCAGGAGGTCATACCTTACCCAGGTAATCAGTGTCAGGAGGTCATACCTTACCCAAGTGCCCAGGTAATCAGTGTCAGGAGGTCATACCTTACCCAGGTAATCAGTGCCAGGAGGTCATATCTTACCAAGGTAATCAGTGCCAGGAGGTCATACCTTGCCCAGGTAATCAGTGTCAGGCGATCATACCTTACCCAGGTAATCAGTGTCAGGAGGTCATACCTTACCCAGGTAATCAGTGTCAGGAGGTCATACCTTACCCAAGTGCCCAGGTAATCAGTGTCAGGAGGTCATACATTACCCAGGTAATCAGTGCCAGGTGGTCATACCTTACCCAGGTGCCCAGGTAATCAGTGCCAGGTGGTCATTCCTTACCCAGGTACTCATGTAATCAGTGCCAGGAGGTCATACCTTACCCAGGTGCCCAGGTAATCAGTGTCAGGAGGTCATACCTTACCCAAGTGCCCAGGTAATCAGTGCCAGGAGGTCATACCTTTCCCAGGTAATCAGTGCCAGGTGGTCACACCTTACCCTGGTGCCCAGGTAATCAGTGCCAGGAGGTCATACCTTACCCAGGTGCCCAGATAATCAGTGCCAGGAGGTCATACCTTACCCAGGTAATCAGTGCCAGGAGGTCATACCTTGCCCAGGTAATCAGTGTCAGGAGGTCATACCTTACCCAGGTAATCAGTGTCAGGAGGTCATACCTTACCCAGGTAACCAGTGTCAGGAGGTCATACCTTACCCAAGTGCCCAGGTAATCAGTGCCAGGAGGTCATACCTTACCCAGGTGCCCAGATAATCAGTGCCAGGAGGTCATACCTTACCCAGGTAATCAGTGCCAGGAGGTCACACCTTACCCAGGTGCCCAGGTAATCAGTGCCAGGAGGTCATACCTTACCCAGGTGCCTGGGTAATCAGTGCTAGGAGGTCATATCTTATCCAGGACTTGTCCTCACCCAATGTCACACACATGCACCTTCCAAAACGTGGGGTTGGGCGGGCGGGGGGGGAGACCCTGGTCGATTCTTCCCTTTCCCTGGTCTAGTGTCGCTGAGCCCAGCTGTAGCGATCTAGCTGAGATACAGCACAGATGAAAGCTGCTCTACATGACTCAGTAGCACACTGGGCAGCCCATTTACCAACTATGCTTCTTTCTTAATGAGGCAGAACATCAGATGTCTGTTCGATGGAAATACCAAGACTGCATCTGGAGATGCTTCAAATGAAAAAACACAAGTGAGGCCTCCAAACCTGTTCATCAATTAGTTGTATCTAGCTTCAGGGCACAGTCCTGGCATGCTTCAAAAGGGAATTTAAGTTAGTGCCACTGAACTATTTATATTACTGCAGAGTGTCCCACAGCAGTTACTGTGGCTGAGTGGTGTAATAGGTAATGGTTAACGGAGTTCCCATTGTATCAGCTAAAGAGAAAATCACAGAAAATGTTTAAATGGGTTTGTTGTAAATCCTGTAGTACAGCAGTTCAGCCACCTAAGGACTCATTTTTAGAGTGGAAGCAAGTTTTCCTCGATTCCGAGAGACTGCCTATGATGATGATAGTACAGCAAATTCTGCTCAAAAATTAAATAATGCAAATAGCACAGGTGCAAATAAGGGGAAGCTAGATAGGTACATGAGGAAGAAAGGAATAGAAGGATATGTTGATAGGATGAGATGAAGCAGAGTGGAACTTAAACACTGGCACAGATCAGTTGGGCCGAATGGCCTGTTTCTGTGCTGTAAATTCTATTTAAACATTCAGTAGGATAAATAGCTTGAATGATCCCGGTCATTTCAGGTGGAAAGAGAAAGTCTGTGGTAGAGAAATATTCCTACAAACTGCCGCAGTCGACCACAGTTTAATCATCTGCTAAAAATGTTCAAAAGCATTCGCAATAAAATAAATGTTTTTACACTGTGGTGTTAAGCTCCCTCAAAGTGCCTGTTTAAAATAGTTACTATAAACAGAAAATGCTGGAAACACTCAGCAGGCCAGGAAGCAACTGTGGAGAGAGAAACAGAGTTCAAGTTGACGACCTCTAGAAAATAACTAATCACATAACATTCTGCTCTGCTGTGTACATCTTGTTTTACACAATTCAATTAAAAATGATTTACACAAAATACCTTTGTTTTTGCAAGGTTGTCACCTTTAAAGTTGTTGCCTTAAATGGGCCTATTGCTAATTTCTGGAACAAAACAACTCAGCTTTTCCTGTCTATCATCCAAACAGTCTTTTTCTCTGGAGTGGATCTTGAGAATTTATGCAGTATGGGGATGCTGCCACCTGGTGGTCAGAAAATATAGCAAGACGAATTAATCTACCACCCAACATTGGAACTGTTACTGGATCCAGCGGTGGTAGAATTATTCGGTTAACACTCATGGCACAGAGGAATCTGCCAAAGGGATCAGATTTCTGTGCAATGTAATGTCCGAACAAGCGCAAGGTAAAAACTCTGTCTCCACAATGTCAGTCTTTGTTATGTACGTGGATAAACTGAGTGCAAGCCCTGTGGGATATTAAATGGAAGATAACAAATCGAGAAACATTTGGCAGTAGAATGGAGGAACACAACTAAATTAAGACACATCAGGTTGAAAATAGAGTTGGGTGTTAATGTTTTTGCCAAAAATTCCAAGGCAGTTTGCCAACACTGACTCCATATAACATTCTACCTTCTATCTGTTTAGTTGGGATGTTTTGGCCACCTCTTGCTCACAAACTGCAGCTAAAAAAATAATGCCACCTTTTATCAAGAATGATTTTATATACCTCACAAAAGCAAAGAATACAAAAGATTTCTTTTAAAAACCTCAAAGGTTTATTCCCAGTGCCACATGCGAGAACCAGGATGATAGTGCAGGTGAATGCGTGGCTGGAGAAGTGGAGAAGGGAGGGTTTCAGATTCTTGAGGCATTGGGACCAGTTCTGGAATAAAGGAGTACTGCACTGTCGGATGAGACGTTAAACCGAGGCCCCATTTGCTCTCTCAGGTGGATGTAAAAGATCCTGTGGCACTATTTCAAAGAAGAGCAGGGGAGTTATCCCTGGTGTCCTGGCCAATATTTATCCCTCAATCAATATCACTAATGCAGATTATCTGATCATTTTCACATTGCTGTTTGTGGGAGCTTGCTGTGCACAAATTGGCTGCCACGTTTCCTACATTACAACAGTGACTACACTTCAAATGTACTTCATTGGCTGTAAAGTGCTTTGGGAGGGCCTGAGGTTGTGAAAGGCGGTATATAAATCCAAGTCTTTCTTTTTCATTTGCTTTTCTTTGAGGTAATGCAGTAGGGTCTTTTATGTCCACCTGAGAGGGTAGATGAGGTCTCGATTAAATGTCTCAACTGAAAGACGGCTCCTTCGACAGTATAGCGCTCCCTCAGCACTGTATCAAAGTGTTTGCATTGCGTTTAAGCATCTTATTGATTCTTAACTGAATCAGATGTGAGCACGGTGGTGGGGGGATGGGGGAAGAGTGTTGAATCTAGAAATGGTGTCAAAAGTTGGCACAAACTACTGCTTCAGGAACTTCCGGGGAAATCTGTGGTCTCCATTTTGCAGAAGTGTAGCTTATAAACATATGAATATGTAGACAACAAATGCACCCCACCAAAGGCAGAGGGAAGGATTATAACTCAAAACTTTTTGAAATTTACCATAAGACCTTTTAAGGTTTGATAAGGTAGATGTAGAGAAGTTGTTTCTAGTTGTGGGGAGATCAGAATTAGGGGTCATAAATATCAGATAGTCTTTAATAAATCCAATAAGGAATTCAGGAGAAAATGTTGTAATCATAGAGTGTTGAGAATGTGGAACTCGCTACCACATGGAATAGTCGAGGTGAATAGCACAGAGACACTTAAGGGGAAGCTAGATAAGTACAAACGAGCAAAGAATAGAATATGTTGATGGGGCGAGATGAAGTAGGGTGGGAGGAGGCTCGTGTGGAGCATAAACACCGGCATAGCCTAGTTGTGCTTAATGACCTGTTCCTGTGATGTAAATGTTATGTAAGTCAAAATTTAGCTTAATTTAGATTTAATCAGAAAATGTAATGGAGTTACAACGTTATAAGATGTCAAAGAAAAACTGGTAATCTTTTGAATTGGAGGGTTATATAATAGAACTGGTACATTGAAATAAAAACAGAAAATGCTGTAAACACTCAGCATGTCAAGCAGCATCTGTGGAGAGAGAAACACTCGCCAGAGAAATTGACTTTGCCTCAGTATTTACCGGGGTATGGTACTACTACAACCAAACCAATGGATCAATGTTTGAATATCAATACATTCTACTGGATACACATGATAAACTCACAGGTAATGCAAGCAAAATGGCAGAAATATTAAATAATTATTTTGCCTCCATGTTTACTAGGGAGACGAACCTAAGGAAAAGAGTGTTTGAAGACCAGGCTCTCAAATCTGCCACCAAGCTCATAGTCTACAGGGCTGTAGTAATACTCTCCCTCCTGTATGGCTCAGAGACGTGGACCATGTACAGTAGACACCTCAAGTGCTGGAGAAATACCACCAATGATGTCGCTGCAAGATCCGACAAATCCCCTGGGAGGACAGACACACCAACATTGGCGTCCTCGACCAGGCTAATCTCTCCAGCATTGAAGCACTGACCACACTTGATCAGCTCCACTGGGCAGGCCACATTGTTCGCATGCCAGACACAAGACTCCCAAGACAAGCGCTCTACTCGGAACTCCTTCATGGCAAACGAGCCAAAGGTGGGCAGAGGAAACGTTAAAAGGATACCCTCAAAGCCTTCCTGATAAAGTGCAACATGCCCTCTGACACCTAGGAGTCCCTGGCCAAAGACTGCCCGAAGTGGAGGAAGTGCATCTGGGAGGGTGCTGAGCACCTCGAGCCTCATTGCCTAGAGCATGCAGAAATCAAATGCAGGCAGCGGAAAGAGCGTACGGCAAACCTGTCCCACCCACCCTTTCCCTCAATGACTATCTGTCCCACCTATGGCAGGGATCGTAGTTCTCATATTGGACTGTTCAGCCACTTAAGGACTCATTTTTAGAGTGGAAGCAAGTCTTCCTCAATTCCAAGGGACTGTCTATGATGATGATAATAACATGATGGACATGTTATCAGAAGAAGAGATCAAAAAAGATATGAAAACATTTAAGATAGAAAGATATAATTGTACACAAATCAAACTGAGAGAGGATAAAGCACCTGGTCTGGATGGATTTCATCCACGCATATTAAAAGCAGGGGGATGGGAACCTGTGCAGCGAGACAGGGCGAAGTAATATGGAGTCAGAAACAGATGGTAGAAAGGTAAAAAGCAATAGTGGAAGGCTGAGTAAACAAAGGCAAGAAACAAAAAGGGTCACACTACATCATAATTCTAAAAGGACAAAGGGTGTTAAAAAAACAAGCCTGAAGGCTTTGTGTCTTAATGTAAGGAGTATCCGGAATAAGGTGGATTAATTAAATTTGCAAATAGATGTTAACAGATATGATGTGATTGGGATTACAGAGACGTAGCTCCAGGATGATCAGGGCTGGGAACTCAACATCCAAGGGTATTCAACATTCAGGAAGGATAGAATAAAAGGAAAAGGAGGTGGGGTAGCATTGTTGGTTAGAGAGGAGATTAATGCAATAGTTAGGAAGGACATTAGCTTTGATGATGTGGAATCTATATGGGTAGAGCTGCAGAACACCAAAGGGCAAAATAAGTTAGTGGGAGTTGTGTACAGACCTCCAAACAGTAGGTGATGTTCGGGAGAGCATCAAACAGGAAATTAGGGGTGCATGCAATAAAGGTGCAGCAGTTATCATGAGTGACTTTAATATGCATATAGAGTGGGCTAACCAAACTGGAAGCAATACGGTGGAGGAGGATTTCCTGGAGTGCATAAGGGATGGTTTTCTCGACCAATATGTCGAGGAACCAACTAGGGGGGAGGCCATCTTAGACTGGGTGTTGTGTAATGAGAGAGGATTAATTAGCAATCTCGTTGTGCGAGGCCCCTTGGGGAAGAGTGACCATAATATGGTGGAATTCTACATTAGGATGGAGAATGAAACAGTTAATTCAGAGACCATGGCCCAGAACTTAAAGAAGGGTAACTTTGATGGTATGAGGCGTGAATTGGCTAGGATAGATTGGCGAATGATACTTAAGGGGTTGACAGTGGATGGGCAATGGCAGACATTTAGAGACCGCATGGATGAACTACAACAATTGTACATCCTTGTCTGGCGTAAAAATAAAAAAGGGAAGGTGGCTCAATCGTGGCTATCAAGGGAAATCAGGGATAGTATTAAAGCCAAGGAAGTGGCATACAAATTGGCCAGAAATAGCAGCGAACCCGGGGACTGGGAGAAATTTAGAACTCAGCAGAGGAGGACAAAGGGTTTGATTAGGGCAGGGAAAATAGAGTACGAGAGGAAGCTTGCAGGGAACATTAAGACGGACTGCAAAAGCTTCTATAGATATGTAAAGAGAAAAAGGTTAGTAAAGACAAAAGTAGGTCCCCTGCAGTCAGAATCAGGGGACGTCATAACGGGGAACAAAGAAATGGCAGACCAATTGACCAATTTGGTTCGGTATTCACTAAGGAGGACACAAACAACCTTCCGGATATAAAAGGGGTCAGATGGTCTAGTAAGAAGGAGGAACTGAGGGAAATCCTTATTAGTCGGGAAATTGTGTTGGGGAAATTGATGGGATTGTAACCCCACTTTTTAAAAAAGGAGGGAGATAGAAAACAGGGAATTATAGACCGGTCAGCCTGACATCGGTCGTGGGTAAAATCATGGAATCAATTTTTAAGGATGTCATAGCAGCGCATTTGGAAAGAGGTGACATGATAGTTCCAAGTCAGCATGGATTTGTGAAAGGGAAATCATGCTTGACAAATTTTCTGGAATTTTTTGAGGATGTTTCCAGTAGAGTGGACAAGGGAGAACCAGTTGATGTGGTGTATTTGGGCTTTCAGAAGGCTTTCGACAAGGTCCCACACAAGAGATTAATGTGCAAAGTTAAAGCACATGGGATTGGGGGTAGTGTGCTGACATGGATTGAGAACTGATTGTCAGACAGGCAGCAAAGAGTAGGAATAAATGGGGACTTTTCAGAATGGCAGGCAGTGACTAGTGGGGTACCGCAAGGTTCTGTGCTGGGGTCCCAGCTGTTTACATTGTACATTAGTGATTTAGACGAGGGGATTAAATGTAGTATCTCCAAATTTGCGGATGACACTAAGTTGGATGACAGTGTGGGCTGCGAGGAGGATGCTATGAGGCTGCTGAGTGACTTGGATAGGTTAGGTGAGTGGGCAAATGCATGGCAGATGAAGTATAATGTGGATAAATGTGAGGTTATCTACTTTGGTGGTGAAAACAGAGAGACATGCTATTATCTGAATGGTGACAGATTAGGAAAAGGGGAGGTGCAACGAGACGAGGGTGTCATGGTACATCAATCATTGAAGGTTGGCATGCAGGTACAGCAGGCGGTTAAGAAAGCAAATGGCATGTTGGCCTTCACTGCGAGGGGATTTGAATACAGGGGCAGGGAGGTGTTACTACAGTTGTACAGGACCTTGGTGAGGCCACACCTGGAGTATTGTGTACAGTTTTGGTCTCCTAACTTGAGGAAGGACATTCTTGCTATTGAGGGAGTGCAGCGAAGATTCACCAGACTGATTCCCGGGATGGCGGGACTGACATATCAAGAAAGACTGAATCAACTGGGCTTGTATTCACTGGAGTTCAGAAGAATGAGAGGAGATCTCATAGAAACGTTTAAAATTCTGACGGGTTTAGACAGGTTAGATGCAGGAAGAATGTTTCCAATGTTGGGGAAGTCCAGAACCAGAGGTCACAGTCTAAGGATAAGGGGTAAGCCATTTAGGACCGCGATGAGGAGAAACTTCTTCGCCTAGAGAGTGGTGAACCTGTGGAATTCTCTACCACTGAAAGTTGTTGAGGCCAATTCACTAAATATATTCAAAAAGGAGCTAGATGTAGTCCTTACTACTAGGGGGATCAAGGGTTATGGCGAGAAAGCAGGAATGGGGTACTGAAGTTGCATGTTCAGCCATGAACTCATTGAATGGCAGTGCAGGCTCGAAGGGCCAAATGGCCTACTCCTGCACCTATTTTCTATGTTTCTATGTTTAAGGAGGAGATAGCAAAGCTACTATTACACATATAGAATCATAAGAAATTTATGGCACAGAAAGAGGCCATTCAGTTCATTGTGTCCGTTTCGATCAGAAAAGAGTGATCCAGCCTAATCCCACTTTCCAGCTCTTGGTCCGTAGCCTTGTAGGTTACAACACTAAAAGCGCACTTTTAAAATGTGCTGACGGTTTCTGCCTCCACCACCCTTTCAGACAGTGAGTTCCAGAACCCACCACACGCTGGGTGAAAAAGGTTCTCCTCAAATCCCCTATAATCCTTCTACCAACTACTTTAAATCTAAGCCCCCTGGTTATTGCTCATCATCATAGGCATTCCTTCGAAATGAGGATGACTTGCTTCCACGCCGAAAAGGGATGAGTTCACAGGTGTTTCAATGAAAGACCTAATATTCCTGATCTCGAACTGCTCTGCTAAGGGAAATAGGTCCTTCCTATCCACTCTATTTCGGCCCCTCATAATTGTATACATCTCAATTAAGTTTCCCCTCGGCCTCTGTTCCAACGAAAACAACTCCAGCCTATCGAATCTTCCATCGTGGCTAGAATTCTTCAGACCAGGCAACATCCTCGTAAATCTCCTCTGTACCCTCTCCAGTGCAATTATATCTTTCCTGTAAAGTGTTAACCAGAACTGCATGCAGTACTCTAGCTGTGGCCTAACTAATGTTTTATACAGTTGTAGCATAATATCTCTGCTCTTTTTTCCTATGCCTCAGCTAACAATGGAAAGTATTCCATATGCCTTCTTAACCGCCTTATCTACCTGTCCTGCTACCTTCAGGGATCTGTGGAAATACACTCCAAGGTCTCTCTGCTCCTCTACACTTCTCAGTATCCTACCATATAAAAATTAATTAGAAAAGGGAATAGTTCCAGAGGACTGGCGAAGAGCTAATGTGATTCCTATATTTAAGAAAGGGATATGGAGAAAGTCCAGGGAACTATAGATCAATTAGCTTAATATCGGTGGTAGGAAAGATAATGGAATCTTTACACAAAGATGTAATAGAAAAACATCTCGAAACTGAAAATATAATTGTCATGTATCTATGCTTGGAGTTACTAGCCACCAGGTGGTGCCACTGTTGGAGGTCATTGGGCTGTATGCATGTGTGTGCAGCCCAGGTATAAGCCATCATGTAGTGTAATCACTTTGGGCCCTAATAAAGCACAGCCAGTTTTGTACTTGTGTTAGTTTAGAGTATTCAGTCTATTGAGTTATTACATACATAACATTTGGTGACGAGGTAACTTAAGAACCTTCGCATGCAAAAATGAGCACAATTGGAATTCTGGAGAAATTCGTGGAGGGAAAGGACTAGGCAGATTTTGTAGCTCTCCTGGACCAGTAAAATGGAGGAACCCACTGACGCAGTTAGGCGCAGAGCGGTCTTACTCACGGTTTGCGGTCCAAAAATCTATGGACTCATAAAGACTCTTCTCTCGACTGCAAATCCAATGGACAAGGACTATGAGGAATTGTGCGCTCTGATACGTGACCACCTCAAACCAGAAGAAGGCATTATCATCTCATGATATCGATTCTACACGCACATTCGTTCTGAGGGCCAAGATGTGTCGGAATTCGTTGCCAACCTAAGGCGTCTAGCTGGACTGTGTAAGTTCGAAAATGCTTTGGGAGACATGCTGCAGGACTTCTTTGTAATTGGCATCAACCACGAGGTGATCCTTCGTAAGCTACTGGCGGCGGAGACACTGGATTTGAGCAAGACCATCACGATTGCCCAGGCATGCATGACGACGGACAAAAACTTAAAGCAGATATCATCGAAAAATCGGAACTCAACAAGTACTGTAAGCAAGATTGTATTGTCGTTTGGCAGAGCTGCACATGGCAGGGCCTACCCGACTGCGTATGCGAAATCTGTGGCTGCCCAATGTCCGCCAATGGGAATGAATCCGATTTCACCATGTTGGCGTTGTGGGGGCAATCATCGGCCTCATCAGTGTCGGTTTAAACAGTACATTTTAAAGGCTGTTCGAGACTGGGGCATCTCCAGCGCATGTGTCCCCAACTGAGCAACGTGCTGCAACACACCACGTGGACGATGGTGACAATGTATAGCGTGGATCCGGGAATGCAATCCGAAATACCAGAGTAGGAAGTGTATGGACTGTATTCGTTCCTAACAAAGAGCCAACCAATAATGATTAATGTGAAATTTAACGATGTGCCGGTACCGATGGAATTAAACACGGGTGCGAGTCAATCAATAATGAGTCAGAGGACATTCGACAAGCTGTGGGATACTAAGGCTGTGAGGCCTAAGCTGAGTCCAGTCAATGCCAAGTTGCGTACGTACACTAAAGAACACATAACGGTGATTGGCAGTGCAGTAGTCAAGGTGTCGTATGATGGTGCAGTTCATGATTTACCATTATAGATTGTTCCAGGCAATGGTCCAATGCTGTTCGGCAGGAATTGGCTAAAAAAAATCAAATGGAATTGGAACGATATCAAAGCGTGGTCGTTGGAGAATGATACTCCATGTGCTCAAGTGCTGAACCAGGCATCGGCAATTTCATGGGAGCCAAGGTGCAGATCCACGTGGACTCGGAGCAAGACCTGTCCATCATAAAGCTCGGGTGATTCCGTACATGATGAGGGAGAAGGTCGAAATCGAACTAGATAGACTCCAGTGTGAAGGGATCATGTCACCGGTCGAATTTAACGAATGGGCCAGCCCTATTGTTCCTGTGTTGAACAGTGATGGCACTGTCAGGATTTGTAGAGACTACAAGGTTACGATCAACCGAGTTTTGAAACAGGATCAATACCCATTACCGAAGGCTGATGACCTGTTTGCAACACTAGTCTGGGGGAAGTCATTCACTAAACTGGATCTGACGTCGGCCTACATGACACAGGAGCTGGTCGAGATGTCGAAGAAACTTACGTGCATCAACACTCATAAAGGACTGTTTATCTAGAACAGGTGTCCTTTCGGAATTCGTTCGGCTGCAGCCATATTTCAGTGGAACATGGAGAGGCTACTGAAGTCTGTCACTAGCACCGTCGTGTTCCAAAATGACATCCTGGTCACAGATCGTGACACCGCCGAACATCTGAACAACCTGGAAGAGGTTCTACATCGTCTGGACAAAGTTCAAGTTTGAAGTGCTTCTTCATGGCACCGGAATTCAAATTCCTGGAGAGGAAAATTGCTGTTGACGGCATCAGGCCTACGGACTCGAAAACCAAGGCCATCAAAAATGCACCCAAGCCTCAGAATGTGATGGGGCTGCGTTCGTTCCTTGGTCTACTCAACTACTTTGGTAATTTCCTACCTAGATTGAGCACTTCATTACAGCTATGCACATGCTGCTAAGAAAAGGCGACAACTGGGCTTGGGTTGCGTCTCAAGATAGAGCTTTTGAGAAAGCTACTAATCTGCTTTGCTCTAACAAGCTGCTGGTACATTATGATCCGTGTAAGCGTCTAGTATTGGCCTGTGATGCTTCGACATATGGAGTTGCTCCAACAAGCTAATGAGTCATGTAAACTACAACCTGTTGCGTATGCTTCTAAAAGTTTGTCAAAGGCGGAAAGAGCCTACAGCATGGTAAAAAAAGAAGCATTAGCCTGTGTGTATGGGGTTAAAAAGATGCATCAGTACCTGTTTGGTCTTTGGTTTGAACTGGAAAGAGATTACAAGCCGCTCATTTCATTGTTTTCGGAAAACAAAGGTATCAATACCAATGCATTGTCCTGCATCCAGAGGTGGGTACTGACATTATCTACCTATGATTATGTAATTCACCATCGACCTGGCACCGAGAATTGTGCCGATGCACTGAGCCGTCTGCCGTTGCCCACACCAGAGGTGGAGACGCCACAACCTGCAGATCTACTGTTAGTTATGGATGCTTTTGAAAGTGAAGGAACCCCTGTCACGGCTCAACAAATTAAGACCTGGACCAGCCAGGACCCAATATTATTGGTTGTGAAACGTTGTGTCCTTAGTGGTGATTGGTCTGCCATACCCAAGCAAATGGGTGATGAGACCAAACTTTACAACCATCGCAAAGACGAACTATCCATTCAGTCAGATTGTTTACTTGGGGTAATCGTGTTGTTATGCCTAAGAAAGGCAGAGAGAAATTTGTACATGATCTACATAGCACTCATCCCGGTATTGTCATGATGAAAGCCATTGCCAGGTCTCATGTATAGTGGCCTGGAATTGACTCTGATCTGGAATCATGTGTGCACCAGTGCAACACTTGCATGCAGCGAAGTAAAGCACCAGCAGATCGCCGCTGAGTCTGTGGTCGTGGCCATCTAAACCATGGTCCAGGATCTACATCGACTTTACAGGTTCCTTCCTGGGAAAGATGTTTTTAGTTGTGGTGGATGCATATTCCAAGTGTATAATCATGTCATCCAGTACATCCACAGCTACCATTGAGAGCCTTCGTGTCATGTTTGCCACTCATGGTCTGCCCAACATCGTTGTAAGCGACAACGGACCTTGCTTCACTAGTCTGGAGTTTCAAGAGTTCATGAAACTCAATGGTATCAAACATGTGAGGTCAGCACCATTCAAACCCGCATCTAATGGTCAAGCAGAGCGTGCTGTCCAAACCATCAAACAGAGTATGAAACATGCAGCTCAATGTTCATTGCAGACTCACTTGTCATGCATATTGCTTAGTTACTGGACAAGACTCCACATGCTTACCGGGGTCTCCCCTGCTGAACTATTGATGAAGTGAGGTCTCAAGACCAAGCTCTCTCTTGTCCACCCTGACTTAAACGATCATGTTGAATACAGACTTCAAAGTTAGCAGTGGTATCATGATCGCACTGCTGTGTCACGTGACATTTCTGTTAACGATTCTGTGTATGTACTAAATTATGGTCAAGGTCCCAAGTGGATCGCCGGAACAGCCAAGGAGGGTAACAGAGTGTTTATCGTCAAGCTCAAGAATGGGCAAACATGCAGGAAACATGTTGATCAGATAAAGCTGCGACACACGGATGAACCGGAACAGTCTGAGGAAGACATAATCAGTGACCGACCAACCTACCCTCAGTCATCAGAGGACTCCGCCGTCATCAATGAATCTGGACTTTCAATCCCTGACATGGTCATTGCCACTCCCATCAGATCGGCTACCCAGCCCCCAGTCATAACAGACTCAGAACGCTTGCCCAAGGCTGGAGTTGAACTGAGACAATCAACTCGGGAGCGGAAAGCTCCGGACCGTCTCTATTTGTAAAAAGACTGTTACTAATATCTTAAAAGGGGATATTGTCATGTATGTATGCTTGGAGTTACTAGCCACCAGGTGGCGCCACTGTCGGAGGTCATTGGGCTGTACGCACATGTGTGTGGACCAGGTATAAAAGGCAAGCCATCGTGTAATCTAATCACTTTGGGCCCTAATAAAGCAGAGCCAGGTTTATACCTGTGTTAGTTTACAGTATTCAGTCTATCGAGTTATTACATACATAACAATAATAAAGAGTAGTCAACATGGATTTCAAAAGGGAAGGTCATGCTTGTCGAATCTTATTGAATTCTTTGGAGCAGTTACAGAAAGAACAAACAAGGGTAATGTAGACACGATATATTTGGTTTTCGAACCGGTATTCAATAAGATACCGCATAGTAGATTCATGACTAAGTTCAGAGCATGTGGAATCAGGGGACAAGCAGCAGAACGGATAGCAAACTGGTTACCAAACAGAAAACAGCGAGTAGGGGTGAAGGGCAGCTACTCAGACTGGAAAAAGGTGGGAAGTGGGGTTCCACAAGGATTGGTGCTGGGACCACTGTTGTTCACCATTTGTATTAATGATTTGCACTCGGGAGTCGGAAGTACAATTTCTAAATTTGTGAATGACACGAAAGTGGAGGGTATTGTTCATATAAAGGAAGATTGTGACAAAATACAAGAAGACATTAATAAACTTGCAGAATGGGCGTGTAATTGGCAACTGAGGCCGAAATGTTACTGGTGCGGGGAGGATGGGATCGGAGGCGGGTAGGCTGTGACATTTTTAAAGGCCAGGGTTTACAGCAAGGCCCTGAGGGGGGAAGGAGGTTGGAAGGATGATGGTGTAAGAGGTGCAAGGAGAGCCAACAGATTCACTGATATGGAGCTGGAGACACTGATGGACGGTGTGGAGGACAGACGAATACTGTTTCCTGACGTGGGGAGACCTGGCAGACCGCCAGTACATAATGCATGGAGGGAGATTGCAGGGGAGGTGTCAGGCACCTCCATATATGTAAGGATGCACCCTCCCAGGAGGGTGCTGGCCAGTCTGCACCCGGCCCTTCCAGAGTGGTGATGAGTCAATGTCTCCTAGCTCTGGGGCGACGGGGATCCTCCTCCTCTTCCTCCTCCTCCTCATCCTCAGGTGATACTGCTGGCTCGACCTCTAGCGGCTGTCCCTTCATGATGGCCAGGTTGTGCAGCAGACCACGATGATTATGGAGACCCGTTGAGGAGAGTACTGCAAGGTGCTACCAGAGCAGTCCAGGCACCGGAACCTCTGCTTAAGGATGCCTATGCACTGCTTGATGATGCATCTGGACGCACAATAAGCGTCATTGCATGCATGCTCTGGCGCTGTCCTGGGGTTCTGCAGAGGAGTGAGCAGCCAAGTGGACAGGGGATATCCCTTGTCACCAAGCAGCCAACCGCAATCCTGCTTCAGGCCGGTGAAGACGGCGGGCACACTGGTCTGCCGCAGAATGAATGAATCATGGCTGCTGCCGCCCTTACCTGCTGCCTGTCTGCATGGTGCTGACAGCGATGCCTTCTCCTGCGTGCCGCCCTCCTTCTGACCAGGTGTACCAGGTGTTGCCCTCCCAACACTCCTCCCATCCTCAGGGTGAACGTTGACAAGCAGGTCTCTGCAACCCACAGGACTCCACTAAAGAGTCAGACCTGAAAGTTGTACAAAAGCACAGGGGTATGTGCAAACCTCTGAGCAGCACTCAGCAGGTTTAATGGAACAAAAACAATTAATAAAATTATATGAAAAGATAACCAGTGGATGTGGTGTATTTGGACTTTCAAAAGGCTTTTACAAGATCCCACACAAGAGATTGGTGTGCAAAATTAAAGCACATGGTATTGGGGGTAGTGTGCTGACGTGGATAGAGAACTGGTTGGCAGACAGGAAGCAGAGAGTCGGGATAAATGGGTCCTTTTCAGAATGACAGGCAGTGACTAGTGGGGTGCCGTGGGCTCAGTGCTGGGACCCCAGCTATTTACAATATACATCAATGATATAGATGAAGGAATTGAGTATAATGCCTCCAAGTTTGCAGATGACACTAAGCTGGGTGGCGGTGTGAGCTGTGAGGAGGATGCTAAGAGGCTGCAGGGTGACTTGGACAGGTTAGGTGAGTGGGAAAATGCATGGCAGATGCAGCATAATGTGGATAAATGTGAGGTTATCCACTTTGGTGGTAAAACACAAAGACAGAATATTATCTGAATGGCGGCAGATTAGAAAAAGGAGATGTGCAATGAGATCTGGGTGTCATGGTACATCAGTCATTGAAAGTTGGCATGCAGGTACATCAAGCGGTGAAGAAGACAAATGGCATGTTAGCCTTCACAGCTTGGGGATTTGAGTATAGGAGCAGGGAGGTCTTACTGCAGTTGTACAGGGCCTTGGTGAGGCCTCACCTGGAATATTGTGTTCAGTTTTGGTCTCCTAATCTGAGGAAGGACATTCTTGCTATTGAGGGAGTGCAGCGAAGGTTCACCAGACTGATTCCCGGGATGGCAGGACTGACATATGAGGAGAGACTGGATCAACTGGGCCTGTATTCACTGGAGTTCAGAAGGATGAGAGGGGATCTCATAGAAACATATAAAATTCTGATGGGACTGGACAGGTTAGATGCAGGAAGAATATTCCCGATGTTGGGGAAGTCCAGAACCAGGGGACACAGTGTAAGGATAAGGGGTAAGCCATTTAGGACTGAGATGAGGAGAAACTTCTTCACTCAGAGAGTTGTTAACCTGTGGAATTCTCTACCGCAAAGAGTTGTTGGTGCCAGTTCATTGGATATATTAAAGAAGGAGTTAGATATGGCCCTTATGGATAAAGGGATCAAGGGGCATGGAGAGAAAGCAGGAAAGGTGATGATCAGCCATAATCTTATTGAATGGCGGTGCAGGCTCGAAGGGCCGAATGGCCTGCTCCTGCATTTATTTTCTATATTTCTATAAATACTGCGCATGCTGGAAAATGAAATAAAAACAATAATAAGTACTAAAACTTGTCACCTACCAAAGTGCCCCAGTGGTGTCGTGTTCGAGCACCACATCGAAAACCTCACGGGGGCATTGCTGGGAAACGTCCTTCCTTTTCCTCAATGAATTTCGCTGTGGTAGTCCCTTTCCAGTGGCCCGCACACTGCAGAGCTCACCCCTGGAAACCCTCCTTTACAGCGGCTTCACCGCGCCGTTTCCGGTGGAAGTGAGCAACGCTGAAATCGTCACCGAGCTGAATATGGCTTGGGAGGGAAAAGTACCCGACCGCGGCGGCCCATCGATTTTTCCGATCGACTGCCCAAACTCCGCGGTAGCAGTCCCTTTGGGGATGGTGAATTTCAGGCCCGAGGAGTCATAACTATAAGATAGACACTAATAAATCCAATAGAGAATTCAGGAGAAACTTCTTTCTGGTAAGAATGTGGAACATGCTACCACAGGGAGTAGTTGAGGCGAATAGCATAGATGCATTTATGTGGAAGCTAGATAAACACATGAGGGAGAAAGGAATAGAAGGTTATGCTGATAGATAAAGAGAGGTGGGAGGAGGCTCATGTGGAGCATAAACACCGGCATAGACCAGTTGGGCCTAATGGTTTGTTTCTGTGCTGTAGACTCACTGTAACTCGATTAACAGAGTTACATCATCATCATAGGCAGTCTCTCGAATCGAGGATGACTTGCTTCCATGCCAAAAAAGGGATGAATTCACAGGTGTTTCAATGAAGAATCTAATATTCTGGATCCAGAACTGCATCCTGAAGGGTGGAAGATGCCTGTGCGTGGATTTTTTAAATGTGGGGTGGCCGTTGCACACCAGCCACCACATGGGCTTGACAGAGCTAGGTCTTGATCCAGTGGCAAGGATTAACCAAGACAACTGGAGATCAGCTCTGCTGCACGGACCTAGTGCGCACATATATCGCAGTGTGGGCTGGCCCATGCTGCCCCTGGGCCCTCGCCTCTTCTGGGCCCTGAACTCTTGCCTTTCCTGGGCCCCGATCACCTCCCTCTCTCGCCGCTCCTTCGCCCGACCTCACCACTCCTGCTATACGTGCCCGTGCTCCAATAACCGAGCTGGACCTTGATGATGTCCCTCTTCGCCGCCGTCGCCCTCCTGCACCAGCACGTGCTGCTTCTTGGGGTAGCCTCCACACTTTTCCCGGGCTATTCCAACTATTCCAACACACTCCTGGCCGGCCTCCCACATTCTACCTGACGTAAACTAGAGGTAATCCAAAACTCGTCTGCCCCGTGTCCTAACTCGTACCGAGTCCCGCTCACCCATCACGCCTGTGCTCACTGCCCCGTATCCGAACTCGCATCATGTCCCGCTCACCCATCACCCGCTGTGCTTGCTGCCCCGAGTCCTAACTAGCGCCGAGTCCCGCTCACCCATCACCCCCTGTGCTCGCTGCCCCATGTCCTAACTCGCATCGTGTCCCGCTCACCCATCACCCAATGTGCTCGCTACCCCGTGTCCTAACTTGCATCATGTCCCGCTCACCCATCACCCCTGTGCTCACTGCCCCATGTCCTAACTCGCATCGTGTCCCGCTCACCCATCACCCAATGTGCTCGCTACCCCGTGTCCTAACTCGTATCATGTCCCGCTCACCCATCACCCCCTGTGCTTGCTGCCCCGTGTCCTAACTCGCACCGAGTCCCGCTCACCCATCACCCCTGTGCTCACTGCCCCATGTCCTAACTCGCACCAAGTCCCGCTTATCCATCACCCCCTGTGCTCGCTGTCCCGTGTCCTAACTCGCACCGAGGTCAATGACCTCGACCCGAAATGTTAACTCTGTTTCTCTCTCCACAGATACTGCCTGACCTGCTGAGTGTTTCCAGCATCTTCTGTTTTTATTTTAGATTACCAGCATCTGCAGTCTTTTGCTTAGGTTTTAGTGAACTGGGATGTTTCCATCAGGATCTATTGAATTGAGGTCATTTGTGATGGACTAGTAGTGCCTGAAGAGAGTGCCACAGGAAAAAGTGCACAATATATGGAGGATTTCAAGGTCAGAAACTCAGACAAAGATGCTCAAGGATTTATGTAGAGAATGCTGAAAGAGAACTGGTAGAAGATAAAGCTTCTGTGTTCAGCTGCCCTTTAGTTTGAGCCGTAACTGAGTGGGTAACACTCTTGCCTCTGAGTCATAAGGTTGTGCGTTCAAGTTCCCCTCCACGACTTGAGCACATGATCCAGGCCAGCACTCCCAGTGCAGTGCTGAGGGAGTGCTGTGCTGTCAGAGGTGCTGCCCTCTCAGCTGTATGGCATTATTCTGAAGAAGAGCAGGGGAGTTCTCCCGGTGTCCTGGTCAATATTTATCCCTCAACCAGTATTCTGTTCTGAGTACTGGTGGGGGTGATGGTTCCTCTGGGGAGTGCAGCCAGAGCCAAGTCCACAGCACCACGGGTGGCTCAGCTGCACAGCGGGGAGACAGAAGAGTGGAAGAGCAATAGTGGTAGGGGATTCGATAGTTAGGGGAGCAGACAGGCGTTTCTGCGGCCGCAGACGTGACTCCAGGATGTTACGTTGCCTCCCTAGTACCAGGGTCAAGGATGTCACCGAGGAGCTACAGGGCATTCTGGGGAGAGGGTGAACAGCCAGAGGTAATGATCAATTTCCGTACCAATGACATAGGTAGAAAGCAGGACCTCAAAGGTAGTAATCTCCGGATTACTCCTGGTGCCACGTGCTAATGAGTACAGAAATAGGAGGGTGGGACAAATCAATGCGTGGCTGGAGAGATGGTGCTGGAGGGAGGGCTTTAGATTCCTGAGGCATTGGGACCTTTCTGGGGGAGGTGAGACCTGTACAAGCCAGATGGTTGCACCTCAACATCGCGGGGGAGGGGGGACGGGGTGCTGGTTGCTAATGCTGTTGTGGGGGGGAGGGGGGTTAACTATCTTGGCAGGGGTATGGGAACCTGAGAATAGATTTAGTAGGGAGAGAAGCAAAGCTGGAATTGGAAAGCAAAAAAGTAGAAAGTGAATTTGGAAGACAGAGGAAACAAGAAAATCAACAACAAGGAAGTTTGGCAGTGCTAACTGGAATATACTTCAATGTAAGGAGTATTGGGAATAAGGCAGATGAGCTGAGAGCACAGATAGGCACTTGGGAGTATGATAGTATAGCTATTACTGAGACATGGGTGAAAGAAGGGCAGGTATGGCAGCTCAATATTCCTGGTTACAGGGTTTTCAGATGGAATAGAGAGGGGTGTAAAACAGGAGGGGGGTTGCAGTATTGATTAAATAAACAATTACAGCTGTGAGGAGAGATGATATGTTGGAAGGATCATCAAATGAGGCCATATGGGTCGAATTGAAAAACAAAAAAGCAGCGATCACACTGCTGGGAGTGTACTATAGACCCCCAAACAGTCAGAGGGAATAAGAAGAGAAAATATGTAGGCAAATTTCTGAGAAGTGCAAAAACTATCGGGCAGTAATAGTAGGGGATTTCAACTACCCTAATAGTAACTGGGATAAAATGAGTGTGAAGGGTATAGAGGGTGCGGAATTCCTAAAATGCATTCAGGAGAATTTTTTTCGCTAGTATGTAGCAAGCCCATCACGGGAGAGGACAGTTCAGGACTTACTTTTAGGGAATGAAGCTGGGCAGGTGGAACGGGTATCAGTAGAGAGCATTTTGGTGCTAGTGACCATAATTCAGTTGGATTTAGGGTAGTTATGGAAAAGGACAAAACTAGACCAGGAATAAAAGTTCTCAATTGGGGAAAAGCCAATTTTAATAAGCTGAGAGGTGATTTAGCCATAGTGGACTGGAAACAGCTACTTGAAGGTAAATCAGTGTCAGAGCAGTAGGAGGCATTCAAGGAGGAGGTCCGAAAGGTTCAGAGCAAATATGTTCCCTTAATGTAAAAGGGTGGGACTAACAAATCTAGAGCCCACTGGATGTCAAGGGACATGTAGGGAAGGATAAAGAAAAAAAGGGAGGCTTATGACAGAAACCGAGGACTAAATACTGCAGAATCTCTGGAGGAGTATAGAAAGTGCAAGGGTGAAATTAAAAAGGAAATTAGGAAAGTAAAGAGAGAGCATGAAAACATTTTGGCAAGTAAAATCAAGGAAAACCCAAAGATGTTTTCTAAATACATTAAGAGCAAGAGGACAACTAAGGAAAGAGTAGGTCCTATTAGAGAAAATAAAGGTAACCTATGTGTGGAGGTGGAAGATGTGGGTATTGTTCTTAATGAATACTTTACGTCTGTTTTCACAAAAGAGAGGGGTGATGCTAGTATGGGAGGAATGTGAAATATCATGAAATAAACATAGTGAGAGAGGAAGTATTCAGGGGCTTAGCAGCTTTGAAAGTGGATAAATCCCCAGGCCCGGATGAAATGTATCCCAGACTTTTAAGAGAAGCAGAAGAGGAAATAGTAGAGGCTCTGACCATCATTTTCCAATTCTCTCTGATTACAGGTGTGGTGCCAAAGGACTGGAGGATTGCTAATGTTGTACCTTTGTTTAAAAAGGGAGAAAGGGATAGACCGAGTAATTACAGGCCAGTCAGCCTAACCTCGGTGGTGGGAAAATTATTGGAGAAAATTCTGATGGACTTTAGAAAGACATGGACTAATCAAGGAGAATCAGCATGGATTTGTTAAGGGAAGGTCGTGTCTGACTAAATTGATTGAACTTTTTGAGGAAGTAACAAGGAGGGTCGATGAGGGCAGTGCGTCTGATGTAGTGTATAAGGATTTTAGCAAGGCTTTTAATAAGATCCCACATGGCAGATTAGCCACGAACGTAAAAGCCCATGGGATCCAGGGCAAAATGACAAGTTGGATCCAAAATTGGCTCAGAGGCAGGAAGCAAAGGGTAATGGTTGATGGGTGTTTTTGTGACTGGAAGGCTGTATCCAGTGGGGTTCCACAGGGTTCAGTGCTAGGTCCCTTGCTTTTTGAGGTATATATCAATAATTTAGACTTGAATGTAGGGGATATGATTAAGAAGTTTGCAGATGATATTAAAATTGGCTGTGTGGTTGATAATGAAGAAGAAAGCTGTAGACTGCAGGAAGATATCAATGAACGAGTCAGGTGCGCAGAACAGTGGCAAATGGAATTCAATCTAGAGAAGTGTGAGGTGATGCATTTGGGGAGGGCTAACAAAGCACGGGAGTAGACAATAAATGGTAGCATACTGAGAAATGTAGAGGAACAGAGGGACCTTGGCGTGCATGTCCACCGATCCCTGAAGGTAGCAGGACAGTTAGATAAAGTGGTTAAGAAGGCATATGGGATACTTTCCTTTATTAGCCGAGGCATAGAATATAAGAACAGGGAGGTTAGGCTAGAACTGTATAAAACATTAGTTAGGCCACAGCTGGAGTACTGCATGCAGTTCTGGTCACTCACATCCCACACCTTGCACACAATGACAGCTACTCAACTATGGCAGGCACCTCACCCAAACACATTGCTTTGCACTCACACACTTTCCTTTCTCTTGCAGGCCAAAGTGACTCATAACAGGAGGGAGTAGGAGCGCAAAGACGGGGTCAAGCCAACACCCAACCATTGGAACATAGGGTGCTGCAGATTATTGGGTGCCAGGTGGTGGATGCCGTGGCCACTGGCAATGGTGACCCCCCTACTCGTTTTTCACACATCCCACTTCCCCCTCAATTCACAAGCGTTTCGCACTTTCCAGCTAATTATGCTGTATGCATGTATTTCCCCATCCCTGCCCCCCTCACCGCACCTTAACCCCACTCTTGTGCTTTTATGTTGTCAGATAATGAGCAAGCACCTGAACAGCCTGCCCCTGAGGTTATCGCAGAGAGCGAGGTGGGAGGAGGAGGAAGTACACACCGTGTCACTGCATGTCTCACTTGCAGGCACTCCGCGTTCTTTAGAGGCTGGTATAGTAGTGGAATCTGCACAAGATGAGGCACCGGGGACAAGTGGCTGCAGCAAGGCCAGGGGGAAAGAGTAGCTCGGGAGCCAGCTCCCCGGAGAGCGAGTTTGCTGCGGGTTCTGCTGCACAGTACACAGATTGAGGACCTCGATGGGGAGGCATTTAGAAGAAGGGTGATGGGCATGCACACGGAGATGATAGGTGCAATAGCATGGGTGCCCGAGAGCCTCTCGACAATGATAAGGAGCTGGAGGAGTTCGCCTCCAACATTAGAGCGGGTACAGAGGAGCAGCGGGGAACATAAGCAGAAGTTAGCTGGGAGCAGAGAGAATGGACCTGTGAGGGGAAAAAAAAATCATAGTGTGACATCACAGGAAAGCAGGTAAGTGTTTGGTTGGTGAGAATTTCTATCTTTTATTTCTAAACTTTGGCATTGGTTTAAATTAAGAGCCGTGATTACAGATTAAAAACTATACATCGATAATTGATAGTTCGAAACTTGAAAATCTAATTGTTGTGTATCTGTAAAGCATGCACTCCCATGTTCCGCCACCAGGGAGCTCATCCCCTGAAGTCCCAAGGGATCCCAGCATCCTTTGGGAGCACTGTATATAAGCTGGCCCCTAAGCCTGTTCCTCACTCTGGAGTGTCTTAAAAAAGACTGAGGTCACTGCTACTTTAACCTCCCTGTGTGCAGTCTCATCTGTGTTAGGAACACCACAACTGGCAATGAGTATACGAATCCAACGCAAAGATGCAGCAAACTGTGGGCATCCTGGAGGAGTTATCGGAGGGTGAGAACTGGGAAGCCTATGTCGAACGGCTAGACCAGTACTTTGTAGCCAACGAGCTGGACGGAGAAGGAAGCGCTACAAAAAGGAGAGCGGTCCTCCTCACGGTCTGTGGGGCACCGACCTAAAGCCTCATGAAGAATCTAAGGGCTCCGGTGAAACCCACAGATAAGTCGTATGAGGAGCTGTGTACACTGGTTCGGGAGCATCTTAACCCGAGGGAGAGCATGCTGATGGCGAGGTATCGGTTCTATATGTACCAGCGATCTGAAAGGTCAGGAAGTGGTGAGCTACGTCGCCGAGCTAAGGCGACTTGCAGGACAATGTGAGTTTGATGGCTACCTGGAGCAAATGCTCAGAGACTTTTTTGTACTGGGCATTGGCCACGAGACCATCCTACGAAAACTTTTGACTGTAGAGACACCGACCCTCAGTAAGGCCATTGCGATAGCACAGGCGTTTATGTCCACCAGTGACAACACCAAACAAATCTCTCAGCACACAAGTGCTAGCAATGTTCATAAATTAACTGGAACTGTGTTTGCGAGCAGAAATATACAGGGCAGAACCCACGAGTCTGCAACTGCCAGCAGGCCTCAGTTGACCCAGATGACTCAGAGTCCGCAACAAAGGATGAATGCAAGGCAATTCACACCTTGTTGCCGTTGTGGAGGCTTCCATTCAGCGTATTCATGCTGCTTCAAAGGGTATGTTTGCAAGAGCTGTGGAACAATGGGGCACCTCCAACGAGCTTGCAGACGAGCTGCAAGCTCTGCAAAACCTGCTAACCACCACGTGGCAGAGGACGATCGTTCCATGGTGGATCAAAGCAATTTCGAACCTCAGAGAGAGGAGGCAGATGCTGGGGTGCAGACATTTTCGACGAAATGTCCACCTATAATGCTAAATGTAAAATTGAATGGCCTACCCATAGCCATGGAACTGGACACTGGTGCTAGCCAATCCATCATGAGTAAAAAGATGTTTCAGAGACTGTGGTGCAACAAGGCACTCAGACCAGCCTGAGCCCATCCACACGAAACTGAGAACGTACACCAAAGAGCTCATCACTATCCTGGGCAGTGCCATGGTCAAGGTCACCTACCAGGGCACGGTGCACGAACTGCCACTCTGGCTTGTCCCGGGCGACGGCTCCACACTGCTTGGAAGGAGCTGGCTTGGAAAAATCCGCTGTAACTGGGATGACATCCGAGCGCTATCACATGTCGATGAGGCCTCATGTACCCAGGTTCTTAACAAATTTCCTCCCCTTTTTGAGCCAGGCATTGGAAACTTTTCCGGGGCGAAGATACAGATCCACTTGGTCCCAGCGGCATGACCCATTCACCACAAGGCACGAGCGGTACCTCAAATGTTGAGGGAGAGTGTGGAAATCGAGCTGGACAGGCTGCAACTCGTGGGCATCATCTCCCCAGTGGAATTCAGCGAGTGGGCCAGCCCGATTGTTCCAGTACTCAAAAGTGATGGCACGATCAGGATTTACGGCGATTATAAAGTAACTATTAATCGTTTCTCTCTCCAGGACTAATACCCGCTACCTAAGGCAGACGACCTATTTGCGACGCTGGCTGGAGGCAAGACGTTTCACCAAGCTCGACCTGATTTCGGCCTACATGACGCAGGAGCTGGAGAAGTCTTCGAAGGGCCTCACCTGCATCAACACGCACAAGGGACTGTTCATCTACAACAGATGCCCGTTTGGAATTCGGTTGGCTGCAGCGATCTTCCAGAGAAACATGGAGAGCCTACTCAAGTCGGTACCACGCACGGTGGTCTTTCAGGATGACATATTGGTCATGGGTCAGGACACCGCCAAGCACCTCCAAAACCTGGAGGAGGTCCTCCAGCGACTGGATCGCATAGGGCTGCGGCTGAAGAGGTCGAAATGCGTCTTCATGGCAACAGAAGTGAAGTTTTTTGGGAGAAAGATCGGGGCGGACGGCATTCGGCCCACAGACGCCAAGACAGAGGCTATCAGGAACGCGCCCAGGCCACAGAACGTCACGGAGCTGCGGTCGTTCCTGGGACTCCTCAACTATTTTGGTAACTTCCTACCGGGGTTAAGCACCCTTTTAGAGCCCCTACATGTGTTATTGCGCAAAGGTGAGAACTGGGTATGGGTAAAAACCAAGTAATTGCTTTTGAGAAAGCCAGAAACATTTTATGCTCCAACAAGTTGCTTATATTGTATAAACCGTGTAAAAGACTTGTGCTAGCATGTGACGCGTATGGAGTCGGGTATGTATTACAACAAGCTAACGTTGCGGGGAAGTTGCAACCTGTCGCCTATGCTTCCAGGAGCTTGTCTAAGGCCGAGAGGGCCTACAGCATGATTGAGAAAGGGGCATTAGCATGTGTGTTCGAGGTAAAGAAAATGCATCAGTACCTGTTTGGCCTCAAATTTGAGCTGGAAACCGATCACAAGTCCCTCACATCCCTGTTCGCTGAAAACAAGGGGATAAATACTAATGCCTCAGCCCGCATACAAAGGTGGGCACTCCGCTATCAGCGTATAACTATACCATCCGCCACAGGCCAGGCACCGAGGACTGTGTGGATGCTCTCAGTCGGCTACCATTGCCCACCACAGGGGTGGAAACGGCGCAGCCTGCAAACTTGTTGATGGTGGCGCAGCCCGCAGACTAGTTGATGGTCATGGAAGCATTTGAAAATGCTAAATGACCTGTCACAGCCCGCCAGATTAGGACTTGGGCCAGCCAAGATCCTCTGCTGTCCCTAGTAAAAAACTGTGTACTACATGGGAGCTGGGCCAGCATCCCTGTTGAAATGCAAGAGCCAATCAAGCTGCCCCAGCGGCGAAAGGACGAGCTGTCCATTCAGGCAGACTGCCTGTTGTGGGGTAACCGCGTAGTGCTACCTAAAAACGGCAGGGCGACGTTCATCTCAGATCTCCACAGCACACACCCGGGTATAGTAATGATGAAAGCGATAGCCAGATCCCACGTGTGGTGGCCCGGTATCGACTCTGACTTAGAGTCCTGTGTACGGCAATGCAGCATATGTGCTCAATTGAGCAATGCGCCCAGAGAGGCAACACTAGTTTGTGGTCCTGGCCCTCCAGACCATGGTCAAGGATCCATGTCGACTATGCGGGCCCGTTTCTCGGTAAAATGTTCCTGGTGGTGGTGGGTGCTTTTTCAAAATGGATTGATTGTGAAATAATGTCGGGAAGCACCGCCACCGCCACCATTGAAAGCCTGAGGGCCACGGCCTGCCTGACATACTGGTCAGTGACAAAGGACCATGTTTCACCAGTGCCGAATTTAAAGAATTCATGACC
This sequence comes from Pristiophorus japonicus, assembly GCF_044704955.1. NCBI lineage: Eukaryota > Metazoa > Chordata > Chondrichthyes > Pristiophoridae > Pristiophorus > Pristiophorus japonicus. The sequence goes on from NC_091984.1 coordinate 124,702,804, forward strand.
CCCAATGAGATCAAACATGTCACCTCGGCCCCGTTTAAACCAGCCTCCAATGGGCAGGCAGAGCGGGCAGTACAAACAATCAAACAGAGCCTTAAACGAGTCACAGAAGGCTCACTCTAAACCCGTCTGTCCCGAGTACTGCCCAGCTACCGCACAAAACCCCACTCGCTCACAGGGGTGCCCCCGGCTGAGCTACTCATGAAAAGGACACTTAAAACCAGACTCTCGCTTGTTCACCCCAACCTACATGATCAGGTAGAGAGCAGGCAGCAGCAACAAAATGTAAACGATGGTCGCAGGAAATTGATCTGAATGACCCTGTGTATGTGCTAAACTATGGACATGGTCCCAATGGATCTCAGGCATCGTGTCAGTAGGGTGTTTGTAGTCAAATTAGAAAATGGACAAATTTGCAGAAAACACCTGGACCAGACGAGGCTGCGGTTCACAGACTGCCCTGAACAACCCACAGCAGACACCACCTTTTTGAGCCCACAACACACACCCAAAAGATCAACGACACCACCCCGGACCAGGAAATTAAACTTATCACGTCCAACAGCCCAGCAAGGCCAGGCTCACCTAGCAGCCCTGCAGGGCCAACAACACGCCTGCCCAGCGAGGGCACAGCCAACACACCAGAACAGACATTTGTACTGAAGCGATCCACCAGGGAAAGAAAGGCTCCCGACCGCCTCACCTTGCAAAGTTTTCACTTTGACTTTGGTGAGGAGTGATGTTGTGCATCTGTAAAGCATACACTCCCATGTTCCGCCACCAGGGAGCGCATCCCCTGAAGTCCCAAGGGATCCCAGCATCCCTTGGGAGCACTGTATATAAGCCGGCCTCTAAGGCCTGTTCCTCACTCTGGAGTCTCTTAATAAAGACTGAGGTCACTGTTTCTTTAACCTCCCTGTGTGCAGTCTCATCTGTGTTCGGAACACAATACTAATTAGTTATATAAAATACCATAGAGATGACAGGGCAGGTGATGTGTTGCAGCTGTAGCATGTGGGATCTGGTGGACACCAGTGTGATCCACGGTGACCACATCTGCAATAAGTGTCTGCAGCTCGAGGAACTTCAGCTCAGAGTTGATGAGCTGGAGTCCGAACTTTGGACAATGTGATACATCAAGGAAGGGGAGAGTTACCTGGACACTTTGCTCCAGGAGCCAGTTACACCCCTTAGGTTAAATATTTCAAATTTGGTCCGTGGTCAGGGACAGGAGGGTGTGACTACGAGTGAGGCAGGTATAGGGATCCAGAAGGTCGCATTGGAGGAGCCTCAGCCCTTGCAGTTGTCCAACAGGTACGAGGTTATTGCTCCCTGTGTGGACGAGAGCAGGGGCTGCAGGGAGAATGAGCAAACTGACTACAACACCATGGTATAGGAGGCCATTCATAAGAACATAAGAACATAAGAATTAAGAACAGGAGTAGGCCATCTAGCCCCTCGAGCCTGCTCCGCCATTCAATAAGATCATGGCTGATCTGGTCGTGGACTCAACTCCACTTACCCGCCCTCTCCCCGTAAACCTTAATTCCCTTATTGGTGAAAAATCTATCTATCTTTGACTTGAAAACATTCAATGAGCTAGCCTCAACTGCTTCCTTGGGCAGAGAATTCCACAGATTCACAACCCTCTGGGAGAAGAAATTTTTTCTCAACTCGGTTTTAAATTGGCTCCTCCGTATTTTGAGGCTGTGCCCCCTAGTTCTAGTCTCCCCTACCAATGGAAACAACCTCTCTGCCTCTATCTTGTCTATCCCTTTCATGATTTTAACTGTTTCTATAAGATCACCCCTCGTCCTTCTGAACTCCAAGGAGTAAAGACCCAGTCTACTCAATCTATCATCATAAGGTAACCCCCTCATTTCTGGAATCAGCCTAGTGAATCGTCTCTGTACCCCTTCCAAAGCTAGTATATTCTTCCTTAAGTAAGGTGACCAAAACTGCACGCAGTACTCCAGGTGCAGCCTTACCAATACCTTATACAGTTGCAGCAAGACCTCCCTGCTTTTGTACTCCATCCCTCTCGCAATGAAGGCCAACATTCCATTTGCCTTCCTGATTACCTGCTGCACCTGCAAACTAACTTTTTGGGATTCATGCACAAGGACCCCCAGGTCCCTCTGCACCACAGCATGTTGTAATTTCTCCCCATTCAAATAATATTCCCTTTTACTGTTTTTTTTCCAAGGTGGATGACCTCACACTTTCCGACATTGTATTCCATCTGCCAAACCTTAGCCCATTCGCTTAACCTATCCAAATCTCCTTGCAGCCTCTCTGAGTCCTCTACACAACCCATTTTCCCACTAATCTTAGTGTCATCTGCAAATTTTGTTGCACTACACTCTGTCCCCTCTTCTAGGTCATCTATGTATATTGTAAACAGTTGTGGTCACAGCACTGATCCCTGTGGCACACCACTAACCACTGATTTCCAACCGGAAAAGGACCCATTTATCCCGACTCTCTGCTTTCTGTTAGCCAGCCAATTCTCTATCCATGCTAATACATTTCCTCTGACTCCGCGTACCTTTATCTTCTGCAGTAACCTTTTGTGTGGCACCTTATCGAAGGCCTTTTGGAAATCTAAATACACCACATCCATCGGTACACCTCTATCCACTATGCTCGTTATATCCGCAAAGAATTCCAGTAAGTTAGTTAAACATGATTTCCCTTTCATGAATCCATGCTGCGTCTGCTTGATTGCACTATTTCTATCTAGATGTCCCGCTATTTCTTCCTTAATGATAGTTTCAAGCATTTTCTCCGCTACAGATGTTAAACTAACCGGCCTATAGTTACCTGCCTTTTGCCTGCCCCCTTTTTTAAACAGAGACGTTACATTAGCTGCTTTCCAATTTTGGTAGATTATAACGAATGCATCTGCTATAACTTCCGCCATCTCTTTTAATACCCTGGGATGCATTTCATCAGGACCAGGGGACTTGTCTACCTTCAGTCCCATTAGCCTGTCCAGCACTACCCCACTAGTGATAGTGATTGTCTCAAGGTCTTCCCTTCCCACATTCCTGTGGCCTGCAAATTTTGGCATGGTTTTTGTGTCTTCCATTGTGAAGACGGAAGCAAAATAATTGTTTAAGGTCTCAGCCATTTCGACATTTCCCATTATTAAATCCCCCTTTTCATCTTCTAAGGGACCAACATTTACTTTAGTCACTCTTTTCCGTTTTATATATCTGTAAAAGCTTTTACTATCTGTTTTTATGTTTTGCGCAAGCTTATCTTCGTAATCTATCTTCCCTTTCTTTATTGCTTTTTTAGTAATTCTTTGCTGTTGCTTAAAATTTTCCCAATCCTCTAGTTTCCCACTAACCTTGGCCACCTTATTCTTTGATTTGATACTTTCCTTTATTTTCTTGGTTATCCACGGCTGGTTATCCCTTCTCTTGCCGCCCTTCTTTTTCACTGGAATATATTTTTGTTGCGCACTATGAAAGAGCACCTTAAAAGTCCTCCACTGTTCCTCAATTGTGCCACCGTTTAGTCTTTGTTTCCAGTCTACTTTAGCCAACTCTGCCCTCATCCCACTGTAGTCCCCTTTGTTTAAGCATAGTACGCTCGTTTCTGACACAACTTCCTCATCTTCAATCTGTATTACAAATTCAACCATATTGTGATCACTCATTCCGAGAGGATCTTTTACGAGGAGATCGTTTATTTTTCCTGTCTCATTACACAGGACCAGATCTAAGATGGCTTGCTCCCTTGTAGGTTCTGTTACATACTGTTCTAAGAAACAATCCCGTATGCATTCTATGAATTCCTCCTCCAGGCTACCCTGTGCGATTTGATTTGACCAATCGATATGTAGGTTAAAATCCGCCATGATTACCGCCGTTCCTTTTTCACATGCCTCTATTATTCTCTTGATTATTGCCCACCCCACCGTGAAGTTATTATTTGGGGGCCGATAAACTACACCGACCAGTGACTTTTTCCCCTTACTATCTCTAATCTCCACCCACAATGATTCAACATTTTGTTCATTGGAGCCAATATCATCCCTCACAACTGCCCTGATATCATCTTTTATTAACAGAGTTTGGAGAGTAAAAAGAAATGTAGTCGTGGTAGGGGACAGTATAGTTTGGTGGATATATACTGTTCTCTGCTGTGTTGCCTGTCCGGTGCCAGGGTTAAGGACATCCCCTCTGGGCTGGAGAGGAACTTGGAGTGGGATGGGGAAGATCCAGTTGTTGTGGTCCATGTAGGTACCAACAACATAGCTAGGACAAAGAAAGAGGTTCTGCTGAGGGTGTATGAGCAGCTAGGGGCTAAATTAAAAAGCAGAACCACAAAGGTAATAATTTCTAGATTACTACTCGAGCCATGATAAAATTGGCATAGGGCCAATAAGATCAGAGAGTTAAACACATGGCTCAAAGATTGGTGTGGAAGAAATGGTTTTGATTCATGGGGCACTGGCACCAGTACTGGGGAAAGAGGGAGCTGTTCCGTTGGGATGGGCTTCACTTGAACCACGCATGGACCAGTGTCCTAGCGAAATGAACAACTCGGACTGTAGATAGGGCATTAAACTAAATAGTCGGGGTGGGGGGGGGGCAGGGGGGAGGGTTCAGGTGAGGGGAAATTAAAAAGTCAAAGAGAAAGGAGGAGGCAATAGTGCAAGGTAGCGATAGGTGTAATGATAACCAGAATGTGACAGGAAGGGACAGAGAATACAAACTTAAGAGTGCATCAGAAAGTGGGGTCAGAGTAGGGGATAATGGTAAAAAGACAAAATTAAAAGGTCTTTATCTGAATGCATGCAGCATTCGTAACAAGATAGATGAGTTGATGGCACTGATAGAAATAAATGGGTATGATTGACAGCTATTACAGAGACCTGGTTGCAAGGTGACCAAGGCTGGGAACTGAATATTCAGGGGTATTTAACATTTCGCAAGGATAGGCAGAAAGGAAAAGGAGGTGGGGTAGATCTGTTAATAAAGGATGAGATCAGTACAGTAGTGAGTAATGATATTGGCTCAGAAGATCAAGATGTAGAATCAGTTTAGTTGGAGATAAGAAATAATAAACATAGAAACATAGAAAATAGGTGCAGGAGTAGGCCGTTCGGCCCTTCGAGCCTGCACCGCCATTCAATGAGTTCATAGCTGAATAAGGGAAAGAAGTCACTGGTGGGAGCAGTCCATAGGACCCCTAACAGTAGCTACACTGTAGGGCTAGTAAGAAAGGTACTGCAATAATCATGCATAATTTTAATCTTCATATAGATTGGACAAATGAAATTGGCAAAGGTAGCCTTGAGGAAGAGATCATAGAATATATTTGGGACGGTTTCTTAGAACAATATGTTGTGGAACCAACCAGGGAGCAGGCGATTTTAGATCTGGTAATGTGTAATGAGACAGGATTAATTAATGATTTCATAGAAACATAGAAAATAGGTGCAGGAGCAGACTATTCGGCCCTTCGAGCCTGCACCGCCATTCAATATGATCATGGCTGATCATTCAACCTCAGTACCCACCCCAGCCTTCTCTCCAGACACCCTAATCCTTTTAGCCATAAGGGCCACATCTAACTCCCTTTTGAATATGTCCAACGAACTGGACTCAACAACTTTCTGTGGCAGAGAATTCCACAGGTTCACAACTCTCTGGGTGAAAAGGTTTTTCCTCATCTCGGTCCTAAATGGCTTACCCCTTATCCTTAGACTGTGACCCCTGGTTCTGGACTTCCCCAACATCGGGAACATTCTTCCTGCATCTAACCTGTCCAGTCCCATCAGAATTTTATACGTTTCTAAGAGATCCCCTCTCATTCTTCTAAATTCCAGTGAGTATAAGCCTAGCCGATCCAGTCTTTCTTCATATGTCAGTCCTGCCATCCCGGGAATCAGTCTGGTGAACCTTCGCTGCACTCCCTCAATAGCAAGCACGTCCTTCCTCAGATTAGGAGACCAAAACTGCACACAATACTCAAGGTGTGGTCTCACCAAGGCCCTGCACAACTGCAGCAAGACTTCCCTGCTCCTATACTCAAATCCCCTCGCTATGAAGGCCAGCATGCCATTTGTTTCTTTACTGACTGCTGTACCTGCATGCCTACCTTCAAGGACTGATGTACCATGACACCCAGGTCTCGTTGCACCTCCCCTTTTCCTAATCTGTCACCATTCAGATAATAATCTGCCTTCCTGTTTTTGCCACCAAAGTGGATAAGCTCACATTTATCCACATTATACTGCATCTGCCATGCATTTGCCCATTCACCTAACCTGTCCAAGACCCCCTGCAGCCTCTGAGCATCTTCCTCGCAGCTCGCACTGCCACCCAGCTTAGTGTCATCTGCAAACTTGGAGATATTACATTCAATTCCTTCATCTAAATCATTAATGTATATTGTAAATAGCTGGGGTCTCATCACTGAACCCTGCGGCACCCCACAAGTCACTGCCTGCCATTCGGAAAAGGATCCGTTTATTCCCACTCTTTGCTTCCTGTCTGCCAACCATTTCTCTATCCACGTCAATACATTACACACCAATACCATGTGCCCTAATTTTGCACACGAATCTCTCATGTGGAACCTTGTCAAAAGCCTTTTGAAAGTCCAAATACACCACATCTACTGGTTCTCCCTTATCCACTCTACTAGTTACATGCTCAAAAAACTCTAGAAGATTTGTCAAGCATGATTTCCCTTTCATAAATCCATGCTGACTTGGACCGATCCTGTCACTGCTTTCCAAATGAGCTGCTATTACATCTTTAATAATTGACTCTCGCATTTTCCCCACCACCAATGTCAGGCTAACCGGTCTCTAATTCCCTGTTTTCTCCCTCCCTCCTTTTTAAAAAAGTGGGGTTACATTAGCTACCCTCCAATCCATAGGAACTGATCCAGAGTCCATGGAATGTTGGGAAATGACCACCAATGCATCTACTATTTCTAGGGCCACTTCCTTAAGTACTCTGGGATGCAGACTATCAGGCCCTCTTGGGATCCTCTAGGGAAGAGTGATCACAACATGCTAAAATTTCAAATTCAGTTTGCGGATGAGAAACATAAATAAACGCAATTGCAAAGGTATGAAGGCAGAGTTGGCTAAAATAGACTGGAAAAATAGATTAAAGTGTAAGGTGGTAGATAAGCAGTGGCAGACACTTAAGGAGATAGTTCAGATTTCTCAGCAAAGATATGTTCCAATGAGAAAGAAAGACGCTACGCGAAGGATGAACCATCCGTGGCTAATTAAGGAAGTTAAGGATGGTATCAAATTGAAAACAAAGGCATACAATGTTGCGAAGATTAATGGCAGGTCAGAGGATTGGGAAATGTTTAGAAACCAGCAAAGGACAACCAAAAAAAAATAGAGGGGGAAGATAGATTATGAGAGTAAACAAGCAAGAAATATAAAAACAGTCAGTAAGAACTTCTACAGGTATATAAAAAGGAAGAAAGTAGCTAAAGTAAACATTGGTCCCTTAGAGGATGAGACTGGGTAATTAATAATGAGAGACAGGGAAATGGCAGAGGCTTTGAACAAATATTTTGTATTGGTCTGCATGGTAGAAGACACTAAAAGCATTCCAATAATAATAATCAAGGGGCTATAGGGAGGGAGGAACTTAAAACAATCACTACAACTAGAGAAAATGTTGTAGGCAAACTAATGGGACTAAAGGTGGCCATGTCATCTGGACCTGATGGCCTGCATCCTACGGTCTTAAAAGAAGTGGCTGCAGAGATTGGTTGTAATATACCAAAATTCCAGGGATTCTGGAGAGGTTCCAGCGGATTTGAAAACTGCAACTGTAATGCCCTTATTCAAGAAAGGAGGGAGACAGAAAGCAGGAAACTATAGACCAGTTAGCCTAACATCTGCCATTGGGAAAATGCTGGAGTCCATTATTAAGGATGTAGTAGCAGAACATTTAGAAAATCATAATACAATCAAGCAGAGTCAGCATGGTTTTATGAAAAGGAAATTGTGTTTGACAAATTAGCTGGAGTTCTTTGAGGATGTAATGAGCAGGGTAGATAAAAGATATAGTGTATTTGGATTTCCAGAAGGCATTCGAAAAGGTGCCACATAAAAGGTTACTGCACAAGCTAAGAGCTCACGGGGTTGGGGGTAATTATATTAGCATGGATAGGGGATTGGCTAACTAACAGAAAACAGAGAGTTGGGATAAATGGGTCATTTTCAGGTAGGCAAACTGTAATTAATGGGGTGCCACAGGGATCAGTGCTGGGGCCTCAACTATTTACTATCTATATTAATGAATTAGATGAAGGGACCGATTGTACTGCAGCCAAATTTGCTGATGATACAAAGATAGGTGGGAAAGCAAGTTGTGAGGAGGAGACAAATAATTTGCAAAGGGATCTAGATAGGTTAAGTGAGTGGGCAAAAATTTGGCAGATGGAATATAATGTGGGAAAATATGTTATCCACTTTGATAGGAAGAATAAAAAAGTAAATTATTATTTAAATAGAGACTACAAAATGCTGTGGTACAGAGGGATCTGAAGGTCCTTGTACATGCAACACAAGTTATCATGCAGCTACAGCAAGTAATCATGAAGGCAAATGGAATGTTGGCCTTTATTGCAAAGGGGATAGAGTATAAAAGTAGGGAAGTCTTGCTGCAAATATACAAGGTATTGGTGAGACCACACCTGGAGTACTGTATACAGTTTTGGTCTCCTTATTTAATGCACTTGCATTGGAGATAGTTCAGAGAAAGTTCATGAGGTTGATTCCTGAGATGAAGGGTTTGTCTTATGAAGAAAGGTTGAGATAGTTAGGCCTATTTTCATTGGAGTTTAGAAGAATGAGAGTTATTGAAACATATAAGATTCTGAGAGGGCATGTCAGGGTAGATGTTTCCCCTTGTGGGGGAATCTAGAACTAGGGGGCACAGTTTCAGAATAAAGGATCGCCTATTTAAAACGGAGATGAGGAGGAATTTCTTCTCTCAGGGGGCTCGAGGATATTTTGAATTCTCTAACCCACAGAGCTGTGGAGGCTGGATCATTGAATATATTTAAGGTGGAGATAGACAGATTTCTGAACCAAAGGGGGGAGGCAAGGATTATTTGGAGTGGGCAGGAAAGTGGAGTTGTGGCCAAGATCAGATCAGCCACAGGGCTGTCAACATCAGGGAAATGACATTGAAGAAAGACTTGCATTTCTTTCATGCTTTTACGTCCACCTGAGAGAGCAGACTCGGTTTAAAGTCTCATTCAAAAGACGGCACCTCCCACAGTGCAACACTCCAAGTGTCAGCCTTTCTGTACTCAAGTTCCTGAAGCGGGACTTGAACCCACAACCTTCTAACTCAGAGAGTGCTACCCACTAAGCGACACTGCAACTATTTAGTTTGGAAACACGGTTAAACACCTGCAGGAAGGGTGCCTCTTTTAATTAATTAAATAGTGACAAGGCGGCAGATGCTGTGTGGAGTTTGCGGAGAATGAGTGACAGGCGCTCCCTGCCCTGCTATCGGTGACTGGGGGGGACGCACAAGCGTGGAACCTTGGTGCGCGGCAGGCGGACTCCAGCCGGAGTGTTGATGGGTGTGCGCGCAGTGAGTGAGCGGTGTGTGTTGACGGGGGTGGAGGGGAAGGGAGGCTGAAGGTGGCGGCTTAACCAGGCGTTAAACCAGGCGGTAAACCGGCAGTGACTCACCCTCCCCTCCACTCCTCCCCCCAGTAACCGCTGCCCGGTAGGGGAACGAGAGGCCGGGGGAAGTGTGCGGGCTGGGTTCGGGCAGCAGCCGATGACGATGGCGGCGGTGTCGGGCCGGACGTGCGGTGACAGTAGCGGCAGCGAGGAGCAGGCGGAGCCCGAGGCGGAGGCGTTTGGGCCGGGGCTCGGGCCCGCGGACGAGGACCGGCCGGGGCGCGCGCTGGAGGATCAGTTCGAGCGCGCGGCCCAGCAGCTGCAGAGGCTCGCGCAAGGCGCGGGCCGGGACACGCTGCTCTACCTGTACAGCAGGTTCAAACAGGTGAGCAAGCTCACTCAGCACTTGCACTGCCACCAGCGGACGGCACGCAGCGCTTTTTACAGCCAATGCAGTACTTCTTTTTTGTGGGGGGTTGGGGTGGGAGAAGTGTAGTCACTGTTGCCATGTTGCCAGCCAGTTTGCGCACGGCAGGATCCCATAAACGTAGAAAATAGGTGCAGCAGTAAGGTCATTCGGCCCTTCGAGCCTGCACCACCATTCAATATGATCATGGCTGATCATGCAACTTCAGTACCCCACACCTGCTTTCTCTCCATACCCCTTGATCCCTTTAGCCGTTAGAGCCACACCTAGCTCCCTTTTGACTATATCTAACAAACTGGCCTCAACAACTTTCTGTGGTAGAGAATTCCACATGCTCACAACTCTCTGAGTGAAGAAGTTTCTCCTCATCTTGGTCCTAAATGGCCTACCCCTTATCCTGAGACTGACCCCTGGTTCTGGACTTCCCCAACATCAGGAGCATTCTTCCTGCATCTAACCTGTCCAGCCCCGTCAGAATTTTATATGTTTCTATGCGATCCTCCCTCATCCTACTAAATTCCAGTGAATATAAGCCTAGTCGATCCAGTCTTTCTTCTTATGTCAGTCCTGTCATCCCGGGAATCAGTCTGGTGACCCTTCGCTGCAGTCCCTCAATAGCAAGAATGTCCTTACTCAGATTAGGAGACCAAAAATATTCCAGGTGTAGCGTCACCAAGGTCCTGTACAACAGCAAATGTGATAATGACCCAGATAATCATTTTTTTAATGTTAAGATGATTGAGGGGATAAATACGACTTCCCCCGCTCTTCTTTGAAGATAGTGCTCAGGGATCTTTTACGCCCACCTGAGAGAGCAGATGGGGCCTCAGTTTGACGTCTCATCTGAAAGATGGCACCTCCAACAGGGCAGTGCTCCCTCAGCATGGCACTGGAGTATCAGGCTAGATTTTTTTGTGCTACACGTTTCTGGAGTGGGACTTGAATCCACAACCTTTTGACTCAGAGGCAAGAGTGCTATCCAGTAACCACGCTGACACTCACACCGTCACCTCCCTCCCCGCCCCCCGGGACAAGTAAACACTCGTCTCACCTCCCGGGGCAGGTTAAACCCCCGCCTCACCCCCCCACGACAGGTAAATACCTCCACCCCATGATACATTAAACCGCCCCCCCCCCCCAATTCCACGATAGGTAAACCCTCCCCATTCCCCAGACAAGTAAACCCCCCACCCCCATGCCTGCAACAGGTAAATCCCCCAATCGCCACGACAGGCAAACACCTCCAATCCCCCAATCCCTGCGACAGGTAACCCCCCCACTCCCTGGGACGGTAAACCCCCCTCCGCCAATCTCCCCCCCCCCCCCCATTCAGGTGAAACTCCAGGGACATATATTAGCATGGATTGAGGATTGGTTAACGTGCACAAAACAGAGAGTAGGAATAAATGTGTAATTTTCGGGGTGGCAGGCTGTAACTAGTGGGGTGCTGCAAGGATCAGTGCTTGGGCCTCAGTTATTTACTATCTATATTAATGACTTAGATGAGGGGGACCAAGTTTGCTGATGTTACAAAGTGAGGTGGGAAAGTAAGTTGTGAGGAGGCTGCAAAGAGGCTTCAAAGGGATATAGACAGGTTAAGTGAGTGAGTGGGCAAGAACATGGCAGATGCAATATAATGTGGACAAATGTGAAGTTAGCCATTTTGGTAGGAAAAATAGAAAAGCAGACTATTTTTTTAAATGGCGAAGGATTGGGAAATATTGGTGTTCAGAGGGACCTGGATGTCCTTGTACACGAATCACAGAAACATGCAGGTATCCCAATCAGTTGGGAAAGAAATTGGTATGTTAGCCTTTATTACAAAAGGATTGGTGTATAAGAGTAAAGAAGTCTTACTGCAATTTTATAGGGTCTCTTGCTGAGACCACATCTGGAGCACTTTACAGTTTTGGTCTCCTTCCCTAATGAAGGATGTACTTGCCTTAGAGGGAGTGCAATGAAGGTTCACTAGACTGATATCTGGGATGGGAAGATTGTCCTATGAGGAGAGATTGAGTAGTCTAGGCTCCCTAGAGGTTAAAGAATGAGAGGCCCATTGAAAAGTATAAAATTCTTAAGGGGCTTGACAGATTAGATGTTGCGGATGTTTCCCCTGGGTGGTGAATCTAGAACTAGGGGGCAGCATCTCAGAATAAGGGGGTCAGCCATTTAGGACTCCGATGAGGAGAAATTTCTTCGAGAGTTGTGAATCTTTGGAATTCTCTACCCCACAGAACTATGGATGCTCAGTCATTGAGAAGATTCAAGACCAAGATCGATAAATTGGATATTGAGGGAACCAAAGGATATGGGGATAGTACGGGAAGGTGGAGTTGAGGCGGAAGTTGGAGTTGAGGCAGAAGATCAGCCATAATCTTGTTGAATGGCGGAGTAGGCTCGAATAGCTTGCTTCTGCTCTTATTTCATATGTTCTTATGACAGATGTACACAGGTAAACCCTCGGGACAGGTGCAAACAGGTAAACCCCAAGGACAGGTATAAACCTCAGGGACAGGTGTAAACAGGTATAACCCTCAGGGACAGGTGTAAACAGGTATTTACCTCATGCAATCTGTTTTGAGCAATACAAGATTCAAGATTCAATACAAGCAAAGATCCATTTTTGCCACAGATGGGCATGTGGATTTTTGATGAGTAAAATCTATTTGAATGATATAAATAAACCAGCATAACAATTTTACAGATTCTGCCTTTCCAAACGTGTGTCTGGAAGGGGCATTTGGAGCTATGTAACACGAGGGTGATGTGCCAGTGGTTACAGGTTGTCCCTGATGATGGTAGTGGTAGGAGCAGTTTGAGATGATCATAGGATCTTTCAGCACAGAAAGAGGTCGATCGTGCCTGTGCCAACTCTTTGAAGAGCTATCCAATTAGTCCCACTCCCTTGCTCTTTCCCCATAGCCCTTCAGATTTTCCCTTTTCAAGGATCTCTCTGATTCCCCTTTGAATGTTAATATTGAATCTGCTTCCATCCACCACCCTTTCAGGAAGTGCATTTCAGATCAGAATAATTTGCTACGTAACAAATAAATGTCTTCTCATCTCCCCTCTGGTTCTTTTAACAATTATCTTAAATCTGTGTCTTCTGGTTAGCAACCATAATGCCAGTGGATACAGTTTCTCCCTATTTACTCAATCAAAACCCTTCTTCATTTTGAACATCTCTTTTAAATGTCCCCCTAACCTACTCTACTCTACGGCGAATAATCGCAGTTTCTCCAGCCTTTCCATATAACTGAAGTCCTTCATCCCTAGTACCGTGATGAATTACGAGTATTGTACCTGTACAAGCATAGACAACAACATTAAAGTATATTGTTTGCTAAGTAGTAAATATGTATAGTGATATTTCTGATTTAAGACCCTTACAATGTCCATGTCTAACCCACTGCTTCACTCAAATCCTGTGGTGGCTTTTTCAGAGCATGGTATGTGCCTGTGGGAAAAAGTATAAAAGGAATTTTAAAAAACACTCTTAATTGAACCATTATTTCAAATGCTTCTCTATTAGCTCTGCGAGCTTATCCAACAACTGCTGCAGCAAGCAGACTTTTAGGGCGGTGCTGAGTTAGCTGATCTGAGCCAGAGCAATTGGTTTTGGCTCTCCTGGATTCGAGCAGGGAAGATCGGCCAGCGTTTCCTCTCCTGAGCACTGCCCAGTGACCCAATTTGAAATTGCATGTGTGGATGTCCCAGGCTCAGCTGTGAGGCCCTCGCTGGTCAGATGGGCTGCAAGCCCTCACTGTTGAGGTTCACACCTGAGTAATAGCCATGTACCTCACCTAGCACCGAAGGCATCATACCTCAGCAGGGAATCAGCGCCATCAGGAGGTGTGGTGACAGTTGGCAATGTGGAAAAAAGGAATGTGACTTTGGTTCATGTCTTGTGAAGACCTGACATTTTTGGATTGCGTGGAATTTTGCTCAATTCGTGTTGGTGACGAGCTGGGTTACAATGGGATCAAATTTCCCCAGGAGTTGCCCCGCTTTTTTTGGAGTAAACTTAAAAATCTGCAAATTTCCCCATTTAACTTGCTCCAGTGTAAGTCAGTTAGGTTTTTTTTTAGTTTAGTTTTTTTTCTCCAAAAGGGGTTGTGACCAGCCACTTACGCCTGTTTTGGCCATAGAAGCAAATTTGGCCAGCTCAAAGTTACTCCAAACTAACTTCAGCCAGTGTATGTGGCCACTTTTGTAGGTACAGAAAAACCTTACCTACATTTAAGAAATCAGCGCAGGTAGCCAGAGATAGGGGGGTGGGGGGAGGTGAGTTAGAGGATTCTAAAGCACTAAACCCCTTCACAGCATCAGCACAACATCAAAACAACTTCAGCACAACATCTTCACGACATCATCAAAGATAAATCAGCTACTGAATATAGAGTAGTCCTGCCTTGCCGACTGCAGAACGCACCGGCTAGCCCTTCGGCCAGGGCTAGGGGCGGCAGGCACGCATGACTGTAGGGGTGAGGGATGTTTTATTTTTAACAATTGTTCCTAAATGTGTGGTGATAATGGAATATGATTCAGTTTTAATGCAAAAAATCTTTTATTGGAAAGTTTACAATGCACTTCAACAACAACAACAGCAAAGAAAGACTGCACCCATCTCTCACCCACATAATCGGGGAATGTGCACTTCCTCATAGGGGCGGTGGGGATGGGATGGGGTGGGGCAGGGCGCAGGGGGCCCAGCTTGGGTCTCCACAGAGGTTGGTGTGGGGATTGCAGTGGGAGTGGCATTTGATTGTCAGGCTTGTGTGCCCTTATTGCAGCAGCTAGCTCCCTCATGGCCTCTGACATGCCCACCCTCAGTTCCTGTCTCAGTGCTGATATTTCTCCCGACAGTGTCGCAACCTCATCACGCACCCAACTGACGGCGGCCACGAGTGATCGGGTGAGGGCATTGGTCTCCTCACCCAATGACACAACCTGATGTACATCTGATGAAGGCTACATCTCAGGAGAGACTGGTTAGCTTCTCCTTCCCCCTCACCGTGGGTCTGCCTAGCAGCACCCCTCCAGTGCGAAGCGCAGGCTGGGATGGTGGGGCCCTGGGTGTTCCAACCTGCATTCCACCACCGCCACTGGGATCCGCAACCTCGGAAGGTGTGAAACCAAGGTGAGTTGTGGCAAAGCTCATGGAGGTGTCTGGCAAAATGATGCCCTGTACCATGGACTGATCCATATCACAATCAGCATTCTCCCGTGAACACAGATCCATGCGCCCCTCCTCCCCCCACCTGCCTTGGTCTGGAGCGGACGCATCTGGATCATCTTGTTGATCTTCAGGATTATCTTCTTCAGCAAAATACAACAGATCAGTCAAATGGTTAGCAGAAAGGAGGGGGCAGGATGGGTGGAATGAGTAGTCTCATGCGTAGCAGACCAGTCAGCAGGTTGATTTGAAGGGTGACGATGCATTTTGATGATTGACCCTCACCGTCGCGTGTGGGCCCAGCTTGTGCAGAGTAATTCTTTTTGTGCAGTTGCGACTCAGCAAGGCAGTGATCCTCTGTTCCGGGGTGATAGTTGGTGCAGATTTGGCGGCCCTCCTCCTGTTCTAGTTCTCTCCCTTTTGTTGTGGGCCAATTTCTTCTGCAAAGATGAAAATATAATTTTTGCCACATGGTGAGCTTCTGATGGATGGGATATATACGGATGATCACGGTAACAATTGCAATTCCATTTAAAACTCAAGATAATACTTACACTCACTACTTGACCAACATCCTGCCATTTCTTTTTACACTGGCTTCCAGTTCTTGCGATCTTCACCCCGACGGAGAATTCTTCTGCAACTAGGTTCCAGAGTCTCCTCATTTCTTTGGGAGGAACTTTTGTGGGACCACAGTGATATCCAGCTGCTGTCATCTCTTCTCAATGACAGTGACTAGTTTCTTCACCTCCTCATGCAAGAAGTTCTTCGTCCTTGTTGCACACTCTTGCGTCATTGGTGTATTGGATTTACACTCAGGTGATCTTGAAAACACACAGTTCTCACTTTTCATGTATCTATGCAGCACTCCTTTCCACTCCCTCAGCCACCCAAAAATCACAATTCACACCTTACCTTCTAATATGGCCCACTGCCAATGCTGCTGAGGCACTGAGGACGCTCTCCCTTTAAATGGCCGATTGGCAAGGTTCCTGCCTTTAACGTGCATTGCGCATGCACAAACAGTCATGCGCCCCCCCCCTGCAGGCACTCGAAGACACGCCGGACCCAAGCCCCCCACCCCCCCATCCCGGCTGCGCTGAACAAGCGCGGCCCAAGCTCCGCCCCTCACAGGTTTCTCAGCGCCACGCCACGGGACCACAGGGGATCCAGGAATGGCCAAATTATCCCGGTAAGTTTTCGGTGCATTTTTTCCCCCACGAAGTCGGCGCACCACATCTAACTACGGCGCTCTAAGCGGCTGAGGAAATTTGGGGGCAAAGTGTTTGGACTTGGTGCATGATTGGAGTTACTTTCCTTCCTTGATACTAACCCGAAGAGAGCTTTCTTCCGGAACCCCGGGCTGACCTGTGCTGGATCAGGGAGTTGGTCTAGGCTCTGGAATGGTGTGAAGTCAGAGAGGTAGATGATTTTTTTAAAAAAAGCTACCCATTTGAAGTTAACGCAGAAAGTGGTTTCCCGTACAACATTATTCTCCTTTAAACAGGATATGAGTTAAATACCAGTCCAGAGATATCTATATGATAGCATATCAGCTATCGATAGCAAATCAATCATTGCAGAAGTAAAGTTAACCATGGAAAGTTTATCATGTTTCTCTGGTATAGTGAAAATAACTCTAATATTTTGTAATAAGCCAATTTGATGACCCATAGTGTTGTGTTTAAAAAGTAAGTTGCTTAGGAAGTTGCTCGGGAGTGTGAGACAATTTAAAATTGTAGTCCGAACAGAAAATGCGACAAGAACACAACAAGCCCACCAGTATCTGGAAAGAGAAAAGACATTAACATTTGAGATTGAAACTCTTAATCTGAACTGAGACACGATTGAGTTTCAACCCAAATACAAACCTGTCTTCTCAGGTACTACTTGGTCTTTATAGTCTGTTCTCAGTTTGCTAGCATTCACTTTTTCTTATCAAATTCTGATCTGTCCTGGTGATGGCTGAGATTAATATTTTTAAAGAGGAGTCTCTTGGCAGTAATCATGATGTCGGAATCTGACTATAGTTCTGATTTTTCTAAAGCTTTCATCTCCATGGCCCTTATTTTCCGGTGCCTACTGGTGTGTACATGGTGCGACGCACCCGTAAGGGCCCTGCAAGTTCTAGATTTGTGTGTACGAAAACCCGGAACTTGCGATCTGTCAAGAATCTTCTTGACAGATCGTAGCCATCCTCGAGGAATGGACATGCACAGGCAGAGCTATTTGCTCAGCGAATGCCCGTGAAATTCTTATACCAGCATAAGATTTTAAATGAATACAGGGTATAACAATTTTTTTCAGTTATTTAAACACTAAAACACCTGTAGAATAAGTTGAGGTTATTTTTAGCCCCTTTAAGACATTTCAATTTATTTTTCACAAAGTTAAGTTTTTGGTTTAAATGTTTAATTAATTTGTATTTTAATTAATTTTAAATATGTAAATTTTAAAATTTGCTATGTAAATATGCTTTTTATGGGGACCCCATTCATGCTTATGGGGATTCTATACGTACAGAATCCCCATAAGCATGAATGGGGATCCTCTTCTTTCATTGATGGGGACGTCCCACGTGATCCCAGGGGCAGTAGGCGCAGATTTTAGTTGCGGATTGGAGGCATTTCCCTTCGACCTCATATTCAGGCCCTTAGTGTTGGATAGGCTGTCCTGTGATCACGTGACGTTGAATGCCGTCACTGAGGAGAGTGTGACAAAGAAAAGAGGTAGAGGAAGGAATCTGTAATACAGTGAGAAAATTA
This sequence comes from Pristiophorus japonicus, assembly GCF_044704955.1. NCBI lineage: Eukaryota > Metazoa > Chordata > Chondrichthyes > Pristiophoridae > Pristiophorus > Pristiophorus japonicus. The sequence continues at coordinate 124,720,809 of NC_091984.1, forward strand.
TAGAACATCTAGTTAATTCCCTACAAAGATCACCTTGTAAATCATAAAGTTTTGATTTAATCGTAAAACTCTCCCTTGCGAGCGGAATAAATTGTGCAGAGGGAGAAGTAGTCCTGATTCCCTACAGATGAATAATTCTGATCTCTGCAGTTGCAAGGCAACATTTATAATGTATTCGATATATTTGTTAAATGCAGACCAAGACTATAGCAGTAAAGCAAAGATAAGAACATTATTGCACATTCTTGAGTTCAAAAAGGGCAAGAAATTTAGGTTGCAGCTTTGAAATTGTCCGAGTTTTTTTCATACTCTTGAACTTCATTTCAAACTAGGTTTGTGATGCCAACAGGTGGTGGTCACTTTTCTACATTGTTTTCGAAGGCTTAAGCATGCTCTTTTTTTGATTTTTTGGTTTCTTGGTGGGAAGGGTCTAAAGAATAACAACAATTCCGAAGAGCAAATAAAAATCCCAACCCATGTTATGCGACTTCGCAACATTTCCATGAGGTTTGTGGTAACAGACTTGTTTCTGTTGCACGAGTCAAAAGTTTCAGACATTATTTCCTCCATTTTGTTTCCTAGGCCAAATTTGGAAAATGCAATGTCCCAAAGCCTGGATTCTTTGACTTTGAAGGTAAACAGAAATGGTAAGCGCTTAAACAAAAAATGATCTTTTTTTTAAATATACAAGTATTAAACAAATATAAATGTGTATTTATTTTTCTTAAGAATAGAAAGCTAACATGAACTGAATATGGTTGGGGTGAAACAATGAAATGAAAGCACAGCTCCAGTGGATTGTTGAGGTTGGGTAACTGCTTTTCCATCTACCCCGATATTAGTTTGGATTTTTAAATACAGGGTACTTGTTTTGTTTTTATGAATTAAGAGGTGAAAATTTTCATTCTTTTGCATGTGGGCATTGCAGGTGTGCTTGTTCAATAAGGAACTGTCAGGTGCTGGAAGCCTGGTATGTTTCTTCACTATTCATACAGTGTGACACATTTTGTTTTTTTGCCTGCTCAAGTTTGAGCGCCACTGTTCAAGAGGGATCAGCTGGCATTTTCTATGTTTTTAAAAAAATTTGAAGACTGGCATTATCGGAACCCATCTACTTTGGTTGCGGACAATATTGGGCTCATGTGTGATGCCTTCTGTTATATATGCAGACTATCGATATACTCTCTGTGTAGTCACTATATAGTTGCATAAAATGGCGACTTGTTACCTGATGTACTTTCAATAAGGTTTTACACTGTGTATATACTATGCTGGCACCACTAGAGGGTGCAACTGGTGGAGACCAGGGTTTCCTGCCCCTGTGGCAGAGGCTGTCCACCAGAGGGTACTGCGGTGGGAGACCTGAGGGTCACCTGCAGAGGTGTGCAAGGCCCAGTATAAAAGGCTGCTCACCATGCTTGTGCCTCACTCTGGAGTTACGAATTAAGTACCAAGGTCACTACAGTTTGAGTACAACACATTGCCTCGTGGAGTCATTCATAAGTGCATCACAGACATAACACCTTCCACAGTCAAATAGTACACGCACTGATGATGCTTGCATATCTAGGACGGTGGTTATTGAGGTATGTGAGGGGTGCTGGAGACCGTGAATCTGTACCCCGCCTTCAGAAGTGGAGGGACGAAAATCTGAAGTGGGAACAAAAGTTGTGCTCAGCAGTACGCCTGATGAGCGAAGCTAAATCCGAACACTTTGCTTTGCTTTAAATATTTTCAACTTAAATAGATTCTTGTTTACTGGCAGGGAAGCGTGGAAGGAGATGGGTGATATGACTGCACAACAGGCTATGCAGGAATATGTTGCGGCTGTACAGAAATTGGACCCAGAGTGGAATTCTAAGGTAACGTTACTGGGAGGGCTGAAAAATTCAACCCCCCAAGTTGCTAGATTTGGAAGTAATCCCACATTCTTGTCATTCGTTGCCTTTCTCCATCTCGGATCCTTTTTTCTCTACATTCCCGCTCAATCTTATCCTACGTGACCTGTTGCCACCCTCCCCTTAGATGTCTCGCCATTTTCTTTTTAGCTTCTTCCTGTAGTTGCATAGTTCAAATACCTGTTTTAGCCAAGTGAGAAATTCATAGTTATATTTTATATTCATGAAGTCATGATTAAAAACAAGGTTATGGAAAAGTACACTATTATAATAATAATGTGTGGACAAATAAGTTAAAATAACTTGTTAATACCTCCTACAAAATTGGAAAAAGGGATTTCATACCAATGCATTAAGCATGAGAGCATAATTATTGCACAGTGTCATATCCAGTGTGCTCTGAAGGCGCAAATTTATTTGTGTACTCGGGAGTGTCAGCATGCTGATGTACCCTGTGCTTTCTCTGTGTGGATATGCGTTTTGATTTTTGAATATTAAGGGAATCAAGGGATTATGGGGATAGTGCAGAAAAGTGGAGTTGAGGTAGAAGATCAGCCATAATCTTATTGAATGGCGGAGCAGGCTCAAGGGGGCAAATGGCCTACTCCTGCTCCTAATTCTTATGTTCTTATGTGTTTACATCCACTGTGGCAGAGAGAGATGTTAAGCACAGGCAAGAACCATTCCCTTTCTGAAGGGACAGAGCAAAAAGTGGAGGGTAGCCCACTGCACATTTGTGTATTGCTTGGCTGCTGGCTTAAGAGGGGCACAGGAGAACAGCACATCTACCTATGGTTCCTAAATCTTTCCACCACTGTGGGTTTTCCTCAGCTCATGCCTAGGTCTGTTGTAGACTAATCGATAGAGATTGATTTCTATGATTGGTCAACAACTCCATTATCATTGTATCATGTGACTACCAGATTGGTAGAAGGCAAGCTAGGTTAACCTTGGTCTTTGCTCGTCCAGCAATTCCTATGTTCACAGTACACCTCGCTAAATAATCTTTTGAAGCATCCACCTTATGAAGTGGATTTACAAATAGCTTTCAGAGGCTAAGGACTAATTGGGTAATCAAACTGGTGCGGAGGAGTCAATAGAGACTGCATGCAGTCATTTGCTCTGTTCACAAGCTGAGTACACGTCAGCATAGCAGCTTCTACAGTGCTGGTCTGCATGGCCCTTTCTCTGACATTGAAGAAAATCCTCACGCAGAAACCTACAGTGGCAAATTTGACTTTGAGCAACTTTGAATGTGACTACCACATGTGACTGACCGTGCTTTGAATTCATCCAAAATGTAAATGTGGCGAATCTGGTCTGTTCATAGACTAGAACACTTTGCCAATGGAAGCAGTTCCTCAATATAAATAATAACCAAGCAGAAAGAAGAGCCTGCTCAACAAGCATAGAGTATATACATTTATTGAAACTGCTATATATAATAGTTATTAAAGTGTGACAAACTGCTATATATAATAGTTATTTTCAAAGTATGATAGTATGTGTGTGTTTATATGAAAAATGATACAGTACAGCAACAACTTGCATTTATATAGCACCTTTAACATAGTAAAACGTCCCAAGGAGCTTCACAGGAGCTTTATTAAATGCAATGGGTCAATGGCTACAAAAACTGCTTTCTAACCCACCAGAATCTTTTCGGCAAGCCCAGTTTGTCTTGTTATATGTTAATATACTTATGAAAAGAGAAAGAAAGAACTTGCATTTATATAGTACATTTCACAGTCTTGTCACATTTCAGGATTTTTTGGCTTGTTTCCACAGAAAGGATGTGTAAATTAGTTACTTTTAAATGTTAGATTTTAAAGCAAAATCTATTTACTCAAGTTTAAAAAGGCACTGATGCAATAGGTCTCACAAATGCTACTGATGTTTCCCCACAGTTTGTAAATATTCAATTCATTAGCCTGTCACCACAATTGATAAACATCACCCTTGAGGAGCCCAGACATAGTGGATAGTAAGGGTCTATTTCCATTGGTGGGGGGTCTATTACGAGGAGGCATTGTTTTAAGGTGGTTGGTGGAAGGTTTAGAAGGGATTTGGCGGGGCGGGGGGGCGGGGTGGGTGGCTTTACGTAGAGGGTTGTGAGGATCTGGAACTAGTTGCTCGGAAGAGTGGTGGATGCAGAGACCCTCACCACTTTTAAGAGATGGTCGGATGGGCACTTAAAGTGGCGTAACCTGCAGGGTTACGGACCTAGAGCTAGTAATTGGGATTAGACTGGATGACCTTTTATTGGACGGAGCAGATATAATGGTAAGTACTGCAGGAAATAGAATACGGCCAGGGTGATTGCTTGGATGGGTTGGAGAGGAATTTTCTCAGATTTTTTTTCTCCCTAAATTGGCCTGGGTTTTTATCTGTTTTTTGTCTCTCCCACGAGATCACATGGCTCCGGTTGAGGTGGAGTGTAGAATGTTTTAGTATAAGGGGTGTCGCAGTTGTATGAGGCAGACTGGTTGGGCTGGATGCTCTCTGCCTTTCCGTTATTGTTCATAGGTTTATATGTAACCTTTAGACTGCTGACTAAGGGCCGTGCGGCTCTTAGTCGGCTGACGCGGACACGATGGGCCGGAATGGCGGCCTCCTGCGTGTAAATTTCTGTTTCTACCTATAATGTTCGAAAGTCTCCGATCCTTTCTAGCTGTGAATAGAGGGTGATCAGATAGAGACAAGACACAGGCAGTCAGTCCAGTCCAGCAAAGCCTGCAACGTCAGTTAGATTTAATACAGAAAGCTGGGAGTGTAAGCTTTGGCCAAGCTCAGAAGGAGATTGCAGGAGAGGAGTTATTTTGCTTAACTCAAAGATAACCCACTGAAGAGGAGAAGTGTAATGTATTCAATATTTTCTTTTATTTTTACCTGAACACACATTGTACTGATTGATCATAACCCCGTTGCTTCTTGTAAAATAAAGCAACTGAATGATTTGTAGCTGGTTTCATTTTCCCAAGTGTTTTCTTCATCTGCCTTCAAAGGCATTGAAGAAGATCCTGTGGAAGACATGAATATCCAACAGTACTTATATTTATAAAGCGCATTTTATGTGGTAAAACATCTCGAGGTGCTTCACAGGAGCATTATCAAACAAAATTTGACATCCAGAAATATGTGAATATCCAGTTTAGATCAGAAGGGGATATATTGTTGCACAATTGTACAATTAGATATCGGCAGTTCGGGCACACTCTCAAATGTGACACTCAGGCTGCTGACCAACATTGCAGCGGCCTGAGAGAATATCTACGGCAAGACCCTAAACCTGTATTGCTGGTTGACAGCAATTTTTGAACTGGAGTCACTATTGTAAGCAAATGTGGCAGCCAGTTTGGGTACAGCAAGGTCCCACAAACAGCAATGAGATGAATGACCAAGTTGATCTGTGTTGGTGTATGAATGTCAGCCAGAACACCAAGAGAACTCCCTGTTCTTGTTCGAATAGTGCAGTGGGATCTTTTACGCCCGCCTGAACAAGCACACATTTGTTTTAATGTGTGATCTGAAAGATGGCACCTTTGACAATGCAGCAGTCTCTCCGTATTGCACTGAAGCATCAGCCTCGGTTATGTGCTCAAATCCTGTTGAGTGCTATTTCTGAAACTCTTGTATCTGAAATTAAAATCGGGCAGTGATTTATTCCACGTTATTATAAACATTGAGAAAAAGTTTTGTTATAAGGCTGATGCTTTGAAAAGGTTTCTTAAATTAAATATACACATCTCATAAACTGGGTCCTGGATTGGAACCTGTGTTTTTTAGTTGGTTTTACAGTTTACTGGTTATTGCTGTTTATGCCTGAAGGCGTGTTTTAGGAGTACATCATGCACTTCGAATTGAGCTGCTGTGAACTTTGATCCGTGCAATAGCAATTGTAATCACAGCATTTTTTTTGCTTGCTATTGCAATGAATAACATTTTCAGATACATTTTTATTAAAATAACTACTGTCATCTCTTTCTATAAGTGGCTGGCCAATCTGCTTCCGGGCCTTTCCCAGTGCCGCTGTTCACACAAGGGGGAGTGATAACAGATTGGCATGACTGCTCCTCTGATATCCCCATGACTGAAGGAAGCACCAAGCAATGACCAGGTGACACCACGCAGCCACACAATCCGAGATCAGAAAGTGAGCGCAGAGGAAGTGGTGCTTTGCATCAGTGAAGTAAGGCAGTGTGCTACGTGCTTTTGGTAAACTGCTTTGTTGCAACATCTTGCTGTGTTGCTCTGCTTATTTTCTGCCCTGGAACATCAGTTTTTAGGACATTGAATCATAGAATCTTACAGCACAGAAGGAGGCCATTCGGCCCATCATGGCTGTGCCAGCTTTTTGAAAGAGATATCCAATTTAGTCTCACACCCCAGGTTTCCCCCAAACCCTGCAAAATAGTCTTCAAGTACATGTCCAGTTGCCTTTTAAAAGCTCCTATGGAATCTGATTCCACCACCCTTTCAGGTAGAGCATTCCAGATCTTAAATCTATGTCCTCTGATTACAGACCTTGCCATTGGAAATAGTTTCTCCCTACATTAATACCCCTCATCATTTTGAATACCTCTATTAGGTCTCACCTTAAACTTCTTTGCTTTAAAAAGAACAATCCCAGCTTCTCCAATCTGAACTCCTTCATCCATCATATCATCCTGGTAAACCTCTGCATCCTCTCCAGGACCTTGACATCCTTCCTAAAGTGTGGTGCCCAAAATTGTACACAATACTCTATCTGAGGGCTTAGCAGAGATTTGTAAATGTTTAACATGACTTTCTTGTTTTTGTATTCAATACCCCTATTTACAAAGCCAAGTATCCCATGCACTTTCTTAATTGCCTCATCAACTTGCCCTGCCACCTTCAATGATTTGTGAATATGCATGCCCAGGGTTCTCTATTCTTGACTTCTTCAAAATAGTACCATTTAGATTATACTGCCTCTCCAATATTATTTCTCCAAAAGTGCATCACTTCACAGTTACCTGCTTAAAATTGCATCTGCCATGTGTCCATTTCGCCAGTCTGTCTATATCCTCCTGAAGTTTGCTACTATCATGCTCATTATTTACTACGTTGCCAAGTTTTGTATTTGCAAACTTCAAAACTGTACTCCCTATACCCATGTCCAGGTCATTTATATATAGCAAGGAAAGCAATGGTCCTAATACTGACCCTGGGGGACCCCACAGCAGACTTCTCTTCAGTCAGAAAAACATCCGTTCACCACCACTCCATGCTTAATATCCCTTAGCCAATTTCGTACCCTAGTTACCACCGTCCCATTAATACCATGTGCTTTTATTTTCCAAATAAGTCTGTTATGAGGTACTTTATCAAGTTCCTTTTGAAGATCCATATATACGACATCTATCGCACTACCTTCATCAGCCCTCTCCGTTACTTCATCAAAGAACTCAATCAGGTGTCAGGTTAGTCAGACATGATTTACTTTTAACAATCCATGCTGATTGTCCCTTATTAACCCACGCTTCTCCAAGTGAGAATTAATTTTGTCCTTGACAATGGTCTTAGTAGTTTTCCCACCACTGACGTTAGACTAATTGGCTTGTAGTTACCAGGTTTATCCCCCTCTCCTTTTTTGAACAGGGGTATAAAGCATTTGCATTCAGTCCTCTGAAACCACTCCAATATCCAAGGAGGATTGAAAGATTGTGCTCAGAGCTTGTGCTATCTCCACCCGAGCTTCCCTCAGCAACCGAGGATGCTTCCCATCTGGACCGGGTGACTTGTTAACTTTGAGTGATGCCAATCTATTTAGTATCTCCTCTCTATCCATTTTTATGCGATCCAATATCTCTACCCCCTCTTCCTCTACTCTGACAATAACTTCAATCTTATTCATTTGTGAAGACGGATACAAAAAACCCATTCAGTACCTAAGTCATGCCCTCCCCTCTGCCTCCACAAGAAGATTTCCTTTTTTGTCCCTAATCGGCCCCACCTTGCCTTTAGCTATCCTTTTACTTTTTATATATTTGTAAAAGATTTTTGGATTCCCTTTTATGTTACTTGCTAATCATTTTGCATACTCTCCCTTTCCCCTCCTTATCCTTTTTGAATTTCCCCCTGCACTCTGTTCTGCAACTGATTTTTGATTGCATTCTGCACCTGACATTTTTCATATCTTTTTCTGTTTTATTTGATCTCTGTTTCCTTTGACATCCAGGGAGCTCTACCTTTTGGATGCCTTCTCTTTTCTTCTTGTGGGAAAATGCTTGGTTTGTACTCAAACTATCTCCACCTTGAAAGCCTGCCATTGCTCATTCACTGTTTTCCTGGCTAATCTTTGGCCCCAGGTTTCCACATGATTTGCTCATGATTTTAAGAGCAACTGGTGTAGAACGGAGTATCTTAGAAATCGGAATTCTCCACATTTAGTTTTCTGCAGTTCTAGTCAGGTAGAACAGTTTCACTTTGGAACTGAATTTTTTTTCAAAAGGGGGCGTGTCCGGCCACTGACGCCTGATTTGAAAGTTTCCACAGTGAAAACGTACTCCAAACTAACTTAGAATGGGGCAAGTGAAGATTTTTGTACGCTTGAAAAAACCTTGTCTACACATTAAAAAATCAGGCGCAGGGAACGTGGGGGGGGGGAAGGGAAGTCATTAAATTCTACAATAAATCCTTAGTTATACTTATACAAATATTATACAAATAAATCCAACCTGAATAAAAATTTATAAGCAAAGAAAAGATTAAATAAACCATCTTCCTACCTGTGTGAAAGTGCTTCAGGCAGGCATTTCAGTCAGCGGTGTGGCGTAGGTCCCGACGACGGGAGGGGCAGGCAGGCAGCCGTTCCCGATGGCGGGGGGGGGAGGCAGGGAGAAGGCTGCAGGAAGCCTCAGTGCTTGAGGCAGCCGTTTGCCGTGGGGCCCGACGGACGGCAGGGGGAGAAAGCTGCAAGAAGCCTCAGTGCTGATCATGGAAGGGCAATGTGGTTTTATTAAAAAATTTTAAAAATTGAACAGCTACAAAGAATTTGAATAGTCTCAAACAAGTGCATGTGTCCCGTTTATCACAGTCTATCTTTAATTACAGAATGCACTCCCTCATCTTCACACACAGAAATATCAAGAAAATTAAAATACAAGCCTTTGCAAGGGTTCAATAAACAAATTTTCACTTTTTCTGCAGCACTTTTTAAAATGGCCGAGTGCCAATGTTTACTTCAGACTGCGCGTGCGCGAACGCTCCAACGCGTACGCGCAGGTTTGCCGGCACGAAAAAAACTAATTTAAATTGTACCCGCCCCCTCCTACTTACAAAATCGGCGCGAGTGGTAGGCTCCGCGCTAAGCAGACATCGAGCTGCAAAGCGCTCGAGAATAGCGTGTTTTTTTTCAGGCGCCGTTTTCGGCGCGAAAAACGGGCGCCCAGCTCGGAGGGGCACCTGCTTTGCTGCGTGTGGAAACTTGGGGCCTTTGTTTCCAGTCCATTTGTTCTAGATCCCTTCTCAAATCACTGAAATTGGCTCTCTTCCAATTGGATATTTTCATTGTTGATTTTTCTTTGTCCCTTTCCATAACGACTTTGCAGGTGCCAGTGCTATGTTACTTTGCCAAATCAGTTGAGTTCAATTTCCAGATGTCATGCTGAAGTTAAACAACTTCAGCATGACATCTGGAAGTTAGCTCTGGTTCGGCTACACTTGCAGTATTGTGTCTCGTCTAGTCACTTGCAATAGGAAGGAACCTGACAGCAGTGCAGAGTAGAGCAAAGCTGATCCTTGGTGTCAAAGAAAAGTTCTCTCGGGAATGGCTTGAAAAGCTTGGGTTCTTCAGTCCTTCGAAGGCGATGTTTTAGGGGGACCTTACAGAACTGCTCTTGTGAGGGTTCCAACATTAGGGTGCTATCAAATCTAGTGGAAAAATGATTGTTGTTCCAAGAATTCCCGCAGAATGGAAGGTAGCTAATGTAACCCCACTATTTAAGAAAGGAGGGAGAGAGAAAGCGGGGGCCTGCAGACCAGTTAGCCTGACATCAGTAGTAGGGAAAATGCTAGAATCTATTATTAAGGATGTGGTAACAGGGCAATTAGAAAATAATAGGTTTGGGCAGAGTCAACATGGATTTATGAAAGGGAAATCATGTTTGACAAATAGTTTTTTGAGGTTTTAAAGAGCAGAATAGATAAGGAGGAATCAGTGGATGTGGTGTATTTGGATTTTTAGAAGGCATTCGATAAAGTGCCACACAAGAGGTTATTGAACAAAATTGGGACTCATGGGATTGGGGGTAATATACTAGCATGGATTGAGGATTGGTTAACAGACAGAAAACGGAGAGTAGGAATAAACGGGTAATTTTCCAGTTGGCTGGCTGTAACTAGTGGGGTACTACAAAGATCGGTGCTTGGGCCCCAGCCATTCTCAATTTATATCAATGATTTAGATGAGGGGACCACGTAATATATCCAAGTTTGCTGATGATACAAAGCTAGGTGGGAATGTAAGTTGTGAGGTGAATGCCAAGAGACTTCAAGGGGATATAGACAGGCTAAGTGAGTGGGCAAGAACATGGCAAATGGAATATAATGTGGAGAAATGTGAAAAATAGAAAAGCAGAGTATTTTTAAAATGGTGAGAGATTGGGAAATGTTGGTGGTCAGAGGGACCTGGGTTACCTTGTACATGAATCACAAAGTTAACATGCAGGTACAGCAAGCAATTAAGAAAGCAAATGTTATGTTGGCCTTTATTACACGAGGATTTGAGTATAAGAGTAAGGACGTCTTACTGCAATTATATAGGGCCCTGGTGAGACCATACCTGGGGTATTGTGTACAGTTTTGGTCTCTTTACCTAAGGAAGGATATACTTGTCATGGAGGGAGTGCAACAAAGGTTTGCCAGACTGATTCCTGGGATGGGGGGATTGACTCATGAGGAGAGATTGAATAGACTAGGCCTATATTCTCTTGAGTTTAGAAGAATGAGAGGTGATCTCATTGAAACATACAAAATTCTTACAGGGCTTGACGGGATAGATACAGGGAGGATGTTTCTTCTGGCTGAGGAGTCTAGAATCAGGGGTCACAGTCTCAGTGTAAGGGGTTGGCCATTTAGGACTGAGATGAGGAGAAACCTCTTCACCTAGAGGGTGTTCAATCTTTGGAATTCACTACCCCAGAGGGCTGTGGAGGCTCTGGGGTAGGGATCGATAGATTTTTGGATATTAAGGGAATCGAGGGATGTGGAAAGTGCCGTTGAGGTAGAAGATCTGCCATGATCTTATTGAATGGTGGAGCAGGCTCGAGGGGCCGAATAACTCCTAATTCTTATGTTCTTCTGATTTACGGAATCATTTTAGAAAAATACTTCACTTATTTGGTAGTTAAAATCCATTATTCTAATTAATTAATTGATTCTCTTCTTGGATCCTAGAGTCAAATCCAATTAAGTTTAGGAGTCTTGGGGGTTCATAACCATACAAATGGTCTTATCTTTCCGAGGAACAAACATAGTGCCATAAAGGGGACTTATGGCAGCTGTTTCCAGGTAACCCCTTAAAGGTTTTTGACTACTGTACAAGAGCCATGACTGCGATATTTTTTAGTTTAATCCTCTGGGTAGCCTCACACACTGTGTTGAATGTAGATGAATGCATGCTGTTACACTAGTTCTAGACTATTCAATTGATTGAATTATGTCCAAGAATCAATTGGGTGCTCAATACTGTCAGTTTAAGATGCTGCCATTTCTTACTGGTGTGCAGTCGTAATGATTAATCCATTTCATTTATTTGGTTGACTGTTAATGCCACTGAGGGCTGCTGACTGATGGTAACAATGCTGCTTTTCACTCCCAGAATTATAAGGGCTGACTTTAGCAATGTTGTGGCTGTGTTTTTAATTTCAGAGCTATCCATTGAGAATAAGCAATGAAAAATACATTTGGCTTACTTTTTCAAATTGAGGAAAGGAATGCATGAGTGTTGATGCATTCTTTCAACAGATGAGCTTTGTCATCTCAAATAAGTACAGACATGGGTCTGTCCTGATTTGGTTGGACTTTGCTGCATCCCTTCAGAATCCAAGAATGCAAATGCTAAATATTCAGTGGCAGCAACTAACTCAGATTGATTTTTGTAGTAAGAGGAATCCAGCATTTTATGTTCCATATTATATAGCTAACAGGAAGTAATTTTACCTTCTGCAAGAGCAAGCTTAGAAACTTTAGCTTTCATTCCAGTCAATGTAGTGCTTCACTAGATTGTTCATGTACAACTGCATAATACCCTCCTCGCCATAAGGTGGCACTGTCTGATCACATTAATGGAATATGCAGGTTGCTGATTCCTGTGCAGATTGATGCCTTTTACTCCTGTGATCTCCGTTTTCTCCTTCAGTTGTTTCTGATGCGTATGGAACTGAAGGAAAGCTTTTGATTTTTTTAAAACTTAATTTTGAGTTACTTAATGTTTAATATTTCAAAAGTACAAATGCTTCTATATTCGTTTAGAGACAAATAAGTAACACAATAAACTTGCTGATACTGCAGGGGTGGAAGGCACTGCTGTTGCACAGCAATTTTAGAAGTTCTGCCTATTGTGATAGTTATAAACATTCACAAACAAAAATTGTTCTGAGCAATTTCAGAGTCTTGGCTTCCAACGTCTTCCATGTTCAAATGGCGTCCAATATCCTTACCATTCTACACATTTCAGAATTGATTGAATGTTAACCTGAATTATGCTCAGTTTTATTGGTAAAATCTTGTTTGGGGATTAAAGGAAACCATGGCCCTGGAAAAAAAATGGGAGGGGGGGGGGAGGGGGAGTGGGATTAGACATTGGGTGGGGAAAGGGGCTTTTCCCTGTGAGATCTGGGTGTGAAACAACTCCAAACAAATGAGTTGACATTCATATTTTCTCTTTTTTTTTTTCCTTTTATGTTCTGTTTCTATATTAATTGAGTTTGTGGCAGTCTAAATCTACTTACCACTGGGTGCTGATCCAGAGCAGAAACCAGCACCCACCTGGCAATCTCATTTAGGCTGCAAAGATGACTGAAGTTTGAGGTAAAGATTCGTTGGGAAGTCTTGATGTTGGCAACTGGTGTCCAAAACCAAGCATGTTCTCTTCCCAACTGTTGACTTCTCTCACCTTGATGAGCTGAAAAAATCATCAATTGAAAACTGATTCAAGGGTGAACAACTTTACAAGTGAGTGTTCAGCCATAGTAGACCTTAATCTCCATTAATGGGACTCATCACTGGGCCCATAAGCATTACTCTGCAGTAGTGCTGAGTGGAGCCCATGTGCTGGAGTGCTGCAAGACACGAGGGCCTGTTTTCAATGCATTAATCTACATCACTGGGGCCAGTGTCGAGTTACCTACCACTCCAAACTTCTGGTGCTCACATTTTTTGGGAAGTCAGTTCCTTCATTTAAATAAATATTAATTTCTTGATGTGTTCTTAATCTCAGTATTTTGGATGGTTCTTGGGCTACACGGTTGTGATGTGGCCATGTTATACTGGAGGAGGAGACTTCCTTCTGTGCCATTGTTTAGAACCTAGCTTCTTTCCTGTGTGCTACGATGAAGGATGCTAGGATAGACCAACAGCATTGTCTCATCTTTCTGTCTCGGCTGTTTAGCAGGTTGGCTAGACAGGAGAATGCAAACTGTATTTGGAATATTTGTTCCATGCTTTGTGATGTTCTACATGTTGGCATTGATGTCGGCCTACATTCGCACTGTTGAATATTGTAATTTGTGGCTTGTGGCCCTTTGTCTGATTCATCTGCCAAAATAAGCAGCAAACTTCAAAACATTTGCCAAGACCTTTGATGAGAGAGAGAGATTTCATCCCATCAGTTTGGATTGGATTCAAACCCAGATTTCGCAGGCAATGCCTATTTTACGAAATACAAACACACACAATAATAAGTCACTGTTCTACATTTCAACATCCAGCTTCTTCTCATCTAAATTAGTTCCCAACATGTCAAAACGACAGTTTTAAAAAAAAAACATGCCTCCCATTTATTAGACAAACTCTACCACATCGTTCTGGATGTATATTTGCTCCCAAAACAATAACTGTTGCATTTTCTTTCATGATGGAGCTTTACCTTTTTCAAAAATTAGTCAATGTACTGAACTGCCAGCAACATCAGTAGCCCGATTTTTCTCTTGCTTGCACGGAGGTTCTTTTCTCCAATGTTTGCCAACCTATCAAGATTTCGAGTACAGTACTTAGTTTATTTTAAAAGGGGGCGGACAAATTCATGTGGAATTCATAGGCTTTGTATCTGCCAAAATTCACACAGTTGCCAGGCACAATGTGTTCTTCTCTTGCTAAGTTATTGTTTTGGGAGCAAATATACATCCAGAACGATGTGGTAGAGTTTGTCTAATAAATGGGAAGGTATGTTATTTTTTTTTACTGTCGTTTTGACATGTCGGGAACTAATTTAGATGGGAAGAAACTGGATGTTGAAATGTAGAACACAGTGACTTATTATTGGGTGTGTTTGTATTTCGTAAATTGCATTTCCTACTAGTGTTGAATTCTTTGACTCGTAGCGGGAGCTTAGACGGAACACGCTGATTTTTCTGATTTGTAGTGAACCACTTTAATCCTTTAATTTCTCTTTCTGGTTGTGTCTGTACATGGACCAGTTTAGTGAAGTGTCCTAATATATTGATTGTCAATATTGCAATTCCTGCAACTTACCTGGAAATTGAGCCCCTTTCATTCTTTCACAAAGGTATTGTTCTGGACTTATTAAACTACTTCCTTTCGATTATCACAGATTTAAGAGTCTTGCAGGGAAACAGCACATGATGGTACCCCCTGTAGTGGGTTTTACAGGATTGTTAGGTACCAACACCATAATGTACTGGTAATTCCAGCTATAAATAATTGCGGCTATAAAGCTTTGGGGAATAGCGGAAGTTTTTTTTTGTTAAACGGTTTTTTAAAAAAAAGGACTGATTTCAGGCAATCTATTGAATTCTGCCAGCCAGGACCTTTCTATTTTTGACCACGTAGGTGTGATCCCATAATGATGCTTGCTATCATTGCAAACCTGTTGTTAACGGGTGCATGAACCGTGACGAGGGGCTAGTTTGATGAGCAGCTGATTGCAAGATAGTTATTTCAGTCTTGGGTTTCCCATTGGCATTACATTCCAGCTTGCGTAAGGAGGACTGGATTTTCCAGTTGCTGGTTTAGTGGTGCTGTGAATGAAATACCATCAACGCAAGATCCTACAAATCCCCTGGGAGGATAGACGGACCAACATCAGTGTTCTTGATCAGGCCAATATCCCCAGCATCGAAGCACTTGTTGGGCGGGCCACATCGTCCATCTGCCTGACACAAGACTCCCAAAGCAAGCGCTCGAATCGGAACTCTTACACAGCAAGCGATCCCCAGGTGGGCGGAGGAAATGTTTCAAGGACACCCTCAAAGCCTCCTTGATAAAGTGCAACATCTCCACCGACACCTAGGAATCCCTGGCCAAAGACCACCCTAAGTGGAGGAAGAGCATCTGGGAGGGCACTGAGCACCTCGAGTCTCGGCGCCGAGAGTATGCAGAAAGCAAGCGCAGGCAGCGGAAGGAGCGTGCGGCAAACTAGACTTCCCACCCACCCTTTCCTCCAACGACTGTCTGTCCCACCGGCGACAGAGACTGTATTTCCCATATTGGACTGTACAGTCACCTAAGAACTAACTTTTAGAGTGGAAGCAAATCTTCCTCGATTTCGAGGGACTGCCTATGAATGATGAATGGATGTCCTTATAATATAGTCGTGCAACCTCACCGAACTTTCCTTACGGACATCTGACTGAAGGGTACTTTATAACAATGATCAGTGGATGATGTGCACAATTTATGTCCTGATCAAATGGAATTCACTTTGCTAAACAAGCAGTTTATTCATCTCCAGGAGTCCAGTGTCTTCTGCAGGAACTGTAATAAGGGCAGGAGGGTGTTAGTCATGAGGAAACATAGAAACATAGAAAATAGGTGCAGGAGTAGGCCATTCGGCCCTTCTAGCCTGCACCGCCATTCAATGAGTTCATGGCTGAACATTCAACTTCAGTACCCCATTCCTGCTTTCTTGCCATACCCCTTGATCCCCCTAGTAGTAAGGACCTCATCTAACTCCTTTTTGAATATATTTAGTGAATTGGCCTCAACAACTTTCTGTGGTAGAGAATTCCACAGGTTCACCACTCTCTGGGTGAAGAAGTTCCTCCGCATCTCGGTCCTAAATGGCTTACCCCTTATCCTTAGACTGTGACCTCTGGTTCTGGACTTCCCCAACATTGGGAACATTCTTCCTGCATCTAACCTGTCTAACCCTGTCAGAATTTTAAATGTTTCTATGAGGTCCCCTCTCATTCTTCTGAACTCCAGTGAATACAAGCCCAGTTGATCCAGTCTTTCTTGATAGGTCAGTCCCGCCATCCCGGGAATCAGTCTGGTGAACCTTCGCTGCACTCCCTCAATAGCAAGAATGTCCTTCCTCAGGTTAGGAGACCAAAACTGTACACAATACTCCAGGTGTGGCCTCACCAATGCCCTGTACAACTGTAGCAACACCTCCCTGCCCCTGTACTCAAATCCCCTTGCTATGAAGGCCAACATGCCATTTGCTTTCTTAACCGCCTGCTGCACCTGCATGCCAACCTTCAATGACTGATGTACCATGACACCCAGGTCTCTTTGCACCTCCCCTTTTCCTAATCTGTCACCATTCAGATAATAGTCTGTCTCTCTGTTTTTACCACCAAAGTGGATAACCTCACATTTATCCACATTATACTTCATCTGCCATGCATTTGCCCACTCACCTAACCTATTCAAGTCGCTCTGCAGCCTCACAGCATCCTCCTCGCAGCTCACACTGCCACCCAACTTAGTGTCATCCGCAAATTTGGAGATACTACATTTAATCCCCTCATCTAAATCATTAATGTACAGTGTAAACAGCTGGGGCCCCAGCACAGAACCTTGCGGTACCCCACTAGTCACTGCCTGCCATTCTGAAAAGTACCCATTTACTCCTACTCTTTGCTTCCTGTCTGACAACCAGTTCTCAATCCATGTCAGTACACTACCCCCAATCCCATGTGCTCTAACTTTGCACATCAATCTCTTGTGTGGGACCTTGTCGAACGCCTTCTGAAAGTCCAAATATACCACATCAACTGGTTCTCCCTTATCCACTCTACTGGAAACATCCTCAAAAAATTCCAGAAGATTTGTCAAGCATGATTTCCCTTTCACAAATCCATGCTGACTTGGACCTATCATGTCACCTCTTTCCAAATGCACTGCTATGACATCCTTAATAATTGATTCCATCATTTTACCCACAACCGATGTCAGGCTGACCGGTCTATAATTCCCTGTTTTCTCTCTCCCTCCTTTTTTAAAAAGTGGGGTTACATTGGCTACCCTCCACTCCATAGGAACTGATCCAGAGTCAATGGAATGTTGGAAAATGACTGTCAACGCATCCACTATTTCCAAGGCCACCTCCTTAAGTACTCTGGGATGCAGTCCATCAGGCCCTGGGGATTTATCGGCCTTCAATCCCATCAATTTCCCCAACACAATTTCCCGGCTAATAAGGATTTCCCTCAGTTCCTCCTCCTGACTAGACCCCCCCAACCCCTTTTATAACCGGAAGGTTGTTCGTGTCCTCCTTCGTGAATACCGAACCAAAGTACTTGTTCAATTGGTCCGCCATTTCTTTGTTCCCCGTTATGACTTCCCCTGATTCTGACTGCAGGGGACCTACGTTTGTCTTTACTAACCTTTTTCTCTTTACATATCTATAGAAACTTTTGCAATCCGTCTTAATGTTCCCTGCAAGCTTCTTCTCATACTCCATTTTCCCTGCCCTAATCAAACCCTTTGTCCTCCTCTGCTGAGTTCTAAATTTCTCCCAGTCCCCAGGTTCGCTGCTATTTCTGGCCAATTTGTATGCCACTTCCTTGGCTTTAATACTATCCCTGATTTCCCTTGATAGCCACGGTTGAGCCACCTTCCCTTTTTTATTTTTATGCCAGACAGGAATGTACAATTGTTGTAGTTCATCCATGCCTGCCATTGCCCATCCACAGTCAACCCCTTAAGTATCATTCGCCAATCCATCCCAGCCAATTCACGCCTCATACCTTCAAAGTTAGCCTTCTTTAAGTTCTGGACCATGGTCTCTGAATTAACTGTTTCATTCTCCATCCCAATGCAGAATTCCACCATATTATGGTCACTCTTCCCCAAGGGGCCTCGCACAACGAGATTGCTAATTAATCCTCTCTCATTACATAACACCCAGTCTAAGATGGCCTCCCCCCTAGTTGGTTCCTCGACATATTGGTCTAAAAAACCATCCCTTATGCACTCCAGAAAATCCTCCTCCACCGTATTGCTTCCAGTTTGGTTAGCCCAATCTATGTGCATATTAAAGTCACCCATTATAACTGCTGCACGTTTATTGCACGCACCCCTAATTTCCTGTTTGATGCCCTCCCCAACATCACTACTACTGTTTGGAGGTCTGTACACAACTCCCACTAACGTTTTTTGCCCTTTGGTGTTCTGCAGCTCTACCCATATAGATTCCACATCATCCAAGCTAATGTCCTTCCTAACTATTGCCTTAATCTCCTCCTTAACCAGCAATGCTACCCCACCTCCTTTTCCTTTTATTCTATAAACATGCTGTATTTTACAGGATTTACGCAGGGAAAGCTCCTTGGCTACACATTACTGTAACATGTTGCAGATGATGATGCTACCTTTCTCGGGCATTAAAACATTGTTGCATTTGCTGATAGACAAATATTTTTGGGTCACTTCTTGTGCTGGAGTGTAGTTGAGGGCGGCTGGTTAATTGAAAAATGAATCAAGTGAGGGCAATAGATTTTTCTCCTAGTTTGTGGTGAGAAGTGGTAAAGCTGCTGTATAAAACAAAAACTGAGCACTGCATTGCTATATTCGGAAGCTCATGCATTTGTGAATGGATTCAAATCTTTATTAGCTGCCATGTTGGGAGGGGATAATGGAGATTGTCAGATAATTGAGACCCCCGCACCCCCTCCCCCCACCCCCCCCCCCCCAAAATTCGGGACTTACATGAACAGTACAATAATACCCGAGGCTTGAAAATGAATCTTTCTTGGGCTGTGAGGTTGATTTATGTTTTGCAGAGAAATTGATGCTAGTCAAACTGAAAGGAGACAATGTTTTGTGCAAGGGTTGATCCTGCAAAAATGATTTGTCGATCATTTGGAGAGCAGATAATGGAGGTTCTGCTGTATGTCATGTTATGAGGTGTGGCATTCCAACAGTTCTTTAGAAAAAAAGTCAGATGTTTTCACTTGGCTCTTCAAAAACATTAAAGTCAGTGTCTTTTACGCAAAGGATCTAATTAGGCTGAGGAGAATTTATAGGAGCATCCACTAATTAAATGAAAAGAGGGTCTCTAACCACTCCAGGTAAATCAACTACCACGTGAGGTAAATCAAAAGACTCTAAATCCCTTCACTTTCTGAAATTGCTCCTTTTATTATATAAAAAAAAATGCCAGCTTGGCCCTGAGACAAAAACACAACTTTATGCAGATACAAGTTTGAACTCTATGTTAATTTATGATTTAAAGATCCATCATAAAAATGGAACCTGTTGACATTGCACAAGTGGCATTGTTGCCTGCTTCTCTTTCTCATTAGCCCCTCTCTTTCCCACCCCCACCTCCCCTCTTTTTCTCGGTTAATTTTTTTAAAAAGCAGACACTTGTAAATAGTTCTCTTTTGATACATTACCTCAAAATAATATAGGGCACAGCAGCATAAGAACATAAGAATTAGGAACAGGAGTAGGCTAGCTAGCCCCTCGAGCCTGCTCCGCCATTCAACAAGATCATGGCTGATCTGGCTGTGGACTCGGCTCCACTTAGCCGCCCGTTTCCCATAACCCTTAATTCCCTTATTGGTTAAAAATCTGTGTTTTGAATACATTCAATGAGCTAGCCTCAACTGCTTCCTGGGCAGATAATTCCATAGATTCACAACCCTCTGGGAGAAGAAATTCCTTCTCAACTCGGTTTTAAATTGGCTCCCCCGTATTTTGAGGCTGTGCCCCCTAGTTCTATTCTCCCCGACCAGTGGAAACAACCTCTCTGCCTCTATCTTGTCTATCCCTTTCATTATTTTAACTGTTTCTATAAGATCACCCCTCATCCTCTGAACTCCAACGAATAAAGACCCAGTCTACTCAATCTATTATCATAAGATAACCCCCTCATCTCCGGTATCAGCATAGTGAATCGTCTCTGTACCCCCTCCGAAGCTAGTATATCCTTCCTTAAATAAGGTGACCAAAACTGCACGCAGTACTCCAGGTGCGGCCTCACCAATACCCTGTACAGTTGCAGCAGGACCTCCCTGCTTTTGTACTCCATCCCTCTCGCATGAAGGCCAACATTCCATTCGCCTTCCTGATTACCTGCTGCACCTGCAAACTAACTTTTTGGGAATCATGCACAAGGACCCCCAGGTCCCTCTGCACCGCAGCATGTTGTAATTTCTCCCCATTCAAATAATATTCCTTTGTACTGTTTTCTTTTCCAAGGTGGATGACCTCACATTTTCCGACATTGTATTCTATCTGCCAAACCTTAGCCCATTCGCTTAACCTATCTAAATCTCTTTGCAGACTCTCTGTGTCCTCTACACAACCCACGTTCCCACTAATCTTTGTGTCATAGTGCATAGTGGATTAGTAATCCAAAGGTTTGGACTAATAATCTGGAGCCACGAGTTCGAATCCCAGCCCGACAGTTGTGAATTTGAATAAATATGGAATAAAAAGCTAGTATCAGTAATGGTGACCATTAGATACGACTGGATTGTCATAAAAAAACTTCTGGTTTCACAATGTCCTTTTCTGGAAAAGAAACCTGCCGTCCTTACCTGGTTTGGTTTATATGCGACTCCAAACCCACAGCAATGTGGTTGACTCTTTACTGCCCTCTGAAATGGCCTAGTTGTATCAAACTGCTACATAAAAGTAGAATAAGATTAAAACTGAAAGGACCACCTGGCATCGACCTAGGCATCACATTCGGGCACACCCAGCCGAATCGACCCTGCAAAGTCCTTTGGGGACTTGTGCCAAAATTAGCAAAGCTGTCCCATAGACTAGTCATACTCACAGATTCATACCTATTGGTTAACATCCAAACCTCCATTACCATCCCTGGGGATGTCCTTTCCCACCGACAGGGCAGACACACAAGCGGTGGCAGTAGAGCGGTATACAGTTGGGAGGGAGTGGCCCTGGGAGCCCTCAACATTGACTCCAAATCCCATGAAGTCTCAAGGCATTAGGTCAAACATGGGCAATGAAACCTGCTGCCCTCCCTCAGCTGTTGAACATCACTTGGAAGAAGCACTGAGGGTAGCAAGTGTATGTATTCTGGGCAGGGGACTTTAATGTCCATGACCAAGAGTGGTTTTGTAGCACCACGACTGACCGAGCGGGGCAAGTCCTGAAGGCTATAGCTGCCAGACTGGGCTGCAAAAATGATTTGTGGATCATTTGGAGTACAGTGGAACCTCCATTATTAGCACTCCAGGTGGTGAGAACCAGTACGAGGGAAAAATCTCACCAATCTACCGGTCGCAATTGGATCTGTGCAACAGTATTGGTATGAGTCCTTGTGGAGACGAAGTCCTGTCTTCACACTGAAGAAATCCTCCATCCTATTGTGTGGCATGACCACCATGCTAAATAGGATAGATTTAGAACAGATCTAGCAACTCAAAAATGGGCATCCATGAGGTGCTATTGGCCATTAGCAGCAGCAGAATTGTATTCCACCACAATCTGTAACCTCATGGCTCGGCATGTTCCTCACTCTACCACTACCATCAAGCCATGGGACCAATCTTGGCTCAATGAGTGTGCAGAAGAGCATGCCAGAAGCTGCAACAGGTATACCTAAAAATGATGTGCCAACCTGGTGAAGCAGCAACACAGGACTACATGCATGTTAAACCGTGAAAGCAGCGTGCTATAGACAGGACAAAGTGATCCCACAACCAACAGATTAGATCAAAGCTTTGCAGTACTGTCACATCCAGTCATGAATGGTGCTGGACCATTAAACAACAAATGGGAGGAGGAGGCTCTATGAGCATCCCTATCCTCAATGATGGCGAAGCCCAGCACGTGAGTGCAAAAGTTACGTCTGAATCATTCGCAACTAACTTCAGCCAGAAGTGCCAAATGCATCTTGGCCTCCTCTTGAGGTCCACTCCATCACAGATGCCTGTTTTCAGACCGTTCAATTCACCTCATGTGATATCAAGAATGGTTGAGCGCTGGATACAGCAAAGGCTGTAATGCTGAAGACTTGTGTTCCAGAACTAGGCACACCTCGAGCCAAGCTATTCCAGTACAGCTACAACACTGGCATCTACATCGACAAAGTGGAAAATTGCCCAGGCATGTCTGTTCATAAAAAGCTGGACAAATCCAATCCGGGCAGTTATCATCGCATCCGCCTACTCTCAATCATCAGCAAAGTGATGGAAGGTGTTGACATCAGTGCTATCAAGTGGCACTTAATCACCAACAACCAGCTCACTGATGCTCAGTTTGTGTTTGGTCAGGTCCACTCGGCTCCAGACTTCATTACAGCCTTGGTCCAAACATGGACAAAAGAGCTGAATTCCAGAGGTGAGGTGAGAGTGACTGCCTTTGACATCAAGGCAGCATTTGACCGAGTGTGGCATCAAGGAGCCCAAGTAAAATTGAAGTCGATGGGAATTTGGGGAAAACTCTTGACTGGCTGGAGTCATATCTTGTTTGAGGCCAATCATCTCGGCTCCAGGACATCGTTGCAGGGGTTCCTCAGCTGCTTCATCAATGACCTTCCCTCCATCATAAGGTCAGAAATGGGGATGTTCGCTGATGATTGTATCGTGTTCAGTTCCATTCACAATTCCTCAGATAATGAAGCAGTACGTGCCCACATGCAGCAAGACCTGGACAACATCCAGGCTTGGGCTGATAAGTGGCAAAATTTGTGCCACACAAGTGCCGGGCAATGACCAGCTCCAACAAGAGAGAGTAGTCATCTCCCCCTGACATTTATTGGCATCATCGAATCCCCCACTATCAACATCCTGGGGGTCACCATTGACCAGAAACTTAACTGGACCAGCCACATATATACTGTAGCTACAAGAGCAGGTCAGAGGCTGGATATTTTGTGGTGAGTGATTCACCACCTGACTCCCCAAAGCCTTTCCACCACTTACATGGCACAAGTCAGGAGTGCAATGGAATACTCTCCACTTGTCTGGATGAGTGCAGCTCCAACAACACTCAAGAAGCTTGTCACCATACTTGATCAATGCTTGATTGGCATCCCATCCACCACCTTAAGCATTCACTCCCTCCAACAACTTGGCAATCTACAAGAGGCACTGCAGCAACTCGCCAAGGCTTCTTCGACAGCACCTCCTAAACCTGCATCCTCCATCATGTAGAAGGACAAGGGCAACAGGCTCATCGGAACACCATCACCTCAAGTTCCTCTCCAAGTCACACACCATCATTACTTGTAAATATATCTCTGTTTCTTCAACACACTGGGTCAAAATCCTGGAACTCCCTCCCTAACAGCACTTTGCGAGTACCTTCACCACATTCGGCATGCTCACCACCATCTTCTCTAGGGCAATTAGGGATGGGCAACAAATGGCCTTGCCAGTGATGCCCACATCCGTGAATTAATTTTTTTTTAAGTTCCAAAATTTATGCTCTAGCTTTGAAATTATTCGGAATAATAAATGCTGTTTCAGAGTGTGGAAAGATGAGCTTTGAGTTATTGCTCTGAGAGAACCATGCTGATGCATGCCGGGAGATTCATCACACTGCAGCATCCTGGGGATTACAAGCACAGATGCCATTTTTAGCACTCATCAGCTGACGATTATCATCCCCCGAAGAACATCAACGAACCCCAGGTGTTTGAGAGAATTTTGAGTAAAAATGTTAATGAAGATACTCTTACCCAAAATTTTATGGGTCAGTGTAATTAAACTGTTTTGATGTGTAATTCCTTGTGTATTTATTATGTTACAAACCTTATTATTGCTATTTTAGAAATATGAATTAATGGGGGGAAAATTTTGGTTGAAGATTCTCTGAATTTTTTTGCAGCTATTTGGTTCAGTTCCTGTGTTCTTTATTACCAGTAAATGTTGTCATTGCTATTGGTCAACAAGTTCTGATTTGTTGAGGCTGACAGGATTTTGACACATTTGTTTGTGGTTGCTTTCTGCTTTTGTGTTGGTAGATTTTCTTTACTGCTTATAGTTAGGACCCTGATTTGTCCCTGTTTCACCAATATAAAATTACTAAATCATTTGCCAGAGTTTCATGTCTGATATATGACGGTCTTTCTCCATCTTATATTTAAAAGTCTTGTGTATGAATGTATTTTCTGTCGATTAACCCTTAATTACTTTCTCCTGTCATGCTATCTATGTCACACTTTTGTGTCACAGTTAAACTTAACCAGTTCATTTCACATAGCTCTGAGTTGCTGTTGCTTATTTCCCTCTTGAGATCTCCCAGCTGCACTGCCAAAATATAGGGAGCTATCTGCACAGCACCATCTACCTTGGAGCTACTAAAATGATGTCTGCAGCTTCACACTGCCTACTCCTGTTGCTGCCCCCTCCTCCACGACTAGACCACCACAAGCCCCAAGACTATGCCCCTCTTTTTTAAGAACAAGCTTGTATATCGCTAGGAACCAACCTTAAAATTATTACAACAGGAACTACGTTTCAAAAACACTTGTTAGCTGTGAAACCTTTTGATCCTGAGGTTGAGAGAGGCGCTTTATAAATGTAAGTTCTTTTAATGTTGATGAGGCTGGGGATATGGTTTTTGCCACTGTGGGTGGGGTCTGAGATCACGATGTCTGGTTGTGTAAAAGTGGGGGTAGGACATGCAATTAGTTGAAAGGATTTCCCTCGCAGCTGGGAACTTGTATTATTTAAAGTGAGTGTGCAGCTGGGAAAAACACATTAAATTAATGCAGTCCCTGGACCCGAACTTCGATTCAGGAACCAGTTGCAATGGAGGGAGTGGCCACGGTGAGGGGAAGGGGCTAGTGGTGTATGGGCAGCTAATTACTTAAAAGGGTTCCCAGCAGTGACCTGGGAAAAGTTATACTTTGGGGAAAAAAAAATAAGTTAAGTGCTTGTCTGTATTTTAAGTATTTTGTAGTTGCCAGAAGTTATCCAGTCCAGTGTTGGGACTTTATAAGAACATAAGAAATAGCAGGGGTAGGCCATTTGGCCCCTCGAGCCTGCTCCGCCATTCAATAAGATAATGGCTGATCCGATTATGGACTCCGCTCCACTTCCCATAATCCTTTACTCCCTTATCGCTCAAAAATCTGTCTATCTTCGCCTTAAATATATTCAATGACCCAGCCTCCACAGCTCTCTGGGGCAGAGAATTCCATAGATTTAGAACCCTCAGAGAAGAAATTTATTCTTATCTCAGTTTTAAATGGGTGGCCCCTTATTCCAAGAGTATGTCCCCTAATTTTAGTTTCCCCTATGAGTGGAAATATTCTCCCTGCATACACCTTGTCGAGTCCCTTCATTATCTTATAAGTTTCAATAAGAACACCTCTTATTCTTCGAATGTGTATAGGCCCAACCTACTCAACCTATTCTCATAAGTCAACCCCCTCTAGAATCTACCTAGTGAACCTTCTCTGAATGAATAGCCTCCAATGCAAGTATATCCTTTCTTAAATACGGAGACCAAAACTGTACACAGTACTCCAGGTGTGGCCTTACCAATACCCTGTACAGTTATAGCAGGACTTCTCTGCTTTTATACTCCATCCCCCTTGCAATAAAGGCCAACATTCCATTTGCCTTTCTGATTACTTGCTGTACCTGCGTACTAACTTTTTATGTTGCGTGCACAAGGATCCCCAGGTCTCTGTACTGCAGCACTTTGCAATTTTTCTCCATTTAACTTATAATTTGATTTTCTATTATTTCTGCCAAAGTGGATAACTTCACATTTTCTCACATTATACTCCATCTGCCAAATGTTTGCCCACTCACTTAGCCTGTCTATATCCCTTTGCAGATTTTTTGTGTCCTCCTCACAATTTGCTTTCTCACCCATCGTCCTATCATCAGCAAACTTTGCTACATTACACTCGGTCCCTTCATCCAAGTCATTAATATAGATTGCAAATAGTTGAGGCTCCAGCACTGAGCCCTGCGGCACCCCACTAGTTACAGTGTGCCAATCGGAAAAATACCCATTTATCCCGACTCTCTGTTTTCTGTTAATTAGCCAGTCCTCTATCCATGCTAATATATTACCACCAGCCTCGTTAACTTTTATCTTGTGCAGTAACCTTTTATGTGGCACCTTATCGAATGCCTTCTGGAAGTCCAAATACACCACATCCACTGGTTTCCCCCATATCCACCCTGCTCATTACATCCTCAAAGAACTCCAACAAATTTGTCAAACATGATTTCCCTTTCATAAAACCATGCTGACGCTGCTTGATTGAATTATGCTTTTCCAAATGTCCTGCTACTGATTCCTTAGTAATGGACTCTACAGTTTTCCAACGACAGATGTTAGGCTAACTGGTCTATAGTTTCCTGTTTTTTGTCTGCCTCCTTTTTTAAATAGGGGCGTTACATTTGCGGTTTTCCAATCTTCTGGGATAGCCCCAGAATCCAGGGAATTTTGGTAGATTACAACAAATGCATCCACTATCTCTGCAGCTACTTCTCAAGACCCTAGGGATGTAAGCCATCAGGTCCAGGGGACTTCTCTGCCTTTAGTCCCATTATTTTGTCGAGTACTACTTCATTACTATCACTAGGGAGGTAGTGCTGGACAGGCTAATGGGACTCAAGGTAGACAAGTCCCCTGGTCCTGATGAAATGCATCCCAGGGTATTAAAAGAGATGGCGGAAGTTATAGCAGATGCATTCGTTATAATCTACCAAAATTCTCTGGACTCTGGGGAGGTACCAGTGGATTGGAAAACAGCTAATGTAACGCCTCTGTTTAAAAAAGGGGGCAGACAAAAGGCAGGTAACCATAGGCCGGTTAGTTTATCATCTGTAGTGGGGAAAATGCTTGAAGCTATCATTAAGGAAGAAATAGCAGGACATCTAGATAGGAATAGTGCAATCAAGCAGACGCAACATGGATTCATGAAGAGGAAACCATGTTTAACTAATTTACTGGAATTCTTTGAGGATATAACGAGCATGGTGGGTAGAGGTGTACTGATGGATGTGGTGTATTTAGATTTCCAAAAGACATTCGATAAGGTGCCACACAAAAGGTTACTGCAGAAGATAAAGGTACGCGGAGTCAGAGGAAATGTATTAGCATGGATCGAGAATTGGCTGGCTAACAGAAAGCAGAGAGTCGGGATAAATTTCGGATTGGAAATCGGTGGTTAGTGGTGTGCCACAGGGATCGGTGCTGAGACCACAACTGTTTACAATATACATGGATGACCTGGAAGAGGGGACAGAGTGTAGTGTAACAAAATTTGCAGATGACACAAAGATTAGTGGGAAAGCGTGTTGTGTAGAGGACACAGAGAGGCTGCAAAGAGATTTAGATAGGTTAAGCGAATGGGCTAAGGTTTGGCAGATGGAATACAATGTCGGAAAATGTGAGGTCATCCACCATGGGAAAAAAAAACAGTAAAAGGGAATATTATTTGAATGGGGAGAAATTACAACATGCTGCGGTGCAGAGAGACCTGGGGGTCCTTGTGCATGAAACTCTTTTGAGTCCTTGTGCATGAATCCCAAAAAGTTAGTTTGCAGGTGCAGCAGGTAATCAGGAAGGCAAATGGAATGTTGGCCTTCATTGTGAGAGGGATGGAGTACAAAAGCAGGGAGGTCCTGTTGCAACTGTACAGGGTATTGGTGAGGCCGCACCTGGAGTACTGCGTGCAGTTTTTGTCACCTTAAGGAAGGATATACTAGCCTTGGAGGGGGTACAGAGACGATTCACTAGGCTGATTCCGGAGATGAGGGGGTTACCTTATGATGATAGATTGAGTAGACTGGGTCTTTACTCGTTGGAGTTCAGAAGGATGAGGGGTGATCTTATAGAAACATTTAAAATAATAAAGGGGATAGATGCAGAGAGGTTGTTTCCACTGGTCGGGGAGACTAGAACTAGGGGGCACAGCCTCAAAATACGGGGGAGCCAATTTAAAACCGAGTTGAGAAGGAATTTCTTCTCAGAGGGTTGTGAATCTGTGGAATTCTCTGCCCAAGGAAGCAGTTGAGGCTAGCTCATTGAATGTATTCAAATCACAGATAGATAGATGTTTAACCAATAAGGGAATTAAGGGTTATGGGAGCGGGCGGGTAAGTGGAGCCGAGTCCATGGCCAGATCAGCCATGAACTTGTTGAATGGCGGAGCAGGCTCGAGGGGCTAGATGGCCTGCTCCTGTTCCTAATTCTTATATTCTTACGTTCTTATTAGCGATAGTGATTATGTTAAGTTCCTCCTTCCCTATAGCCCCTTGATTATCCACTATTGGCATGTTTTTAGTGTCTTTTACCGTGAAGACTGATACAAAATATTTGTTCATTGTCTCTGCTATTTCCCTGTTCCTCATTATTAATTCTCCAGTCTCATCCTCTAGGGGACCAACATTTACTTTAGCCACTCTTTTTCATTTTTATGTACCTGTAGAAACTCTTAATATCTGATTTTATATTTTATGCTAGTTTACTTTCATAATCTATTTTCCCACTCTTAATCACTTTTTGTCATTCTCTGCTGGCTTTTAAAAGTTTCCCAATCCTCTGGCCTTCCACTAGTCTTGGCCACATTGTATGCCTTTGTTTTCAATTTGATACCCACCCTTATTTCCTTCATTAGCCATCGATGGTTATCCCTTCTCTCAGTCTTTCCTTTTCATTGGGATATATTTTTGTTGCAAGTTATAAAATATCTCCTTAAATGTTTGCCACTGCTCATCAACCGTCCCATTCTTTAATCTACTTTCCCAGTCCACTTTAGCCAACTCTGCCCTCATACCTTTGTAGTCTCCTTTATTTAACCTTCCGACCCTGGTTTGAGAACCAACTGAATTTGAAATTCAACCATGTTATGGTTACTCATTCCTAGAGGATTTTTTACTACGAGATCATTTATTAATCCTGCCTCATTACACAGTACTAGATCTAAGATAGCCTGCTCTGTGTTTGGTTCCGCTATGTACTGTTCAAGGAAACTATCCCGGATACACTCTATGAACTCCCCCTCGAGGCTACCCTGGCCAATTTGATTTGTCCAATCAATATGAAGGTTAAAATCACCCATGATTATTGCCATTCCTTTATTACAAGCCTTCATTATTTCTTGATTTATACTCTGTCCAACATTGTAGCTACTGTTAGGGGACCTATAGACTATGCTCACCAGCGACTTTTCCCCTTTATTATTCCATATCTCCACCCAAACTGATTCAACATCTTGATCCTCTGAGGCAATATCATTTCTCACTAACGCACTGATCTCATCCTTTATTAACAAACAGTGCTATCCCACCTCTTTTTCTTTTTTGTCTGTCCTTCCGAATGGTCAAATACCACATAATATTTAGTTCCCTGTCCTGGTTACCTTGCAACCACGTCTCTGTAATGGCTATCAGATCATACCCATTTGTATCTATTTGTGCCGTCAACTAACAATAACAATTTATTATTACTTTAGATTTCTTTGGTTACTATTTTTTTTGTAGCTCTGAGATAATTGAATGAGTACACAAGCTATTGGGGGGGCGGGGGAAATCGGTCACATGGCAAAATAGATACAATTGCACAACCAATACTTGGAGCAGTGATGGATATCTGAAGGGATTCACCTCACAGTATTCCATTAGGTGATGTATTTTTTCAATTTCATGCTATGTCAGAGTTCCTGCAAAAGGGCTATCCTGTGTCTGTGAACTGTCTCTCGATGCACTTGAGAGCTTGAAGTCAGGACCACCTGCACTCGGGGTGGATCTGCCATTTCCTAATCCTCTCTTGTTCTCTTCCCTCAAGGGAAGAAAAAAGCCAACTGCAATTATTGCTCAGACAATTAACATCCTACTGATTTTCTGTGTTCTGGGTAATTGTGGTTGTCAAATACAATTAGCTTCTTCCTAAGTTTCCCACCCACAGGACAAAGAGACGTTGAAAGGTAGAGGAGCTGCAGGTACTACCTGTCTTCACATCTCCAATGGAGTGTTTGGCAGCCATTTCTCCACTGCTAACATACGTGAGACCAAAACGTATCTGACTAAAAACTGTGCCTGGTTAATTTAGGTTTGCTGCGTTTCACAGCCTAGCTGTGCTGCCTCGGTCAGTTTGGGTGCTGAAGTACAGCCCTAGATATAGTTGAAAGAGCAAGTGCTTGGCAATTGAGTCAGTCAGCCAAATTCCCTGAAGAGCAAGATCCCAGTGCTTCTTTTGGACAGAGGATTGTAAAATGAAGCTTGGGATTCTCTATGTTTTTCAATTTTTTTCTGTTTTATGCAGGGTTTTATTGGGATGAGGTTAAACTTTCAGGTAAAGGCCTTTGTCAGACTAGCAACCTGTGAGAAGGAGGAAAAAAGTATTTAAATAACTGCTAACAATCTTCCAGTTTTATGTAGGTAACAAAGTTTTTGAAAATGAGGTGACACTCAGTAGAGCAAACTGTTGAGACCAGATATTGAGGGGAAACAATAAACTGGAGTTCAAGAGTTGTGCCTGATGTCACTCGTGGTGACTGGCACTGTATTCAATAGCTTGTGTACTTTAGGTCCTGGAATTGTCTTTGTTGCTTTTATCTAAACCCTTCTCGACATATTAGTGTCTTTTTGAAAATGCATTAGCGTTTTCCCACTAACTCATTGGGTAAATGGTCTGGAGAATTTGTGCTGGAATACCAATGGACAAAGTTTCAAACCTACCCATGGAATAAGATGTGCTGCAACAAACCTGGTTCTGTGCCATTCATTCTGCATTTGAACTTTCCCACTCCCTGGGAACAAAAGTGACAGACATTGAGATACAGTTCTGGCAGATCTTGCATGCTTGATGTAAACATTGGGGTTTGGCTTAAATTGTAGCAACTGCTGTGCTGTTCTGGTCTTATTGGGCCCAAGTTTCCACATGATTTGCGCCTGATTTTTAGGAGCAACTGGTGGAGAACGGACTATCTTAGAAATCGCAATTCTCCACATTTTTTTTTTCTGCAGTTCTAGTCAGCTAGAACATTTTTACTTTGGAACATAATTTTTTCTTCAAAAGGGGGCGTGTCCGGCCACTGACGCCTGATTTCAAAGTTTCCACAGTGAAAACGTACTCCAAACTAAGTTAGAATGGAGCAAGTGAAGATTTTTGTAGAACTGAAAAAACCTTGTCTACGCATTAAAAAATCAGGCGCAGGTTACAAATTAGGCGTCCAGAACGAGGTGGGAGGGGGGGGGGGGGAAAGGGAAGTCATTAAATTCTACAATAAATCCTTATTTATACTTCTACAAATATTATATAAATAAATCCAACCTGAATAATAATTTATAAGTGAAGAAAAGATTAAATAAACCATCTTCTCACCTGTGTGAAAGTGCTTCAGCCAGGGAGAATACTGCAGGAAGCCTCAAGTTGAGGCAGCTGTTCGTTCCCGTGGGGGGTGGGGGGGGGGAGGGGGGAAGAGGGAGGGAGGAGGCAGCCGTTCGTTCCCGCGGGGGGGGGGAAGAGGAGGCAGCCGTTCGTTCCCGCGGGGGGGGGAGGGGGGGGAAGAGGGAGGGAGGAGGCAGCCGTTCGTTCCCGCAGGGGGGGAGGAGGAAGCCGTTCCCGACGGCGGGCGGGGGGGAAGGGAGGGAATGCGGGCCCGACTGAACGCAGCGGGGGGGGGGGGGTGGGGAAGGAGACAGTGAGAAGGCTGCAGGAAGCCTCACAAATTCAGCAGCCATTTCCCAACGGCGGGGGGGGGGGAGGCAGTCGGGAAATGGCTGCCTCAACTTTCTGAGGCTTCCTGCAGCCTTCTCACTGCTGCAAGAAGCCTCAGTGCTGATGGCAATGTGCTTTCATTAAAAAAATGTTCAAAAATTAAACAGCTACAAAGAACTACAAAAATGGCCGAGTGCCAATGTTTCCTTCACACTGCGCGAATGCTCCAACGCGCACGCGCAGGGTTGCCTGCAGGAAAAAAACTAATTTAAATGGTACCCGCCCCCTCCCACTTACAAAATCGGCGCGAGTGGTAGGCTCCGCCCCCCGGGCGCCACGCCAAGCAGCCATGGAGCTGCAGGGCGCTCCAGAATCGCGCGTTTTTTTTCCGGCGCCGTTTTCGGCGCGAAAAACGGGCGCCCAGCTCGGAGGGGCGCCCGTTTTTTATCGTGTGGAAACTTGGGGCCATTGTTTCGAGACCACTTGTACAGGTTAGACTGTGGCCAGCTTTTCCAATTTACTGGGCTAAATAGCATCTGACTGAATTCAGGAACAAAGTATTAATTTTTCTCTATAGCCTGCCAAATGATGTTTCAGGCAAGAAGGGACGCCAGCTGTCACTCTGACAAGTTGGACGGTGCATTTCCTTGAGAATTTCTCCTTTTCTATAAGCATTTTAGCCATTCTTGGTTGTTTCCTCATGGTTGCTTGCAGCTAATTACTAAGCCTAACAGCTGAATATTTGTAACAGAAGAGAGTTCGATATCCTTTGTAGAGAAGAGGTAGGTGAGGAAAGCTCTCTGATAGAGTTGTTGACATGGTCTTCTCGGTGCTGGAGGTAAAGGCACTATTTGTCAGTAGGTTATCCAGTGCTGTCTATATCTGTCTACAGTAATTCAGTTGTTCATCTTTTAGGTGCTGAAGTTAACTTTAGAGGCTGCTGCTATCAGTAAAAAGAATAACATCACTTTGGATGCCAACCATCAGTTTAAGAAAACGTAGGGCACAGCACATGTATAAATAGATACTATATCGAAGCTAGCAGCAGTGAGCAAAAAATAAAAGGTCTTCATCTGCGGCAGATTAAAGATGATCCAGAACTGTTTGCTGCATTGGAGAGTAGCAGTGATGTCCATAATATGTTCCAGTGTAAACTGCTGCCTGTATTGTGTCACTTCCTTTTTAAAATTTGTATCTAGATTTTTCTTTTTCTTGCTATAAGTTTCAATTTTCAACTATTTTATTTTTGTTTTTTTATATATATTTATATCTGATGAAGGGTCATCGAACTGAAACGTTAACACTGTTTCTCTCTCCACAGATGCTGCCTGACCCGCTGAGATTTCCAGCATTTTCTGTTTTTATTTCAGATTCTAGCATCCGCAGTATTTTGCTTTTTTTGTGTGTGTGTGTGTGTGTGTGTGTGTGTGTGTGTGTATATATTCTTCCTGATAGTTGTTTGAATTTTACTGGCTCAGTGAGAAGCACTTGGGTGAACGAACAAGGGAGAAAGGCAAGAGTCAACCAATGTCTTCATAGTGGAGAAACTGGGGACAATTCACTTATTTTTCAAATTTATTTTTATTCATTCTCGGGAATTGTTGTTACTGGCATTTATTGCCCATCCCTAGCAATGTTCGCTCACCCACGCAGCCAGCATGCTGGCTTTTCATGTTAAAAACAGCACATGCACTATATTTTGAATGGCCTGCACAGCCCCTTAGAGGGACAGCATGGCGCCAAAAAAAAATTGGAAGAAACACTGATTCCTAGTTGTCCTGAGAAGATGCTGGAGGGCCTTTTTCTTCAACTGAAACTGTTTGATACACCGAGTGGCTTACTAGGCTACTTCAGATGTCAGTTCAGAATCAACCATGATGGTGTGGGACTAGTCACATGTAGGCCACACTGGGTAAGGGCAGCAGGTTCCTTCCCTAAAAGGCATTAGTGAACCAGTTGGATACGACAATCCGACCGATTCATGGTTACTTCACTGATACCATCTTTTTATTTCCAGATTTTTTAAACTGAATTAACTGTCATGGTGAATTTGAACTTGCGTTCTCTGGATTATTAGTTTAGGCCTCTGGCTACTAGACCAGTAACATAACCACTACACTACCTCATCCTGGAACCAATGTATTATAATTACAAATCTATATCGATTGACATAATGGTCTATTTATAAGACTTGATAATGAGCTTAAATATCTTGGGGGCGCCTGTCCCTTTGACTTTGAGAACGCCAGTTTGTCAAAAAGTCTTTTCCACTTCGAAAGTGTATTATTTTTTAGTCTTCAACAATTAAAAAGCGTTCCTTGATAAATCCCACGGAAGGGAGTTGAACAAAGTCATTGGCATCAAAGTCAGAGAGATGTCTGGGCCCTTCATGATCAGCTCAGCCATCAGGTAATGTATGCTGTGCTGTACAGGTGCCAGTAAACAAATTAAGCTTCTGTTTGTGTGGAATTTCATCAGCAGCTTGATTACCTCTTTTAATTTTGTCAAGTACAGTATATCCCTTGAAGGCCCGTAGCAGTATATCCACACTTGGTTTAAAAAAAACAAGAGGGATTCCCATCTAAATAGGTCCTGTTGACATTGGGGAATTTGTTAATTCACAGTGAAATAATTCAAATCAATTCGTATCTGTTCCACACGGCATTCCTGTTTACAAAGGCGAAGTGTCAGGCAAGATGTGGGCGCTTGCAATCTAATGGAGAAGATGCACCCTCCGGATATTTGGATATCACAGCTGTGTGCTCCGAGTATTGGTAGCACACTTTGGGAAAGATTTTCTAAGATGCATAAACATAAATAATGTTGGTGTATGCTTACCTGAGAGACATATTGTTGCTCAGAATTTCTCAGTAGTAGAGGGGAAGTATTTTTTTTAAATATCTAAAATACTCTCTTCCCTTTTCCTAAATAAAGACTAAAATAAAATTCATTCAGAAAATTTCCTAAATTGTCTGTTCCCCATTTCCGTTAAACCTGTCGTGTACAGTAGCCTAATGCGTATGGTCCTGAATTAGCAACTCAGATTCCCTGAGTTCAAATTGAATTGCATAAATCCGGTAATTTGTGGGCTGACACCAGAATGAAAATAACCAGAAAGCTGGTGAATTGTTGTAAAAACCCAACTGGTTCATCCATGCCCTTCGGGGAAGGGACCTGCCATCCTTACCCAGTATTGCCTGTACCTCAGCAACAAATAATTAGAGAAAAGTGACTCCTGGTTAGAAGCTGCTAGATTTCCTATTCTGTTTTGAAAAAGACCCATCCGGATAACCTGTGTGCTGAGTCCGTGCTAAGTTTGCCTCCTTCATATTTCACAGGGATCAGCATCCTTCTGATCCAGGATGCTGACCTCGCTACTCTAGTACAATTAAAAAGTCCATTACTTCCTGGGACTTGAGGATGAATATGTCCCTGAATGACTCGATCCCATAACTCCACTGTGAAACAATAACTTGAGCACTTCAGTGTTTCCCCCCCCCCCCCCCCCGTTAGTTATCATCCCTTGAAGAGAGCAGTACACAACAATGACGAGTGACTGAGCCAGGCACAGCATTGCTATGGTGTTCCACTGGGCTCCAGATAGCCCAATTCTACTGTGTCACATTTTGTGTTCCCATGAGCAGAGCGATGAGGCAGCTGGAACACTCCATTCCAACTGTTGGGAGACATTTTTTTCATATTCTTAATCCAACTCAATTCGTTGAGACATGTCAGATGAAAAATAATAGTTTGATTTGAATGGTAGCACTCAAAGAGTTCTCTGGTGAATTGAGCTCCTTACGCTGCCACTGTAGTTGTTGTGAAAAAGGTAATCAACTGATTTATAACCCCGGTATGTGTACACTGTTTACATTAAACTTCTGAAAAGCGAAGCATGAGAAATTCATTGTGAACCTGATCAGATTACCGTCGTTAGTATCACCGATATAAATACTCTTCTTTTATCCCACTCTTTCTGGGACAAATCTATTAAAGTACATCATCGTTAAGAGAGGTAATAGTGATTTTGTTTTCTTTCTGTTCTGATCACATGATAAGATTGTATCATTTCACAATACAATCAAGTTTGCACTGAATGTATTCTTCCCAATTCAGAACTTTAATGGAAATCCTGTTTTATATATATATATTACATATTATAAAGAAGTTCATTACTTTTTCCATGATGATTAAGGTGGAAATGTAACGAGTTCAATTCTTCAGAGTGCCACCATTTGAATCAAAGTATATTCTTTTTCATCTAACCTATCTCAACAAACTGAGTGTTGGCCTCTGGTCAGAACACCCCTTGAGTACGGTGTTCAGTGAAGAACTGGAGAAATTGGAATCTTTGCCCTTGAAAGGAGGCAATCAAGAGGACACCTTTTAGAAGTGTACAGGACACCAAGTAGCATAGATGAGGTTGATCCAGCAACTGCTTCAAGCTGTGCCAGGATAGTAGGACAAGAGGGCATGGGTTAAAACTGATGAAAGGAAAACTTTTAACAGATGTCACATTGAAGTTTCTTCACATTGGGGGGCTGAAATTGCCCCTCCTGATGAGGCCTCTGGGCATCTGAAAGGGGAGGCGTGGAATGGCCGCTGACTCTCTGTAGAGGGGCCACCATTTTGTAAATTGCCCTACCTCCGGTTTGAGCGGTGTCCGGGGCAGCTCCGCCTGTTTTCCCACCACGGCATGCACTCGCCAACCCCCTTCCAACTGGCAGGGACCCCATCGGGAAATTGTCCTTCAGGAAATTGCTCTTTTCCAAAATTGCCCCACGGGAGCAGCCCCGCCACAGGTTGGTGCCCCGACAGCTTTTTCTGCCGTTACATTCTCTGTGCTATGGTGGCCTGGCCGCCCTTAAAGGGGAGAGTGCACTGCCACGGCTGCCATGTTAATTTTTATTGTTGGCTGACTGCCAGGTCGGCCCAACAATTATGCCCCTGGATTCGGCAATTATGCCCCCAAGAGGGGGTGCCAGGTTGCCTGTTGTAGGCCCGGCCGAAACCCTCCCTGGTGGCCCAGTGGACCTAACTTAGAAGTATGCAGAGCTCGCAGTGGCTCTCCCCTTTAACGCAAATGTGACTGATGTCATCAGCGACGCGCTAATGACAGGTCGGGGCGAGGACCCACTGCAAGGGCACTTCCGCCCTGCACCCAACACAATACCGAGGCAAAAAAAATGTCAGAGTCCTGAATTTCTCTGGTATTTGAAAAACTTTAAAATCCGGTAGGTGTGCCCCGTTTGGGGCGGAGCTTAATTTCGGCCCCTCAAAGTTTTGAGGGGCATAAATGGTTGTTCAGGCATGGCAGTGGAGGGGAAAGCCTTAGACCTGTATGAGCCAGTAGGCTGATGTGATGGGGAGATGGGGAGGAGGTGTTTCTCTTCCTTACCCAATCCTCCCAATTCCAGTTTCCTTGACCATGTAGTGTTCAAAATTAGGAAGGGTTTTGATAGGATAGGGAGAAATTGTTTCCACTGGTAAGGAGAGTCAATAACCAGAGGGCCCTGATTTAAAGATAATTGGCAAAAGAACCGAGGGGGAGATGAGAATTTTTTTTTGCAGCGAGTACTTATGATCTGGACTGCACAACCTGAAACACCTCAAATTTAATAGTTTGAGCTCTGCGTTCCTCCAGTTCTGGTCTCTTGTGCATCCCCGATTTCCTTCGCCCTGCATTGGCGGCCGTGCCTTAAGCTGTCTAGCCTCTGAGCTCTGGAATTCCCTCAGAACCTCTCCACCTCTCTACCTCTCTATCTTTCTCTCCTCCTTTAAGACACTCCTTAAGACCTTTCTCTTTGGCGAAGCTTTTGGTCAGCCCCTACTATCTCGTTACGTGGCTTGGTGTCAAATATAGTTTGTTAACGCTCCTGTGAAGTGCCTTGGAACATTTTGCTATGTTAAAGGTGCCAAATAAATGCAAGTTGTTGTTGAAGCAGATTAAATAGTGACTTTCAAAAGTGAATTGCACTTATATTTGAAAAGGAAAATTTTGCAATGCTATGGGGAAAGAGCGGGAGAGTGGGACTAATTGGATAGCTCTTTCCAAAAAGCAGGCACGGGCATGATGGGCCAACTGGCCTCCATTTGTGCTGTAAGATTCGATGATTCCAAATTCATCCTAACTCTGAAACCGAGTTGAATCTCGCCCACTTGATACTGGTTGTTGTTCCACAGTTTAAGTGGACATAACATGAAAATTTCACAACCCTGTCATTGTAATTTTACTATCATTCTGTTGACAAGAATGTGATATGATCAAATTTTATTTTCCATTTGGGGAGAGGATGGACTCTTCGAATGGTACTCCATCCAAACAGGTGCAAACTCTCTTGTGGCTTGAGAGCAGTGGGGTGTGCCTTTAACCAGCATGCTCAGACTTGCAACTTCTCTTTTTGTCAAAACACAGAATTGCCTGTCTGCAAATGTTACACTAACAAGTTATAATTAGTTTCTGTCAGCTAAGCCACTAATGTGGTTATATTGAGCAGTCAGAGCCCTGGACAAGAGGTGAAATTGAGCTGATACAGCAGCAGTAGCTTTTTTAGATGAGTGAAAGTTTATGTTCATGTATAGAGCAGTTTTAGTTGAAATGCAATAAACTTCTCAATTATATTTTTCACTGAACCTATGTCTGCAGGGCACATTTTCATAAAATAATGATTGCTGTAACAAAAGAATGACGGCAATAAAAAAAACCTCACCTCTGCAAATGCACTTTCACATATTATAGACAGTGCATTTCACTTGCGCTAATATATTGGCATATTACTTGAAAGTTCACATTGATTTACAGACTCGAAGGGCCGAATGGCCTACTCCTGCACCTATTTTCTAGACTTTTATTGATTACTCATTTAACAATATTTTCATGGTCTTTGAGTTGCATATTTAAGTCACAAAATGCAATGGTTAAGTTAGCTCATTCAGCATGCATTTTAATTGTGAAAGCAAAAAGAAAATTAAATTTTAAGTACTTCAGGACAACAGAATTTAATACAGCATTAGATGAAGATCTGTGTCAGAATTGACATCAGTATTAACCACAGTATCTCTGATTTATTGACTTGTTTTTTAGATAAATTAATAAGTTATCTGTCGTGCCA
Organism: Pristiophorus japonicus; assembly: GCF_044704955.1. Lineage (NCBI taxonomy): Eukaryota > Metazoa > Chordata > Chondrichthyes > Pristiophoridae > Pristiophorus > Pristiophorus japonicus. The sequence goes on from NC_091984.1 coordinate 124,759,864, forward strand.
TTCCTTGTTAATGTGAGTCTTAATGGTACACAGAGTTGAAAGGGAACTCTCATTCATTTGCTGTGCATTGCAAGAGAAAATTATGGGAACTGTTCAAAATGGAGTTTCTGCTTTTTAGACAGTGCGTTAGATTACTGTTGATCTATTAGTGTGGTGCATGGACAGATATGAAAAACTGAGTATATTGAGAGCTTTTTTTTTCATGTTCTATTGTATGCTTCCTATCGAAAGACACTCAGAAATTTGTGATAAGTGCCTATATTTATTCGTAAAACATACTGTTTTGAACTTGGCTTAACTTAAACAGTGCTCAATAGGAGCAATATAAAACTCAGTAAAACACAAATCTTCACACAATCAGGTTAGGGTTGAGCATGTTGGACCAACTAAGATCAAGTGTTCTAGCTAAGTCTGCACAGATGGGACAGAACTTGAGACAGTTCTACTCTGTGGCTCAGCTACACATCAGGCAATGCTTTTATTTGGGACCGTTGAATGCCCAGAGTCTAATGGATTTTCATACATATAGAGTTGGATATCAAAGGATTTCTATTGTCGAGTTTGTTTTTAAAAAAAAAAAGAGAAAGACTTGCCTTTATATATCACCTTTCATAGTCTCAGAGCATTCATAAGAACATAAGATCATAAGAATTAGGAACAGGAGTAGGCCATCTAGCCCCTCGAGCCTGCTCCGCCATTCAAAAAGATTATGGCTGATCTGGCCGTGGACTCAGCTCCACTTACCCGCCCGCTCCCCATAACCCTTAATTCCCTTTATTGGTTAAAAATCTATCTATCTGTGATTTGAATACATTCAATGAGCTAGCCTCAACTGCTTCCTTGGGCAGAGAATTCCACAGATTCACAACCCTCTGGGAGAAGAAATTCCTTCTCAACTCGGTTTTAAATTGGCTCCCCCGTATTTTGAGGCTGTGCCCCCTAGTTCTAGTCTCCCCGACCAGTGGAAACAACCTCTCTGCATCTATCTTGTCTATCCCTTTCATTATTTTAAATGTTTCTATAAGATCACCCCTCATCCTTCTGAACTCCAACGAGTAAAGACCCAGTCTACTCAATCTATCATCATAAGGTAACCCCCCTCATCTCTGGAATCAGCCTAGTGAATCGTCTCTGTACCCCCTCCAAGGCTAGTATATCCTTCCTTAAGTAAGGTGACCAAAACTGCACGCAGTACTCCAGCTGCGGCCTCACCAATACCCTGCACAGTTGCAGCAGTACCTCCCTGTTTTTGTACTCCATCCCTCTCTCAATGAAGGCCAACATTCCATTCGCTTTCCTGATTACCTGCTGCACCTGCAAACTAACTTTTTGGGATTCGAGTTTCATGCACAAGAACCCCCAGGTCCCTCTGCACCGCAGCATGTTGTAATTTCTCTCCATTCAAATAATAATCTCTTTTACTGTTTTTTTTTCCCAAGGTGGATGACACCACATTTTCCGACATTGTATTCTATCTGCCAAACCTTAGCCCATTCGCTTAACCTATCTAAATCTCTTTGCAGCCTCTCTGTGTCCTCTACACAACCTGCTTTCCCACTACTCTTTGTGTCATCTGCAAATGTTGTTACACTACATTCTGTCCCCTCTTCCAGGTCATCTATGTATATTGTAAACAGTTGTGGTCCCAGCACTGATCCCTGTGGTACACCATTAACCACCGATTTTCAACCTGAAAAGAACCCATTTATCCCGACTCTCTGCTTTCTGTTAGCCAGCCAATTCTCTATCCATGCTAATACATTTCCTCTGACTCCGCGTACCTTTATCTTCTGCAGTAACCTTTTGTCTGGCACCTTATCGAATGCCTTTTGGAAATCTAAATAAACCACATCCATCGGTACACCTCTATCCACCATGCTCATTATATCCTCAAAAAATTCCAGTAAATTAGTTAAACATGATTTCCCCTTCATGAATCCATGTTGCGTCTGCTTGATTGCACTATTCCTATCTAGATGTCCCACTATTTCTTCCTTAATGATAGCTTCAAGCATTTTCCCCACTACAGATGTTAAACTATAGTTACCTGCCTTTTGTCTGCCCCCTTTTTTAAACAGAGGCGTTACATTAGCTGCTTTCCAATCCACTGGTACCTCCCCAGAGTCCAAAGAATTTTGGTAGATTATAATGAATGCATCTGCTATAACTTCCGCCATCTCTTTTAATACCCTGTGATGCATTTCATCGGGACCAGGGGACTTGTCTACCTTGAGTCCCATTAGCCTGTCCAGCACTACCTCCCTCGTGATAGTGATTGTCTCAAGGTCTTCCCTTCCCACATTCCCGTGACCAGCAATTTTTGGCATGGTTTTTGTGTCTTCCACTGTGAAGACCAAAGCAAAATAATTGTTTAAGGTCTCAGCCATTTCCACATTTCCCATTACTAAATCCCCCTTCTCATCATCTAAAGGACCAACATTTACTTTAGTCACTCTTTTCCGTTTTATATATCGGTAAAAGCTTTTACTATCTGTTTTTATGTTTTGCGCAAGTTTACTTTCGTAATCTATCTTTCCTTTCTTTATTGCTTTCTTTGCTGTCGTTTAAAATTTTCCCAATCTTCTAGTTTCCCACTAACCTTGGCCACCTTATACGCATTGGTTTTTAATTTGATACTCTCCTTTATTTCCTTGGTTATCCACGGCTGGTTATCCCTTCTCTTACCGCCCTTCTTTTTCACTGGAATATATTTTTGTTGAGCACTATGAAAGAGCTCCTTAAAAGTCTTCCACTGTTCCTCAATTGTGCCACCGTTTAGTCTGTGTTCTCAGTCGTCTTTAGCCAACTCTGCCCTCATCCCACTGTAGTCCCCTTTGTTTAAGCATAGTACGCTCGGTTGAGACACTACTTCCTCACCCTCAGTCTGTATTACAAATTCAGCCATACTGTGATCACTCATTCCGAGAGGATCTTTTACTTGGAAATCATTTATTATTCCTGTCTCATTACACAGGACCAGATCGAAGATAGCTTGCTCCCTTGTAGGTTCTGTAACATACTGTTCTAAGAAACAATCCCATATGCATTCTTTGAATTCCTCCTCCAGGCTACCCTGTGCGATTTGATTTGACCAATCGATATGAAGGTTAAAATCCCCCATGATTACTGCCATTCCTTTTTCACATGCCTCTATTATTCCCTTGATTATTGTCCGCCCCACAGTGAAGTTATTATTTGGGGACCTATAAACTACGCCCACCAGTGACTTTTTCCCCTTACTATCTCTAATCGCCACTCACAATGATTCAACATTTTGTTCATTAGAGCCAATATCATCTCTCACAACTGCCCTGACATCATCCTTTATTAACAGAGCTAACCCACCTCCTTTCCCTTGTCTATCCTTCCGAATTGTCAGATACCCCTGTATGTTTAATTTCCAGTCTTGGCCACCCTGCAACCACGTTTCTGTAATGGCCACCAAATCATACCCATTTGTAATGATTTGTGCTGTCAACTCATTTACATTATTTCGAATGCTGCGTGCATTTAGGTAGTGTTTTAATACTAGCTTTTAAACCATGATTTTTAGTTTTGACCCCTCCTGCAGCCCCTTTTATATTCATACATATTGTCCCTTCCTATCACCTTGTCGTTTACACTTACCCCAGTGCTACTCTGCTCTGTTGCCTCCTGCCTTTTGTATTCTTTCTTGGGGTCCTGTTCATCTGCACTCCAACTAGCTCAGAGCCCTCTCCTGGGTTCCGAATACTCCTCGCATTGAGGCACCGAGCTTTCAGGCTTGCCTTTTTATTACACTTTGACCCTTTAGAATTTTGCTGTACATTGGCCCTTTTTGTTTTTTGCCTTGTGTTTCTCTGCCCTCCACTTTTACTCATCTCCTTTCTGTCTTTTGCTTCTGTCTCCATTTTGTTTCCCTCTGTCTCCCTGCATTGGTTCCCACCCACCTGCCACATTAGTTTAACTCCTCCCCAACAGCACTAGCAAACACTCCCTCTCGGACATTGGTTCCGGTCCTGCCCAGGTGCAGACCGTCCGGTTTGTACTGGTCCCACCTCCCCCAGAACCAGTTGCAATGCCCCAGTAATTTGAATCCCTCCCTGCTGCACCACTGCTCAAGCCACGTATTCATCTGAGCTATCCTGCGATTCTTACTCTGACTAGCACATGGCACTGGTAGCAATCCCGAGATTACTACTTTTGAGTTCCTACTTTTTATTTAGCTCCTTAAATTCGTCTCGTAGGACCTCATCCCTTTTTTTACCTATGTCATTGGTACCAATGTGCACCACGACAACTGGCTGTTCTCCCTCCCTTTTCAGAATGTCCTGCACCTGCTCCGAGACATACTTGACCCTTGCACCAGGGAGGCAACATACCATCCTGGAGTCTCGGTTGCGGCCGCAGAAACGCCTATCTATTCCCCTCACAATTGAATTCCCTATCACTATCGCTCTCCCACTCTCTTTTTTCTGCCCTCCTGTGCAATAGAGCCAGCCACGGTGCCATGAACTTAGCTGCTGCTGCCCTCCCCTGATAAATCATCCCCCTCAACAGTACTCAAAGCAGTGTATCTGTTTGGCAGGGGAATGACCGCAGGGGACCCCTGCACTACCTTCCTTGCACTGCTCTTCCTGCTGGTCTTCCATTCTCTAGCTGACTGTGGACCCTTCATCTGCGGTAAGACCAACTCGCTACACGTGCTACTCACGTCATTCTCAGCATCGTGGATGCTCCAGAGTAAATCCACCCTCAGCTCCAATTCCGCAACGCGGACTGTCAGGAGTTGGAGGCGGATACACTTCCCGCACACGTAGTCGTCAGGGACACCGGAAGTGTCCCTGAGTTCCCACATGGTACAGGAGGAGCATATCACGTGACCGAGCTCTCCTGCCATGACTTAACCCTTAGCTACACTTAATTTGGCGACAACAATGTTAATAGGTTACTTACTGATATAAAAAAGAAAAAGAAAAGTTACTCACCAATCACTTACCCCTTTGGCTGTGACGTCACATTTTGATTCCTTTCTACTTTTTTGCTTTTTCTCCCGGCTGGAGCTGCACAAGCTGGCCTTTATAGGCCTCTCCACGCACCTCGAGCTCCCGCCTCCGATCTGCCGCCGCCTCTCGCAGCCGCTGGGCCTTTATAGGCTTCTCCACGCACCTCGAGCTCCCGCCTCCAAAGCGATTTATAACCAATGGAGTACTTTTGAAGTGTAGTCACAGTGTCATGTAGGAAATGGCTTGTGGGTCATGTTTAAATGTTTGTAAAGCAGGGCAAGGGGACCTTAGACCAATAAAACCTCCTTCTGCAAGTGGTTAACAATTCTGCTATCCCTTGTTGGATATGAATTAACTTTTTTATAGTACAGGTACAACGTCTCAAATCGGGCAACCTCTGGACCAAGACAGTGTCGTTTTTTGGGTTTTTCCAAATTTTGGACAAGAAAATCCATGGGCCGAAAACGATGAACCTTGGGACCAAGACCGTGCGGATTTCAGACAAGAAAATCTATGGGCTGAAAATTCCACGAAGTGCGCTCGGACCTGGCGAGGCCTCGCAAAAGCCGGGATTTTGGGGCGCAATGCGCATGTGCAGAAAACCGGCTTTTCCGATCTGTCAAGATTTCTTTGAAGAGGATCCTCTGCATCCCCGAAACCAATAATTCGTCCGGCCCCCCGGTTTTTGGACAATAATTCCGGATTCCGGACTACTGAATATCAAGGTTCACTAGGTTGATTCCTGAGATGAGGAGGTTGACTTTTGAGGAAAGGATGAGTAGGTTGGGCCTCTACTCATTGGAATTCAGAAGAACGAGAGGTGATCTTATCGAAATATATAAGATTATGAGGGGTCTCGACAAGGTGGATGCAGAGAGGATGTTTCCACTGATAGGGGAAACTAGAACTAGGGGGCATAATCTTAGAATAAGGGGCTGCCAATTTAAAACTGAGATGAGGAGAAATTTCTTCTCTAAGGATTGTAAATCTGTGGAATTCACTGCCTCAGAGAGCTGTGGAGGTTGGGTCATTGAATAAATTTAAGTCAGAGATAGACAGTTTCTTAACCGATAAGGGAATAAGGGGTTATGGGGAGCAAGCAGGAAAGTGGACCTGAGTCCATGTTCGGATCAGCCATGATCGTATTAAATGGCGGAGCAGGCTCGAGGGGCCGTATGGCCTACTCCTGCTCCCATTTCTTATGTTCTTATGTAAATGGGATTTTCTCAAATTTCCGGTTTTCGGACAAATCCGATTTTCGGACAACCGGATTTGAGACATTGTACCTGTACTACAAATGTTTGCAGGCTTAATCACAGAATAGGAAAGCTAGTCATAGATCACTGGGTTTGTTATCTGTCAGCCTGTGTGAACATAATATCCTACAGCTTACAAGGAATACCAATGACTCTATAGTAGTGTAAAAATTACAGGACCGTATCTGTGAAAGTAAACTGTGCATTTACATAACAATTGTAACCTGTCTGTCAGTGGCAAGTGTGCGGGGGCAATGTTGTGACAGACTGTCACGTAGAATTGCAGCAAAGAGGGAATTTCAGTCCTGATTTTATTGACAAATTGGCTTCCAAAGGCATGATGTAATCACCTTTGATTTGACTAAAATCGAATTGACCCTTTGGAATCCTATGATAGAATGTCTAGACCTGCCACTTGATATTTCAAAGTTTTCTCGTTTAAGTCATCAGAAGTATTGAGTTTAATGGGATATTGAGAGGATTTTGGTAAGAGTACAGCGCATAGATCCAGATTGAACTGAATAGGCAGTTTTGAAAAACACAAATTACTGTTGACTCCATAAACTTCAAGAGGCATAAATTGTAATCTATCAAATAATGTTTTCATTTATGCCCATTATATGGAATTGCTGATCAAGACACAGCATAATTAATGTACAGTGTAACTTGTAATCATATGTAAAAGCGTTACTAAGGACAGTATATTGAATGTTAGTCTTGGAAACTAACCATTTATTGTAAACTGTGGTCTTCATTTGTTGCAGTGGACTTATCAGAGAAAAGTCATCTAAGAACTCTCCCTCCAAAAAACCCAAACCTGTATCATTGGGCTACTTTGTTCCTTTCAAAGACTTTTGGCTAAAATTATGTTTGCTGCGTTCCCGTGCTTTTATATATTCAGTTTTTTTCTTACCGATGTTGCAGTTATGTTATGTTTTGAAAACTTGTAGATTGTAGGAGGAAGGAAAGAGTGAGGAACTTCTATCGTTTTGAGGTTTTGGGGAAGGAATGAAGTATGAGTAGGGTTGCGTTGTGTCTGCTTCATCATAGATAACATTTTGTTTTCCACCATTAAAATTTTTGGTGTATATTTCATGCTGTTTTTTAGGTTTCACATTAAACACAGACACTTCTGCACTTGATTTGTTCACCTTTTCTGCAGTTCTTCCTGGTCATTTGCAGCTTCACTTATTGTGAAATTCATACATGATTGCTTATTTAGCTCCAGAATACCAGGCATTAAATTATCACTTCCCTAGTAAAGGAGGTTACTTCGTGTTTTTTTTTTCTATTTCTTCTCCACCAGCAATGTCAAAGTCAGGATGTGCTTGACAGTATCTGATTGGCACCAGCAAGATGGTACTCTGACCTTAGGGTTGCTAGACCCCAGGATTGTCCTGGAGTTTCCAGGAATTAAAGATTAATCTCTGGACACTACTGTGAGTAATTCAGGAGAAAAATCATAGTTGCATTAAAGAAAAGTTTTTTTTTCATTGAACACTTTTGCTTATTAGTTATAAAAATATTGATAGTGGCACAAAATGGCTGTTTGATTAACAGTCAAGAATCATCCAATTGGGTATTGGAAGAGTATTTCCAATTGTGAAAAGGCGGTGCGTCGCGAGGAGGAAAATGCTGGACGACCAATGGTGGAAGCGTGTGGGCAGTTGGAAGTGGGCGGTCATAAGAATAGGAGTAGACCACCCGAGTCTGTTCTGTCATTCAGTGAGTTCATGGCTGATTTGCAACCGAACTCCATATTCCTGCCTTTGGTCCATATCCCTTAATACCTTTGGTTAACAAAAATCTATCAATCTCAGATTTAAAATTACCTAGCATTAATTGCCATTTGCGGAAGAGAGTTCCAAACTTCTTCCATCCTTTGAGTGTAGAAGTGTTTCCTAATTTCACTCCTGAAAAGTCTGGCTCTGATTTTTAGTCTATTCCCCAAGTAGCAGAAATAGTTTCTCTCTATCCACCCTATCTGTTCCCTTGATTATCTTGAAAACTTTGATTAAATCATCCCTTAATCTTATAAATTCTAGGGAATACAACCCTAATTTGTGTAATCTCTCCTCATAATTTAACTCTTGGAGTCCAGGTATCATTCTGGTAAACCTATGCTGCACTTCCTCCAAGGCTAATATAACCTTCCTAAGGTGTGGTGCCCAGAACTGCTCACAGTACTCCAGCCAATTTCCTAACCAGGTCAATAATTTGCCTTCAATTAACCTTAGTTAACAATCTCTTATGAGGGACTTAATCAAATGCCTTCTGGAAATCCATATAAATAACAGCCATAGACATCCCCCTGTCCACTACTTTAGTCACCTCCTCAGAAAATTCAGTTTGGTTCTCTCTGGCTCTCTCTGATCAACTGAAAATTTGAGATGCTCAGTCACCGTATCCTTAATTATAGACTCTAATAATTTCCTGACAACAAATATTCGGCCAACTGGTCTAGAATTTCCTGGTTTTGCTCTCTCGCCATTCTTAAATAGCGGAGTGACATGCGCAATTTTCCAATCTAAAGGAACAGTTTCTGAATCGAGAGAACTTTGGAAGATTATAATTAGGAGATCTGCCATGTGCTCACCTACTTCCTTTAAAACCCTGGGATGGAAACCATCTGACCCTGGGGATTTGTCACTCTTTAGTACCATTATTTTCTTCATTAGTGTTATTTTACTTGCGCTAATTATATTGAGTTGGCAACCCTATCTGACCTCTGAATCCTGTTTGACAGCATCTCTTCCCTCAGAAACCCAGAGCGTTCTGGAACCTGCCTAGGCTATGCACAGTTACATAGCTGATCATTTTAAACTAATAGAATCATAGAAATTGTACCTGTGCTGGGGCTAGTTCTTCAACTGGAGCTAATCCCATTTCCCTGGCCTTTCCTGTATCCTATAAGGCGCTTTCTTTTCAAATACTAATCAAATTCTCTTTTAAACGATGATCTAGTCTCTGCCACAATAGCCATTTGTAGAAAAGTTGTGCATGCTATAATAACCCTCTTTGTGAAATAATTTCTTGCTTCTCCTTTTTGGTTTGAGTCTGTGCCATCTTATTACCAGTTCTCCGATCAGTTTTCACTATTTACACTCTCAAAACCTTTCATAATTTTAAAAACCTTTATTAGATTCCTCCCCAACTCTAATGTTCACTGTTCGTAAACAGTCTTTTTAATAATAGTGTCTCACTTCTGGTATCATTCAGTGAATTTTTATTCTACCGTTTCCATAGCTATATTATTCTTCCTATAGTGGGGTAGTTGAAACTACACAAGTATGCCCACTACCCCCTAACCAGTGTCTTCGGCATTAGTTCCTTGCTCTTATATTCAGTACTACATGCATAAAACCCAGAATCAATCCCATTTGTCTTTTTTATGGCCTTTTGCACCTGTACTCCCATTCAGCTACATTTCTTTTGTAACCAGCGCCTTCTGAAAATCCATAAATACATTTTACACTGCAATTCCTTTAACACCATCATTTCGTCAAAAAAATTCAATTTAATTAGTCAAGTGTACCCTGCCTTTCGTAAATCCATACTGACTGTCTCTGATTAATCCATGCCATTCCAGTTGAACGTCACAGGCTTGCAGCACAAAATTTGAAGCTATTTGGGACATTGTCTGTGTCAGTTTGTTGCTGGAGCAATTCAAAACAATAATTTAGTCTTGTATCATGGACTCTAGAAGTTTGTCCACATCCAGGTAAGACTAACTGGTCTATATTTTCCTGGCTTACTCCCTTCCCTGGAGTGTAACATTTGTCACCACTTCGCTCTTCCCAAAGGTTTTTGGAAAATTATTATGGTTAGTGCTTCTGCTACCTTCACCTGCTTCAGTGTTCTAAGAGGCCAAAAATCTTGACTCATTGACCTTTCTAATGTTAATCCCATTATTTTTTAATACAACCCCTCAGGTAATCTTAACTTTCATCTGTAAAAACTGAGGCAAAATACTTATGAAGCATATCCATCAGCCCCTCGCTCTTGTACAATGTGGCCCTTTTTTTAAATCTGTAAATGGTCCCACACCTTTAACTGTCATCTCATTTCTTTGGTGTTTACAAACATTTCCCTTTATGCTGACTGCCAATCTTATTACTTATTTCCTCCAGTAGCCTTCCGAATCTTCTGTGCTTCCCTCTTGCCAGCTTGGCTCAACTGGTAGCACTCTCGCCTCTGAGTTAGATGGTTGTGGCTTCATGCTGCACTGCAAACCCAATGTAGGTTGACAGGGTGCAACCTTTCAGATGAGATGTTAAACCGAGGCCGTGTCCGCCTGATCATCTGGATGTAAAAGATCCCATGGTATTATTTCAAGAGCAGCAGGAAGTATTCTGGTGTCCTGATCAACCCCACCAGAAACAGTTTAATTTGTAATTCAATCATATGTTGTTTTGTGGGACCTTGTTAAATGCAAATTGTTTGCCTACATAGCAATGACTGCACTTCAAAAGTAATCCATTGATTGTAAAATATTTTGAGTGTGTGATGAGGCAATATATAAAAGTATTTTCTGTCTTTTGTACTTCAAATTTCTTCTAATTTTCTTCAGTATTAGCTTCCTATATTTACCAAATAATCTTTTTAAAATCTCTCTTTTGAACTGTATTCCTCGTTGAAATATAATTGATGTGTACCCTATTTGTCATCATTTTAAATTTTTCCAATGAAGGACTTTGAAGTACATCCTCTATCTATTGCTATCCTATCTAATATCGCTACTGCCTCCTCCTTTACTGCTACATTGGTATATTTTTCTCTAATGAAGACAGATGCAAAGTACTCACTTAATACCTCAGCCATGCCTTTTTCCTTCAAGAAGATCTCCTTTTTATTCTCTAATTGGAACAACACATCCTTTGAGTACCCTTTTGCTATTTGTGTTTATAAAAGACTTTTGGGTTGCCTTTCATGTTAGCCTCTAATCTATTCTCATAGTCTCTCTTTGCTCCTCTTACTTACTTTTTCAGATCTCCTGTACTTTCTATATTCAGCTTGGTTATCTATTATATTATGAACCTTGTAATTGAAATAAGCCTCCTTTGTCCTAAAATGTCTTATTTTAACCTTTATATCTTTAGTCATCCAGGGAGCTCTAGCTTTGGATGCCCTTCCTTTTCCCCACATGGGAATGTGTTTATACCTAAACTATCTCCTCTTTGAAGGCCTCCCATATTCAATGACTGTTTTGCCTACCAATTTTTGATTCTAATCCACCTGGGCCAGATCTCTTATTTCAATTCACTGAAATTGGCCCTCCTCCAGTTAAGTATTTTTACGCTTGATTGTACCATGTCCTTTTTCATAACTATTCTAAACCTGATAATATTATGGTCACTATTCTCCAAATGCTCTCCCACTAAAACATCCTCCACTTGCCCCACTTCATTCCCCAGAACTAGATCCAGCATTGCTTCCTTCCTCATTGGGCTGGAAACACAGTGATCAAGAAAGTTCTCGTACACATTTCAGGACATGTTACTATCCCAGTCTATATTCGGATAATTGAAGTCCCCTGTTGTCACTACTCTGTATGTTGTGCAGGAAGGGGAGCTTTGACCCAAAAGGCTTAACAGGTGGGTAGGTGTACCTGTGATTGTTGCTGTCCTTGTGTGCTGTTTTCTTTCCATGTTATGTGAAGTTTGCCTTTATTGAGATAATGATGACCACTATAATAGATGCATCAGGCAGAAGAGTCAAATTTAATTTGTGCTAATATTCTGCATATTATGAACGGGTTTCAAAATAAGATGTGTTTGGTGCATATTTACATTCTGACAACTTATTTGAAATCAAAGCTTACATCGAATGACTTAGAAACAGACTGTTCGGCCCATTTGGTCTATGACAGTATTTATGCTCCACGTGAGCCTCCTCCCACCCTACTTTATCTAAACCAATCAGTATACCCTTTTATTCCTTTCTTCCTCATGCACTTGTCCCCTTCAAGGCATCCATGGTATTTGTCTCAGCTACTCCATGTGGTAGGTAGCAAGTTCCACACTGTTATGAATCTCTGACTATAGATGTTTCTCCTGAATTCCTTATTGGATTTATTAGTGACTATCTTATATTATTGACCCCTAGTTTTGGACTCCCCTTTCAATCTCTTTAATGATAACAATTAATATTCCATCATACTTCATTCTGGAGTAAGGAGCCTCAGGATAGTTAAAGCACTTGGCTGTGCCTTGTACTTCAAAGAGCTCGCTATCTACCCCACCCCCAAAAATTTAAATTTAAATTGTATAGTGACTTATCATGCAAGTTAATGTGGCAACCATTTGGTTCCCAGCAAAGTCCCACAAACAACAGTTACCTGAATGGTAATTTAATCTTCTTTTGGATAAGGAAGGAATAAGCAGGTTGATATGTAGTTGACTTGGGAAAAACATTTTAAAAAACTTAATCTATAAATCCCAAGTGAAAATTTGCAAGTGTAATGGAAACAAACGAAAATCATATCAAGACACCGATCCTCTTCATTTTGAGTTGATGATGTTTTGAGGGGAGAGGTTTGCTTTTGCTGCTTTGGAATAATGGAGTTTCTCTTTCTGCATCTTTTTTTCTTTTCTCCTCGAGCAGACTTTGAATAAGAGAATAGCTGACAGATGTCAAACTAATTTTGACTTCTTGTCAGCCTGTGTTTCCGGTGAAGCCTCCACTTTGAAAGGTTGCATCGGGGAGCCCTGGGAATGTTCACTTCTCTTGCCTTAATCATGTGAGGAGTATAACGATTCAAATGTTTATTTGGCAGCTTTACTTTATCTTGTTTTTCAAGCCTGATGTTCAGGGGCAAAAATGCATACTAATGATTGCAGAACTGTCAGCATTTTCATTGTTTGATGTTGCTGACTTGTTGGACTGTATAACTGTGACCTCTGATGAAGCTTTGTAAACCTTCTGGAAATGTCACTCCAACCTACAGAGCACATGATGCAGTGTAGGACCAGGAGAGCAAACAGCAACTGGCTAAAAAGTTAACCATAGAGGATAATTGATCCGATTGTTCTTCTTGAAAACATGACCCTACAAAATGGTTCTGACGGGATTAGTAATTATTACAAAAGTTAGGTAGTTTTTATTGCCGTTAGTCCGGACAGTTACTGGAGCTCTGCAACCTGACTTCCTTCATTTTAGAGGTGGGTTGGTTTACTTCACTGTATTTGAATGCACTTTTCATGAGAATATTCTTCGAAAATACCTTTTTATTCATTGTACAGCGTGGAAATCAACAGTTTGCTGTTGCCGCAGTTTGTTTTCCATGCTGCAGGCTATCGGAACAGGTCTGTGACCAAAAACTTCAATTGCAAACATGACTTTAAAGCAAACCTTGCGTTTCCAGGTTCCACTGATCGTGGTTCCAGTATCATTCTGCTATGCATTCTTCGGGGGAAATGATTAAATCCCACATGCTAGAATTCCGTCCCTAAACCCCTCCACATCCCTCTTCTCTTGCTTTTTAAAAAAAACAGCTCTTTGACAAAGCTTCTGATCAACCCTCCTCCTATTAGATTCGTGCTTGACTAGCATCATTTTGATTGTCTCTGCGAAATGCTATGTGATGTTTTTCGATGTTAAGGTGCTACATACTTGCAAGTTGCTGTTGTATACTATCCATATCTGTATCTTTCAAAATTAATAAACCTGTTTCCATGACACTTGAAATAACTTCTGGAACATTGCCCAATTTCCTTGCAGCGAACTGGCAGGTCTGAATTTTGGCAAAACAGACAGATAAATGCAAACTAGATTATTTTTCTGAAGTAACATTTTAAATAATTTAACAAGATTCTTACTGTTCCACTATTTATCCTTGTGTACTCCCTTTCTGTTTCTTGACGGGCTTTCTCTTGATTTCTGTGTGCTTAATTGCTTAACGTTCTGTCCTGCTTGACTTCTTTCTGTCGAATTGATTTCTTGCCTTTTCCTCTGCTCGATTTTCTTGCCTTTCTTTCTACCGTTGCTTCTTTTTCTTCTGTGCTTTTGTCTCTTCCTCCCATTTTCCTACCAGATTGCAAACGGTAGCAGTTTTCAGCAGGTGTCCGTTTTACTGCTGGATCTGTTAACGGCCGAGTAGCAATCTTCACTACGCAGAATGATTCAGCAGCAGCGTGGTTGAATGAGAATGGGGAGTTGAAACACAGACACAGAGAGAGGTACAACAATTGCTCCAGACAAACTGTTTCTGTGATTTACTGCAGCTGTGTTGTGAAAGGGCAGCCTCAGATAGTTGAAAGACCAATTTCATGGCATAATAAATACAACCTTGCTCCTCAAAAATATTTACATACCCCTATTGGGTATTTGTATTTCACACTTGTACTGTATTTTTGATTTTTACTGTGTTGTCTGTGATGATTCTATAAGGCACTGTTGACTGGTCAGAGGACAGTCTCAAAGGGTGAAATTATGTAACTGTAGGTGGATCTATGGGGCAGGAAGAAGATAAATTGGTTACTATTAATTGGGAACCATTTTATCCTCGCTGTAGAGAGTTGAAATATTCCTAATAATGTTTGCATGTGTTAATTAGCAGAAATTTTCTCCAATTAAATATTGGGAAGACCGAAGCCATTATCTTTGGTCCCTGCCACAAACTGCGTTCCCCAACCACTAACTCCATCCCTCTCCCTAGCATCAATCTGAGGGTGTACAAGACTGTTTGCAACCTCGGTGTCATATTTGACCCTGAAATGAGTTTCCAGCCACATATCCGTGGCATAACTAAAACCGCCTTTTTCCACCTCTGCCCCTGCCTCAGCTCTTCTACTGCTGAAACCCTCATTCATGCCTTTGTTACCTCTAGACTTGACTACTCCAACTCACTCCTGGCTGGCCTTCCACATTCCACACTACGTAAACTTGAAGTTATCCAAAACGCAGCAGCCCATGTACTAACCCGCACCAAGTCAAGATCACCCATCACCCCTGTGCTGTCTGACCTACATTGGCTCCCAGTTAAACAACACCTCGATTTCAAAATTCTCATCCCTGTTTACAAATCACTCCATGGACTTACCCCCTCCCTGTCTCTAATCTATTCAGCCTCACAATGCCACAAGATGGTCTGCGCTCCTCAAATTCTGGCCTCTTGAACATCCCCTTTTATAACTGCTCAACCATTGGTGGCCATGCCTTCAACTGCCTGGGCCCTAAGCTCCGGAACTCCCTCCCTAAACCTCTCCGCCTCTCTACCCCTCCTCCTTTTAAGATGCTCGTTAAAACCTACCTCTTGAAACAAGCTTTTGATCATCTGCCTTAATTTCTTCTGTGGCTCGGTGTTAAATTTGACTGTTTGTCTGTAACACTGTTGTGAAGCACCTTCGGACATTTTGCTATGTTAAAGGCACTATAAATAAAAGTTATACAGTACATGTCAACCTTGTATTTGTCTCTTTTTAAATGAAAACAATATCCTTGTTATTTATTGTTGTAAAAGAAAGACATGAAGCATGAGTTACGCAAAATTCAACCAAATATGAAGCATCGATTAAGATTTCCTTTAAAAAATTAGAAGGCCAGTGAGGAAATGGGCATTTTCTTGATGGGGTTTGGATTGGAGAATCCCCAGCTTTTCCTTCTGGACTCTTATGTATTCTTGGTGGAATGTTAATCTGATAAATATAGTTTCAGGATTTCTGCAATGTGCCAAAGAAAAAAGTTGATGGGTTTATAAATAAATACAGTATTACTATTTCAAATAGGCAAGTCTATTGGGCTTCACAAGAATATTGGCCCAATGTAACTGATAAAAGTACAGTGAATGAAAATGAAAATATTCCAACATTGCCTCTGAAATTGTAGGTATTGAGTTTATAGTAACTCCATCTGATTGTGTTTCAGGATTCAGTGAAGGAATCGGATCAGAAAATACGATTTGGTGGACCTGTAGTCAGCAGCCTTTATCAGGAGGAGATGATCAGGTACGTTGATTAAATGGCTTTACATATGACCACATTTGCCTGTTCTTTTTAAGAAAAGCACGTAACTGACTGGACTGAGTTCCGCAGTTACTCATGTAAACTGGTAGATTCCCCAACAACTACTTGTATTTATGTCACACCTTTTAGCATAGAAAAATGTCCCAAGGTGCTTCACAGAGGTGTAATAAACAGTTACTTAGACATGCATATGCTGCACAATAGTTTCTGTATCCTGCAAATATTCTGTCATATGAGCTGTTTTTTTTTGTTCAATTGCGATTTCTTCAAGTTGAGCAATTTCATTGCAAAATTATCTCTCTTTTTCTTTGAATTATCTCTGTTGGACAATCCTATAATTGTGTTCAGTACAGTCTGTACTGCACTTGTGCAGTTCACATTCAGTCACTCATGGGTAACTCATTTGATAAGTTACATTTTAATAAATCCAAAATTCATGACAGAAAAGTGAATCTTTAACAGGTACTTTGCTACTATTCCTGTTTGTCATATGAGGCTGGAAAAGTGAGTCGGTCCATCAGCAATTGCCTGGAGCTCATTTTGGATATAGTGCTGGTTCACCCACCTTCACCAAATGTTCAATGAAGTAATGACCGAACATCTTCCATTTGTTAACTGTTCTGACCTTTGTGACCTGCTGCGCTGTGACATCATCATGTTCGATGTTGAGTTGGAAATAAAATCAATGACAGGAGCAGAGAATAAAACCCAATCAAATTTGGTTCAATGGTGCAATTCTAAAGCACCCATCTGTTGAAACTAGATAGATTTTTTTTAAACTGCTTCATTTTGGGTATGTACATCTTGATAAGTATTACTAATTTAGATGATTAAAAACGATGAGGTCATGCAGCTTTTACCTTCTGCTACTGGGTGATTTCCTCTCCCCTCCATGTAACGTCTATGATTCATAGAATATATAGAGAGCTCAGTGACGTTTCACATCATTGCTAGCATCAATTAATGTCAAAATGTTTGCATTTGACGAGCAGCTCCATTTTGAAATGATGTGAAACAAACGTGCCGTGTAACTGGGGTTATAAAAGTTAACAAGGAAAAACGCACCTGTCCTCTTTGAGGATCTTTGAACATTGATGGCATTTTTGAGCTGATCTGGGTAAAAGATTTTCAATGTTAAATTCCTTGCTATCTTTAGATACCTCAATAACTTGGTAAATAGTGTATGATGCTGTTTTGGCTATAAATTAAGTCTTCAACGCGTGTAATCAGTCAATATTTGAAAGACAATTGGATGTTGTTTGGCTAAAGTTGAATCCCAGTGGTCAAAACCTTAATCCTAAAATTGGAAGGTAGATCAAGACTATAGTTCATCTATCCATGAATAAAACTTAGTTTATTCCCCAATCATCTACCTTTCTTTGGATGAATTTAAAATTTTAGCCTTCTATCTTCTATCTTCACCAGAAGGTAAATTCATGTACTGAACATTCTTACCATGATATCTGTCCTAAATCATCTGCAAATTTAGCCAATGTGCTTGTGGCTCCTAGCTCCAGATCATTTATGAAAATATTAAACAAAAAAGATCCAAAACGGACTCCTATGGGACCACACTGGTAACATTCTCCCAGGCTAATGACAATCCCAGTGTTAAATATTTCTACTGATTCCCACTTTTTTATTTCCAGTACTAGGCTTTCCAAAGGAACTGTATCAAAGACCTTAGAGAATTCCAAGTGCACCATATCCACTGCCTTACCCCTACAAAACTCCTTTGTCACACCCTCAAAGAAAACCACTAAGGTGGGCATGAACTTACGCTGGCTTTCTTTTATGATTTCATTTCTATTCATATGTTCCATTATCTTACCTTTTTAATGAAGGTTTCCATAACTTCATCTGTACTGGATGTCAAACTCACTGGTCTGTAAACATAGAAACATAGAAAATAGGTGCAGGAGTAGACCATTCGGCCCTTCGAGCCTGCACCACCATTCAATAAGATCATGGCTGATCATTCACCTCAGTACCTCTTTCCTGCTTTCTCTCCATACCCCTTTATCCTTTTAGCCATAAGGGCCATATCTAACTCCCTCTTGAATATATCTAATGATCTGGCATCAACAACTCTCTGCAGTAGAGAATTCCACTGGTTAACTACTCTCTGAGTGATGAAGTTTCTCCTCATCTCGGTCCTAAATAGCTTACCCCTTATCCTTAGACTGTGACCCCTCATTATGGACTTCCCCAACATCGGGAACATTCTTCTTGCATCTAACATGTCCCGTCCCGTCAGAATTTTATATGTTTCTATGAGATCCCCTCTCATTCTTCTAAACTCCAGTGAATACAGATCCAGTCTCTCCTCATATGTCAGTCCTGCCATCCCGGGAATCAGTCTGGTGAACCTTCGCTGCACTCCCTCAATAACAAGAACGTCCTTCCTTAGATTAGGAGACCAAAACTGAACACACTATTCCAGGTGAGGCCTCACCAAGACCCTGTACAACTACAGTAAGACCCCCCTACTCCTATACTAAAATCCCGGTCGCTATGAAGGCCGACATGCCATTTGCCGCCTTTACTGCCTGCTGTACCTGCATGCCAACCTTCAATGACCTGATTTACCATGACACTCAGGTCTTGTTGTACCTCCCCTTTTCCTAATCTGCTGCCATTCAGATAATCTGCTTTCATGTTTTTGCCACTAAAGTGGATAACCTCACATTTATCCACATTATACTGCATGTGCCATGCATTTGCCCACTCACCTAACCTGTCCAAGTCACCCTGCAACCTCTTAGCATCCTCCTCACAGCTCACACCGCCACCCAGCTTAGTGTCATCTGGAAACTTGGAGAGATTACACTCAATTCCTTCATCTAAATCTTTGATGTATATTGTAAATAACTGGGGTCCCAGCACTGAGTCCTGCGGCACCCCACTAGTCACTGCCTGCCATTCTGAAAAGGACCCATTTATCCCGACTCTGCTTCATGTCTGCCAACCAGTTCTCTATCCACATCAGTACATTACCCCCAATACCATGTGCTTTAATTTTGCACACCAATCTCTTGTGTGGGACCTTGTCAAAAGCCTTTTGAAAGTCCAATTACACCACATCCACTGGTTCTTCCTTGTCCACTCTACTAGTTACGTCCTCAAAGAATTCTAGAAGATTTGTCAAGCATGATTTCCCTTTTATAAATCCATGCTGACTTGGACCGATCCTGTCACTGCTTTCCAAATGTGCTGCTATTTCATCTTTAATAATTGATTCCAACATTTTCCTCACTACTGATGTCAGGCTAACCGGTCTATAATTCCCCGTTTTCTCTCTACCTCTTTTTTTTAAAGTGGTGTTACATTAGCTACCCTCCAGTCCATAGGAACTGATCCAGAGTCAATAGACTGTTGGAAAATGATCACCAATGCATCCACTATTTCTAGGGCCACTTCCTTAAGTACTCTGGGATGCAGACTATCTGGCCCTGGGATTTATCGGCCTTCAATCCCATCAATTTCCCTAACACAATTTCCTGACTAATAAGGATTTCTTTCAGTTCCTCCTTCTCACCAGACCCTTGGTCCCCTAGTATTTCCGGAAGGTTATTTGTGTCTTTCTTCGTGAAGACAGAACCAAAATATTTGTTCATTTGGTCTGCCATTTCTTTGTTCCCCATTATAAATTCACTTGATTCTGACTGTAAGGGCTTTACTAATCTTTTTCTCTTCACATATCTATAGAAACTTTTGCAGTCAGTTTTTATGTTCCCAGCAAGCTTCCTCTCATACTCTATTTTCACCCTCCTAATTAAATCCTTTGTCCTTCTCTGCTGAATTCTAAATTTCTCCCAGTCCTCAGGTTTGCTGCTTTTGCTGGCCAATTTATAGGCATCTTCCTTGGATTTAACACTATCCTTAATTTCCCTTGTTAGCCACGGTTGAACCACCTTCCCCGTTTTATTTTTATTCCAGACAGGGATGTACAATTATTGAAGTTCATCCGTGTGATCTTTAAATGTTTGCCATTGCCTATCCACCATCAACCCTTTAAGTATAATTCGCCAGTCTATTCTAGCCAATTCAGGTCTCATAACATCGAAGTTACCTTTCCTTAAGTTCAGGACCCTAGTCTCTGAATTAACTGTGTCACTCTCCATCTTAATAAAGAATTCTACCATATTATGGTCACTCTTCCCCAAGGGGCCTTGCACAACAAGATTGCTAATTAGTCCTTTCTCATTACACATCACCCAGCCTAGGATGGCCAGCCCTCTCGTTGGTTCCTCGACATATTTGTCTAGAAAACCATCTCTAATACACTCCAGGAAATCCACCTCCACTGTATTGCTACCAGTTTGGTTAGCCCAATCTATATGTAGATTAAAGTCACCCATGATAACTGCTGTACCTTTATTGCACGCATCCCTAATTTCTTGTTTGATGCTATCCCCAACCTCACTACTACTGTTTGGTGGTCTGTACACAACTCCCACTAGCGTTTTCTGCCCTTTGGTATTCCGCAGCTCTACCCATACAGATTCCATATCATCCAAGCTATAATGTCCTTCCTTAACATCGCGTTAATTTTATCTTTAACCAGCAACGCTACCCCACCTCCTTTTCCTTTCTGTTTATCCTTCCTGAATGTTGAATACCCTTGGATGTTGAGTTCCCAGCCTTGGTCACCCTGGAGCCATGTTTCCTTAATCCCAATTATATCGTATTCGTTAATAGCTGCCTGCGCAGTTAATTCGTCCACCTTATGAATACTCCTCGCATTGAGGCACAGAGCCTTCAGGCTTGTCTTTTTAACACACTTTGTCCCTTTAGAATTTTGCTGTAATGTGGCCCTTTTTAATTTTTGCTTTGGGTTTCTCTGACCTCCACTTTTACTTTTCTACTTTCTATCTTTTGTAGTTTCTTGGGTCACTGTTGCTACCTATTTTTCCATCTGCATTTCTCCAACCCCAGGCAGCTCTCCATGCACATAGCATGAGATATGAAACAAGTGAGTAAGAAGCACAAATTCAGCGAAAGGATATGATGTAATAGACATTACAGAGACCTGGCTACAAGCTAGACATAATTGGAAGCTACATATTCCAGGCTATAGCAACTTTAGAAAGGATAGGGTAATTGGGAAAGGAGGGGGAGTAGCAATATTGATAAAGTACACAATTACAGCAGTAGAATTGAGGAATTTCAGTAAGGATGATCAGGCAGTGGAAACACTATGGGACCGAAATTGGTGAAACTCACGGTCCGCCCATATTTCGGCGGTCCCCGGACGGTGCATCATTTTTTACCGCCCGGTACCGCTGGGGCCGAGTGGGCGGGAATTTCATCCCACTTTTCTTGGCGGTAAGCTGAGTGGAGTGAAGCGGGCGGGAGCGAAGTGCAGCCGGCGGTGTGTGGCGGAGGAGGCCTTTTGACTCGGGAATCTTCGGCTCCTGAGTTGCGCAAGCGGTTCTCAAGCTCCGCCGTTCCCCCCCCCCCCCCCAAAGAGGCCAGAGACTGCCGGCCTGAGAGCGTGGTGTGGGGGGCGCGGGTGGAGATATCGCTGTGGGGGGGCGCGGGTGGGCTGGAGCGATCGCTGGTTGGGGTGGGGGGGGGGGAGAGGGTTGAAAAATCACTGTGGGGGGGTTGGGGGCGGCTGGAGAGATTGCTATGGGGGGTGGGTGTGGAGAGAGATTGCTCTGGAGGGGTGGAGAGATCGCTGTGGGGGGCGCGGGTGGAGAGATCGCTGGGGGGGGGGGGGCTGGAGCGATCGCTGGTTTTGGGGGGGGTGGAGAGATCGTTGTGTGGGGGGGGGAGAGGGTTGAAAAATCGCTGTGGGGGGGTTGGGGGCAGCTGGAGAGATTGCTGTGGGGGGCAGGGGGTGGGTGTGGAGAGATTGCTCTGGAGGCGGTTGGAGAGATCGCTGTCTGGGGATGAGGGGGGTGGAGAGATCGCTGTCCGGGGGGCGGGGTGGGGGAGAGATCGCTGTGGTGGGGGAGGGGGATGGAGAGATCGTTGTGGTGGGTGGGGGAGGGTAAGAGATTGCTGTGGTCGGCGGGGGGTGTGGAGAGATCGCTGTCGGGGGGTGGGGTGGGGTATGTGGAGAGATTGCTGTCGGGGGGTGGGGTGGAGAGATCGCTGCCCCCCCCCCCACCCTCACAGAGCTATAACTCCACACACCACCTCCACCCCCCCCCCCCCCCACAGTGGTGGAGGAGAGATCGCTGTGGGGGGGGGAGGGGGGTGGTGTGTGGAGAGATCGCTGTGTGGGGGGTGTGTGGAGAGATTGCTGTCGGGGGGTGGGGTAGAGAGATCGCTGCCCCACCCCCACCCTCACAGAGCGATAACTCCCCACACCTCGCCCCCCCCCCCCCCCCCCCTGCAGTGGTGGTGGAGCGTGTGGAGTTATCGCTCTGAGAGTGGCGGGGGGGGCAGAGATCCCTGTGGGGAGGGGCGGGTGGGTGGAGAGATCGCTGTGGTGGCGGGGGTGGGTAGCTGGGGGATGAGATCACTGGAGGGAAGAGCTTGTTGGGGTGGAAGAGACTGGGCTGGGGAGTGAGAGACAGAGACTGAGGGGGAGAGAGAGGAAGACTGGGGGTGAGGGAGAGAGAGGAAGACTGGGGGTGTGGGAGAGAGACTGCAGGTGTGGGAGAGACTGGGGATGTGGGGGAGACTAAACATTTTTATTATAGTTCATTAATGAAGAAGTACATAAGGCTTTATTCGACCATTTTTATTATTGTCTAACACTAGAAAATACTACAATCCATTAAAAAATAAATCGAATTGTGAACTATAAAGATCTGTGTAATCAAACAAACCTGTCAGCTCTGTGTACATACTGCCATTTTATGATCCACTTAAAAGCACCTTCTCCAGGACAGTATGCTTTTGTGGCAGTATGTCAGTGGTATGTCATGAATTTAGCACTTTTGGGTGGTATGTTGGCAGTCTGCATGGGTGGGCGGTGTGTATACCGTATGGTGGTATGTCACTGATGAATTTTCCGCCGGATGGTATGTTGATGGTATGTAGGTGTTTTTTCACCATAATTGCATTTTTGGGTGGTAATTGGGCGGTATGTCGATTAATTTTGGGCCCTATGGGTGGAGTTAAGGAATAACAAAGGATGCAAGACTAGTCGGAGTTGTCTGCAGATCTTCAGTCAGTGGTGATATAGGCCCCAAGTTTCCACATGATTTGCTCCTGATTTTTAGGAGCAACTGGTGTAGAACGGAGCATCTTAGAAATCGGAATTCTCCACATTTAGTTTTCTGCAGTTCTAGTCAGGTAGAACAGTTTCACTTTGGAACTGAATTTTTTTTTCAAAAGGGGGCGTGTCCGGCCACTGACGCCTGATTTGAAAGTTTCCACAGTGAAAACGTACTCAAACTAACTTAGAATGGAGCAAGTGAAGATTTTTGTACGCTTGAAAAAACCTTGTCGACACTTTAAAAAATCAGGTGCAGGTTACAAATTAGGCGTCGGGAACGAGGTGGGGGGGGAGGGGGAGAAGGGAAGTCATTAAATTCTACAATCAATCCTTAGTTATACTTATACAAATATTATACAAATAAATCCAACCTGAATAAAAATTTATAAGCAAAGAAAAGATTAAATAAACCATGTTCCTACCTGTGTGAAAGTGCTTCAGGCAGGCCTTTCAGGCAGCGGTGTGGCGTCGGTCTCGGGGGCAGGCAGCAAGCAGCCTTGGTGCTGAGCTTCAGTGCTTGAGGCAGCGGTGTGGTGTCGGTCTCGACGGCAGGGGCAGGCAGCAAGCAGACTTGGTGCTTGAGGCAGGCCTTCATTCCCCGCGAAGATGCAGCACCCCGACGGACTTGAGGCCATTCGGCCATGGGATTGCAGCGGCGTCAGTGGCTGGCCGGGAGCCGAAGAAAGAACAGCAGCAGCCTTCGAGCTGTGAGGGGGACTGACTGAGGCCATTTGGACAGGGAGAGGCAGCCACATCGACATCTTTATATTTAAATTTGCAGAATGGGTGCACCACATATTATGCAATGGTTTGCTTCCTCATGCAAGAAATTCTTTGTTCTTGGTGGAAGTTGATCCATTGCAAAGTTGAATTGGCACTTTTATTTCTTCAAACACACAGTCCTTAATTTGCAGGCACCGGTTCTGCAAGTTTAGCAGTGAAAAGCTGAACTCACTGATTTCAGCAGGTGATTTATTCAGCAGTGCTGCTAAAAGCACTCCCTCACACACAGAAATATCAAGAAAATTAAAATGCAAGCCTTTGCAGGGGTCCAAGAAACAAATCTTCACTTTTTCTGCAGCACTTTTAAAAATGGCCGAGTGCCAATGTTTACTTCAGACTGCGCGTGCGCGAACGCTCCAACGCGCACGCGCAGGGTTGCCGGCACCTAGAAGCCTCATTTAAATTGTACCCGCCCCCTCCTACTTACAAAATCGGCGCGAGTGGTAGGCTCCGCCCCCTGTGCGCCGCGCCAAGCAGACATCGAGCTCCAAGGAGCTCGAGAATACTGCGTTAATGGCGCCTTTTTTGCCACATGTGGAAACTTGGGGCCCTAGTGTGGTAGAGTGTATAAGTTCGGAGATCAGGGAAGCTTGCAGCAAAAACAAAGTTGATGTTTACCAATGCTGATTACAAGGATACCAGTTTGTTCAGATAAATACAATAAAGTTCATGTGGAAACTTGGAAACAAAAGGGAGTTGTAGCAGAGCAAACAGGCTAATGGAATGTTTGCCTTTATTTCAAGGGAATTGGAAGTCAAAAGTGAGGAAGGCTGCTTCAGTTGTACAGAGCATTGGTCAGACCCCATTTGGAGTATGACTTTCAGTTTTGAGCACCGAACCTCAGGAAAGTTATATTGACTATGGAAGGGTACAGCTCAGATTCACCAGAATGATACCTGGGCTTAAAAAATGAAGACAGGTTGCATAAAAATGTAGTCCCTTGAGTTTAGAAGATTTGAAGGGTGATCTAATTGTGATATTTAAAATGATAAAAGGATTTGATGGGGTAGATGCAGAGAAAATATTTCCTCAAGGAGGCATAGTCTTAAAATTAGAACACGGCCATTTAGGAGCAAAATCAGGAATGGGTAGTGGAAATCTTGAATTCTCTTTCCCCCCCCTCCCAAATAGGCTGTGAATGTTGGATCAATTCAAATTTTCAAGACTGGGATTAATAGATTCTTGTTAAGCAAGGGTATCAAGGGATATGGAGCAAATGTGGATAAGTGGAGAAATCCCATGATCTGATTGAATGGCAGGACAGGTTCAAGGGGCTAAATGGCCTACTCCTGTTCCTATGTTACTTTTCACTAAGATTGAGACCATTCATTCAGCTGTCTCTTCTGCCTCTACTCACATCTCTCCAGTTTCTTCCTCATCCTTGTGCCTCTCCGAGCTCATCTCATCCTTGAGACCCACGTCTTGCTCCCTTGACCCCGTTCCCACTAAACTGCTCACCACACATTTTCCCTTCCTGGCGCACATGCTAGCTGACATTGGAAATTATTCCCTCTCTTCGGGTGCTGAACCCTCTCTTTCAAAATTGCCATCCCTCCTGAAAAAGACACCCTCAACCCCTCTATCCTTCGAGTGAACCAAGCATAATAGACTGAGCAACAGATGTCTGTTGTCTTGAGGATATTTCATTGGCCTGGAAGAGAATGATCTGGCCATCATTAACTGTATGCATGTGTACTGAGTGACAGAATTCCATTGATGTGCACCAATGGATTGGACAATGGAACCTTTATGTGTACATGGTATAGTCAAACACTCCTGATGCTTTGGGCATGTCCAGCTGTTCCTCACATTTATTTTAGAGAGTGGTTACTTGCCAGTGCTCTGGATCAATGAATCGGTTATCATGCTGTATACAGGATGTGATTAAGTGTTTGGTGCTATTGTAATCTCCCCCGGTGCCTGGAAAAGATTCAGTTACACAAATAAATAAATTAATTGTTAGCACTGACAGTAATGGGTGGCAGAGGTGCCGATTCCAACTGGGGAACCAGCGTTTGTCATTTCTAGTCTCTCTGCTGAAACCTTTGTACGCGCTCGTCTTCACACAAAGCAAGGAAAGTCATCCCTTGCAAGTCTACCGTTGTCTTTGAATCACCCTCCTCCTCGGTTCATTATTCAGCTGCAAGCATCCCACTGCTGTGAGTCATTGTAAAAATACAATACTTAGAAGCTCTGAGAAAACTGCATTGATTGCGGTTATAGAGATAACTAAATGTGCTTCAGATCAGATTTGTAGTGTACGTTGACTAAGAGATCAGGAGAAAAAAAAAATCAGGAAGTGCCTGTTTTACTTGTTCAAACAAAATCTGCTACTTAATAATGGGCTCTGTTGATGGGTTGTTTTGTAGCTGTTTGAGCTGTTACTGCTCGATGTTTTTCAGTGAAAACTGCAGCGTGACATGAAGAATGTGGAAAATATAATTGCAGTCCAGTTTGAAAGTCAGTACTCCAAAAAGACCACTAATCTGACCCCCCCCCACCACCACCATCGACTAACCTTACTTGTGCACTGCATTTCTTAATTTCAGCTGTCTTAACATATTTTTCTTTGTATTTGAAAATGTATATGTAAATGAACAAAAAAAGCATGAAAGACTAGTGCAAAATATGCATGTTGAGCCCTATGACTTCTCACCAATTGTAATGTTCCAGCACTGAACAGGAGAACATCAGACTTGAAATGCAGAAATCATACTTTTTGGTTATCTGCAATGAAAGTTCTTGGTTAAGTATGAGCATGTAACCCTCACTGTTGAAGAGAAGCTCTGCAGTATCAAATAGCTCGATAAAGAAGAGCTGGGATTCCACTTAGCAGTAGAGAATTGGGAAAAGAACCATCTCTGATATATCAGAGATGCTGCACCAAAGCTGAAAAAAGTTTGCAATGTTGACTAAGTTGTTCAAAGTGTGTTAGAAAAGAGAAATGTTTGGTGCTAGTGAAAGGCCGTGAAAGTGTGATTTCCCTACAGGCGGAGTGAAATGGCCTTATCTGCTTTCAGAGAAGACCCTTCAGCCAAATCAGAGAATTGGTGGCTGAAATAACTGCAAGGCATCAACTGGATGGCTAACAAGATGCCAGAATCATCATGTGATATGTAGCCTCTCTCATAAGGGGGAAACTTTTCTCATCGAATGAAGTGGCAGTGAAACCCATCATAGAATACTTAGCCAATCTGACGAGAGTGACAGGTGGTGATAAAGGAGCAACCAGAAGAACGTGTGGATAAATTCCAGCTTATTTGAGGACTGTTACTTGCATTTTGGGTTTCTTTACTTTTTTTATTCCAGATATTTTTAAGCTGCTATTGCTAGTCCAGTGGCAAAACCACGAGCTTAGGGTACCTTACATTTCCATAGACATCCGGGCCCAAGTTTCCACATGATTTGCGCCTGATTTTTAGGAGCAACTGGTAGAGAACGGACTATCTTAGAAATCGCAATTCTCCACATTTTTTTTTCTGCAGTTCTAGTCAGGTAGAACAGTTCTACTTGGGAACAGAATTTTTTCTTCAAAAGGGGACGTGTCCGGCCACTGACGCCTGATTTGAAAGTTTCCACAGTGAAAGCTTACTCCAAACTAAAGTAGAATGGAGCAAGTGAAGATTTTTGTAGAACTGAAAAAACCTTGTCTACGCATTAAAAAATCAGGCGCAGGTTACAAATTAGGCGTCCAGAACGAGGTGGGGGGGGGGGGAAGGGAAGTCATTAAATTCTATAATAAATCCTTATTTATACTTCTACAAATATTATACAAATAAATCCAACCTGAATAAACATTTATAAGCAAAGAAAAGATTAAATAAACCATCTTCCTACCTGTGTGAAAGTGCTTCAGGCAGGCCTTTCGGGACCGAAGGCTGAACGGGCCGGCCCGAGACTTCGGGCAGGACCCGTCCCCAGCACCAGTTTTACAGGTAGGTGGCGTTGGGTCGGATTGGGGAGGTTAGAGAGAGAGGGAGGGGGGGCGGGTCGGGGGGCGGGAGCGCGGGTCGGGTTGGGTCCAGTCGGGGGCGCGGGGAGCGGGAACAGGAGCGCGGGTCGGGTCGAGTCAGTCGGGGGGGCGGGGAGCGGGTGTCGGGTCTGGTGTGGTCCGGAGGCAGGGGGTGGGGGGGGAGGGGAGCGGGTGTCTGGTCTGGTCTGGAGGCAAGGGGGTGAGCGAGTGTCGGGTCTGGTCCAGAGGCAGGGGGGGCGGGGGGGAGCGAGGAGCGAGTGTCGGGTCTGATCCGGAGGCAGGGGGGGAGCGGGTGTCGGGTCTGGTCCGGAGGCAGGGGGGGAGCGGGTGTCTGGTCTGGTCGGGAGGCAGGGAGGGGCGGGGAGCGGGTGTCGGGTCTGGTCTGGTCCGGAGGCAGGGGGGGGGAGCGGGTGTCGGGTCTGGTCCGGAGGCAGGGGGGGAGCGGGAGGCAGGGAGGGGCAGGGAGCGGGTGTCGGGTCTGGTCTGGTCCGGAGGCAGTGGGGGGAGCGGGGAGCGAGTGTCGGGTCTGGTCGGGGGGGGAGCAGGAGCTGGCCGTGGGAGGAACCTTATTCATGCAGCCGCAGTGAGGCCATTCAGCCAGGGCTAGGGGCTGCGTGCTTCGGGCCCCTCCCACACAGTTCGGAGCCTGGAGCTACTGCACTTGCGTGCCCAATGTGTAGCGCACATGTGCAGAGGTCCCGGCACTGTTTTCAGCGCAGGGACCTGGCTCCGCCCCCCCCATAGCTCGTGCTGCGCTGCGCCGAGGGCCAGAGGACCTGCAAGTAGGTGGAGAATACCGAGGATTTTTTTAGGCGCACTTTGTGGCGCGAAAAACGGGCGTCCAGGTCGGGACTGCGCCGTTCTCGGCGCGTGTGGAAACTTGGGCCCACAGAGTGTGCTGGAGGACTGGAAGATAGCCCAATGTTCAGGAAGGAAGTGAAGAATATACTGGACAACTATAAACCAGATAGTTTAACATCAGTTGTGAACAAATTCTTAGAATTCATAATTCAAGATCATAATGTGTATTTAGAAATGCATGGGATAGTGGTGGCCAGTCAGAATAGATTTGTTCAAAGTACATTAGTCCGGAATTTGCTGCTGGTATCATTCTGCCTTTGAAATTTACTTCAACTTCGGGTTTGGCATCGGCGGAAATCCTGAAGTTACGGTTTGTCATTCACTTCTCCGACGCGGGCTGCGCTGCGCTGCGACCTCCCTCAAACCTGGCAGTCAGTAAAATCTCAAATCAGAGAACCAGATAAAACTTTGGCTCTTCCGAAGTAATACCGCTGTTCAATTCGCCACTAAAAGTTAGATGCAAAGGGATTAGGTGTAACTGGGGTTTTAACCGCATTAACTGCTATCAAAGGTTATGGGTCTGGAAAAACTAATTTTAACTTTGTGCAGTGGGAAATTTAATCCATTTTAATAAAAATTACAACTTTTAAGAAACTTAAAAAATATATCTTACATTTTTTTTAAAAAGTGACTTCACCTTTATTTCGGGTCTACCTTTTCCCCATATGAGAGTCCCAATCTTCTTTCTTCCTTGTTCGCTGTCTGTGATAATTCTGTGATTTGACTGGCTGCTTAGACAGCTTGTTGACGTCACAACAGCTCGTACTAGCGCATCCCCACTATACTCCGTTGATTTGAATTGAACATTGAAAAACCCAAATTTCTTGTCACAGAGATCACAAGATCTTTGTGCGAAGCTTACTTCGGGGCCAGAGATGAATGCCTTTGCTTCATGGCTGACCGCAAATTCCGGGTCATTGTTTTTGACAAATTTAGTAGTGTTTTGTGAAATGGCTTATTAGATAATAAAAGGAAATGTCGTAGATGTAGCTTAAATGGATTTCCAGATACATGTTTTGTAAGGTGTCTCACAGGAGTTGTGCTGTAATAATTCTGGAGTATGGTATATAAGGAAATGTAGCCGCATGGATAGAAAGTTAGTTGATGTTTAGGATGCAAAAGGTTAAGTTTAATGGGTGCCACTCAGATTGAAGATGGGTTGGAAGTCAGTGCTCGGACCACTTATCTACTTCTATAAATAGATTATTTTAACTTGAGTGTAGGGAGCTGACAACACAAAAGTCAAGGGTTTGGCATACAGTGAGGAGGACTGTAAAAGAGCTCAAGCGGGGAGATCGGTTAGCAGACAGGACAGACAACTAGCAGATGCAATTTCATGCAAAGAATTGTGAGGTAATGCATTTAAGGAATGAAAACCACAAAGAATGGAGTATAAACTCAAGGAAGAACACTGCAGGGTGTGGAGGAATAGAGAAATGTGGTAGCCTTATGCCTGCTTTTTTCAGTTGCAAGAATTTGAAGGACATTTGCTGGGCAGAAGTTGAGCACATAACCCAACTCTCCGCCTGCGGAAGCCCTTTAGTTTCGGAGGCGTGCGATCTGTCGAGAGAATTTTTGACAAATTGCAAGTGCCGGGTTTAGGCGCATGCGCTTACCTAAACATAAAACCTGAACTTGCGGCGACCCCACCGGCCTGTGCGCACCTCGTACACGCCCGTGGGGAGCACGATTTCAGGCCCAATATATCCGTGGCTAGATTTTTATCTTTGAGAACTGGAACCTTTAAAGTTATATTTGTTATGTCTTTAATACTCTTATGAATTGCTGCACGAGGTCTAGTAATGTACTTGAGCTGTTGTGACCTTCGTCCCATTTATTGTAACTCCAGAGTGAGGCACAAGCATGGTGGGCAGCCTTTTATACTGGGCCCTGCACATCTATGCAGGTGACCCTCAGGTCTCCCACCACAGTGCCCTCTGGTGGCATACCTTATGTAACTATACAGTCAGTATACATGGTGTACATACATGACAATATTGATTCCTTTTATTTTCATGTTTAAAGTAAGCATAACCTTTCTAGGGGTAAATTATATTTGGCTTGGAAGGCAGAATTTTAGATGACTCCACAGTGCCGTAAACTGCACCAAGTAAACTGTCAAAAAATGAAGTGGTGGTGGTGGGTGGGTGCGGATATATGTTTGCTGCAAGTTGAGTTTCAAGCTCTAAGGGCGTGCATGCCCCTTTCAGAAACTCGCTGCTGCCAACTGTGCTTCTGTGTACATTAAGTTTTCCCCCCTCCAATAAAAGTGATGGCACGTTGAACAGAATCGTACAGCACAGCAGGGGTCCATTGTGCCTGTGCTTGTTCTGGTTCTTTGAGAGAGTTATCCAATTAATCCAATTCCCCTGCTCTTTCCCCAAAGCCCTGCAAATGTTTCCTTTTCAAGTATTTATCCAAATTATGCCTTGCCTGTATCCCGCTTTACTTTGTCTAGCTCCTTGGCTTCTCCCATCATAAGGCCTATCTTCAGGGCTGAATTGTGAAGCCCATATATTTATACAAAAACATTATCATGGAAATAAATGATGTTTCTGTTGATTTTTAATTTTTCTCCTTGTAATGTGATTTTTTTTTTAGTTGCTGAAATGCATTCGTACTGTATCCATAGTATTTCCAAATGTACTACTTGTGAGAAGAAGGAAAATAGTTTTTCAATTTTATTGTGTAGAATTGAGCCTTAGCCCACTGGAACTATCTCCACCCAGATCACCTCAATAAACCCACAGCACAAAGGACACTTTTGGTGGGGAAATAATTTTTGAATTAATGAGCTATGACCATCATCAGCTACTAGAGACATGCAGCTAATTTAAAAAAGAATTGTACTTGTATTCTGAGAAGATACGAAAAGCTGCTTAACCTGGGAGTTTTTCACCTGAATCACACAATGTTTTTAGAATATTCAAGACTAACGTTTGAGAATATTGGAGAATAACTTCAGCTGTTTCAAATCGGGACATTTAAAAATTCAAAATGTCGAATTGAAACAATTGTACAAAGATTTTTTTCTTTTAAATTGTTTACATTGTTTAATGAAGCTGAAATGATGATTGTGATGAATACTTGATCGCAGAGTGCTCTGGAGCTCCCAGTACACTGTGCCATGGTGATGGAGCACATGTTTGCACCTGTGATTCCCCACATGGCGAGCTTCAATCTTTGCTACGCCATCTGGGAGGCAGTGAAAAAAATAAGTCACCACAGATTCTGAAGTGGCATTGGTTGGGGAATTAAGTGGAGCAGTAGATTAGCACACTGTCAATCACCTACTGGAACCTAGCTTTCAATTCATTGCAGACTGACGGGATGACGGTAATCCCAAGTGCTTTTTTGGACATTCTTAATGTAGTAGCGATGGGGTACAATTGCTTATTACAAAACTGTCCAGAATTTAGCACAAATTATCAATTTCACTCAAAAGTAGTCCAGTCATCTGAGGTTGATAGTTAGATAGGATTATTGGGTGGGACAGAGATAATGGTCTTTTCTGTTATATTTCTACCTTTCTTATTCCTGATCTGGAAGCTTGACATTGACACCTGAAAGTAGAAGAATGTTCCATTACCCAGCATCCCAGTGTTGCCACTGCACTGAGAAATATAAATAGAAAGATGAAATGCAGAAGATTTAAAACTGGGTCCATAAGGGGAGCTCGGGCAATGGTGGGGGGGGGGGAGGGTTTTAATGGAGATGGTCCCCAAGGCTATCTGATTCATATCTATCCATCCGTCCTCCAATATTTGCATTCTTCTGTATTTGTTGACTCACTAATACTTACTTTTTCTTGCTGTATGCTGATAAAAACATTTTTGATGAAGCGCTCCTTCATTTTGGATAGTTGTTGTTGCCTTTTAGAAATTGGAAAAGTCTTCTCGTCCCAAGCATCCTACCACTAACAATGTACCAAAAAATATTAACGTCGTGGAACAGGTAATCTTTTTGTTCTGAGGCCAGGGATGGTTTTGTGAAGAGGGACCACCCCCCACACAGCAAAGTTTGAAAGCTGCTGGTGTAACGATCAAAACAGTAGATGTGAGGAGAATGTGCT
Source organism: Pristiophorus japonicus (assembly GCF_044704955.1). Lineage (NCBI taxonomy): Eukaryota > Metazoa > Chordata > Chondrichthyes > Pristiophoridae > Pristiophorus > Pristiophorus japonicus. The sequence continues at coordinate 124,792,933 of NC_091984.1, forward strand.
TCTGAAGCAACTGACAAGTAGGAGGAGCTGCTGTGCGACAGGAATCCTTATAGAAATTAGTTGACAAGACGATGCTTTTTATTGTGTGTGAACTGATATTTTAATTGCTGTACAACAATTACCCCACAGGCACGAATGACTTGCAGTCATCTATTTTGTGAGCAGGACCTTTACACATTTACCCCAATAGCCCAGTGAGTTTATCCAGTGAATAGCTGAGCTGCACAAGGTCCCAGGTTTGATCAGCTAGATTAGCAGGTCTCAGCTGGGGTGGTAATTTGTGGATTGAGGGGTGGGAGACTGAATTTAACGAGCTCACCATGGGTGAAGAAGATCGGCCAATGTTCCTGCTCCTGATCCCTATCCATGTCTTTGCCAGAAATGTGTATGGGTGGACATTGGATAAGGTCAAGGTCAGGGTCTGGCTTGGCTGTAGCTTGACGACACTCACTGTCGAGGCTCACTGGGTGCATAACAGCCATCTGGACAATCTTTCAGAGGCTTCCTGGCCTTTGAGGAGCTGTACCGCATTAAGGTGCCAGCACCTTCAGGACAAGGGAAGGAGGAAGATGAGCAAATTGCTGAGGCAAAGGGCAAGAAATTAAGGGGCTGGATTGGGTTATTGAGAAGAACTCGTAGCGAAATAGTTATGTCTTCGATAAAGAGTCAGACTAGATACTGCAAGCTCAAGTAGGTGTGACCGTAGTCCTTTATTACAGATCTCAGATTGCCTCTCCAACCTGTGAGGCCGCCTTATATACAGGTGCTTCCAAGGGATTGTGGTTAGACATGGTAATTACAGACTTACATACGTAACCCCGCCCCTTCCCCCCCCCCCCCCAAACTCCCAAAGTCAATAGTGTAACTATTTACAATGTGAGTCGATTCAGGGCCTTCCTTTCCCTGGTTGATCGTCTCGGTGCAAATGCTGGTGTTGGTGAGTTGTTTGTTGGGCCTTCGCTAGGCTGCTGTGTAGCTGGCCTTGCTGGACTGTTGGGGGTGGTGAGCCTTGCTGGGCTGTTGAGCGTGATGGGTTCTGCTTCGTGGTCAACCGCTGGGTCGGTTGCCACTTGTGTATGTGTTGGAGGGTCGAAAAAGGTAGTCTATTGTGGGTTGTTCTGGATAGTCCGTAAATCTGAGTTTGATTTGGTCCAAGTGTTTTCTGTATCTCGTCGCCAGTTGTTATGTCTTGTATATAGAGTCAGACTAGATACTGCAAGCTCAAGTAGGTGTGACCGTAGTCCTTTATTACAGATCTCAGAGTGCCTCTCCAGCCGGTGAGGCCTTATATACAGGTGCTCATAAGGGATTGTGGGATCGCTTGGGACTCCAGGTGTCAGTCTTCTGGTGGTTAGACATGGTAATTACAGGTTTACATACATAACCGAAATTATGTTAAACTTAAATAAAACCTTGTTTAGACCACGTTTTGAGTACCATGCACTGCTGTTGTCTAGATTTATAGGATTATATAAGCACTGGAGAAAGTCCAAAAAAGATTTACAAGAATGATACCAGAACTGAGAGGGTACAACTGAGGAAAGAGTGAACAGGCTTGGGGCTCTTTTCTCTAGAAAAGAGAAGACTGATAGATGACCTGCTAAAGGGCTTTAAAATTATGAAGGTGTTTGATAGGATTTGATGGAGTAGTTGAAGCGAATAGCATTGATGCAGTTAAGGGGAAGGTAGGTAAGTACATGAGAGAGAAAGGAATAGAAGGATTTATTGATGAGATTATATGAAATAGGGTGGGAGGAGGCTCGTGTGGAGCAAAAACACTGGCATAGACCTGATGGGCCACATGACCTGTTGCTGTGCTGTAAAATTCTAAATAATCCTATGTAAGCTGTGCAGCACTGGCCTGTAGTGAAATGTTCTGCTTCGGCTGCTATCTCTTTAACCATTTCATGGAAAGCATTAAAAAAAAATGTAAGCAACAGGTGAGAGATGTAGTTACATGTATTTGCAGTAAAGCATGTGGTACCTTTTACATTCTAAGAGAGTGAAGCATGATGACCCGGAATTTGCGGACAGCGATGAAGCAAAGATATTCACCGCTGGCCCCACAGTAAGTTTCGCACAAAGGTCTTGTGATCTCTGTCAAGAGGTTCGGGTCTTGCGACATTCAATTCAAATTAGCAAAGTGTAGTGGGGATCCTGTGACATCAACAAGCTGCCTAAGCAGCCAATCAAAGCACAAAAGAAAGTGAGTAAGCTGTTAAAATTCTAATGTTTGAGAGAGCAAACTGAGATAGACATTCTGAAAAGGGAGGGTGAACAGACAGTTGTCGTGGTGCACATTGGTACCAACGATATAGGTTTTAAAAAAAAAAGGGATGAGGTTCTACGAGACTAATTTAAGGAGCTAGGAGCTAAATTAAAAAGTAGGAGCTCAAAAGTAGTAATCTCAGGATTGCTACCAGTGCCACGTGCTAATCAGAGTAGGAATCGCAGGATAGCTCAGATGAATACGTGGCTTGAGCAGTGGTGCAGCAGGGAGGGATTCAAATTCCTGGGGCATTGGAACCGGTTCTGGGGGAGGTGGGACCAGTACAAACCGGACGGTCTGCACCTAGGCAGGACCAGAACCAATGTCCTTTGCGGGGGGGGCGGGGGGGGGGTGGGGTGGGGGGAGTGTTTGCCAGTGCTGTTGGGGAGGAGTTAAACTAATATGGCAGGGGGATGGGAACCAATGCAGGAAGACAGAGGGAAACAAAATGGAGACAGAAGCAAAAGACAGAAAGGAAATGAGTAAAAGTGGAGGGCAGAGAAACCCAAGGCAAAAAACAAAAAGAGCCACATTACAGCAAAATTCTAAAGGGTCTAAGTATAATAAAAAGGCAAGCCTGAAAGCTCGGTGCCTCAATGCGAGGAGTATTCGGAACCCAGGAGAGGGCTCTGAGCTAGTTAGAGTGGGTGAGAGCTCAGATGAATAGGACCCCAAGAAAGAATGCAAAAGGCAGGAGGCAACAGAACAGAGTAGCACTGGGGTAAGTGTAAACCACAAAGTGATAGGAAGGAACAATATGTATGAATATAAAGGGGCTGCAGGAGGGGTCAAAACTAAAAGTCATGGTTTAAAAACTAGTATTAAAACACTCTACCTAAACGCACGCAGCATTCGAAATAAAGTAAATGAGTTGACGGCACAAATCATTACAAATGGGTATGATTTGGTGGCCATTACAGAAACGTGGTTGCAGGGTGGCCAAGACTGGAAATTAAACATACAGGGGTATCTGACAATTCGGAAAGATAGGCAAGAAGGGAAAGGAGGTGGGGTAGCTCTGTTAATAAAGGATGATATCAGGGCAGTTGTGAGAGATGATATTGGCTCTAATGAACAAAATGTTGAATCATTGTGGGTGGAGATTAGAGATAGCAAGGGGAAAAAGTCACTGGTGGGCGTAGTTTTTAGGCCCCATTGTGGAGGAATTTATAGAATGCATATGGGATTGTTTCTTAGAACAGTATGTTACAGAACCTACAAGGGAGCAAGCTATCTCAGATCTGGTCCTGTGTAATGAGACAGAATAATAAATGATCTCCTAGTAAAAGATCCTCTCGGAATGAGTGATCACAGTATGGCTGAATTTGTAATACAGATTGAGGGTGAGGAAGTAGTGTCTCAAACGAGGGTACTATGCTTAAACAAAGGGGACGACAGTGGGATGAGGGCAGAGTTGGCTAAAGTAGACTGGGAACACAGACTAAACGGTGACACAATTGAGGAACAGTGGAGGACTTTTAAGGAGCTCTTTCATAGTGCTCAACAAAAACATATTCCAGTGAAAAAGAAGGGTGGTAAGAGAAGGGATAACCAGCCGTGGATAACCAAGGAAATAAAGGAGAGTATCAAATTAAAAACCAATGCGTATAAGGTGGCCAAGGTTAGTGGGAAACTAGAAGATTGGGAAAATTTTAAACGACAGCGAAGAATGACTAAGAAAGCAATAAAGAAAGGAAAGATAGATTATGAAAGTAAACTTGCGCAAAACAGATAGTAAAAACTTTTACTGATATATAAAACGGAAGAGAGTGACTAAAGTAAATGTTGGTCCCTTTAGAAGATGAGAAGGAGGATTAAATAATGGGAAATGTGGAAATGGCTGAGACCTTAAACAATTATTTTGCTTCGGTCTTCACAGTGGAAGACACAAAAACCATGCCAAAAATTGCTGGTCACGGGAATGTGGGAAGGGAGGACCTTGAGACAATCACTATCACTAGGTGGGTAGTGCTGGACAGGCTAATGGAACTCAAGGTAGACAAGTCCCCTGGTCCTGATGAAATGCATCCCAGGGTATTAAAAGAGATGGCGGAAGTTATAGCAGATGCATTCGTTATAATCTACCAAAATTCTTTGGACTCTGGGGAGGTACCAGTGGATTGGAAAGCAGCTAATGTAACGCCTCTGTTTTAAAAAGGTGGCAGACAAAAGGCAGGTAACTATAGGCCGGTTAGTTTAACATCTGTAGTAGGGAAAATGCTTGAAGCTATCATTAAGGAAGAAATAGTGAGACATCTAGATAGGAATAGTGCAATCAAGCAGACGCAATATGGATTCATGAAGGGGAAATCATGTTTAACTAATTTACTGGAATTCTTTGAGGATATAACGAGCATGGTGGATAGAGGTGTACCGATGGATGTGGTGTATTTAGATTTCCAAAAGGCATTCAATAAGGTGCCACACAAAAGATTACTGCAGAAGATAAAGGTGTGCGGAGTCAGAGGAAATGTATTAGCATGGATCGAGAATTGGCTGGCTAACAGAAAGCAGAGAGTCGGGATAAATGGGTCCTTTTTGGGTTGGAAATCGGTAGTTAGTGGTGTGCCACAGGGATCGGTGCTGGGACCACAACTGTTTACAATATACATAGATGACCTGGAAGAGGGGACAGAGTGTAGTGTAACAAAATTTGCAGATGACACAAAGATTAGTGGGAAAGCGGGTTGTGTAGAGGACACAGAGAGGCTGCAAAGAGATTTAGATAGGTTAAGCGAATGGGCTAAGGTTTGGCAGATGGAATACAATGTCGGAAAATGTGAGGTCATCCACCTTGGGGGGGAAAAAAAAAAACAGTAAAAGGGAATATTATTTGAATGGGGAGAAATTACAACATGCTGTGGTGCAGAGGGACCTGGGGGTCCTTGTGCATGAATCCCAAAAAGTTAGTTTGCAGGTGCAGCAGGTAATCAGGAAGGCAAATGGAATGTTGGCCTTCATTGCGAGAGGGATGGAGTACAAAAGCAGGGAGGTCCTGTTGCAACTGTACAGGGTATTGGTGAGGCGACACCTGGAGTACTGCGTGCAGTTTTGGTCACCTTACTTAAGGAAGGATATACTAGCTTTGGAGGGGGTACAGAGATGATTCACTAGGCTGATTCCAGAGATGAGGGGGTTACCTTATAGATTGAGTAGACTGGGTCTTTACTCGTTGGAGTTCAGAAGGATGAGGGGTGATCTTATAGAAACATTTAAAATAATGAAAGGGATAGACAAGATAGAGGCAGAGAGGTTGTTTCCACTGTTCGGGGAGACTAGAATTCGGGGCACAGCCTCAAAATATGGGGGAGCCAATTTAAGACCGAGTTGAGAAGGAATTTCTTCTCCCAGAGGGTTGTGAATCTGTGGAATTCTCTGCCCAGTGAAGCAGTTGAGGCTAGCTCATTGAATGTATTCAAATCACAGATAGATAGATTTTTAACCAATAAGGGAATTAAGGGTTATGGGGAGCGGATGGGAAAGTGGAGCTGAGTCCACGGCCAGATCAGCCATGATCTTGTTGAATGGCGGAGCAGGCTCGAGGGGCTAGATGGCCTACTCCTGTTCCTAATTCTTATGTTCTTATATAAAACAAAGATTGGGGCTCATGCATGGGGAAACGACAAACCTGAATAAAAAATTTTTTAATTATATATTTTTAAAAGTTTCTTAAAAATTGTAATTTTCATTTTTGTGGATAAATTTCGCACTGCACAAAATTAAAATTAGTTTTTCAGACCCATAAGCTTTGTTTAGCAGTCAATGCGTTGTTAAAACTCCAGTCTCACCTAATCCCTATGGGTCTAGCTTTTAGTGGGGAATTTAACAGCATACTTACTGCGGAAGAACCAAAGTGTTTGACAGTTTCCCTGATTTGAATGATTACACTGATTGTCGGCTCTGTGGAGGGCTGGGGGAGGAGGCCTGTGTCCGAGCAGTGACTGACCGACCACAACTTCATGATTTTCGTGTGCGTCAAATCCCGAAGTTGCGGTAAGTTTCAACGGTGGAATGAAGGCGAACACTGTTAGTTCACATCATCCGAATTATAAATTCTGGGCCTATTTATTCCAGTACATACATAATAGCTCCAGCATGCTTCTTCCATCTAAATGGAGTATTTTGTACATTAAGTACACTTGAATCCCTGGTAGGTCTGGTTACAGATGAAACAAGACAAAGATTTAAAACTGCCGCGAGCCTTCAATCTTTCCACCATACCTCACGACTGCTGAGTGCCCTGCAACTTACCTGCACACAGCGCCATTTCACCACTGGTACCTGCAGCCAGCTGGTCCCTGGGACCATTCCTGGCTAATGCCCACTGAACATTGGTGATGGGCTGATTATTCGCTCTGGCAGACAGATGAACTGTTTTGGCAGATCATTCTGATTTATCGTTGGGGCCGAGGGCTATTCATATATTACACAGAGTGTCAAACACCAATGTGCCACCCAGCGCCCCCCGCCCCCCCCCACCCCAATCTCTTTCCAGAATTTGACATCTGGGCACAAGAGGGAATAAACTCAGTTACCAATTTATTCAACTTGCAAGAAGCGTCTGGCCACAAAATAATTGAAAAGCTGTGAATCGGCTGCGGCTGGTACCTCTGAGACCCGCTCTCCCCCGCCCCCCCCACCCATTATGAAAAGAAAAATCACAGTTGCGACAATAGATAATAGTCGCATATTGCAATTAAACAGTGGCAGTGACAGGGGAGAAGAGATGCGCTGAGTTAATGAGCTTTCTTGCAGTCTGTGCATCGCAGCTTCTAAAGTAGGGAAGTGATTAAAGCGCAGAGATAATTATAGATTAAGTGAAAATTTCTCCCGGAGGACATCTCAACATAAACAATAACTGTTGCAGGAATCCCATGTGGACTCGCTCTTGAACATGCTCCGCTCAAGTGTCATCTTTCAGCAGCATCACGTTAGCAGCAGGTTAAACCTCCTGTTTACACCAGTAATTCATTGCAACATTGATAGATCTTTTTCCCTGCTTTATTTTCCCGGTGATGCAATGCTGGATGTGTACGATCACATGAACTTGTTTTATTCAGTTCCATGTTGCTTTCCAACAGATTGCATAACCCTGCCGCCATACAATGCTTTCAGGATCCAGATTGTACTGATGTTATAGTATTTATATATGATCATTGAAACATAGCTGAGTTAGTGCATTGTAGCACTAAATAGAGTAATTTATGCACAATGTAATTTGATTTTGGAAAAGGAATTTTATCAGAAATCAATTGCGTGATATACTGTGAAGTGTTTGTGTGACAGTAAGGTAGAACACATATAGGAAATAGGGCACTTGAAAAGGTTACATTGCGGCAAACTACTAATAGTGCAGTCAAATCACATCCTTCACACCATTGCATGAATCACTTGGAACTAAGACTGAAACTTAAAACAATATTTGAGATGTATTAATTACTGTAATAGGCCAAAGTTAGCCTGTTATATGGTGTATATATAGAAGATATGATGGTGGTTATGCTACTAGACCAGCAACCCAGAGACTGAGAGTTCAGATCCCTTGAAATTGAATTCAATAAATCTAGGAATTTGTTGCTGGTACCAGGAAAAATAATTGACCATGAAAACTGCCAGATTGCCGTAAAAACGGAGGTGTTTAGCGATTGTCTTTCAGGAAAGAAAACCCATCAGCCCTCCCTGGTCTGGTCTACACATAACTCCAGTCCCACACTATGTGGTTGACTTTTAATGCCCTCTGAAATACTCGAATGGACAAATGCTGGATGCCTACCACCCCCTTCTTGAGGCAACTAGGTGCAACAAATGAGTCACTCGCATCCCAACCATTGTCCTTTAGACGATGCACATCTTGTCAGTGTGTCACATAGCATATCTGTTTCTTCATGGACGAGCAAAATTGCATTTATGTGCTGCCAAATGGGAGAATGAACTGATGGGAGATTTATTTGGTGACTCAGAAGGTTTTCTAATCTTTGCTGTTTCCTAAAGTTTTGTTTTGAAATGTTCTCTGCGTGTTTTATGCCACCAGGCATCCATGACAGAGGTTGGTGAGCATGCTGGTCCCTGTCAAAAGCTGCAATGATTTCTGGTCTCTGATTTTTCCTTCCTTTCTATTTGTGAGGAGACGCTTGGCTTCAGTCGTGAGGTTGTGCTATAATTTAGCGTTGCCTCGTATCCCAGCACTCTATGGCACAGTATCTTGATGCCTCAGCCTGGTGCATGTACCACCATGCCAACCCTTAATTTCTTTTGAACAAGATCCAAGGCAGCAGCAAATGGATGGAAAATTAAAAATCCAAGTTGTGCATAAGGACTGACAGAATTCACTTTCCCCTTAAGAGCCACTTGCCCATTTTGATAGTCGCCTACTGAACCAAGGTCTCCTCCACCTTTTGACTGGAGAAGAGAAAAGTGGTGAAAAATGCCCTTGGAAGCTCCAGGATGCATGATCCAGCTGGACCATCTTCCAAAGCGTGTTAATCCCAGCATTTTTAATACCATAACATTGACAACCCACGTAACAGGAAGTTTAATAGTCCACCCATCAATTGGTGCCTCCAGTTGGAGAGAAAACGGATAATAAGTAATGCTTGAATTTATATGACACATTATCAAAATGACCTTTTTGAAGTACAAAGTAGGCAAATATAGTAGCCTTTCGGTACCAGCAAAGTTGCACATACAGCACTGGGATGAATTATCATTTAATCTGTACTTCGGTAGCAACTGGCTGAGTTGGCTGCGGAGAGAAATGTATATTTCTTCAAATAATGCTTTAGGATCTTTAATGTCCACCAGAAGAGGTAGATGTGCCTTGGTTTAACTTCTAATTTCAATAATGAGCACTCACTCGATAGTTCACTGAATTGTCAGCCTAGACTGACCTCAAAGGTCTGATGTTGGGTGACAGTCCACAACCTTCTGATGCAGAGGCGAGGGTGCTACCTTGTGGGTCCATCTAAGTCATTTTTTATTGTACATTCATGAAGCACAGAGACTGAAAATAAGGTGAAGATTGTTTTTTCATAAGAATTTGGGGAAAAATAATGGAAGTTAAATGCCCTTGTTGTTTTGTCCAGACTATTGAAGTAGAAGTTGGTCATATCCACTGTTGTCATCTCTGTTTTTCTGTCCATTTTGAAATCTCTCGAGCTTCAATGTGGCCTGTATGAAAATATTTTTTCCCTCTCTTTGCAGGGAAGAAGACAAAACTATATTTGATCATTGTAGAGAGAACAACATTGATCATGTTTTAAAATCCCTTCTATCCAAAAATGTCGACGTTAACTTGAAGGATGAGGAGGTAGGTCCTTCAGTGCAATGATTTTGCTTCATTGAGTGCATTATTTAACTTGTTGATCTCCATTATACATTAAGCAACTATTTTGCTAAAATATTTAAATTATCAATGGTTTGTTTACGATAGAAATTCACATCAAAATGTAGATCTGTGGTGTAGCAGAAGTTTATATATTTGGTCACAGGGTATATTTTCCTCTGTTAATGCTAGCAAACACTTTGGCATGAGTATATAAAGGGCAAATCTACTTGTGCTCTCGCACTGACCTTTCCCTAATATTAGTACCTGGAGGGAAAAGCCCAGCAAAGCATTAATAAAATGAAGAACTGAAATTTGGGTTGAAGGCAGTTGGCTGTGCTCATCTGCTTCACAATTCAGACAAAATCTGAAATGTGATTTTTTTTGTTGTTTGTTTAAAGCCCATTCTGGTGGATTTCTGTAATCAAGTAAGTGATTTGTGAACTGTAGTTTAATTTTTGTTTACTTAAAATGATGTTGGTTTTGTTATTAAACAATGGAGATGATTTTCATCTGTATGTTGTTCTGCCCATTTTAATGACCGTGCCTATGGAGGAAGCCACTAGCATATGGATTCCCCAATACGTGTGCTTGGTCCTGTCAAGAACAAAATCTAGCTTTGAGGGAGAATACGGATCGAGACTTTAAATTTGAGATTTTGAAAGCTAGTTCATCAATCCTTTGAGCCAACTGAGTACATGCTCCTGAAAGAAAGTACTTTAAACTCGAACTACCTTCCCATCAGTGGCTGATCCAATATTTGCACTTTTTGAGTTGAGTGGAGCCGTAGTCAAATAGTCCCTTTCTACCAAAAATAGCTGCTGAATCCCAGCAGAAGTATACATGTGTAGTGCACTGCCTTCCCCATTCTGCAATAATGGAGTGCACAGTGCAACTGCAACAGCCCAATAACAGCACTGCTAAAATGCTGTTCGTACTGGTCAGTGCAGTATAATGATAACACAACCGTGGCTTAAAAACACCAAAAAAATGTTTTACAGTATCTTTTACGGTAGATTATGCAAGTGCCTCTCTTACAATTTCCCTGCGAGATCTTGATGAGCGGAGAACATTTTGGGCTATTTCCTGAATAGGAATTGGCTGGGCAAGAGCAGTAGAGGGCAGCATCCTGTTGCAGCAAATCACAGCAAGCTAATACTACCAGTGTGCAAATCTCCACTCTCCCTTCTGTCCCCCACATTCTCCTCCCCTTCTTAAAAAAATAATAAAATTTGTCACACACTTGAACAGCTGAAGTCCTTATACATTCATGGATTGAGACACTGAATTCAGTAGGGTTCATTTGAAAACACCGATCAAATATCTGTCTTTTCAACCATAACAACTCTTTCTTAATCTTTGACTGATGTAATTTCAGCAACTGCTTGAATTTGCATCATGCTGTGGTATTGAAATTGTGCGTTACACTCGGACAAATATGACATGTGATCTGTAACGAGGGATTAACCCTTCCTTCGCACAAACCTATATTTATGCTTGCACCCTGGATGGCCTTAAACTGTGTTTTGGTTTGCACGGGTAGCTTGACTTTTGTTTAGGCAGTAAGATGTCCTGACCATGTGATGGTTTGTGAATGAGTGACAGATGATCTTGGATACACCACAATAGGAATTCTAGCAGTTTTTTGAGATAATTGTGCACAATTAAATGACAAAACCAGCATTCAAAGACCATTTCACAACAAGTAGAATTTTAAGCTTTTGCAGAATCAAAATAGTTCAATTGAACTAGCTGAAGGGATTATGAGGATTGGATCTACCATATTTTTGTGGCTGAAATAGGTTAGTTGTTTCTGGGAGAAAACTACCACATAAGACACATGTTTGACTGAGGTGGCTGCTGTGTCTGAGTCTTGATCTGTCTTGTTTTTCCTTCCTGATTTGTGAAATGTAATTACCTTGTCCTTTTGAACCTAACCAAATCCATCACCTCCTGCTGACAATGGATTTGACTAAGTTCATCCTTTGCTGCATAGTTAAAATGTAACTGGTTGCTGATTGGCTTCATCACAGTCCTGGACTTACCTGTCCATTCCAACAGGCCATTTTTGAAAGCTTGACCTTTCCCACTTTACTTGATCCCTAATCTGATGCTATTTGACTTAGTCCATTTTCTTTATAAGTTGGAGTTTGCATGTCAGGACAAGTAGGAAACTTAACTTTCTGACAGGATGGGGACGAATTTAACCCTCCTTGCTCAACAGAAACCTGGAAAGTGGGCAGTTAAAGTTGCCTGTCCGAAAGCTGCCTTGATTGTAACATCTCAAATTTTAATCTGCTCTCCTGAGCAGGCAGCAAGGGCACTCATCCAGAACCAACAGGGTTCTTTTTAACATATGCACATTGCAGCCCGATGACACGACTGTAATTTTAACTCTGGCATGCGCGGGGAATTCACCTGGAGTTAAAATCAGGGCGAAGTGCGAACATCATGATGGACTCTGGATGCCACATTTGGTCAAATGTTACCTTGATATCAAGGGCAGTCACTTTCACTTCACCTCTGGAATTCAGCTCTTCGTCTATTGTTGGACCAAGGCCAAGGCTGTAACGTGTTCTGGAGCCGAATGATCCTGGTGGAACCCAAACTGGTGAATAAGTGTCACTTGAATAGCACTGTTGTCAACTCCTTCCATCTCTCTGCTGGTGATTGGGAGTAGGTTGATGGAGCAGTAATTAGTCTGGTTGCATTTGTCCTGTGTAACATAACAATAGTGACTGCAGTTCAAAAGTAATTCATTGGTTGTGGAGTGATTGTGATATCTTGAAAGTGTGATAAATGCAACTTTTTTTGCTTTCAAATATTACCCCATATAAATTCAATTGTGTCTGACACATTACCTCTGAAATATTCTTTGACTAAATTCTGGAGCATTTGGTAGTCCAGGTAGAATTGATTTCTTTTATTTTTGAGTGATGATCCCTATTTTTAAAAAAATGTGTTTTTCCATTTCTTTGATCACCTACTCTATGTCTACCGCTGCTTGGCTGCCTGAGCACACTGATACTCTGACATTGGCCACTAAGAGGAGTGTGTTGAAGTGATGCCTCCTTTTTGTCTGAAAGCGCCTGTGCTCTCCTTAGCACCTCTTCATGGCAATATTGCTGACACTCTGGAACTATGATGGTAGGTGGATTAGTGGCTCCTTAACACCATTCCGTGTTGCAACTCCAACACATTATTATAGTGTGGAACGCGTCAAATGAAATGCCTGTATGAGCATTTCACTTCAGCACTCTTGCTATTTGATCCTGAAATTATATCCAGGATGGAGTTTTGCAAAGTGGAAGCTGCTCCTAAGTGAATTTAACCTGTATTAAAGCAAGAACTCAGAGAGGGTAATAATCCACCCAAATCAGCATGTCAGCAGTGTTCACCACACGGACTGCAGCGGTTTAAGAAGGTGAATCACCACCACCATCTCGAGGGCAATTAGTGATGGGCAAATAAATTCTGGCCTTTCCAGTGATGCCCACATCCCTTGAACGAATAAATTTTTAAAAAATTCTCCATTTCCACTTTTGTCATGTTTTCTACCACCCATCTTTTCGGTATGCCAGTGACTGTTGTGTTGAAACAAAAGAAATGTTACCTGGGAATTAAAAAGACTACTGTCAGCTTTATGCATGTTGTTTTTAAACACATGGCAAAGACATATTTAAAGTTGCAGGCTCCAGTTTTCCATTAATCTGCTCATCAATTTTGTGCATTGGGTTCTTGCGTTGCACTGGAGCTGACACATTGTCACACCACACGAAAACCAAAGATATTCCAATTAGCTCTCTGAACAGCAAAGTTACATCCCAGCGTACCTATGAATTCCAGTGCATAGTGGGGTGAATGTCAACCACTATGAGAATGAACCCTTGCAAAGCTAGTACTTTTCAAAACTCAGACTGTGTTGAGACTGTTATTAACTTTTGTTATTATGATTTAGTGCTGATTTGCTAATTGAAGTGCCTGTAAATAAACACCCAATTACACTGAATATCTCCCTATTCATTTTCCTTCCATAGGGCAGAGCACTATTACATTGGGCATGTGATCGAGGGCATAAAGATCTGGTCGGCATGTTGCTTCAACAAAAAGCAGAAATCAACAGTCAGGTGAGTTGACACATGCCACTGTCAAATGATTATTATACATTATTTCTTACAATTGTGGTTATAGTTTGTACATCTGATGCAGTTGTTTTTTTTATTCTGTAAATTCAAAGTAGTTTAATAAAATAGACTAAGTGAGTGGGCGGTAAGGTGGCAGATGGAGTATAATGTAGGGAAATGTGAGGTAGGAAGAATAGAAAAACAGAATATTTTTTAAATGGTGAGAAACTTTTAAATGTTGGTGTTCAAAGAGATTTGGGTGTCTTTGTGCAAGAAACACAGAAAGCTAGCATGCAGGTACAGCAAGCAACAAGGAAGGCAAATGGCATGTTGGCCTTTATTGCAAGGGGGTTGGAGTATAAGAGCATGGAAGTCTTGCTACAATTATACAGGGCCTTGGTGAGGCCACACATGGAGTACTGTGCACAGTTTTGGTCTCCTTATCTAAGGAAGGATATACTTACCTTGGAGGCAGTGCAACAAAGGTTCACTAGATTGATTCCTGAGATGAGAGGGCTGTCCTATGATAGAGAGCTGATTGGAATATCTTTGGTTTTCTTGTGGTGTGGCAATGTGTCAGCTCCAGTGCAACGCAAGAACCCAATGCACAAAATTGGACCTATATGCTCTGGAGTTTAGAAGAATAAGGGGTGATCTCATAGAAACATACAAGCTTCTGAAGGGGATTGACAGGGTAGATGCTGAGAGGTTGTTTCCCCTGGCTGGAGTGTCTGGAACTATACTAAACTGGAGTGGCGGAAGTTATAGCAATGCATTCGTTGTAATCTACCAAAATTCTCTCGACTCTGGGGAGGTACCATCGGATTGGAAAGCAGCTAATGTAACGCCTCTGTTTTTAAAAAAAGGGGGCAGACAAAAGGCAGGTAACTATAGGCCGGTTAGTTTAACATCTGTAGTGGGGAAAATGCTTGAAGCTATCATTAAGGAAGAAATAGCAGGACATCTAGATAGGAATCAAGCAGACGCAACGTGGATTCATGAAGGGGAAATCATGTTTAACTAATTTACTGGAATTCTTTGAGGATATAACGAGCATGCTGGATAGAGGTGTACCGATGGATGCGGTGTATTTAGATTTTCAAAAGGCCTTCGATAAGGTGCCACACAAAAGGTTACTGCAGAAGATAAAGGTACGCGGAGTCAGAGGATATGTATTAGCATGGATCGAGAATTGGCTGGCTAACAGAAAGCAGAGAGTCGGGATAAATGGGTCTTTTCGGTGCTGGGACCACAACTGTTTACAATATACATAGGTGACCTAGAAGAGGGGACAGAGTGTAGTGTAACAAAATTTGCAGACGACACAAAGATTAGTGGGAAAGCGGGTTGTGTAGAGGACACAGAGAGTCTGCAAAGAGATTTAGATAGGTTAAGCGAATGGGCTAAGGTTTGGCAGATGGAATACAATGTTGGGAAATGTGAGGTCATCCACCTTGGGGGGGAAAAAAAAAACAGTAAAAGGGAATATTATTTGAATGGGGAGAAATTACAACATGCTGCGGTGCAGAGGGACCTGGGGGTCCTTGTGCATGAATCCCAAAAAGTTAGTTTGCAGGTGCAGCAGATAATCAGGAAGGCAAATGGAATGTTGGCCTTCATTGCGAGAGGGATGGAGTACAAAAGCAGGGAGGTCCTGCTGCAACTGTACAAGGGTATTGGTGAGGCCGCACCTGGAGTACTGCGTGCAGTTTTTGTCACCTTACTTAAGGAAGAATGTACTAGCTTTGGAGGGGGTACAGAGACGATTCACTAGGCTGATTCCGGAGATGAGGGGGTTACCTTATGATGATAGGTTGAGTTGACTGGGTCTTTACTCGTTGGAGTTCAGAAGGATGAGAGGTGATTTTATAGAAACATTTAAAATAATGAAAGGGATAGCCAAGATAGAGGCAGAGAGGTTGTTTCCACTGGTCGGGGAGACAAGAACTAGGGAGCACAGCCTCAAAATACGGGGGAGCCAATTTAAAACCGAGTTGAGAAGGAATTTCTTCTCCCAGAGGGTTCTGAATCTGTGGAATTCTCTGCCCAAGGAAGCAGTTGAGGCTAGCTCATTGAATGTATTCAAATCACAGATAGATAGATTTTTAACCAATAAGGGAATTAAGGGTTATGGGGAGCGGATGGGAAAGTGGAGCTGAGTCCACGGCCAGATCAGCCATGATCTTGTTGAATGGCGGAGCAGGCTCAAGGGGCTAGATGACCTACTCCTGTTCCTAATTCTTATGTTCTTATGTAACTAGGAGGCACAGTCTCAGGATAAGGGGTAGGCCATTTAAGACAGAGATGAGGAGGAATTTCTTTACTGAGGGTTGTGAATCTTTGGAATTCTCTGCCCTCGAGGACTTTGGATGTTGAGTCTCTGAATATATTCAAGGCTGAGATAGATTTTTGGAGACTAGGGGAATCAAGGGATATGGAGATCGGGTGGGAAAGTGGAGTTGAGGTCGATGATCAGCCATGATCTTATTGAATGGCGGAGCAGGCTCGAGGGGCCGTATGGCCTACTCCTGCTCCCATTTCTTATGTTCGTATGTTCTTAAAACGGCAAATTCACCACTGGTTCATCAACATTTAAAAGACAGCTTAGCATTTTTCTTGCAATACTGTATCAACATTTGCCACCGTCCTTTTAACTCTTGGTTTAATAAGGCATCGCTTTTAAAAATAATTTTACATGATTTCCTCTAACTGGAAATATAAATATATGTGTAAAAGTGGAACATTTGGTACCAATAACAGTGAATTGTTGGGTTTGCTTCCCTTCTGAGGTAAATACATCTAATTACTCTGCACTTGGGAAATTAGTTAATGCACTCCTGCGGGCGCAACACCTCCATTGTTGGTATTTCCACTCTCCCCAGAGTCGATGATTCACATGACTGAAAATTTAAAAAGAAAATGCTAAACAAGTGATATGAAAATACTCACCTTGCACTTCTGATTTCTGGAATCAACTTCAATCCCAGTGGAAATATTCCCATAATTTCACCAGTGGGTGACAATTTCCAATTCTTCGTAACGTATGAGAATGTGCCATACTTTTTGCGCACAGGTGATACCTGTGGCTAACAGCTGTTTCATATTCATAAAATAATTTTTTAAGATTTATTTGTTCCTGGTATGCAGGCAATGCTGGCAAGGTCACATTAATTGCCCATTCCCTCATCTCCCTGAGAATCGCGATAGTTTATACAACACCACTTCAGAGAACATTAAGAGGCCACCCCACTTAATGCAGCCACCACACTGGTAACGATCTGTCACCAGAATGATAATCTACTTGTGTAATTACAATATTATGATGGATGATAGTTCCCAATAACAGTCTGATGTTTTACTTTCTGCTGCATATTACTCAGTGACTTCTTAATACTACACTTTCCAGTGACATGTTGTCAGAAGAGCATAGAGAATTGTATTACACTTCTAATACACATCTTTAGTTATTTTCATTCTGGGTTTAAAAAAAGATTACGTGGTATCTTACGGCTCACTTATGTTGGTGAAATGCTTTTACAGTGGTACAACACTGCTCGTTCTTAGTTCTACTGCGATAGGTCTTTTTGTATTGCTGAGCAGTTTTCACAGCAAGTTAACCTACTCTGAAACAACTGCACCAACTTGCAGTTTTAATGTTATTCAGTGCCTCCACCGTCCTATTGGGGAATATCACAAGATAGGTTTGGATGAAGAAGGTCCCTTCAGCTTATTTGATTTCAACCTTACTGGCTTCTCAATACAGCATCGAGCTGTGCCTTATATGGGTTCAGTGTCCTGATTCCTGTCTTAACCATCACAGCCTGAGCTTGTGTCCTGTTGTCCTCCTGCCCTGGCACATCTGAAAGTATTGTTACTTCCCTATCCTATAAAGTATTTTCTATATCCCTATAAAGTCTCCTCTGAGATGACTCCAAATTTATCTAATCTTTCCTCATAGCTCATCCTCCTATCTCTGTGCAGGGCATAACAGTCAGTTAGGAGCGCTTGTGCTGCCATGTTTTCTGGCCACCTCTGATGGGAAAAGTTTATATTGGAGGCTGAGGTGGCAGTGTTGCTGAAATCTGCTTAGTTCAATGCTGTGCCCCCCTCTCCTATAGCAGGGGTCCCACTAGATTCATATCTGTCACTGGGAGATTTGTTACAGATGAGCATTTCAAACATATAGAGGATAATTTGGGAGGGGCTGGTGAGCAGAGAGAGCTTTCACTTGTGTGAAATACCCTTTCATTTTGCAGCACTTGGGGATTAAAGGGGTTTCTTTCATGCATAGAATCATAGAAAATAGGTGCAGGAGTAGGCTATTCGGCCCTTCGAGCCTGCACCACCATTCAATAAGATCATGACTGATCATTCACCTCAGTACCCCTTTCCCACTTTCCCTCAATACCCCTTGATCCCTTTAGCCGTAAGGGCCATATCTAACTCCCTTTTGAATATATCCAATGAACGGGCATCAACAACTCTCTGCGGCAGGGAATTCCACAGGTTAATAACTTTCTGAGTGAAGAAGTTTCTCCTCATTTCAGTCCTAAATGGCTTACCCCTTATCGTTAGATTATGTCCCCTGGTTCTGGACTTCCCCAACATCGGAAACATTCTTCCTGCATCTAACCTGTCCAGTCCCGTCAGAATTTTATATGTTTCTATGAGATCCCCTCTCATCTTTCTAAACGCCAGTGAATACAGGCCCAGTCGATCCAGTCTCTCCTCATATGTCTGTCCTGCCATCCCTGGAATCAGTCTGGTGAACCTTCGCTGCACTCCCTCAATACCAAGAATGTCCTTCCTCAGATTAGGAGACCAAAACTGAACACAATATTCCATGTGAGGCCTCACTAAGGCCTGTACAACTGTAGTAAGATCTCCCTGCTCCTACACTCAAATCCCCTAGCTATGAGGGCCAACATACCACTTGCCTTCTTCACCGCCTGCTGTATCTGCATGTCAACTTTCAATGACTGATTTACTATGACACCCAGGTCTCGTTGCACCTTCCCTTTTCCTAATCTGCCGCCATTCAGATAAACTGCTTTTGTGTTTTTGCCACCAAAGTGGATAACGTCACATTTATCCATATTATACTGCATCTGCCACATGTTTGCCCACTCACCGAACCTGTCCAAGTCACCCTGCAGCCTTTTAGCATCCTCCTCACAGCTCACACCACCACCCAGCTTAGTGTCATCTGCAAACTTGGAGATATTGCACTCAATTCCTTCATCCAAATCATTAATGTATATTGTAAATAGCTGGGGTCCCAGCATTGAGCCCTGCGGCACCCCACTAGTCACTGCCTGCCATTCTGAAAAGGACCCATTTATCCCGACTCTATGCTTCCTATCTGCCAACCAGTTCTCTATCCATGTCAGTACATTACCCCCAATACCATGTGCTTTAATTGTGCACATCAATCTCTTGTGTGGGACCTTGTCAAAAGCCTTTTGAAAGTCCAAATACACTACATCCACCAGCTCTCCCTTGTCTACTCTACCATTTACATCCTCAAAAAATTCTAGAAGATTTGTCAAGCAGGATTTCCCTTTCATAAATCCATGCTGACTTGGACCAATCCTGTCACTGCTTTCCAAATGTGCTGCTATTTCATCTTTAATAACTGATTCCAACATTTTCCCCACTACCGATGTCGGGCTAACCGGTCGATCTATAATTACCCGTTTTCTCTCTCCTCCCGTTCTTAAAAAGTGGTGTGACATTAGCTATCCTCCAGTCCATAGGAACTGATCCAGAGTCGATAGACTGTTGGAAAATGATCACCAATGCATCCACTATTTCTAGGGCCACTTCCTTAAGTATTCTGGGATGCAGACCATCGGGTCCCAGGATTTATCGGCCTTCAATCCCATCAATTTCCCTAACACAATTTCCCGCCTAATAAGGATTTCCTTCAGTTCCTCCTTCTCACGAGACCCTCGGTCCCCTAGTATTTCCGGAAGGTTATTTGTGTCTTCCTTCATGAAGACGAAGTTCATCCATGTGATCTTTAAATGTTTGCCATTGCCTATCCACCGTCAACCCTTTAAGTGTCACTCGCCAGTCTATTCTAGCCAATTCATGTCTCATACCATCGAAGTTACCTTTCCTTAAGTTCAGGACCGTAGTCTCTGAATTAACTGTGTCACTCTCCATCTTAATAAAGTATTCTACCATATTATGGTCACTCTTCCCCAAGGGGCCTCGCACAACAAGATTGTTAATTAGCCCTTTCTCATTACACATCACCCAGTCTAGGATGGCCAGCCCTCTAGTTGGTTCCTCGACATATTCGTCTATAAAACCGTCCCTAATACACTCCTGGAAATCCTCCTCCACCGCATTGCTACCAGTTTGGTTAGCTCAATCAACATGTAGATTAAAGTCACCCATGATAACTGCTGTACCTTTATTGCACGCATCCCTAATTTCTTGTTTGATGCTGTCCCCAACCTCACCACTACTGTTTGGTGGTCTGTACACAACTCCCACTAGCATTTTCTGCCCTTTGGTATTCTGTAGCTCCACCCATACAGATTCCACATCATCCAAGCTAATGTCCTTCCTTACTGTTGCATTAATTTCCTCTTTAACCAGCTTTGCCACTCCACCTCCTTTTCCTTGCTGTCTATCCGTGCAGGATTCAATTTTCAGTTCGGTTTTCCTATTTGAGAGAGATTTGATGAAATTTACTTTTTTTGTGGTCGTAAGATGAAACCCTGTTAACTTCTCCGTGCTCTGCAGACCCAGCGATCTGGATGGAGTCAGGTCACATTCCAGTGCTGGCTGCAGGTGTGAAGAGGGTATTAACCACAATTATCGCAACGACCAATTACTCTGATAATGTTGTTGTTTAGTTGGACAATGTCACTTTACTCTTTTGTTGGCATTTTAAACCCTCTTCACAAATTGTAGTTTGCTGAAAATCCTGGGAACAACGTGAAGCATTCCAGACATTGCCAATGGGGACTAAAGTGTTTTTCTTTCCCATCGTAAATGGGAAGATGACTGAAAACAAAGTGGTGAGCTTTAAATGTATTTTTTTGTGCAAGAAACTTCATTTATTTTTAGCCTCTTGAGACTTGAGATTTTTTGTGCTGCTCCTTTTAGAGGCACAGACAACTATTTGTAGTCAGGGCAAGCATATTCACATATTCTGACGAAATGTTGGTTACTGCTGTAAGTGGGGGTGAAGGACATTTAAAAGGCAGGTTTTACTCTGTGGTATAAATGGGAATAACACTGTCGCCATGTTTAGGTGCAATTTGAGCTGAATTCGGTGATAATTACTGGGACCTTTAGTTATCGCGTGCTGTGTGCAAGGTGGCTTCTGGTACCCTTAGGCAACTCAGTGTATCAACTGAATCAGGAAATGGGTTGAGCATAAATGCCTCAAGAGCTTGCTTATTATCTGACCTAAATGCACCCTTGTAGCAGGTTGCTGTGGTAAATACGGCTTTTGGCACCTGTTGAGTAAGGCTACCGACATGACTGTAAGAACTCAGGGGGAGCTGCACTGACTGAGATGGCCCATCCTAAAACACTCAAACCTCTGCTGTTGGCCCCAGCACTTTAGGGAATGCTGAACAACAACAAAATGAAAATCCAAACTTGATCAGGTCTGTGGGGAGGATGAACCACTGACAGGCGTCCCAGCATAACCGCAATTGTGCTTGTTTAGTTTTTTTTCTTGGGACACTAACGACTTCGCTGTGGAATACACAAGGGACCTCAATCAGGTGAACGGTACCACAGTGATTTAACTGTGCACCATGGGAGGTGCAGATACTTTACATGGAGGGTCTCAGCCAGAGTTTGCGTTGATCTAAGGGCCAGGTTGATCACCACCAAGGTGGATCAGAGCAGGAGGCATAATGAGATAAATCGAGAAGTATTGGTCAGATGAAGCCACAATTGGGTTTCAGAAGCCTGTGGGTTGTGGGAAAAATGGACAACAGGATTTGCACAGTTTCGAAGTCCTTGAATAAATTACACTATGCAGTGATTCATTACACTGGGATGCAGGTATGAGAAATACTATGTAGGATGTCATATTTGGAGCTTTGGAGGATCAAGAGAGAAAGGTTCAGCGGGAACTGAAGATTCATAAATCAATTTCCACTGCATGTAGTAACTGGGCTGCTTGCAAAATCCCTAAACTTAACAATAGCCAATATTAATCCAACATGGCGCCCCAATAAAAAACAAACTAAATAATGACAGTGCCATAATAATAATTTTCTGCTGTTTGACTGCTGCCTGTCCTCATCATTCAAAATTAGAGATGTGCAGAGGCTGATGAATGAGTTGGAACAATTGAAAAACAGCTCAAGTTGGGCTCAATCCATGTCACAAAACTATTTGATTATTGCTATTACTGTAGATGTTTTTTAATTTTATCTGTGATAAATCCCATGAAAATGGTATTTTCCTGGTCACTGCCATATAAATTTTGATACTCTGACTTTATAGATAAAATGAGTATTATTTCTTTTAAGTGCTGGATGATTGTAACTTTTCATAAGCCAAACACACTATTTCTGTCAGAGAGGATCTGCAGATTTTCTGCAAGCTTCTAGTTCTTTGTAAGAGAGTCAAAATATTCTGTGATGTACAATCTTCGATGGTAATATATATTTATATTTTGAGAAATACTCCTTTCAGATTAAAAGGTCATTGAGATTTAAATCCAATGTATTGTGCTTGCATTATTAGCCTATGTAATCCATCAGTATAGTGGCTCATTAGGTGTGGAACAAGGCATGTTCAGCTGAATGATAGATTTGAGTGGGTTAAACACAGCAAAAATAAAAGTGTAATTTGTTAAATTATCTGTGTGATTTGCAGTGGTATTGTCTGATGTTCTTTATCTGCTACAGGTGTACATAGGACAAAAAGTTCAGATGTGAAAACAGCAGCTATTCAGAGACACGAAACAGGACACTAATAGTACATTGGCCTTTTTATACCTCAGAAACTTTAGAAAGTGGCCTGAGGCCGACATCTTTACCTTAATCCACAGAGATTTAGGGTGGGCTGGCTGCATGCAATACTAGAACAAATTATATTACAATTAGATCCAAATAAACTGTTGTTTTCCATTTCTAGCTTCATCCTTGAAGTTGCTGGTGGTTTCCTTGTTCAAGGCCTTATGCCATTTGCAGTCCTAGGTTTTTAATTTAAAAAAAAAATGTCTGCTAAAGAAGAGTACCATAAAAAACTCTTTTACAAAAAATTAAACTAATAATGATTGCCATTGCCATCACCATCCTTTTTGGATTTCTGTCCCAATTAAAATGTATATATTTGCTTTTTGTTTAAACAGTTAATGCTGATGATGTCATCATCAGAAGTGGCACGAAGGAGTTGCTGAGCATACTAATGTGAAGGAACCTGTTACAACTCCTATTAACAGCATGGCCATTTGACTTAGGGATGCCTTGTAATTTAACAGTGCGTTTGTTAGTTCAGCTCTCTGGAACTGTCATGTTCAATAATGTGCTCTGAATGATATCACCAGAACTTGCCTTTTAAACTGTTTGAAGATAAAGGCAAAAACACTAATGGCTGTTAAAGCTAATCAATGCTCTTTAACTGTTTTAAAAGGGTTCTGATGATATTCCCTGTTGGAAGATCCCAGGGTTTGTGGCACAACTTGTGTAATTTGGAAAACAACATGGGGGCATTCAACAATCAATCAGATTTGCACTGAAGCTTCAATTTGGCAATTGTCATAGTTTCCTGGTCCCAGGAAGGCCTCCTGGTGTGGTAATTGCAGTGAACAGATTTAGTTTTGGGTTTTTACTGCACTGTGTGATATTGGAATATTGTGACCGAATTGAAGATGAGATGATGTAATGGAGTTTGTGCCAAATACAACCTGATGCTAATGCACCAACTGTGTAAAAGCTATATTCCAAGTGTCTCGCCTATCTGCAAAGCTAAATAAGTGAATACTATCTTCTCCATTAGCTACACACCCTTTCTATTCTTTGCTGTTGACTTTAGCATTATGGTGGGCATGCAATTATCTTAACTTCTATGCATAGATGCTGCAAGCTAACAGTGACCCAACAAGTCCGAAATATGTGAATTATACCAGAGGATTATGTACAGATGGATAGTCTCCTGAATGGACAATGATGATTAATGTTTTATATCACAATGTAGGACGTTGGTAGATGAAGTACCTTGGGGCCGAAATTGCCCTCCGCCTGAAATGGGGCGCACCTACTGATTTTCAACTGTTCCGTGTGTCCTAATGCATGGAGCGCAGTCCAGCGATTTTCAGCAGTTTGTTACTTGTTTCCGATCGGAGCGATGTTGGTGTCGGGAGAGGGGCGGAAGAGTGTGCTGGTCGGAGTGGCCGCCGTCAACGGGGTGGAAATTGGGACGAATCGGAGTGGCCGTTGCTCTCGAGTCATCTGCGCGACGCGGATGTGCCGCATCGGACTGACCCGTCACAACATCCCTCCCCTTCAGTTAAAGGGGCGGGCCGCTGCGAACTCTGCAGCCACTTGAGTTGCAAACACTGGGCCACGAGGGAGGATTTTGGTCGGGCCAGCGGACTGGGACCCAAGAAGGGTTAACATAGAAACATAGAAAATAGGTGCAGGAGTATGTCATTCGGCCCTTCGAGCCTGCACCGCCATTCAATAAGATTATGGCTGATCATTCCCTCAGTACCCCTTTCTTGCTTTCTCTCCATACCCTTTGACATTTTTAGCCGTCAGGGCCATATCTAACTCCGTCTTGAATATATCCAATGAACTGGCATCAACAACTTTCTGCAGCAGGGAATTCTACAGGTTAACAACTCTCTGAGTGAAGAAGTTTCTCCTCATCTCAGTCCTAAATGGCTTACCCCTTATCCTAAGACTATGTCCCCTGGTTCTGGACTTCCCCAACATTGGGAACATTCTTCCCGCATCAACCTGTACAGTCCCGTCAGAATCTTATACGTTTCTATGAGATCCCTTCTCATCCTTCTAAACTCCAGTGAATAAAGGCCCAGTTGATCCAGTCTCTCCTCATGTCAGTCCAGCCATGCCTGGAATCAGTCTGGTGAATCTTCGCTGCACTCCCTCAATAGCAAGAACGTCCTTCCTCAGATTAGGAGACCAAAACTGAACACAATATTCCAGGTGTGGCCTCACCAAGGCCCTGTACAACTGCAGTAAGACCTCCCTGCTCCTATACTCAAATCCCCTAGCTATGAAGGCCAACATACCATTTGCCGCCTTCACTGCCTGCTGTACCTGCATGCCAACTTTCAATGACTGATGAACCATGACACCCTGGTCTCGATGCACCTCCCCTTTTCCTAATCTGCCGCCATTCAGATAATCTGCCTTCGTGTTTTTGCCCCCAAAATGGATAACCTCACATTTATCCACATTATACTGTATCTGCCATGCATTTGCCCATTCATCGAACCTGTCCAAGTCACCTCTTAGCGTCCTCCTCACAGCTCACACTGCCACCCAGTTTAGTGTCATCTGCAAACTTGGAGATATTACACTGAATTCCTTCATCTAAATCATTAATGTATATTGTAAAGAGCTGGGGTCCCAGCACTGAGCCCTGCGGCACTCCACTAGTCATTGTCTGCCATTCTGAAAAGGACCCGTTTATCCCGACTCTCTGCTTCTTGTCTTCCAACCAGTTCTCTATCCACGTCAGTACATTACCCCCAATACCATGTGCTTTGATTTTGCACACCAATCTCTTGTGTGGGACCTTTTCAAGAGCCTTTTGAAAGTCCAAATACACCACATCCACTGGTTCTCCCTTGTCCACTCTGCTAGTTACATCCTCAAAAAAATTCCAGAAGATTTGTCAAGCATTTCATAAATCCATGCTGACTTGGACCGATCCTGTCACTGCTTTCCAAATGCGCTGCTTTTTCATCCTTAATGATTGCTCCAACATTTTCCTCACTACTGATGTCAGGCTAACCGGTCTATAATTACCTGTTTTCTCTCTTCCCTCCTTTTTTAAAAAGTGATGTTACATTAGCTACCCTCCAGTCCATAGAAACTGATCCAGAGTCGATAGACTGTTGGAAAATGATCACCAATGCATCCACTATTTCTAGGGCCACTTCCTTAAGTAGTCTGGGATGCAGACTATCAGGCCCCGGGGATTTATCGGCCTTCAATCCCATCAATTTCCCTAACACACTTTCCCGCCTAATAAGGATATCCTTCAGTTCCTCCTTCTCGCTAGACCCACTGTCCCCGAGTACATTCGGAAGGTTATTTCTGTCTTCCTTCATGAAGACAGAGCCGAAGTATTTGTTCAATTGGTCTGCCATTTCTTTGTTCCTCATTATAAATTCACCTGAATCCGACTGCAAGGGACCTACGTTTGTCTTCACTAATCTTTTTCTCTTCACATATTTATAGAAGCTTTTGCAGTCAGTTTTTATGTTCCCGGCAAGCTTCCTCTCATACTCTATTTTCCCCCTCTTAATTAAATCCTTAATCCTCCTCTGTTGAATTCTAAATTTCTCCCAGTCCTCCGGTTTGTTGCTTTTTCTAGCCAATTTATATGCCTCTTCCTTGGTTTTAACACTATCCTTAATTTCCCTTGTTAGCCATGGTTGAGCCACCTTCCCCATTTTATTTTTACTCCAGATAGGGATGTACTATTGCTGAAGTTCATCCATGTTTGCCATTGCTTATCCACCGTCAACCCTCTAAGTATCCTTTGCCAATCTATTCTAGCCAATTCACGCCTCATACCGTCGAAGTTACCTTTCCTTAAGTTCAGGACTCTAGTTTCCGAATTAACTGTGTCACTCTCCATCTTAATAAAGAATTCTACCATATTATGGTCACTCTTCCCCAAGGGGCCTCGCACAACAAGATTGCTAATTAGTCCCTTCTCATTACACATCACCCATTCTGGGTTGCGGGCGGCCTGGCCGAACTAATGACCGCCATTGTCGGGCCGACCAGACAATCGACCGTTAAAATAAAATGATGGCAGTGCGCCCTCGCCTTTAAGGACGGACGCACTGCTCAGCCACAAGAAGGCTCGCACCGGGAAAAGCTGTCAGTGGCACTGACTGGTGGCCGATCCGCTCCCCCGGGGCAATTTCCCACGCGGGGTGCATCCCGTCAGTAAGGAATTGATGATGCGGCAACACTGGCGGAGCAGAGACGTTCTCCGCTGGGAAAATTCACGAGGGCACTTTTCAAAATGGCGGCCCCTCTGCGCTGACCGAGTGATGAATGTGGGTGGCCACGGCTCTTATTGACTGGCAATTTTGGCCCCCTTGTGTATTAGTTAAGATCTCATATTCCAATATAAAAGAATCTGGAAGGTTGAGTATTGCTATTAGTAAATAAGTAATTTAAAAATAGTACTTTACCATGCATTTGTAGTTATTATGATGGCTTATTGGATGGCTCCTTTCATAATAATTTGACTGAAGTACATTATTTACATATGTAGCTGTAGAGGTATTATTGCAATATCTTGCCAACACATCAAGATGATATATTTTCTTTCTAACCCTTGTACCTGGAATTGTGCAGGTTATAAATAACTGAGTAGGGAGCACACACCAAATTCCATAGTGCTCAGCAAAAGAAAACTGACAGTAATACCGGAAAACTTAATTGCTTTGTACCAAAGAGAGAAAAATCCATCTTGCATTCATGCCAAGCATACAAAGCCTATCCTAACAAGAAATACATAAACTTAGGTAAAGTACTTTTCCTTTTTTTAAACTTCCACACACATTGTTGATTTTTATTCGGGATTTTATTAGGGTCGTGCCAGAACCACTCTGCACCGAGGAACTCTAGCAAACCTAAAGTCAGTAGTGGTCAAGGGGAAAACCCTGCAGTGGCTAGTCATACCTGAAACAAACGAAGATGGTTGTGGTTGTTGGAAACTGACCATCACAACTCTAGGACATCGCTCTCGGGGTAATGTCCTCGGCTCTACCACCTTCAGAAGCTTCATTAGTAACCTTCTCTCTCTTATAAGCTCAGGAGTGAATCTGTTCACTGATGATTGCAGTGTTCAACTCCATTCATGATTCCTTTGATAATGAAGCAGCCCATCACAGTCTACAGCAGGACGTGGACAACATGCAACCTTGGGCTGATGAGTCGCAGCTAATGACCATCTTGCACAACAAAGACCCAGCCATCTCCCCCGAACCTTCAACGGCCCTACCGTCGACAAGTCCCTCACCATCAACATCCTGAAGTTCACGATGACCAGAAGCTTAACTAGACCAGCCATATCAATGCTGTTATTACAACAGCAGAGCTTAGGTTAGGTAGTCTGCGTTGAGTGGGTCACCTCCTGACCAATGTTCCCTTTAAGCTCGATGGCTTTACAATTGAAATAAATGCGCATGCGCGAAAAATTGAATGGGTTGCGCAGCCAGTTAAAGGGCCCTCCCACCAAAAAGAAATTACAGGGAACATTGCTGCTAACACCCTGAAAGCCTCTTTACCATCTACAAGGGAAGGCAGAAGTGTGATGGGATACTCACAGCTCATCTGGGTGGATGTAGCTATAACGCTGAAGAAGTTCAAAAGCATCCAGGACAAAGAAGTTTGCTTGGTCACCACTGCTGCCACTGGACTCAATACTTACCCCATCAACCACTGGCGCACTGTGACTGCAGTATGTATTATTTACAGGATGCACTGCAGCAACTCATCAAGCTTGCTTCAACAGCACCTTTCAAAACTTCACTCTCGACTACCAAGAAGGTTAAGACCAGCAGTCTTGTGTGAATACCATCAACTCCCAAGTCTCAAACCTTTTTGATCTGGACGTAAACTGTCGGCCCTTCATAGTTGCTGGGTGAACATTCTGGAATTCCCTACCTGTACAGGGCCTTGGTGAGGCCACACCTTGAATATTGTGTCCAGTTTTGGTCTCCTAATCTGAGGAAGGACATTCTTGCTATTGAGGGAGTGCAGCGAAAGATCACCAGACTGATTCCCGGGATGGCAGGACAGACATATGAAGAAAGACTGGATCGACTAGGCTTATATTCACTGGAATTTAGAAGAACGAGAGGGGATCTCATAGAAACATATAAAATTCTGACGGGATTGGACAGGTTAGATGCAGGAAGAATGTTCCCGATGTTTGGGAAGTCCAGAACCAGGGGTCACAGTCTAAGGATAAGGGGTAAGCCATTTAGGACCGAGATGAGGAGAAACTTCTTTACTCAGAGAATTGTGAACCTGTGGAATTCTGTACCACAGAAAGTTGTTGAGGCCAGTTCGTTAGATATATTCAAAAGGGAGTTAGGCTAAAGGGATCAAGGGGTATGGAGAGAAAGCAGGAATGGGGTACTGAAGTTGCATGATCAGCCATGATCATATTGAATGGTGGTGCAGGCTCAAAGGGCCGAATGGCATACTACTGCACCTATTTTCTATGGTTCTTACACCATCAAAGCACCAACGCCACCAGGACTGCAGAAATTCAAGCAAGCCCAGCACCTTTTCAGTGCAAATGGGGATGGGCAATAAATGCAGCCATGCTAGTGTTATCCAAATCCTGAGAAACAAAATAAAGATCATAAACTTAGGTGCAGTACTTTTTTTTTTTTTTAAAAACCTTCCATGTATTTTGCTGATTTCTATTAGGGATTTATTTAAAGATACAGATTAAGAAACAGTTGCACAAAGCACACGCAACTTCTCTCTTCATTCTCATTCACGGGATTTATAATGTTGTAAGGATCCTAGCCATTATTGAAAGAAGAACTTTAGCGTACCTTTATTGTGTATTGCTCCTGGAGTCAGCCACACTTGCCATGTCTCATACACTCTGCTCCTGCTCAGCATGAAGCCCAGTCAGGCAGTGCTCACTGAGGGTGTGCCAGGATGCATTTAACATCTTTAGCACATTAGCTTGCTATTTCTTACAAATTTCCCTAATAGTCCTACCCAAAAACGAATGAAAACTTCTCACGTGTAGGCTCAGCAAGTTCTCTCACTGATGGGCTCTGCACTTTCTCCATTGATAACCAAGATATGAAGCAAATCTCTTAACCACAAGACATTTACCTTCAGTATGCCAGAACAGAACTGTTTACGTGTTAAATCAAGGTGACTATCTTGTAACTTAGTTTAAACTGCAATGTTAACCATAAGGCAAGATCATTAATATCCAGAGGTGGTATTTGAAACTTGTATCTCCAGGCCACCGTATTTTGATTTTATTTTTGCCCTGTATATATAAAATATGCAAGTGTTCTAATGGATATGTCGATCCTTGTTTAATATTATGAACACTGTCTAATCCCATGAGTGATTTTATGCAGCTTAAGATTTATTAGAAATTGATATTGGCAGAAAAAAAAATCAAGTTTTCCAATTAAATACCTGAATGTATAATTTCTCAAGATATGTTCTGTGTTTGTTGCCACCAAAGCTT
This sequence comes from Pristiophorus japonicus, assembly GCF_044704955.1. Lineage (NCBI taxonomy): Eukaryota > Metazoa > Chordata > Chondrichthyes > Pristiophoridae > Pristiophorus > Pristiophorus japonicus. The sequence continues at coordinate 124,823,084 of NC_091984.1, forward strand.
TATTTATTATTAAAATAACATGATCCATGAGCTGCTCTTTCCATGACTCCTATGTTTGCTAATGATAATTGCTACAGTCAGAGAGAGCAGGGGAGTTAGTGAGGCAGTCTATTGGATTGAAATTCATAACTTAATTGAGGTCAGAGTCCAGAGCTCGGAGAACAAAAGTCTTAGCTGGGACAAGGCTGATCAATAGTAATAAATATCTGGCTTGGCTACAAGCAGTTTATTGTGAGGGATTAGCACAGTCTGTGGAGATTGAGAAACAGAGGGACAGGGAACTAACTGAGCTGCCAGACATTCATTAGCATGATTGGTGGGATCCTTGCTCCCTTTTAGCTGCTCTGCTGGGAGACGCACTAACAACAAAATAAGAATGACTGGGACTCCACAATGAAGGCCCATTCGCCTTATTTCTTTCATGGCTTTTTTCCATTGTGTCAGCTGTGGCTCAGTTGGTAGCACTCTCGCCTCTGAGTCAGGTTGTGGGTTCAAGTCCAGGAACTTGAGCACAACAGATCTAAATTGACACTTCAGTGCAGTGCTGAGGGAGTGCTGCACTGTCCCAGGTGTCATCTTTCGGATGAGACATTAAACCACGGCACTGTCTGTTCTCTCAGGTAGACATAAAAGATCCCATGGCACGATTTCGAAGAAGAACAGGGGAGTTATCCCTGGTATCCTGGCCAATACTTATCCCTTAATGAACATAACAATAAAACAGATTATCTGGTCATTATCACATTGCTGATGGTGGGAGCTTGTGTGTGCGCAAATTGGCTTTATTTGCGCACATTACAACAGTGACTACACTCCAAACGTACTTAATTGGCTGTAAAGCGCCTCGAAACGTCTGGTGGTCATGAAAGGCGCTATATAAGTATAAGTATTTTTTGTTTGAAAGAACCAAATTTTTTGTTTCCTCTCAACCCATCCCCACTGTTACCCTCAGCAGAAAATATCCTCATCGTTAATGACATTACTGTCCGTTTGGACGCTCTGCTGAGTTCAGAGCAAAGACAAACTCCGGGGAACGTCGAATGTCCACTAACGGAAGGCTATCGAACAGATCCAGGTCTTCTCAGAGCAGCTATCGTCAGCCTATACCTTCAAACTTGCATGTATATCGTTTTTACTAACCTTTCCCCTTATTCACTGCTCCCATATTATTTCCACTCTAAGGGTATGTGGACTGCTTTGTGCCTTACATTGCCGGTGCTGTTCTGTGGGTTGGTTGGTCAAAGTTTCCTGGGTACACTGGTGTGGATTTAGTGTTAGCTGAGAGCTGTCAAAACTCTTCATGTGTTCGTAATTGGATTTGAGTGTAGATCACTGAGGAGATTTGTTCTCATGAGCACTAGTGCTCCAATCACTCTTCATTCTTTCTTCTTAATATAGCAACTCCTTATTATAACAATCACAGTTCTAAGGTGTAATGCCTCCTGTAATTTATCTGAGCATCACAATGCCGAGGACACCTGAGTGATTTTAACTGTGTTGCAGTTGAAGAGTTGGTCTTGCCCATGACCTTGTGTGTGTATCTATAAGAGCACTTTTCACACACAGCATGGAGCTCCGATAAAGGCTGTCTGTTTTGACAAATAAATTGTGTTTGACATGCCAGTAGTTTACCCCTCTATAACCTACCGCACGCATGATATAGTTTTACTGCAATTGATTTGTTAAATTCACACCTACCTGCAGCAAATGGGCGCTCTTATTAGTTTTCAAAGCTACAAATAACTTGAGAAAATTCAATTAGCAGGAGAACAAGAATATGTTCTGTAAGTGTCCAGTGGCTCATCTACCTAACCCAGTTGTAATTGTTTTAATTTTGACGGTGAGATTGCTAAAGTGTTCAATAGTAGCTATGCGTAAGGGCACAGTATAAGTATTTCATTTATTTCCAAAAGAAACAGACTACAGGTTCAGTCTTTGTAATTTACTAACTAAATCTACTGAGGTACCTCAACATAACAAGACTGGCTTTGTAGATATTAGTTGGAAATGCATCGCTCACCCCATGCTTAACAGAGCTATTTGCATGGTATTGGTGCTTTACTACAATGTGTGGTTTGTAATATTGTCTTGTCACTCCTATCTGCAGACCCAGACATTATGATCCAGAATACATCTTTTACTGATCGATTTCTATTTAACGATAGTGTGACCCAGGGACTGCACAGGTGCTGAAATGTCTCGCGTGAATAAGGTTGCCACATGCATTCTCCTTTCTTTTTAGTATGTGGATTGTAAAGCAATCCATCGAGTGAGGCATCACTTCAAACAAACAAACTGGTATATTTCACACAAAATAAATGAATAAACACCATACTGTTTTCACAGTGAGAACAGTCAATTTTGTGGTTACGAAAAATAATAAAAGTGTGTGTGTCAAGAGAAGAAATTTAGGAGAGCACGAACTATAGTTGGACGAGAAAGGTTGCATAGATGAGGCTAAAGGTCTGGTACATTGCTGGCAAGGCTGGCATTTATTGCCCATCCCTAGTTACCCTTGAGAAGGTGGTGCTGAGCCTGTGATGAAGGCACTCCCACAATGCTGTTAGGTACAGAGTTCCAGGATTTTGAACCAGCGTCGCTGAAAGGAACACCGATATATGTTCAAGTCTAGAAACATAGAAAATAGGTGCAGGAGTAGGCCATTCGGCCCTTCGAGCCTGCAATGCCATTCAATGAGTTCATGGCTGAACATGCAACTTCAGTACCCCATTCCTGCTTTCTCGCCATACTTCTTGATCCCCCTAGTAGTAAGGACTACATCTAACTCCTTTTGCAATATATTTAGTGAATTGGCCTCAATAACTTTCTGTGGTAGAGAATTCCACAGGTTCACCACTCTCTGGGTGAAGAAGTTTCTCCTCATCTCGGTCCTAAATGACTTACCCCTTATCCTTAGACTATGACCCCTGGTTCTGGACTTCCCCAACATTGGGAACATTCTTCCTGCATCTAACCTGTCTAAACCCGTCAGAATTCTAAACGTTTCTATGAGATCCCCTCTCATTCTTCTGAACTCCAGTGAATACAAGCCCAGTTGATCCAGTCTTTCTTGATATGTCAGTCCCGCCATCCTAGGAATCAGTCTGGTGAACCTTCGCTGCACTCCCTCAATAGCAAGAATGTCCTTCCTCAAGTTAGGAGACCAAAACTGTACACAATACTCCAGGTGTGGCCTCACCAAGGCGCCCTGTACAACTGTAGTAACACCTCCCTGCCCCTATACTCAAATTCCCTCGGTATGAAGGCCAACATGCCATTTGCTTTCTTAACTGCCTGCTATACCTGCATGCCAACCTTCAATGACTGATGTACCATGACACCCAGGTCTCATTGCACCTCCCCTTTTCCTGATCTGTCACCATTCAGATAATAGTCTGTCTCTCTGTTTTTACCACCAAAGTGGATAACCTCACATTTATCCACATTATGCTTCATTTGCCATGCATTTGTCCACTCACCTAACCAAGTCACTCTGCAGCCTCATAGCATCCTCCTCGCAGCTCACACTGCCACCCAACTTAGTGTCATCTGCAAATTTGGAGATACTACATTTAATCCCCTCATCTAAATCATTAATGTACAATGTAAACAGCTGGGGCCCCAGCACAGAACCTTGCGGTACCCCACTAGTCACTGCCTGCCATTCTGAAAAGTACCCATTTACTCCTACTCTTTGCTTCCTGTCTGACAACCAGTTCTCAATCCATGTCAGTACACTACCTCCAATCCCATGTGCTCTAACTTTGCACATCAATCTCTTGTGTGGGACCTTGTCGAACGCCTTCTGAAAGTCCAAATATACCACATCAACTGGTTCTCCCTTATCCACTCTACTGGAAACATCCTCAAAAAATTCCAGAAGATTTGTCAAGCATGATTTCCCTTTCACAAATCCATGCTGACTTGGACCTATCATGTCACCTCTTTCCAAATGCACTGCTATGACATCCTTAATAATTGATTCCATCATTTTACCCAGGCTGACCGGTCTATAATTCCCTGTTTTCTCTCTCCCTCCTTTTTTAAAAAGTGGGGTTACATTGGCTACCCTCCACTCCATAGGAACTGATCCAGAGTCTATGGAATGTTGGAAAATGACTGTCAATGCATCCGCTATTTCCAAGCCCACCTCCTTAAGTACTCTGGGATGCAGACCATCAGGCCCTGGTGATTTATCGGCCTTCAATCCCATCAATTTCCCCAACACAATTACCCGACTAATAAGGATTTTCCTCAGTTCCTCCTCCTTACTAGACTAGAAGGTGTGTGACTTGGAGGGGAATTACAAGGTGATGGATGGTGTTCCCATGAACTAGCTGCCCTTGACCTTCTAAGTGGTGGAGGTCACAGGGTTTGAGAAGTGCTCCTGAAGAAGCCTTAGTGACTTGCATCTTGTCCAAGTGTATGAGAGAGGAATTTAGAAAGGCCTCCCCAGATCTGCGAACAATATCCAAGTCTTAGATATGCTTGATACCTTTAAGAGAATCAAGAGTTGTTGAGGTTAAAAGATGGCACTCATGCTTCTTGGAGGCAGCTTTAATGATTGAGGAAATTGGGAAGTTGCACTTGAGGTTAGAAGGAGATAGTTAAGGCAACAATGAAGATTTATGAAGAATAAGTTTGTGGTTGTCAAAAATAAGAAACATAAATGTTGGTTATACTTGAGAGAAATGAGGAAACCAATATATTCTTAGTGATGTAATGTTCTTCTTATCTAAATGATAAAATACCTTGCATTTGACAAAAACAATGAATGAAAATGTAGGTCTCAATCAATCATTCTTGGCAAGGTGCATAGATTATGATGAAATGTTGTCAACTGTACTGTACTAGCAATCAGTTGCTTTTCAAGAGCATTTAATTAAATGGTGAAACCCAATACAACTCATTGGCAAGATCTTATTTGCAATATTTAATTTAAGCTAGAATGCTCAACCTTTACATTGATGCATTTGACAGGGCTGAGCAAAATGTGCTTGCATTTATGTAGTGCCTTTCATGTCCTCAGGATACCCCAAAACAGTTTACAGCCAATGAAGTACAGTGACTGATTGTTATCAAACATGGAAGCCGATTGGCATACAGCAAAGTCCCAGAAACAGCAGTGAGTTAAATGATCAGTTAATCTGTTTTGGCAGTGTTGGCATAAGGGCCAATTGTTCGCCAGTATCTTTAAAAAATTCCCTACTCTTCTTTGAATTGTGCCTTTAGGATTGAAGGAAAAGGATTTGGGCTAGAATTTCCAAACAACTCTCCAGCGTCAGATTGCTGCCCAAAATACCGCTAAGATTCCCAAAATTATCGCAGGTGAAAAATTCCCCCCAAAAAAGAAAAAAATCTGGGCAACGAAAAAAATGGGCTTTAAACCCCGATTCTCAGCGAAAAAATGGAATCTTGGGCCGATTGGGCGGTTCTTTTTTTAAAAAAAAAATGTGCAATAATTACTAAAATTTACACCAAGGCTGCGGGTTGGGCCTAGGAGGAGAGAAACACACATTTTTTATGTTTTTTGAAAAAATATATCACTTATATCACCAAGAGAATTTAAAAATAATTAGTAAAAACCCACTTATTATCTTTTTTTGCAGGGCTATTTATCTACTGCCCAGCACCGCCCAACTCCGCTGATTCTCATGGGCGGTTTTTTTCCAACTTACCTGCGGGTCATCGCTGAACCAAAAATCAGGCGATGGCGGTCTATGGACGGTGTACATAGAAACATAGAAACATAGAAAATAGGTGCAGGAGTAGGCCATTCGGCCCTTCTAGCCTGCACCGCCATTCAATGAGTTCATGGCTGAACATTCAACTTCAGTACCCCATTCCTGCTTTCTCGCCATACCCCTTGATCCCCCTAGCAGTAAGGACCTCATCTAACTCCTTTTTGAATATATTTAGTGAATTGACCTCAACAACTTTCTGTGGTAGAGAATTCCACAGGTTCACCACTCTCTGGGTGAAGAAGTTCCTCCGCATCTCGGTCCTAAATGGCTTACCCCTTATCCTTAGACTGTGACCCCTGGTTCTGGACTTCCCCAACATTGGGAACATTCTTCCTGCATCTAACCTGTCTAACCCCGTCAGAATTTTATATGTTTCTATGAGGTCCCCTCTCATTCTTCTGAACTCCAGTGAATACAAGCCCAGTTGATCCAGTCTTTCTTGATAGGTCAGTCCCGCCATCCCGGGAATCAGTCTGGTGAACCTTCGCTGCACTCCCTCAATAGCAAGAATGTCCTTCCTCAGGTTAGGAGACCAAAACTGTACACAATACTCCAGGTGTGGCCTCACCAATGCCCTGTACAACTGTAGCAACACCTCCCTGCCCCTGTACTCAAATCCCCTTGCTATGAAGGCCAACATGCCATTTGCTTTCTTAACCGCCTGCTGCACCTGCATGCCAGCCTTCAATGACTGATGTACCATGACACCCAGGTCTCTTTGCACCTCCCCTTTTCCTAATCTGTCACCATTCAGATAATAGTCTGTCTCTCTGTTTTTACCACCACAGTGGATAACCTCACATTTATCCACATTATACTTCATCTGCCATGCATTTGCCCACTCACCTAACCTATCCAAGTCGCTCTGCAGCCTCACAGCATCCTCCTCGCAGCTCACACTGCCACCCAACTTAGTGTCATCCGCAAATTTGGAGATACTACATTTAATCCCCTCATCTAAATCATTAATGTACAGTGTAAACAGCTGGGGCCCCAGCACAGAACCTTGCGGTACCCCACTAGTCACTGCCTGCCATTCTGAAAAGTACCCATTTACTCCTACTCTTTGCTTCCTGTCTGACAACCAGTTCTCAATCCATGTCAGTACACTACCCCCAATCCCATGTGCTCTAACTTTGCACATCAATCTCTTGTGTGGGACCTTGTCGAACGCCTTCTGAAAGTCCAAATATACCACATCAACTGGTTCTCCCTTATCCACTCTACTGGAAACATCCTCAAAAAATTCCAGAAGATTTGTCAAGCATGATTTCCCTTTCACAAATCCATGCTGACTTGGACCTATCATGTCACCTCTTTCCAAATGCACTGCTATGACATCCTTAATAATTGATTCCATCATTTTACCCACTACCGATGTCAGGCTGACCGGTCTATAATTCCCTGTTTTCTCTCTCCCTCCTTTTTTAAAAAGTGGGGTTACATTGGCTACCCTCCACTCCATAGGAACTGATCCAGAGTCAATGAAAATGACTGTCAACGCATCCACTATTTCCAAGGCCACCTCCTTAAGTACTCTGGGATGCAGTCCATCAGGCCCTGGGGATTTATCGGCCTTCAATCCCATCAATTTCCCCAACACAATACGCCGACGGTCCGTTCCTCAGTGGTACTTCGAAACCGCCGGCGGATCTCAGCTGTGTAAAATTTCGCCGACCCGGTTCTCACCCCAAAACAGCCAATACCACTGAGAAACTGGGTGGTGAAGCAATGGAAATTCTAGCCCTGTATATTTATATAATGCTTCTTTCAAACAATGGCCATTCAGTACCTATAAGTAAATCCAGCAAACGTGTTAATTAAGGACATGGTGTGTCTGACAAATTTAATGGAGTCCTTTGAGGAAATAATTAAGTATATTGTTGAATGAAATATATAGTGGATCGTGTGAATATGGATTTTCCAAACATGTTTGAGAAGAAAGACTTCGTTGTTGCTGTTGGAACAGAGGGTTTTACTGTATGATTCAATAGAGGTGTTAAAGGAATGGAACAGAGTAGATAGAAACAAACTTGTTTCCAGTGATTGAGGGGTCTGGAATATGGGGACATTCAAAAAGATATGAGTTACTATAAGAGATTTGGTTCAGAGAGTGGGAGAGACCTTTTTTTGCTGGGGGTTGTGGGCTGTGAAATTAAAATAAATTATTGTCCCTAAAATTCCCGCCTCCCCGGGTCTGTACAGAGTGTGTACGGACCCGGGAAGACATCGCAAAAGCCGGATTTCGGCGTGTGATGTGCATATGCCGAAAACAGGCTTTTCCTATCTGTCAAGTTTTAGCTTGACCGATCGCATGCATCTCGGCAGCAAGGACATTCTCATTGGCAAGATTGCGGTATTTGCCCATCTCTTGCCCAGGAATGTCCTTAAAACTCTTGCGCCTGGTAAGAACATTTAAAACCACATTTTTCTGTTTAAAAACTCTGCCCACTAAGGTAAGTTTATTTTAAACCCTAATTACAAAACTTACAAAAAAAAATATTTTTCCAATTTTTTTTTTAAACACATTAATTTAAATTAAAGTTAATGTTAAATATGTGATTTTTTTTTTCCCTTTTCTTTATTTGTATTTTGGGTGTTTCTCATTCATGAGAACTCCTACTTAGAGTTTCCATTATTATGAATGAGAATACTTTACCTTCATTGGCTGTCCAGTGCCATGTGACTCCAGCTTCTTCTCCCTGCGCATCTGCAAGACGTGAACATGCTCCGATGCGCAGGCAGAGGAGGCCTCCGACGGGGATCGCTGGAGGGAGCGGTGCCAAAAGGTAGGTGTGGATCTTTTTTACTATGTTCTGCTGAGTGCCCGCGGGAAGCCCAGCACCAGGATTTCAGGCCCATTAATTCACGGGATGTGGGCGTCGCTGGCAAGGCCAGCATTTATTGCCCATCCAGATTTAGGGGTTGAAGCAGAGATCTTATGAATACAGGTTCGATCTCCAAAATCCAGAGTTCCGGAATCAGAATGTTTCATGGCAGGGTCGTCCGGAAACCGTAAAATGTTCTGATATCCGGACTCCCCCCATCTTGGCGAACCGACTTCGCCCGCCCTGACTTCGCCTGCTCCGACCTCGTCCCGGCCCGACCACAACCCGACCCGAACTCGCCCCGACCCCCCTTCCCTTTACCTCGGCTGCCCGACCCCACCTACCTCGGGCCAGACAAGGAACTCCTCCAGAGCGGCGGACCCCGCCCGATCTGGTCCTGCTCGGCGGGGCCCCGCGCGAGCATCTCTTTAATTAAAAGTATATTAAGAGCTATGAGATTTTTAATTTGCTGTTTTATGAAAGACTGAATCGCTTTGAAAAGTTTAAAATTTAGGACCTGATTTAGAGTAGAAACTAAATCTAATGGCTAAAAATTGGCCAGGAGTTGCTCCGTTTTTTTTTTGGAGCAACTTGATTTTTCTGGAGTATCTTAAAAATCCAATTTTACACATTCAATTTGCACCAGTGTAAATGAGTTAGTTAGGATTTTTTTAGTTTCGTTTTTTATTCTCAAAAGGGGGCGTTACCAGCCACCTGTGCCTGTTTTGGCTATTTACACCACTTTGGACAGCTAATAGTTGCTCCAAACTAACTTGGGGCAGTGTATGTGGCCACTTGCGGCCACACAGAAAACCCTTGTGGAGAGTTAAGAAATCAGCGCAGGTAGGTACATTGGAGACCATTCGGCTAGAGATAGGGGTGGAAAGGGAAGCGGAGAAGACATTGCAAAGCACTAAACAAAGCACAACAAGTAGTAAGCATTTAAGAAGACACAAACTTTCAAGAAGAAATAAAAAATAAAACTAAGTCCTACCTTCCTATCAAAACTTGGCCCGGGAAGTCAGCGGGTCAGCCGGTGCAACAGAAGTAAATCCAGATTCCAGTCCCAGGGTGCCCTATCTCAGCCCCAGCTCCAATCCCTTCCCAAAGAATCCTCTCTGTCTGACCCCACTCCTGTTCCTACTCAGCTTATCTAAAGCTAGCTTTATGATGTCTTACCTGGCACTTTTTGTTTAAAGAAGTGAGGAATGTTGGCAAAGTCTTCATTTGAAACACTTTGTGGCATTGTTTTTCACATCTGACTTGACCTTCTGTTATGAAGAAAGCACCGGCTTCACAACCTTCACACTTATAAACATCGGGATCAGCCTCAGTGCGTTCCACAGCGGGCCCGGCCGGTGCGTGAGACCACTTGGCCAGGGATAGGGGCAGTGAGCATCGGGTCTTCCCACACAAGCTGCAGGACGTGGTGGGGGCGAGGAGCTACTGCGCATGCGCACACACTCCAATGTGCATGTGACGAGCTGCCAGCACTGTTTCTCGCGCAGAGCCCTAGCTCCGCCCCCCCCCCCCAATCAACTGGCCACACCGTGCCAAGCCCCGGGAGAGGCAACACAGCGGCCAGAATCGGGGGACATTTTTTCGGCGCCCTTTTCAGCCCACAAGGTCGGCGCATTTTTGGTGAGTGCGGCAAAAAAAGGAATGGGCCAATTTTCAGCCCTAAGAAACTAAGATTATTCATGCACTGCATGTGAATTTTTATTTGAAGAGTAAGTGTCGCCATCAAATCTTTTCAAAAATCAAATTATTTAATCAATTTTAGCACCTTTGTTTCCTTCCTATTTAGGTGTTTTTTTTTAAATTTAAGATGTGATACTGATGATACTGTTAAGATCACTGGAGACATTATTGAGTCTTATGGCGAAAGAGAGATATACTAACTGGCATAGTTGAAGTGACACACTCACGAAACTGCCCTGGGTTAAATTAATGCATCTTTGTTAATTCAGCTTGCTCACAGTGTTGGGCTCATTAACTGCTCCAAACTAGTTCCCCAGTGATATCAACAGCACGCCATTTAAACAAAAAATAATTAATAAATCAACAAATAGAAAAAAAATCAGATGCCATTATTAGTCAGAACTCCTTATCTGACTATTCAGCTTTTAATACTGGTACTGATGGTAATGCTGTGTAAAACTTCACCATTGTAAAAAGAAAAAAAGAAAGATTTGCGGGACTCCGGACATCTCAAAGCACTTTACAGCCAATGAAGTACTTTTGGAGTGTAGTCACTGTTGTAATGTAGATGAATTGCATTCAACAAAATACTTTTAGTTTGATTTATTTCCCACAAAAAGTATCACTTAGATTGCCAGCCCCAAGGCCTATAATGTCATGGCTGAGTACTACAGATGAGTCCAATTTACTGACATTTGAATATTTGAGAATGCTCCATTCTTCCTGTCCCATAGTCACAGCTTAACATTTGACGGCCTTAGAGCTAACATGACAGCCTTTTGGAGAAAGAACTTTGATCCATCTCACAGTATTGCCTGAAACTTCCTTTGAAACTTGCTTTTATAGCAGCTAGATTGTCATAATATGATAAATTGTCATTTATCTTGTATTCCCTGTTGGGGAATGGCCATAGTATAGGTCACAGTTATGTAACCTTTATAAAAAGGAGTTATCTCTTTCCTGTGACCTACATTTTGTGAACTGTCGTTTGAAATTGCCATAAATCATTCTACCTTTTCAAATGTTATTTGTTTTTACTTTCTCAGACAACCTTGGGCGTAATGATACAGCCTGAGGAATAAGTAGCAACATACAGCTTTTGGACATTACTCTGTTAATGTAAAAGTAGAACAACCCCAAATACAGCAATAGAATTACGGTGACTACACTGATTATTTTGCCTCACGCTCCAAAAGCCGAGGGAGAAATTTGATTGTGTTCTGGAAGCAGACATTATAACTTTCCTCGGCCAAACCCAATTGAGCTTCAAGCCAAATGATAAAACTTAATTGAAGTCCCGTTTTTAATGCAGGGAAAATAATTCTTGCAGCAGGCTGAAGACGGTTCCTGAGAAACTACTTTAGCCACTGTGCAGGTTGTGCGCATTGAGCAGGAAACTTGTCGGCTTAATAGTTTTAGTAAGGGTAACCGGAGCCAGGATAAATTCATCCCAGTAAGGATCGAGCTCGCTTGAGTGTTGTTCACCTAGCAGTTACCCTACCCAGGTTACTAACTCTCAGATTATTTTGACTGGGGAGAACATCATTTCTAAATACCAACTCGGATCCACTTGAATGGGAGGCAGTTTAACCATTTCCACCTAACCAGAGTATTTAATGCCATCAGCTCAGACCTCCACAAAGATAGGGATAGATAATGCAGAGAACAACACCAGCAGGTCCCAAAAACCTGATGGAAATATATCAGGTCCTGCAAGAATAGGATTAAGTCATTAACATCCAGTGCTAATCGGTGCTCACGTAAGCCTATCATATAGGACCAAAAAAATTACAGTCGGAGGCTTCCTGCGGGCAGATGCCTCCGTCCGAATGTTTTATTACGAAAGTACCTGGTGGTCCCGGAGGAACGAACGCTGCCTAGATGCGCAGCCCAGTGCAGAAGCCCAGGAACGTAAGCACATCCTGGGATCACGTGGGCCTGGACCACCAATCACAATGTAATATTTTCATTGATAATAGTGAGTTCCATTTGTACGAGCTCCCATTACTATCAATGAGAATACCCCCAAAAGCACAGAAACACAACACAATAAATAAATAAAACACCTCACATATTTAAAATTAATTGAAATTGAATTAAATTAAATGTTTTAGGAAAAGAAATTTTTTTTTTTTAATGTTTTAAAAATGTTTTAATAGGGTTAAAAATAAACTTACCTTAATGGGCAGTTTTTTTAAATATAAAAATTAGTGCTAAAATTTAATTATTCTATCTTTTAAAACTGTAGTTTTAAGGACATTCACTGGGCAAATAGTCCAAATCTCCACCCGCGGAGGCCCTTTACTTTTGTACGTGTTGGATCTGTCAAAAGACATTTTGACAGTTCGCAAGTGGCGGGTTTCGGCGCATGCGCTTTGTGCGTCTAAACCCGGAACATGTGGGGCCTCTTCGGGCACGCGTGCACATTGTACGCACTCGGAGATGCTGCAGTGTTACAGAAATAGCCAGATAGGCCCTTTAAGCTTGCACTGTGCTTTCTCCCCACATGAGCCACTTAGTCTAATGCCACTCTCCTGCTTTCTTCCCTGTGGCCTTTGGCACTATTTGGAGTAGAGTAGGGAGTTTTCCTTATGTCTTGGCCATCATTCCTCCTTCAGTCATCACCACTAAAAATGTTATGCTATTGGCTGTTGTGCCTGCACAACAACAATTACTGTACTTGGAAAAAATAATTCATTCTACAGGAAGCACTTTTGGACACTTCTGAGAGCCATGATATGAGGAGCTATATAAATGCAAATTTTCTTGCTTGTGAGCTGCTAACAATCCTCCTCGTACTCTGGTCAGTATGTATCGTCTCCATCAGCAATTCTGACTTTAAGACAAACTACAGATAATAAATAATAACAGCTTTTATTTATTTATGAGGAGAGACTGGATCAACTGGGCTTGTATCCACTGGAGTTTAGAAGAATGAGAGGGGATCTCATAGAAACATATAAAATTCTGACGGGTTAGAGGCAGGAAGAATGTTCCTGTTGCTGGGGAGTTCCAGAACCAGGGGTCACAGTCTAAGAATACGGGGTAAGCCATTTAGGACCGAGATGAGGAGAAACTTCTTCACTCAGAGAGTGGTTAATCTGTGGAATTCTCTACCACAGAAAGTTGTTGAGGCCAGTTTGTTAGATATATTCAAAAGGGAGTTAGATCCGGCTTTTACAGCCAAAGTGATCAAGGGTGTTGGAGAGAAAACAGGAACGAGATACTGAGGTTGAATGATCAGCCATGATTTTATTGAATTGTGGTGCAGGCTCGAAGGGCCGAATGGCCTGCTTCTGCACCTAATTTCTATGTTTCTATGTTATATAGCACGTTTAACATAATAAAACGTCCCAAGGCGCTTCAACAATTTTACAACACGTTAGATATTGACCATTGAGGGAAAGAGAGAAAAAACGTGAGAAGGAAGTGTAAAAAGAGGTTAAAGGCTCAGGTCCGAAGCTAGGACAGAGGGCATCACTGCTTTAGTCCATCATGCAGATGAACTAGAAATAGCTGTTGGATTTGAATGTATATTAGGTATGCTGCAACAGGAAATAGGCAAGATTGTACATGATAAAAGGGTGCGCATCAGTAAAAGTGCAGAAGGCAAAGGATTTGTTGATTAAATTTGCAAATGTCAGTCCCCAAGGTGCCTGTAATTTACAGGTTTCACTTGGAGTTCCTCGTTCCTTGGGGTTGATTCATAAGCATGCAGGGTTCATATTTACATAAGTTCAAGGTCACATAGACTACCTTCCTCCCCTTTGCGCATGCTCATTAGTGACACGATCCATTTATTCTCTGAACGTTTCATGTATACACGATCAACCAAGGATAGTCTTCAAAATCCTCACTTTCTTGTCCCTCTTGATTTTTATTACACTTTTATTTCATTTTAGCCCCTGATCGTACCACCAGACATCTGGGCCCCAGTCCAGGACTTAAAATCTTACACTTAATTTCCTGGTCTTGTATTTCTGTGCATTGAATGTGATTCAATCCAGTTTAACCCTTACTGTTGTTATAGCCTACCGTAACTATATGCTATTGACCATTCTATCTCTCCTGCTGATCCTTGCATGGGGATTGGCTAGTAGAACTGCCAATCACACCGCTCCTCTGGATAGGAATTCCTCGAAGCACGCTCCCCATGTCCTGGATTGAATTGATCATCCGAACGTATTGGGTGTGGATGGTTGACTGGAACATCTAAATTCACACCCATTATCTCAAGTTGAAGTGGTAGGTGAGAGGATTCATTTCGCAAACTGATGCATTCAGCTCCAATACACCTTTCCACCCACTCCCGGCACCCCCGGCCAGCACTTTGTCGCGCTGTAAATCTAATGCCTTATGAGGTAAATCTGGCTTAATATACCGTGCCAAGACCTTTCTGTCGTGACATAGCCAGAAATCCCAAAATGTGACCTACGGACTGAATTGTGGTGCACGGTGTAATATTCTGTTGCTCAGCTAGAGCTGTGTTCAACCTGACCAGTGCCTTAAGAAATGAAAAGTTTAGTGCATGCTTAGCTAAATTCGGGCTAAATGTGGGAAAGAATATTAAGGATTACGGAGCCAGGACAGGTAATTGGAGTTGAGATGCGGATCAGCCATGGACTGGTTGGATGGCAGAACAGGATCGAGGGTCAGAGTAACCTACTCCTGTTCTTGTGTTCATATGTCTCCAAGCTAAATTAGAGGTTAGTTACTGTTACTGAATGAAGATTGGATCAAAGATAGAATCCGAAAAGATAACCCAATAAGAAAGAAACAGAAGAGAACACTGGGAGAATCAGAAAGGACAGGCAAAAGAGAGAAAACGCTTTCTCAAACATAAGATAGTCGGGAATAAATCCAATAAGGATTTCAGGAGAAACTCTTTACCCAGAGAGTAGTTGGACTCTGGAACTCACTACCACATAGAGTAGTTCAGGTGAATAGCAGAGATGCATTTAAGAGGAAGCTGAGTAAACACATGAAGAAAAAAAAGAAGTAGAAGGTTATGCTGATAGAGTTAGATGAAGTGTAGTGGGAGGAGGCTCGTGTGGAGTATAAACTCCAGCACAGACCAGTTGGGCCGAATGGCTGATTTCTGTGATGTATATTCTATGTAATTTTATGTGAAGCTGTCAGCAAAAGTAATCAAACACTAGAATGCATCCCAAGGACCTTCCATTTACAAGTTGAAAGAAATGATTTTAACCTTGTGTACATCATTAGGAAGGCCACATTTGGAGCATTGTGTTATGAGGATGATTTCGGGGCAAGTACTTGTTTTTATTGGAGAGAGAATGTGAGGCATATGATTTAGATTTAAAATGCCAAGATGCATCATGGAAATAGACTGATTCAGACTGTGAGCACGAGTAGAGACAGATTTAAAATTTAATGAGTATCAAGGAAGATTGGAGATTAGAAGGAAACTTTTTCCCCTACAGACTAGTGGATATGTGAAACAGATTCGCAGCAAAAGCTATATTATTTAATAATAATAACCAGTGGGAACCTGCTCAACCTGCGCCGCCTCCAGACCATATCCAAGACCACCCCAACCTCTGTCGTCGAGCTACAATACACGGACGACGCCTGCATCTGCACACATAGAGGCTGAACTCCAGGACATAGTTGGCGTATTTATTGAGGCGTACGAAAGCATGGGCCTTACGCTAAACATCCGTAAGGCAAAGGTCCTCCACCATCCTGTCCTCACCGTACAGCACTGCCCCCCAGTCATCAACATCCACGGCGCGGCCCTGGACACCGTGGACCACTTCCCATATCTCGGGAGCCTCCTATCAACAAGAGCAGGCATCGACGATGAGATCCAACACCGCCTCTAGGTTGCCAGTGCAGCCTTTGGCCGCCTGAGGCAAAGATTGTTTGAAGACCAGGCCCTCAAAACTGCCACCAAGCTCATGGTCGACAGGGCTGGAGTAATACCTGCCCTCCTGTATGGCTCAGAGACATGGACCATGTACAGCAGACACCTCAAGTTGCTGGAGAAATATCACCAATGATGTCTCCGCAAGATTCTACAGATCCCCTGGGAGGACAGGCGTACCAACATCAGCGTCCTTGACCAGGCCAACATCCCCAGCATTGAAGCACTGAGCACACTCGATCAGCTCCGCTGGGCAGGCCACATTGTCTGCATGCCTGACACGAGACTCCCAAAGCAAGTGCTCTACTCGGAGTTCCTTCACGGCAAATGAGCCAAAGGTGGGCAGCGGAAACGCTACAAGGACACCCTCAAAGCCTCCCACTGACACCTGGGAGTCCCTGGCCCAAGACCGCCCTAAATGGAGGAAGTGCATCCGAGAGGGCGCTGAGCACCTCGAGTCTCGACGCCAAGAGCATGCAGAAATCAAGTGCAGGCAGCGGAAAGCGCGCGCGGCAAACCAGTCCCACCCACCCCTTCCCTCAACGACTATCTGTCCTACCTGTGACAGGGTCTGTGGCTCTCATATTGGACTGTTCAGCCACCAAAGAACTCACTTCAGGAGTGGAAGCATGTCTTCCTCGATTCCGAGGGACTACCGATGATGATGATGATGATTCAATAATAACAACTTGCACTTATATAATAACACCTTTTAATGTAGTAAAACGTTCCGAGGCGCTTCACAGGAGCATTATCAAACAGAACTTGATACTGAGCCATATACAAAATATTAGGACAGGTGACCAAAAGCTTGGTCAAAGTTGTTGGTTTTAAGGAACATCTTAAAGGAAGATAGAGAGGGGGAGAAGTTTAGGGAGAGAATCCCAGAGCTTGGGACCAAGACAGCTGAAAGCACTGCTGCCAGTGGTGGAACAATGAAAATCGGGATGCACAAGAGGCCAGAATTGGAAGACTGCTGGATGAATATCTGGGTTGGGACAAGAGTGCAATTCATAGGGACAGATATAGACTTGAGATTATTGAATACACTCGTGATGTTTCCTGTGATGTTTGGGAAAGAAAAAATATTATCTGCAGTAGGGTTGAATCGTGACATTATGGGGTTAGGTGACCTATAAAGAAAGAAAGACTTAGAAACATAGAAAATAGGTGCGGGAGTAGGCCATTCGACCCTTCGAGCCTGCACCACCATTCAATAATATCATGGCTGATCATTCACCTTAGTACCTCCTTTCCTACTTTCTCTCCATACCCCTTGATCCCTTTAGCCATAAGGGCCATATCTAACTCCCTCTTGAATATATCTAACGAACTGGCCTCAACAACTTTCTGCGGTAGGGAATTCCACAGGTTAACAACTCTCTGAGTGCAGAGGTTTCTCCTCATCTCAGTTCTAAATGGCTCACCCCTTATCCTTAGACTATGTCCCCTGGTTCTGGACTTCCCCAACATCGGGAACATTCTTCCTAGATCTAATGTGTCCAGTCCCGTCAGAATTTTATGTTTCTATGAGATCCCCTCTCATCCTTCTAAACTCCAGTGAATACAGGCCCAGTCGATCCAGTCTCTCCTCATATGTCAGTCCTGCCATCCCGGGAATCAGTCAATAGCAAGAACGTCCTTCCTCAGATTAGGAGACCAAATCTGAACACAATATTCCAGGCGAGGCCTCACTAAGGCCCTGTACAACTGCAGTAAGACCTCCCTGCTCCTATACTCAAATCCCCTAGCTATGACGGCCAACATACCATTTGCCGCCTTCACCGCCTGCTGTATCTACATGCCACCTTTCAGTGACTGATGTACCATAACACCCAGGTCTCGTTGCACCTCCCCTTTTCCTAATCTGCCGCTATTCAGATAATAATCTGCCTTCGTGTTTTTGCCACCAAAGTGGATAACCTCACATTTATTCACATTATACTGCATCTGCCACTCGTTTGCCCACTCACCTAACCTGTCCAAGTCACCCTGCAGCCTCTTAGCGTCCTCCTCATAGCTCACACCGCCACCCAGCTAAGTGTCACCTGCAAACTTAGAGATATTACACTCAATTCCTTCATCCAAATCATTAATGTATATTGTAAATAGCTGGGGTCCCAGCACTGAGCCCTGCGGCACCCGACTAGTCACTGCCTGCCATTGTGAAAAGGACCCGTTTATACCGATTCTCTGCTTCCTGTCTGCCAACCAGTTCTCTATCCACATCAGTACATTACCCCCAATACCATGTGCTTTAATTTTGCACACCAATCACTTGTGTGGGACCTTGTCAAAAGCCTTTTGAAAGTCCAAATACACCACATCCACCGGTTCTCCCTTGTTCACTCTACCAGTTACATCCTCAAAAAATTCCAGAAGATTTGTCAAGCATGATTTCCATTTCATAAATCCATGCTGACTTGGACCAATTGTGTCACTGCTTTCCAAATGCGCTGCTATTTCATCTTTAATAATTGATTCCAACATTTTCCCGACTACTGATGTCAGGCTAACCAGTCTATAATTACCTGTTTTCTCTCTCCCATCCTTCTTAAAAAGTGGTGTTACATTAGCTACCCTCAAGTTCATAGGAACTGATCCAGAGTCGACAGACTGTTGGAAAATGGTCACCAATGCATCCACTATTTCTAGGGCTAATTCCTTAAGTAGTCTGGGATGCAGACTATCAGGCCCTGGGGACTTATCGGCCTTCAATCCCATAAATTTCCCGAACACAATTTCCTGCCTAATAATGATTTCCTTCAGTTTCTCGTTCTCAGTAGACCCTTGGTCCCTTAGTATTTCCGGAAGGTTATTTGTGTCTTCCTTTGTGAAGACACAACCAAAGTATTTGTTCAACTGGTCCACCATTTCTTTGTTCCCCATTCTAAATTCATCTGAATCTGACTGCAAGGGACCTACGTTTGTCTTCACTAATCTTTTTCTCTTCACATATCTATAGAAGCTTTTGCAGTCAGTTTTTTATATTCCCAGCAAGCTTCCCCTCCTAATTAAACCCTTTGGTCCTCCTCTGCTGTATTATAAAATTCTCCCAGTCCTCAGCTTTGCTGCTTTTTCTGGTCAATTTATATGCCTCCTCCTTGGATTTAACACTATCCTTAATTTCCCTTGTTAACCACGGTTGAGCCACCTTCCCCGTTTTATTTTTACTCCAGACAGGGATGTGCAATTGTTGAAGTTCATCCATGTGATCTTTAAATGTTTGCCATTGCCTATCCACTGTCAACCCTTTAAGTATCACTCGCCAGTCTATTCTAGCCAAATCACGTCTCATACCATCCAAGTTACCTTTCCTTAAGTTCAGGATCCTAGTCTCTGAATTAACTGTGTCACTCTCCATCTTAGTAAAGAATTCTACCATATTATGGTCACTCTTCCCCAAGGGGCCTCGCACAACAAGATTGTTAATTAGTCCTTTCTCATTACACATCACCCAGTCTAGGATGGCCAGCCCTCTAGTTGGTTCCTCGACATAGTGGTTTAGAAAACCATCCCTAATACACTCCAGGAAATCCTCCTCCACCACATTGCTACCAGTTTGGTTAGCCCAATCAATATGTCGATTAAAGTCGCCCATGATAACTGCTGTACCTTTATTGCACGCATCCCTAATTTCTTGTTTGATGCTGTCCCCAACCTCACAACTACTGTTTGGTGGTCTGTACACAATTCCCACTAGCATTTTCTGCCCTTTGGTATTCCGTAGCTCCACCCATACTGATTCCACATCATTCCAGCCAATGTCCTTCATTACTATTGCATTAATTTCCTCTTTAACCAGCAACGCCATCCCACCTCCTTTTCCTTTCTGTCTATCCTTCCTAAATGTTGAATACCCCTGGATGTTGAGTTCCCAGCCCTGGTCACCCTGGAGCCCTGTCTCCGTGATGCCAATTACATTATATCCATTAACTGCTATCTGCGCAGTTAATTCGTCCACCTTATTGCGAATGCTCCTCGCATTGAGGCACAGAGCCTTCAGGCTTGTCTTTTTAACACCCTTTGCCCCTTTAGAATTTTGCTGTAATGTGACCCTTAATTTGCTTTTTGCCTTGGGTTCTCTGCCCTCCACTTTACTTTTCTTCTTTCGATCTTTTGCTTCTGCCCCCATTCTACTTTCCTCTGTCTCCCTGCATAGGTTCCCATCCTCCTGCCATATTAGTTTAACCCCTCCCCAACAGCACTAGCAAACACTCCCCCTAGGACATTGGTTCTGGTCCTGCCCAGGTGCAGACCGTCCGGTTTGTACTGGTCCCACCTCCCCCAGAACCGGTTCCAATGTCCCAGAAATTTGAATTTCTCCCTTCTGCACCACTCCTCAAGCCACGTATTCATCTGAGCTATCCTGCAATTCCTACTCTGACTAGCGTGTGGCATTGGTAGCAATCCTGAGATTACTACTTTTGAGGTCCTACTTTTTAATTTATCTCCTAGCTCCCTAAATTTGTCTTGTAGGACCTCATCCCGTTTTTTTTACCTATATCGTTGGTACCTATATGCACCACGACAACTGGCTATTTACCCTCCCCCTTCAAAATGTCCTGCAGCCGCTCTGAGACATCCTTGACCAATGCTCCAGGAAGGCAACATACCATCCTGGGGTCTCGGTTGCGGCCACAGAAACGTCTATCTATTCCCTTTACAATCAAATCCCCTAGCTCTCCCACTCTCTTTCCTGATCGCCTGTGCAGCAGAGCCACCCACGGTGCCATGAACGTAGCTGCTGCTGCTCTCCCCTGATGAGTCATGCCCCTCAACCGTACCCAAAACGGTGTATCTGTTTTGCAGGGGGATGACCGCAGGGGACCCCTGCACTACCTTCCTTCCACTGCTCTTCCTGTTGGTCACACATCCCCTATCTGGCTGTGTAATCTTTACCTGCGGTAAGACCAACTCACGTCATTCTCAGCATCGTGGATGCTCCAGAGTGAATCCACCCGCAGCTCCAGTGCCGCAATGCGGTCTGTCAGGAGCTGCAGCCGGATACACTTACCGCATATTTAGTCGTCCGGGACACTGGAAGCGTCCCTGACTTCCCACATAATACAGGAGAAGCATAATATGTGTCCGAGCTCTCCTGCCATGACTTAACCCCGAGATTAACTTAATTTGGCAACAATAATGCTATAGGTTACTTACTGATAAAGAAAAAGAAAAACTACTCACCAATCATCAGCCAATCACTTACCCCCTTGACTGTGACGTCACCTTTTGATTTCTTTCTACTTTTTTTGCCTTCTCTCCCTGCAGCAGCTGCAGCGGCTGGCCTTTTGTCGGTCGCTCCGACATCCCCGGACTCCCCGCTGCTCGCACTTCCGCCTCTCTGACGACTGCTGGGCCTTTATAAGCTGCTCTGACGTCCTTGGACTCCCCGCTGTTCGCACTCCCGCCTCTTCGACGACTGCTGGGCCTTTATAGGCTGCTCCGACGTCCCCGGACTCCCCGCTGCTCACACTTGTATTTGTATAGTGCCATTCATGACCACAGGATGTCTGAAGGCATTTCACAGTCAATGAAGTACTTTTGAAGTGTAGTCAGTGTTGTAATGTGGGAAACACTGGGGCTAGCTGAGGTTTTGCTCAATTACGCTTGGGGTAATTAAGCAAAGTTTTTTTTAGTTTTATTCACTGAATGGAGTATAGTGAGAGGCCATCTTGTGAAACTCCGGTTGTGTGTCAATATTTACAGGGTATCCCCGCGAGTGTGTCAGTATTTACAGGGGGTCCCCGGGAGTGTATCAGTATTTACAGGGAGTCCCCGGGGAGTGTGTCAGTATTTACAGGGGGTCCCCGGGAGTGTATCAGTATTTACAGGGGGTCCCCAGGAGTGTGTCAGTATTTACAGGGGTCCCGAGGACAGTGTCAGTATTTACAGGGGGTCCCCGGGAGTGTGTCAGT
The DNA here is from genome assembly GCF_044704955.1 of Pristiophorus japonicus. Lineage (NCBI taxonomy): Eukaryota > Metazoa > Chordata > Chondrichthyes > Pristiophoridae > Pristiophorus > Pristiophorus japonicus. The sequence goes on from NC_091984.1 coordinate 124,845,165, forward strand.
ATTTACAGGGGGTCCCTGTGAGTGTGTCAATATTACAGGGGGTCCCTGGGGAGTGTGTCAGTATTTACAGATAGTCCCCAGGGAGTGTGTCAGTCTTGGCAGTCACTGTTCTTGAGTGCACCAACCATCTCAGCTGTCAGCTACAGCTGATTCAGGAATTACAGATCTTTGGTATCCACTTGACACTGAGTTCAGCTTCCTCCTCCACATCTGCTCTGTAATTAAATCACACTTTTCTATGTCTGCATCATTGGCTGTCTCTTCCCCATCTCTCCCCTCCCATTCCCCTTCTGTTTGGAAGCCCCAGTCCAAGCCTTGATCTTCTCAAGGCTTGGCTTCTCCAATACCATTCTCGGTAGCTTCCCTGATCAACTCTCCACAAGCTGGGACTTAGCCAAAATGCGGCAACCAATGTCCTCACCTGCACTGAGTTCTACATTCCCATCCTCCCAAAGTTCCATTTTTTCATCATGCCCCAACACGACAATTTCAATGTTCTTTTCCTTGTTTTTGAATCTCTCAAGGTCCAATTCCATTCTACCTTGGTGAATTCTTACCTTACATTGCTTCTCATACCCTCTGCTCCTCTAACACTGGACTTCTCTTTGCCCCTGTGCTTCTCCACAAGTGGCCACTGACTCAGCCACTCGACTTCTGTCCTCTAGTGGGCACTACCCAATTCCCATTTTGCTTAATCACCTCCGTTTTTACAGAAACCCTCTTTGGTTCCCCATCACACCCTCCCTCTCTCCCCCTCCTCTTTCCTTATGTTCCGTGTCCACAATATCCCCTATAATAAAACATTCTAAGATGTCTTCCTGTTTGAGTGCCATAGTATGCAAGTTCTCTGTGCTCAGTGGCTTTTTGTCATTCCATGTGCTGTGATGAAGAGATTACATCCTTGTTCATAAGACTAGTATTTGGAGGTGAGATCTTAAAGAACTCAACTGGCAAGTCAACCTCACCAAATGACTTCCCCAATAGTAAACTCACTAGTCTCCTTAATTTCATCTGGTCCAAGCTGTCATTCTATCGATTCTCAGTAGTCATCCTCCTATGCAACCAGGGATAATTCTAAATAATTGAAGACAGATTCTTGAATCGAGCTATTTGGTTCAGAGGTATATAGTTTGTTGTAGATAACATTTACCTTAGCTTCTGATGCCTGTATTTCTAACTTGCATAGCTCCATTGAGAATTGTCTTAATATGCATAGCACATTCTACTATTTCAGTAAGTTGCAGCAGTCTCCTGGCACTTTCTTCTTGCTTGTATAAGTTCACTCTGGCTCGAAGATAATATTGATTGAGACAAATATAGTGTGAAGGGTGCGGAATTCTTGAAATACATTCAAGAGAACATTTTTAGTCAGTATGTAGCAAGCCCGACATGAGAGGGGTCGGTCTTGGATTTAGTTTTGGGGAATGAAGCTGGGCAGGTTGAATGGGTATTAGTGGGAGAGCACTTGGGTGCCAGTGACCATAATTCAGTCAGATTCAAGTTGGTTATGGATAAGGACCAGGATAGGCCTGGAATAAAAGTCCTGAAATAGGGAAAAGCTAATTTTGCTAAGTTAAGGAGTGATTTGGCCACAGTGGACTGAAAACAGCTACTTGTGGGTAAATCAGTGTTGGAACAGTGGGTGGCATTCAAGGAGGCGATCCGGAAGGCTCAGGCCAAACATGTACCCTTAAAGAAAAAGGTTGGGAATAATAATTCTAGAGCCCCCTAGATGTCTAGGGACTTACAGGGGAGGATAAAGAAAAAAAGGGCTGCTTATGTCATATACCAACTGCTAAATACTATAGAATCTTTAGAGGAATATAGAAAGTTAAGAGGCAAAATTAAAAAGGATATTCGGAATGCTAAGAGAGAGCACGAGAAATTCTTGGCTAGTAAAATTAAGGAAAACCTGAAGATGTTCTATAAATATATTAAGAGTAAGAGGGTAACTAAAAAAAAAAAAGGGTAAGGCATATTCGAGTCCATGAGGGTAATCTTTGTGTGGAGGCGGAAGATGTTGGTAAGCTTCTTAACGAATATTTTGCATCCGTTTTCATAAAGGAAAGGAGCAATGCAGATACTGCTATCGCGGATGAGTGTGATCTTCTGGATGAAATAAATATAGTGACAGAGGAAGTATTAAGGGGTTTAGCAGCTTTGAAAGTAGATAAATCCCCAGGCCCGGGTTGTTGAGCCAAGTAAAATAGGAAATAGCAGAGGCATTATCCAATCCTCTTTGGATTTGGGCCTGGTGCTGGAGGATTGGAGGACTGCTAATGTAGTACCCTTCTTTAAGAAGGGAGAAAGTGATAGGCCGAATAATTACAGTGGTGGGAAAATGATTGGAAAAAATGCTGAAAGACGGATAAATCTACATTTGGAAAGGCATGGATTTATTAAGGGAAGATCGTGTTTGACTAACCTGATTGAATTTTTTGAGGAGGTAACCAAGAGGGTCGATGAGGGTATTGCATGCGATGTAGTGTATATGGACTTTAGCAAAGCTTTTGATAAGGTCCCACATGGTAGACTGGTCATGTAGGTTAAAGCCCATGGGATCCAGGGCAAAGTGGCAAGTTGGATCCAAAATTGGCTTGGAGGTAGGAAGCAAAAGGGTAATGGTTGATGGATGTTTTTGTGACTGGAAGGATGTTTCCAGTGGGGTTCCGCAGGGCTCAGTACTGGGTCGATTGCTTTTTGTGGTATATATCAATGATTCAGATTTGAATATAGGGTATGATTAAGAAGTTTGCAGACAACACTAAAATTGGCTGTGTGGTTGATATTGAAGAGGAAAGTTATGGGCTACAGGAGGATATCAATCTGCTGGTCAGATGGGCAGAGCAGTGGCAAATGGAATTTAATTCAGAGAAGTGTGAGGTGATGCACTTTGGGAGGGCTAATAAGGAAAGGGTATACACATTTAACGGTAGGCTACTTAATAGTGTAGATGAACAAAGGGACCTTGGAGTGCTTGTCCACAGATCCCTGAAAGTAGCAGGCCAGGTAGATAATGTGGTTAAGAAGGCATAGGGAATGCTTGCCTTTATTGGCCGAGGCATAGAATATAAGAGCAGGGAGGTTATGCTTAAATTGTATAATACTTTGGTTAGGCCACAGCTGGAGTACCGAGTGCAGTTCTGGTTGCCATATTATAGGAAGGACGTGATTGCACTAGAGAGGGTGCAAAGGAGGTTTACTAGGATGCTACCTGGAATGGAGAATCTTAGTTATGAGGACAGATTGGATAGGCTGGGTCTGTTCTCATTGGAACAGAGGAGGTTGAGAGGAGACCTCATTGAGATGTACAAAATATTGAGAGGCCTGGACATAGTGGATAGTAAGGGCCTATTTCCATTGGTGGAGGGGTCTATTACGAGGGGGCATCGTTTTAAGGTGGTTGGTGGAAAGCTTAGAGGGGATTTGAGGGGAGGCTTCTTTACTCACAAGGTATTGGGGATCTGGAACTCGCTGCCTGGAAGAGTGGTGGATGCAGAAACCCTCGCCACTTTTACGAGATGGTTGGATGGGCATTTAAAGTGCAATAACCTGCAGGGCTAGTAATTGGGATTAGACTGGATGACCTTTTGTTGGACGGCGCAGATATAATGATAAGTACTGCAGGGAAACTAATACGGCCAGGGTGATCTCCTGGACTAGTTTTGATCGCCTGGATGGGTCGGAGAGGAATTTTTCCAGATTTATTTCTCCCTAAATTGGCCTGGGTTTTTATCTGGTTTTTGCGCCTCCCAGGAGATCACATGGGTGGAGTGTGGAATGTTTCATTATAAGGGGTGTCGCAGTTGTATGAGGCGGACTGGTTGGGCTGGATGCTCTTTGCCTTTCCGTCATTGTTCATCGGTTTATATGTAACCTTTGGGGCTGCTGACCAAGGGCCATGCGGCTCTTTGTCGGCCGGCTCGGACACGATGGGCCGAAATGGTCTCCTTCTGCGCTATAAATTTCTATGTTTCTAATATGCAAGCTCATTGATTATGTACCTTCCAGTTGAACTGTAGTTTATGAGCACTGGGTGTGGAGTTCCCGTACTTCCCTTCTAAACCTTTTAAAATGCTTGTTGGAGCATGAACTCCTCTTGTGCACAAAGTTTCTTGCATGGCCTGTTGGGCGTTCTGTAATTTTTTTGCATGAAGCATGCATCTTTTTTTGGCCCTAAATTTTCTTTTCCTCTATCATGTGCAGTTGGGTTTAAGGTGTTTTTAAAAAAAAAAAATTTTCATGTGGCCAAAAAAATTTGTTTGGGGTGGGGCCGATTAGGGACCAAAAAGGAGACCTACGCATGGAGGCAGAGGTTATGGCTGAGGTATTACATGAGTACTTTGCATCTGTGTTCACCAAGGAAGAAGATGCTGCCATAGACATAGTAAAGGAGGAGGTAGAGAAGATACTGGATGGGATAAGAATTGATAAAGAGGAGGTACTAGAAGGGCTGGCTGTACTTAAAGTAGATATGTCATCAGGACCAGATGGGATGCATCCTAGGACGCTGAGGGAAATGAAGGAAGAAATCACAAAGGTACTGGCCATAATCTTCCAATCCTCCTCGGAAACGGGGGTGGTGCCAGAGGACTGGAGAATTGCAAATGTTATACCCTTGTTCAAAAAAGGGTGGTAAAGATAAACCCAGCAACAATTTAACCTCAGTAGTGGGGAAGCTTTTAGAAACAATAATTGGGGATACAATTAACAGTCACTTGGACAAGTGTGGATTAATTAAGGAAAGCTAGCACGGATTTGTTAACGGCAAATCATATTTAACCAACTTGATCGAGTCTTTTGATGAGGTAACAGAGAGGGTTGATGAGGGCAATGCGATTGACATGTTGTACATGGATTTCCAAAAGGCATTCGATCAAGTGCCACATAATAGGCTTGCCAGCAAAGTTGAAGCCCATGGAATAAAAGGGACAGTAGCAGCATGGATACAAAATTGGCTAAGTGACAGGAAACCAGAGTAGTGGTGAACGGAAGGTATACAGTGGTGTTCCCCTGGGGTCGGTACGAGGACCACTACTTTTCTTGGATGTATATTAATGATTTGGATATGGGTGTACAGGGCACAATTTCAAAATTTGCAGGTGACACAAAACTTGGAAGCATAGTGAATAGTGAGGAGGATGATAATCTTCAAGAGGGCATAGGCTGTTGGAATGGGCGGACAGGTGGCAAATGAAATTCAATGCAGAGAAGTGTTAAGTGATACATTTTGGTAGAATGAGGAGAGAAAATATAAACTGAAGGGTACAATCGTAAAGTGGGTGCATGAGCAGAGAGACCTTTGGGTATATGTGCACAAATCATTGAAGGTGGCAGGGCAGGTTGAGAAAGTAGTTAAAACTTACGGGATCCTGAGCTTCATGAGTAGAGGTATAGAGTACAAAAGCGTGGAAATTATGATGAACCTGTATAAAACACTGGTTCGACCTCAACTGGAATGTTGTGTCCAATTCTGTGCACTGCACTTTAGATGTGAAGGCTTTAGAAAGAGTGTAGAAAATATTTACGAGAATGATTCCAGGGATGAGGGACTTCAGTTATGTGGATAGACTGGAGAAACTGGGGTTGCTTGCCTTAGAGCAGAGAAGATTGAGAGGAGATTTGATTGAGATGTTCAAAATCATGAGGGGTCGAGAGAGAGAAACTGTTCCCATTGGCAGAAGGGTCAACAACCACAGATTTAAGGTGATTGGCAAAAGAGCCAAAGGCGACAAAACCAAAAACTTTTTTACGCAGCGAGTGATTAGAAACATAGAAAATAGCTGCAGGAGCAGGCCATTCGGCCCTTCGAGCCTGCACCATTCAATAAGATCATGGCTGATCATTCACCTCCGTACCCCTTTCCTGCTTTCTCTCCATACCCCTTGATCCCTTTAGACGCAAGGGCCATATCTAACTCCCTCTTGAATATATCCAACAAACTGGCATCAACAACTCTCTGCGGTAGAGAATTCCACAGGTTAACAACTCTGAGTGAAGAAGTTTCTCCTCATTTCAGTCCTAAATGGCTTACCCCTTATCCTTAGACTATGTCCCCTGATTCTGGACTTCCCCAGCATCGGAAACATTCTTCCTGCATCTAACCTGTCCAGTCCCGTAAAAATGTTATATGTTTTGATGAGATTCCCTCTCATTCTTCTAAACTCCGATGAATAAAGGCCCAGTCGATCCAGTCTCTCTTCATATGTCAGTCCTGCCATCCTGGGAATCAGTCTGGTGAACCTTCGCTGCACTCACTCAATAGCAAAAACATCCTTCCTCAGATTAGGAGACCAAAACTGAACACAATATTCCAGGGATGCTCACTAAGCCCTGTACAACTGCAGTAAGACCTCCCTGCTCCTATACTCAAATCCCCGAGCTATGAAGGCCAACATACCATTTTCCGCCTTCACCGCCTGCTGTACCTGCATGCCAACTTTCAATGACTGATGTACCATGACACCCAGGTCTCGTTGCACCTCCCCTTTTCCTAATCTGCCGCCATTCAGATAATCTGCCTTCGTATTTTTGCCACCAAAGTGGATAACCTCACATTTATCCATATTATACTGCATCTGCCATGCGTTTGCCCACTCGCCGAACCTGTCCAAGTCATTCTGCAGACTCTTAGCATCCTCCTCACAGCTCACACCGCCACCCAGCTTAGTGATGGCTGCAAACTTGGAGATATTACACTCAGGTCCTTCATCCAAATCATTAATGTATTTTGTAAATAGCTGGGGTCCCAGCACTAAGCCCTGCGGCACCCCCACTAGTCACTGCCTGCCATTCTGAAAAGGACCCGTTTATCCCGACTCTCTGTTTCCTGTCTGCCCACTAGTTCTTTCCGCGTCAGTACATTACCCCCAATACCATGTGCCTTAATTTTGCACACCAATCTCTTGTGTGGGACCTTGTTAAAAGCCTTTTGAAAGTCCAAATACACCACATCCACTGGTTTTCACTTGTCCACTCTACTAGTTGCATCCTCAAAAAATTCTAGAAGATTTGTCAAGCATGATTTCCCTTTCATAAATCCATGCTGACTTGGACTGATCCTGTCACTGCTTTCCAAATGCGCTGCTATTTCATCTTTAATAATTGATTCCAACATTTTCCCGACTACTGATGTCAGGCTAACTGGTCTATAATTACCCGTTTTCTCTCTTCCCTCCTTTCTTAAAAAGTGGTGTTACATTTAGCTCGACCCTTGCACCAGGGAGGCAACATACCATCCTGCAGTCTCGATTGTGGGCGCAGAAACATCTATCTATTCCCCTTACGATAGAATTTCCTACCACTATAGCTCTCTCACTCTTTTTCCTGCCCGACTGTGCAGCAGAACCACCCACGGTGCCATGAACTTGGCTGCTGCTGCTGCTCTCCCCTGATGAGTCACCCCCCACAACGGTGTATCTGTTTTGCAGGGGGATGGCCGCAGTGGCCCCTGCATTACCATCCTTCCACTGCTCTTCCTGTTGGTCACCCATCCTCTATCTGGCTGTGTACCCTCTCCTGCGATGTGGCTAACTCACTAAATGTGCTATTCACGTCATTCTCAGCACCTTGGATGCTCCAGAGTAAATTCACACGCAGCTCCAGTGCGGTCTGTCAGGTGCTGCAGGCGGATACGCTTCCTGCAGATGTAGTTGTCAGGGACACTGGGAGCATCCCTGACTTCCCACATGGCGCAGGAGGAGCATGACACGTGTCCGAGCTCTCCTGCCATGACTTAACCCTTAGATCAGCTTAAATTGGCAACAACAATGATTAGGATCTGGATGCAACAACAGTGATTAGGATCTGGATTGCACAGCCTGAAAGGTTGGCGGAGGCAGACTCAATTGGGACTATCAAAAGGGAATTGGATAAGTACCTGAAAGAAAAGAATTGCAGGGCTACAGGTAAAAGGTGGGTGAGTGGGACTAGCTGAAGTGCGTTTCAGAGAGCAGGCACAGGATCGATAGGCCGAATGGCCGCCTTCCATGTTGTAACCATTCTATGATTCTATCTCCTTTCAGCCAGATACTTGTCACTGTCTAGTTAAACATTTTGAAGCAAAATGCATCTCATCAATTTTTTCCCTGTTGTTTTTTCCAGCGGTCCTTTGGTTTTATGCAATTTATCGGTTTTAAAGATTATGAACTAGATAGATTCTTTGGGCTGGGTTTTGGTCTGAGCAACGAACAAACAGTGCTTGCCGTTCGTTACACTTGCATTTGTCCATAGACTTTTTATGAGCTTTTGCACTGGAAATTGACGTGAACCAACCACCCAAAAAGTGCAGTGCCCTATACAGGGAATCTGGGATCTGTGTGTACAAGGCAAGCAACTTTGGTTAATGTGGTACACCCATCAGACTGAGCAGCACAGCATCTGAACCTAGAAGTGTCAGTTAGAATATTGAATTCAGTGTCAAATCAGGTGCAGAAAGCAAAATAAAGAGAGGGAGAGAAAAATTGGATTAAGAGATAACAGAAGAACATAAGAAATAGCAGGAATAGGCCATTTGGCCCCTTGAGCCTGCTCCACTATTCAATAAGATCATGGCTGATCTGATCCTGGCCTCAACTCCACTTCCCCACCTGCTCCCCATAATCCTTTACTGCCTTATCATTCAAAAATCTGCCTATCTCCACCTTTAAATATATTTAATGACCCAGCCACCACAGCTCCTTGGGGTAGAGAATTCCAAAGATTCACGACCCTCAGAGAAGAAATTTCTCCTAATTTCTGTCCTGAATGGGCGACCCCTTATTCTGAAACTATGCCTCCTACTTCTAGATTCCCCCATGAGGGGAAACATCCTCTCTCTATCTACCATGTCAAGTACCTTCAGATTCGTATGTTTCAATAAGATCACCTCTCATTCTTCTAAACTCCAATGAGTATCGGCCCAACCTGCTTAACCTTTCTTCATATGACAACCCCTTCATCTCAGGTACAGACATTTTTTTAAATGACATTTACACTGGAATTGACAAGCCCTAACTTTTTCTGATGAGCTTAGTCCGTATGTATGAGGTAAGTACAGCAACTTCACGCCAATTAATGTATTTGAATGGTGAGTCAGTGGTGAGATGGTGTTTTCGGGAATCTTTGGAGGAGCAGCGCATCACAGACAACAACTTCTGGATTTCCATGTTTAACTGCACATCAGCCCTTGCCTGAAATTGCTGTCCAACTTGCGCATAAATAATAGTGAGCGCTGTTAAATTCCATTTTAATTATGTGATTTTTTTTCCCCATTTATTTTAAGTGTTTTTGGGGGACCCCATTCATACTTATGGTGAGTCCGGGGTGAGTTCTGTATACATGGAACTCACCATAAGTATGAATGGGGATCTCCCTACTTGGATTGGTTGGGCCAGCCCATGCGATCCCAGGGACGCGTTCGAAGCGTTTGCATGCCTGGAATATGTGGGCCTCTACGCAGGCCTTCGCATAGAGGCCCAGGACCAGAAATCTCCGTACCTCCGGGACCACCAGGTAAATTCACTGAAATTTTTCAGGTCGAAAACATCCGCCTGCGAGAAGTCGCCGACCACAATTTCTGGGAATGTCTATCTAGATACATGAAATGAAAGGTAAATATTAGGCTTTTGAAGTAATAAGTAGAATGGCAGATAAATAATAATTTTACTTTTCTACCCACCCTCCCCACTTATAAATTATTATTATTTAGATTTTGACCGTTACAAGTCAGGATGATATGTGCAATTTGCATAAAACCACAGTATTGGGACTAACTTAACCCCAACTAAACTGAATTGCAATAATAGTTCAGCAGATCAATTGTTTTGAAAAGTAAAAACCATTTAAAGCCTGATCAATAACAGAAATGGCATGAAGGAATAATCTCCTAAGTATTGTCTGTATTGATCTCAAACAGGAATGCTTTTATTCATGATCCACATACTGTTGTTAAGTTGAGGATTTTCTTGCAGAATTTTGACATCGATCTGTTTTACCTACGGGTTTGTGAACATCTGTGGCTGATGTGCTTGGTTGGTTTGTTGGATGTGAAGACCCAGGTTTGATTTCTGCCGTCATTCAAAAATATTATGGTTGCAAACCAATAATAGGATATTGAACAGTGTGTTATTCACAAGGCTATGCCAGCGCCTATTTTTGTTCTGTTATTTCCAACTGTAAATACTCAAGATCGAAGGAAGGACCTTGGTCATTTCAGGCATTTCTGATGAACTGCTATTCCCTTGTGAGAGTCCAGACATCTCTGTCATCTTTTATTTTCTTCAGTAGTGTGATACTAACATGTTGGTATGAAGACTGCACATGTTCCAACAGTTTTGAGTTGGAGAAGAGCTGCAGCGACAAATGTGTTGGAGAGACTTTGAGATCAGATGGTTTTCAGATCTCTCCTTGTTCTGTCGGAGTGAAACCTCTCACTTGGATGACTGCATGCACAAATTTAGATGAAAATTGTACTGTAGTTTTAAGATCACCTGTAGTAACAATATTTCGATACAGATTCTGAAAGGTTATCTCTCTGAATATTGCAGCGTAGCTACGCTTCAGTACCATTGGAGAACTATGACTTTATTTAAAGGTCGGCAGGTTAGCCATGTTGAGCAATTTCTTTGATGGGACTTTTCACTATCGGGGACGAGATATAGCAGGTGTTTAGCAGGCTGCTTTCAGACTAGGCGAAATTGGAATTCTCCCCTCAGATTGGAAAATACAGCAACTTGCTTGTTTATTTTACAAAGAAGAGTATTGCACTGGATGACAGCTTTTGATTGTTTGCAGAACTCCCTTGCCCAAATGGTGCTTCAGTCATATCAATCTTTTCCACTTTAGGAAGGACCAAGAGGAGGTGACATCCATCATCAGTGTACAATATATTTTCTATTCCTAGTCCCCATCCCACACCTCACTTTGCGACACAAATAAAAACCTCTCCTGAGACTGGGTTTTCATTTGTATCTACAGGGATAAAAGAGTAATAACTGAGACTGCTGCGTCTGCCTGCTGCGCACACTACATTGGGCTCAATATGTTTAACAGTCCTGAGCATAATATTACTCTGTTTACTTGCAGGTGATAAATTGCCCTAAGAGGTACCACTAAGAGGTACTTCTAAAAAAAATTCCATCATTTAAATATACGGCACTCTCTCTTGATTTAAAAAGCCTTTAGTATACAGATTGTTCTCTGTACGAGGGACATTAATGGTATCCATGGCAGGGTTTCAGCTATCGTACTGCAGTCTATGCACTGAAGATAAAATGTCAAGAACAAAGGGCAAAAATTTATCTTCTTACTGTGCCAATAGAAAAAGCAATTTACTGCACACAGTGCAAGTATAAAATATATTAAGCTCCTCTGCATTTTTTTTTGCAGTTGAAGCTTTACAATTGCAGCATATGGAAATCTCAGTCTCATGTCACTCAATCCTTCAGAGCTCTCTAGAATACATGAACCTGCTTCTGTTGCACACAAAAAAATGCATGTTTTAATTTAGGCCTGATTAAAAGGTTTAAAAAAAATGCATTATTGGAATGCTTTTAGCTTTTTTCAGCAGTAGGACACATTTGTCAACCATTTTATACAAATAATAATACAGGTTGTATGTCAGGGCACGTGCCCACGCATTCACTTCAAGCTCCTGAAACACTGAGTAGAACAGGGTGAGTTGCCTTTCTTTCACCCCTTTTAATCTTGGGTTGGTCATGTTTGAAACATATTGGAGTGCACTTCTGTTACTGGTCTGCAGCCTTGATTGGGAATAGAGTGAATGCTCGCTACTCCTCATCAATTCACATTCGTCTCTTACTGTGGGCTCTATGGGTCCCATTCTATTCTTGGCACAGTTGTTTGGTGTTGGTGAATTTTAACCTTTGTTATTGGTGGATGGTAGGCCTTTTGTTTGGCTTTGAACATGTTTATGATTTCACTAGATGTGCTTCTCAGAGGAAGTTTTCCCTTTTTTGTTCATGTTGTTGCTATGCATATTGATTAGAATTGGTGTTTTGCGAGACACATTGCACCTGTTGATGGATTCATACGTAATGCAAGAGATGCATGACATTCTAGTTCAGCTGCGATACAATGTGATTTTGCATTTGCAGTTATTCCAGCTGTTTGCTTTATGATTAGATGCGCTCCTGTGTTGGGGCCTAATATGTATCCTTGTAACTGGAGCAATGGAACAGTGCAGCACTGGCAAAGGAGAGGATGGGGTGAAGCATAGCAGGAGTTGGGGTTGGAAAAAAGTAGACAAATTCAGGGGGAAAAAATGTAGGAAATCACTTGCCGACACCCCCATCCCAAGGCAATCAGAACAAGTCCAGCAGATCAGTCACCATGGGAAGGAACACTGGGGGTCTTGGTACTTAGTTGCTGTGTGACTATTTGGGACAGGCTTGATGGACCAGCCAGCCTTTTCCAGTCCGCCTTTTCACATGTTTGTATATTTTAGTTGTATAGAATAAATAAAGCTCCTCCTAACATTTGAATATCTTTATTACTGATTGTTTCACTGTCATAATACATGAGCTGAATGCTTAAATAAATGGCTAATCCAGAAAGCCTGAACTCAAAGGATTAGACTTGAACTATCCTTGGCATCTTGAAGCATAAGTTACTTGAAATTAAGCCCTGAAAGAACAGATATCACAACCTCTATCTGGCCACTGGATAGAACAACTTTTCAGAAGGAGTGCTGTGGCACAATTATTTATAACTGAATCTGTTAAATAAATTGGCCTTAAAATATATATATACCATTGGGAGAGTTAGAGGAAAGATTAAAATAAAACTATTTAATGTCATCGCTTGAGCACAAAATCTAGGCTGTGGGATGCTGCACTGTCAGCGGTGCCATCTTTCGGATGAGACGTTAAACCGAGGCCTCTCTGACGGACAGGAAAAGGTCGGCTGGTCCATCAAACCTGTCCCAAACAGTCACAACGCAATTAAGTACCAAGATCCGCAGTGTTCCTCCCCATGGTGACTGATCTGCGCTCTCAGGTGAATGTAAAAAATCCTATGGCATTATTCGAAAAAGAACCCGGGAGTTCTCCCTGGCGTCCTCGTCAATATTTATCCCTCAACAACTAAAAACAGATTATCAAGTTATTGTCACATTGCTAGATGAAAATTGGTTGTCGCACTTCCTACATTACAACAGTGACACTTCAAAAGTACTTCACAACCTGTAAATCATTTTGAGACGTCGTGAAAGGTGTTATATAAATGCAAGTCTTTTTTTTTTAAATCATAAGGTTATGGTCACTTACTTTTTTAAATGGGGATGGAAGGCTTTTCTTTGTGACTGGTGCTGAGTCACTTGAATTTCTGCTGTCTTAGTAGTTACGACAGTTGCAAATAGTACTCATTTAACCTGTCCAATAATAAATCTGGAAAGATTTATTGGAGATAATCAGACTAATCTCTGTGTAATACAAAAGCAGAATACTATAGATGCTGGAAATCTGAAATAAAAAATGAAAATTATGGAAATAGTCAACAGGTCAGGCAGCATCTGTGGAGAGCGAAACAGAGTTAACATTTCAGGTCAATGTCCCAAATAATACGTCCTTTGGCACTTGTATTTTCCTAGTCGTGTTTTTGGGGAGGAGATTCATCCAACTTTTGGGGAGCATTTAATGAATTTTGTGCTTTACTAATCTCTATCAGGGTTCTTAAATATGTCTGTGTGTGTGTGGCATGTGTGGACGGACACGAGGTGAGGATAGGATTGGGCTCGGACATGATACCGCCCCCCACAGCCACATAACCTTCTGGCACTCACTATCTAGGGTTGCAAATAAAGATGACCACTTTGCCGAGATCCTGAAAGGCTGTTTGTCTATGAAATGGTATCTAGGTAAGCATTAGCGCCTTCCAAAGGGGAGAGGAGATAATCGAAAGGGGGGAAAAAAATCTCACGACTAATGTTTGTTTTATTTACCGGAGGCAATAGACACACATCAGGCCATACAACCACTAATGGGCCTTTTCAAAAAATTTATGCTCATTCACAGCTCCCAACCGGCCACAGATTACAGCATATGCCACAGAAAACATAATTCATGGGGGAAGTGAGCTAATGGGTTAGCGATTTTCACTAATGATTTAAGAGCTTACAGTAACTGGTAACATTATTCATTTATTGAAAAGGCACGAGAAGATCTTTATATGAAAGTGATAAATTATGTTTACAAGAATATATCCGTATATCCATATATAGACTATGACAAATGAATAAAGTTTTTTTTTAATAGAGGGGGCAGGAAGAATGTATTGTTTACTTATAAGCTGGTAATTTATACACACATGAGCATGCACAGGGTCATTCTGTACTGCTGCTGTTGCAGTAAAATGTTTTCGTATGGTAAAAAAGCTACATCTTGTGAGATCACAAGGAATGCTTGCAATGGATTGCACCAGTTGACAATGCTGGATTGCATCAGATGATGCCCTAGCCTTTTCAGTAAGTGACAGCCAATGATTGAGAGAGAACCTGTTTTACATGGAAAAACTCACCATTCCTGAAAGATTTTTCCACAGCAAGAATTAGGCGGTGGAGGGGAGGAAGGAAAGAGCTGCTTTTATTATTTTTTGAGCAAAATGTATTCTCACAAGTTTATAAGACATGCCCAAAGAAAAGGCAATTATTATGGCAATTGGAAGTTGCTTTCCCCAGAGACTAAACAATAAACAATTTATTAGCATATCCAGGAAATCGAAAAACACCTTGCAACCATTGTGTTGAAAAGTTCTTTAATCCCTGTTTTTAAAGAGGGAGCTAATGAAAGACAGACAAGGACACCAGCAGAGGGGCTTTTGTAATGAATGTTGTGAGGGCTTTTAAACAGAGAGCTGAGAAGCTTTAGGAAGGCTGAGGGTCAGAAATTCTAAAGGAACTGTTGGAAAACCTTTTGTTTAAGACAAATATGATGTGGGGAAGTGTTATTTCTTTTGTATGCTTATGCAAAGATAAGTTGTAACTTGAACTAATGAATCTGATCATAACCTTTGCTCTGTATGTTCACTCACTGTGAAATAAAGCAGGTTAGCAATTCGTAACAGCCTTGCTTCACCAACAGTTGGCTCAGTCGGCCTGCAGAAAGATTGAAGTAATACAGGTACAAAAACACATATCTTGTTCTGGTCACAATGGTGCACTATTGATATTATCCCTGGTCTCACTATCATGCAAGCAGATACTGAAGTAAGATGCTGAGACTGCTAACTGGAGCGACTGACACCACTACCTGAGGTTTCAATGACTGATCTGAATTTGTAGAAAACACAATTGCATCTTTGTCACTCGTGTGATGAACATGAAGTGTGGCATCATTTATTTAGATAGGTAACAACAGCTCTGTCTTTGTGTTGATATTTGTTGTCTTTTTGCAATTCAGTGACCTGTTATCAATACCACCTCAATTTGTCAGAAGGCTTGGTGCATTTTAGTGTACGAATTCTCCACAGATGCTGCCAGAGGAACTCCCTGGTGGATTTGCCTGAAGGTGTTTTCGGGTAGTGCAGGAAGAGAATCCTGCTTTTACATTCTTCCATTCTCATGTGTCCCAAATGGCCCGGTTGAGACTAGCACACCTATAGAAGTGTGAATTTCAGTCAGAGCTCAGATCTTCTTTGCGAATCCAAAGTCCCGGTGTTTGAAGCTGTTAGATCTCTTATAAAAGTTATTCAAAAAGTTGAGAGTTTTAAACACATCAAGTTGAGGAATGGAATTTGTTTTCACTTTTAGCATTAATTCCAGTTTCTTTCACGTACAGACAGGTGAAGTGCCGCCTGAACATTGCTGCAGGACTGCGATCTACTGCCATTTCGTATGCTAAAACATTGAATTATCCAGTTACTTGAATTAAGCAAAATAAATACTATAGGAAAGTAGAACTTTAGTGATGATAAAGATTGAATTGTCAAATAATTTGAGTTAACCAGCTATTTTTTACTGGCAACATCAGTGATCTTTTCCCTGACTGCGATGACCACATTATGCCACATTTTGAGCATTGTTGTGCTAAGGGCTCAAGTGCCAAAACCCATTTAAGTTAGGAATGGTACGGCCAGGAGAGATGGGAGGTTTTCATCCTATTGGGTTTGGGCCGGATTTGAAACCAGGTCCCAGGTGTGAAAGGGGAGTGTACTACAAACACTGTTTTCGTTTGCAGCAAGTAATAGAAAAAGCTTTGTTTTGTGAAGACATAGATAATCAAAATATTTTACTTTTTATATTTGAGAAAGTTCCATATCAGTTTTCTGGTTCAAATGGCCAAGAGCTGCTGAACTAAATGAAAAACAGTATTCAGACCATAAAAGCTACTCCACATTTTCCGCAACTAAAATGCCCGCATACCTGGTGGTCCGGGAGGTACAGAGTTTTGCTGTCCTGGGCCTTTCTGGGTATCTACGGGTAGAGGTCCACGTATCTCGGGCGCAGGCGGTTTGCAAGTGCCCCTGGGATCACGTGGGCCAGCCCAACCAATAAAAGAAGGGACTCTCCATTCATGCTTATGGGGATTCTGTACATACGGAAACCCCATAAGCATGAATGGGGATACCCAAAAAAATACATCTGCACATTTACTAAATAGAAAAAAACCATGACATATTTTAAATTAAATAAATGCCATTTAATTAAGTATTTAAAACAAAAAATTAATTTTTTGAAAATAAATTTAAATGTTACAAATAAACTTAACTTCTTGCACAGGATTTTTAATGTATAAATGATTGAAAATAAATTATTTTAATATTTTTTTAAAACTTTTACACTGGTAAAAGCGGGCCTTACTCCTGCTTTTACCAGACGTAAGAATTTCGCGCATGCACGAAAATCCGGAACTTGTGCAGCCCCTATGGGCGCATAAGCACTTCGTACTCACCTCTGAAGTCTGCAAATTACGGGCCAATGATTCATTTATTTAATTGAGATTCTTATTTATGATGCTGGTTCAGTTCAGCTCAAACTTTGTTTTCTTTTCCCAGTTTTCTCTCCTTTACTGAATTTGTGCTCGAGTGCAGTTCCCATGGTTAGCTCTTCGGTGTCTTGATCGAGTGTCCATTCTTCATATGTCTGCTCTGTAAATGTGAGCTGTTGGTTGTGAGAGGACATCATGACTTGATGCCCTCACATGGCATCCATTGACACACTTTCCAGCAATTGTCAGTGAACAGCAATTGAGAGCAGGGAGATTGATATTTTTATTTTCCCCTTTCGAATTTGAGGCTGATTACCACCCCCCCCAATCACCAGCACAGATGGAGCTTCCTGGTCTGTATCGCACACTCCCACAATGTGCAGTGCCTTTTCCTTAATGTCATCAGGGAACCATGATATTCGTCTATAAGGGAAACATGCATGCACAATACAACGCCAGAGACAATGTGGGTATACTAGAAGGTAAGATGATATTGGTGGTGGTTTAATTCAGTGCGATTGCTGTCTTACAAACGCAATTCTTTGCCTGAAGTATGTGTTCGGTTAGGAGCGGATGTTATATCTATGGGTCGTAGATTGTGTAAAATGTCACTCACAAATCCTACTAATCAGAGGGCAGGCCCCAAAGAACACAATTTCCTTCCGAGGTTCACCTGATCCTTAGTTGCAAGGTGTACTTATATCAGAAGTGATCTTTGTATTTTGTCTTCCAGTTGCTCAGATTTCGCATTCATCCAAATTACAGTAATCTGCATTATATTGCAAAAGAGTCCCTGAACCACCAGCGTAACTTTCTAATCCCTGTCAATCTCTTCTGTCAACAGGACAGTCATTTCCATTGTATTTTGTCAGTACCCTGTATAGTGTTTGACATGCCTTTGGGTTTAATTTTAAGCATGCCATTGTACACACCAACAGCTCTTAAACAGGGTTCAATATATTTGAGTCATTTTTTTTATAACCATAGTTGTCAGATTATTTTAGAGTGATAGGCTAAATGAGCGAGCACTGAGCAAATGGGCCGTAGGTTAACTTTTTTTCTGGTTGACTCTCAGGGCAAGTGCTTCTTCTGCTTCATGTATCCATAAGAGTTATTTTTTACTTGCTATAAAGGCATGGTAGCTACACCTTGTCACACACTTCTCTTTGGGTGCTGTAGCTACTGCTCTCTGATCTAGATCATAACTTAGCTCCTATGTTCTTTTTCTCACATGCACCCAACTGTGAAGTATAATAGATATAGGTCATGTCATCAATGCACGCAAACTCAATGATTGCTACATTCGATTCTTGAGACATAAGATGGCCATTTTAGAATCCAGTTTGAAACTTGCTGTGCTGTTTTCTTTCCTTATTCAACTTTAATGTAACATTATGCTGCTGTATTTTCTCAATCTACAGGAGCCCCTGTAGTTACAGCACTGTGAAATAAATCGTAGAAATTCTTCACTAGCTGTTAACATTCACGCCAGAACTGTAAGAAGGTTGGTTCCCCTCAATTGGTAAAGCTACTGCCCTGTGAGGAACTGAGGTATAGAGGCCAGAAAGGTCCCAGCTTCAAATCCCTGCCTTTGTAAGGTAAGCTGGTCTCAGTCGGGGATCTAAAATTGTCTTCCACACTCCTGTAGCTAGGGCAGAGGGAGATCAGACAGATTCCTGCTACTTCTGATGCCCTCACTGGAAAGTGTGTGTGTGTTGGGCAAGTATAAAAATCAAACTTGGCTGTGATGACCTCCATGGTCAAATAGTTTACCAACACTGTCTAAGCACACATGAAGATTGGCTACTTGGAGAGTGTCGGGCAGCTGGACCTGTGCTCTGTCGAGAGTGAAAGGAAGGAAGATCTTAGAAAGAAGCCTGGTTTGCCTTCTGTTTTAAGCACCTGATCAAATCTTGACATTTGAGTGATCCAATAAAGATTCAGCTGATCAATAATCCACATCCATTCCCAGCAAAATATTTTAATGAATTTAATGGTTACTGATTGTAATGTGTGAAATTTCCCAGCACCACCATTCCTTAACTTCATCACATGAATATGTTAAATTTATTTTAATGTTTCAGTGGCTTTAAGAGTTGTTATGGATTGGCATGTGAACCCATCTGTTATAAATATATACCACTGTTCACTGAACCAACATTAATCTCCTTTTAATCATATTTCTTAAGAATTGACTAGATAATTAATCACTGCAATCACTGAGAGATTAATGTACTGACCATATAATCGATAAATGCAAGCGCAGCAAATTTATCAAAACCAAATGTAAAATATATCGTGAGGTTTATACAAATTGGTGGGGAAGCAACAGTTTCCGAAAATTATTTGTTTTAAAAACATTTTTTATTAGGGAGTCAATTTGTGTCACGAAATGTAAATAAACCCAGCTTCATCGATATTTTTTTTAACCCATCACAATAACCATGGGTCTCAAGTATTCTGAGTTCAATCTAAATGTAGCATAAAAAGTCATTAATATAAAGGAGTGCAGTTTAGTTTGTAGTTAGTCATGTATTCCACTGGCTCTATTTAAAACAAAACACAATTCTTAGGGCCCAAGTTTCGAGACGCGCCTAAAACGGCGCAGCACGGACCTGGACGCCTGTTTTTCGCGCCAGAAAGTGCGCCTAAAAATAACTTCCCTATTCTCCGGCTCCCTGCAGGTCTTCTGCAGCCGGGCGCAGCGCAGCACGAGCTGTTGGGGGCAGAGCCAGGTCCCTGCGCTGAAAACAGTGCCGGGACCTCTGCACATGCGCGCGACAGTGGGCGCGCATGTGCAGTAGCTCCAGGCGCCCAAAACTGTGGGAGGGGCCCGAAGCACGCAGCCCCTAGCCCTGGCCGAATGGCCTCACTGGGGCTGCGTGAATAAGGCTCCTCCCACACCCAGCTCCTGCTTCCTCCGGACCCGATTTGACGACCCCCCCCCCCCCCGGACCTCCGCGACTCTCTCACCCCCCCCCCGCGACTCTCTCTCTCTCTCACACTCACACACACACACACACACACACACCCCCCCCCCCCCGGACCTCCGCGACTCTCTCCACCGCCCCCCCCCCCCCCCCGAGACCCGACGCCACCTACCTGTAAATCTAGCCCGAGGTCTTGGGCCCGGCTATTCAGCCTCCTTCTCTCCTTCCCTCCCTAGCCCCCTCTCTCCTTCCCTCCCTAGCCCCCTCGCTCCTTCCCTCCCTAGCCCCCTCGCTCCTTCCCTCCCTAGCCCCCTCGCTCCTTCCCTCCCTAGCCCCCTCGCTCCTTCCCTCCCTAGCCCCCTCGCTCCTTCCCTCCCTAGCCCCCTCGCTCCTTCCCTCCCTAGCCCCCTCGCTCCTTCCCTCCCTAGCCCCCTCGCTCCTTCCCTCCCTAGCCCCCTCGCTCCTTCCCTCCCTAGCCCCCTCGCTCCTTCCCTCCCTAGCCCCCTCGCTCCTTCCCTCCCTAGCCCCCTCGCTCCTTCCCTCCCTAGCCCCCTCGCTCCTTCCCTCCCTAGCCCCCTCGCTCCTTCCCTCCCTAGCCCCCTCGCTCCTTCCCTCCCTAGCTCCCTCGCTCCTTCCCTCCCTAGCCCCCTCGCTCCTTCCCTCCCTAGCCCCCTCGCTCCTTCCCTCCCTAGCCCCCTCGCTCCTTCCCTCCCTAGCCCCCTCGCTCCTTCCCTCCCTAGCCCCCTCGCTCCTTCCGTCCCTAGCCCCCTCGCTCCTTCCCTCCCTAGCCCCCTCGCTCCTTCCCTCCCTAGCCCCCTCGCTCCTTCCCTCCCTAGCCCCCTCGCTCCTTCCCTCCCTAGCCCCCTCGCTCCTTCCCTCCCTAGCCCCCTCGCTCCTTCCCTCCCTAGCCCCCTCGCTCCTTCCCTCCCTAGCCCCCTCGCTCCTTCCCTCCCTAGCCCCCTCGCTCCTTCCCTCCCTAGCCCCCTCGCTCCTTCCCTCCCTAGCCCCCTCGCTCCTTCCCTCCCTAGCCCCCTCGCTCCTTCCCTCCCTAGCCCCCTCGCTCCTTCCCTCCCTAGCCCCCTCGCTCCTTCCCTCCCTAGCCCCCTCGCTCCTTCCCTCCCTAGCCCCCTCGCTCCTTCCCTCCCTAGCCCCCTCGCTCCTTCCCTCCCTAGCCCCCTCGCTCCTTCCCTCCCTAGCCCCCTCGCTCCTTCCCTCCCTAACCCCCTCGCTCCTTCCCTCCCTAGCCCCCTCGCTCCTTCCCTCCCTAGCCCCCTCGCTCCTTCCCTCCCTCCCTCCTCTCTCCTTCCCTCCCTCCTCTCTCCTTCCCTCCCTCCCTACATCCTCTCTCCTTCCCTCCCTCCCTACATCCTCTCTCCTTCCCTCCCTCCCTACATCCTCTCTCCTTCCCTCCCTCTCCCCCTTCCCCCCCTCCCCTCGCTGTCAGAAACACAGACACTGACAGACAGAGTGAGATCACACACACAGACAGACAGAGACACTGACAGAGACACACTGGGGGGACCATCCCAGCACGCTGTTGAAGGACTCCCGGTGCTGCAGTCGGTAAGTAGAAAATGTTTTTTTTTATTTGAATTTTTAAAAATGTATTTTTTATTAATTTTTTTTGATTGATTTATTGGTTGATTTATTGATGTATTTATCATTTATTATTGATGATGGCTCTTTATTTGTAAAACTGAAGTGTTTAATGTTTGTAAACTTTCCTTTAAACCCCCCCCCCCCCATTCCCTACGCCTAATTTGTAGCCTACGCCTGATTTTCTAAAGTGTAGACAAGGTTTTTTCGTACGTACAAAAATCTTCACTTACTCCATTCTAAGTTAGTATGGAGTAAGTTTTCACTGCCGAAACTTTGAAAACAGGTGTAAGTGGCCGGACACGCCCCCTTTTGAAAAATAAATTCTGTTCCAAAGTGAAACTGTTCTAACTGACTAGAACTGGAGCAAACTAAATGCCAAGAATTTGAATTTCTACGATACTCAGTTCTACACCAGTTGCTCCAAAAAATCAGGAGCAACTGAGGCCGAAACTTGGGCCCATGGTACCTCCTATAAAAAGACAGACTTGGATTTATGTAGCGCCTTTCACAACCACCGGACGTCTCAAAGCGCTTTACAGCCAATTAAGTACTTTTGGAGTGTGGTCACTGTTGTAATGTAGGAAATAG
This sequence comes from Pristiophorus japonicus, assembly GCF_044704955.1. Lineage (NCBI taxonomy): Eukaryota > Metazoa > Chordata > Chondrichthyes > Pristiophoridae > Pristiophorus > Pristiophorus japonicus. Next base: position 124,867,204 of record NC_091984.1, read on the forward strand.
TTATATGGCTTATATACTCCTATGGCTTTTTATATTATATGACGGTGTACTAATAAGACATATAGACCAGACGTTCCCAAGTTCAATTCCTTGTGTTTGCTAAGTTTGTCGATGTTCAGATATCCAGTAACTCTTACAGTGAAGTGTGAATGTCAGGTCGGGACTGGATCAGACTCTGCTGTAATACCCTCTTACAGTCACTGTCTAGGCTCACGTGAAGAATAGCTCTGTTGGCGAGGTAACCCAGGGCTGTGTCGCACCCGTAGACCATACACCAGTGATAGTTGGCACCTTCAGAAGAGCAAGGGAGGCTACTGGGGGAAGGGGGATGCACCAGTTCATAATCGTCATCTTGCACTGAGCAGCTGCTTTGTTGCTCCACGTTTGACGAGAACGCTTTAAGAAAGCAAATGATGACTTCCGAACAGTGCATTGAAATATTCCACTGTTCCCATTCCGAAAATCACAGATGCATTCCCCAATGTTGGCAGAGCACAGCAGTTCAGGATTATTCTTTACCGCAAACAATTGTTAATTTCTTAATGTTAAAAATACCCTCGAGCACAAGTAACCCCTGCCCTACCAGACTGAAAGTATTATTGCTGTAAACACACAAACCAATGTTGTTCTTTATGAAGAGCATAATGTGGTTTATTTTACACAGGTAAAATTTGACTAATATATTGTATTTTGTATTCTGAAATATTGTATTATAATTGCCAATAAATGTTGATGTATTTTAGAGTAATTATACTGTTGAATCTTGCCGTGGCATCTTCTGTGTTGACGTAACAGCAATTGGATACCATGGAAGAAGGCTGCACATATATTTGTGCCTTCAAGTGATCCATTAAACCCCTGAAAATGTTACTTCTGCCACAGAACAATAATATGACGCCAGCAACACTTGATGTAAAAAAGGAGCCAGTACTTGCGCAAGTGTATTTTTCATGTAAATCATACTTTACGAAATGGGAGGTTGTAAATCATTTTCTGAATTTGGATTGACATAGTTTTCTGCCAGTGCCAGTAAAAGGTTGAAGACTTTTCATCAAAGAATTAATTATAATTCTATAGTAGGACTATTTGGACGTTTCTGAGACCAAGAATAAAAGTGCAATTTATACTTTTACCCTGTGGGGCTTTAACTAATGAATCAATCATGTTATACAGCCTGATATAATCAGTCATAACGCTGCTATGTTTCCATTGTGTATTTTTTTAAATAAAACTTCCCCAAATGCATTTACCAATCTGTTTACTGCATAATTATGTAATCATTCAGGGTACTCTGTGAATAAATCCTCTGGAAGGCTCTTTGGGTGCTCGTTATTAATTTCTAAATTATGACAGGGTTGTACCGTATAGTGACAATTCAGGCAGTTTGATTGATTTTTTTCCCTCTCTTGAAATACATGAGCCTGAAACCTCTTAGCGTGCTCATGTTAATTTTCTGCTACTTTTGCCCCTACAAAATTACTTAATGGATTTGGAGGTGTCTCTGGGGGATGCAAGGAGGTAGGAATTGGGAAACCTTTCAGAGCCTGTTGTGGGCAGGCAGGCTTGCTTTGGGGGCTGTGTCAAAGATGGATAGTTATCAAAATTGCTAATCTGACTAATTTAGATAGCAAAAATTATGAACAAAGATAAGTCTTCATTTGAGATTTTTGCCCAGTTTACCCCCTTTCAACCCAAGTTTGTGTTGTCTTGTGGACATTATCTTTCAGATTCTTCCAAGCTCCTTTAATTGTATTCCTTTACCGTAAGTTGTAGAATTTTTACAATCTGAATTTTATTTAGAAAAAGAACAAGATCACTTTACCCATGCACTCAGGATTTCACTCCCAGTGACTGGCATGCCTTGAAGTGAAGCAGAAGCATGTCCCTTTAAACACTGGGTAAAGTAGAGATTCAGATCCTCAGCACCCTTATAAAAACATAAGAAATAGGAACAGGAGTAGGCCCCTCGAGCCTGCTCCGCTATTCAATAAGATTATGGCTGTTCTGATCATGGACTCAACTCCACTTCCCTGCCCGCTCCCCATAACCCCTTATCCCCCTATCTTTTAAGAAACTGTCTATTTCTGTCTTAAATGTATTCAATGTCCCAGCTTCCACAGCTCTCTGAGGCAGCGAATTTCACAGATTTACAACCTTCTGAGACAAGACATTCCTCCTCTTCTCTGTTTTAAATGGGCGGCCTCTTATTCTAAGGTCATGCCCTCTAGTTCTAGTCTCCCCCATCAGTGGAAACATCTCTCTGCATCCAGCTTGTCAAGCCCCCTCATAATCTTACACGTTTCGTTAAGATCACCTCTCATTCTTCTGAATTTCAATGAATAGAGGCCCAACCTACTCAACCTTTCCTCATAAGTCAACCCCCTCGTCCCTGGAATCAACCGAGTGAACCTTCTCTGAACTGCCTCCAAAGCAAAGAGCAGAAATTTTCTCCAATTAAATATTGGGAAGACCGAAGCCATTATCTTTGGTCTCTGCCACAAACTGCGTTCCCTAACCACTGACTCCATCTCTCTCCCTAGCCTCAATCTGAGGGTGAACAAGACTTCGCAACCGACGTGTCATTTTTGACCCTGAAATGAGTTTCCAGCCACATATCCATGGCATAACTAAAACTGCTTTTTTCCACCTCCATAAACTTGAAGTCATCCAAAACTCAGCAGCCCGTGTATTAACCCGCACCATGAAGATTACCCATCACCCCTGTGCTTTCTGACCTACATTGGCTCCATGTTAAACAATGCCTCGATTTCAAAATTCTCATCGTTTACAAATCACTCCATGGACTTGCCCCTCCCTATCTCTGTAATCTTTTTCAGCCTCACAAACCCACGAGATGTCTGCGCTCCTCAAATTCTGGCCTCTTGAACATCCCTCATGTTAACTGCTCAACCATCGGTGGACGTGCCTTCAGCTGCCTAGGCTCTAAGCTCTGGAACTCCCTCCCTAAACCTTTATGCTTTTCTACCTCTTTCCTCCTTTAAGATGCTTGTTAAAACCTGCCTCTTGAAACAAGCTTTTGATCATCTGCCTTAGTTTCTTCTGTGGTTCGGTGTCAAATTTATCTGTTTGTCTGTAACACTGTTGTGAAGCGCCTTGGAAAGCGCACTACGTTAACGGCGCTATATAAAAATGAAAAGCTTGTTTTTTCTGTTCTCGCTTATATCTGCATACCTCTCCATTGGAGGTGTAAGAGAGGGAGCTGCCTATGTTTCTGACCCCATGCTATCCTTTGGCTTTCAGTCTGGGATGGTTTCAATCACAGATTGCTCCATAGCTGCAACCCCTGTCACGTTGGGTAATAACAGGCACATTTTGCAAAATAGAATAGATCACTCTGCTGTTTTTTAAAAGCAGTTTTTTTCCTCCCTGTGATCTCATGAGGTATACCACTGAATAATCAAAGACTCCTGCCTCCACCTCTAACATTACCTGCCTCCATCTTTACCTTGGCACATTTGCTGTTGAAACTCTCATCGTTTTGTCACATTCGGACCTGACTCTTTCAATACTCTCCTAGTCGGCCTCCCATCCTTAAACTTCAGCTCATCCAAAGATCTTCTGCTCATACACTATTCCTGCAACAAGTACTGATCACTCATTATATTTGTCCTCACTGACCTATATTGGCTATTGGTTCCCTCATGCTTTAGATTTAAAATGTTCCTACTGTTTCGACAAGCTCCCCATTGGAGTGGAACTAAACTACAGAACCTGTTCAAACTTCGCCGACTCCAGGCCAAGTTCAAGACCATCCCAACCTCTGCACCTGCACACATACGGAGGCTGAACTCCAGGACATAGTCGACGAATTTACTGAGGCGTACAAAAGCATAGGCCTTACGCTAAACATCAGTCAGACAAAGGTCCTCCACCAGCCTGTCCTCACTGCACAGCATTGACCCCCCAGTCATCAAGATCCACGGCGCGACCTTGGACAACGTGGAACACTTCCCATAGATCGGGAGCCTCCTATCAACAAGAGCAGGCATTGAAGACGAGATCCAACGCCTGCGCCAGTGCAGCCTTCGGCTGAGGAAAAGTGTGTTTGAAGACCAGGCCCTCAAAACTGTCACCAAGCTCACGGTCTACAGAGCTGTAGTAATACCCGCCCTCCTGTACGGCTCAGAAACATGGACCATGTACAGTAGACATCTCAAGTCGCTGACGAAATGCCACCAACGATGTCGCCGCAAGATCCTACAAATCTCCTGGGAGGACAAATGCACCAACGTTCGCATCCTCGACCAGGTCAATTTCACCAGCATTGAAGCACTGACCACACTTGATCAGCTCCGCTGGGCAGGCCACATAGTCCGCATGCCAGACACGAGACTCCCAAAGCAAGCGCTCTACTCTGAACTCCTTCACGGCAAATGAGCCAAAGGTGGGCAGCAGAAACAAGGACATCCTCAAAGCCTCCCTGAAAAAGTGCAGCATCCCCACTGACACCTGGGAGTCCTTGGCCACAGACTGTGGAGTGGAGGAAGTGCATCCGGGAGGGTGCTGAGCACCTCGAGTCTCGTGGCCGAGAGCATGCAGAAATCAAGCGCAGGCAGCGGAAAGAGCGTGCGGCAAACCAGTCCCACCCAGCCTTTCCCTCAATGACTATCTGTCCCACTTGTGACGGGACTGAGGCGCTCGTATTGGACTGTACCTAAGAACTCATGTTAAGAGTGGAAGCAAGCCTTCCTCGATTCTGAGGGACTGCCTATGATGATGATTTGAGTGACTATATAGCTTTTTTTGATACTGTAATCCATTATGCTCCTCATGAGGAAACCTAACCATGGTGCACTCCAAGCAAATTCCAGTTTTGGCTCTAAAGGCAATTATACCACAGCCAGATGTGTAGATGATGAGATTTGCTATTTGGGCAGGCCTAATGGCACTCCTCCATTTAGCACCAGTCTCATGCAGACGATTGTGATTGTGATTTCCATGTGTCAGCATGCCTCAATTGGCAGTACTCTCACCTCTGAGTTTAAAAAGTTGTGGGTTCAAGCCCCACTCCATGAATTGAGCCCATAATCTACACTAATGCAGTATTGACGGAGGTGCTGTCTTGCAGATGAAAGAGCGAATATATTATCACTGCATTAAAGGATGCAGTGTGAACTTTATTTTCACACTGATGCAAATTGGAGCTGTTTTCAATGCTTTGCTGTGGAGTTGGGGAAGGAAGACTTTCACGCAGGTACACTACCACCGTTGGGATGATTTTTAATTGAAAATAGCCAACAAGTTGGTTCGAAAACTTGTGATTTGCAGCAGCTATTTTTACAGTGCCCATCCTTACTGGTGTGAAGTGACCTGTTCCAGGTGATTTGAAATGACTTCTTCCTGTCGTTACCAGGAGATGCGATTTTGTTGCTATAATCACCACTGAAGAAAGTTCACTTTTGGGATGGGTGCTCAGGAAAATGAAGCCGAGACAGGCCATCGCCAGGGTACAACTGAGCCTGAATGCTGATTTTGACCATGTTTGTTTTTTGTGTGGTTAGTGCTACAAATCCCACTGGATTTCACTCATTCTGGCAGGTCTATACTTAGTTTGAAGTATTTCTCTTCGGTGGCCCATCGTGTCACTAAATTCATCAGAACTAATAATTTGATGGGCATCTTGAGGTTGCACACAGTCTTGTTTTACTGCATTAGCTGTAATGCTTCTCTTACTTATTTTACGAATAAAGGAGAGTCGTCCAGAAGATTAGCAAAGATCTACTGGATAGTTTTAACTTAACTAGAAAAGGAATTTATTTAAAGACTGTGTTTTGTCTGTGGTCGTAAAATTTGGTTCCACGTAGTTTTTGGTTGAATGCTCTTTTTAATATTTGACTAGAATATATTAATTTGTTTCAGTCATGATTTGATGTTTTGAATACAAGATGCTAACATGAAAATACTGTAGTCGTTATCAAATAATCATTATTTGAGAGAACATTTTTTTTATTCATTCACGGGATGTAGGAGTCACTAGGAAGGCCAGCATTTATTGCCCTTGAGAAGATGGTGGTGAGCCGTGTGGTGAAGGTACTCCCACACTTCTGTTAGATAGGGTGTTTCAGGTTAAAGGAACGGAGATATCTTTCCAAGTCAGGATGGTGTGTGACTTGGAGATGGTGGTGTACCCATCTGTCCTTCTCCTAGATGGTAGAGGTTGCGGGCTTGGGAGGTGCTATTGAAGAAGCCTGGGCAAGTTACTGCAATGCATCTGGTAGATAGTGCACACTGAAGCCACGTTGCACCATTTTCCTTGGCACTTTTGCCTCTGAGTCAGAGGATTGTGGACTTGAGCCACACAGTCGTACTTGAGGGCATGATCTAGGTTGAGACTTTAACTACAGTATTGAGAGAGTGCTGCATTGTCGAAAATATAATCTTTGAGATGAGATGCTCGAGCAAGGTCTCATTTCCCTGTTAAGATGAATATTAAAAGAATCTATTAAAAGAACTTATGACACTATTTGAAAAAGACCAGGGAATTCTTCCATTGTCCTTTCCCATATTCCTTCCTTAAATAATGCCACCAAAACATGGATTAACCAATTATTTATCTTACTACTCTGTCATATTTTCCCACAAAACACTGGTACAGGTTGAACCTCCTTTATCGTAACTCCCTCGTTCGGAACCATTCCCGGCTGCCTGGTGGCGCATGCACACAACGCAGCCGGTGAAAAATTTACATATCAATGAAAACTACATTTACACAACTTCGGGGACAACACCTTGAGGCCCACCGACACCTTAGGGGCCCTACGGCCCGCCAACCTCCTCCTCTTCCCATCCCACCCCACCCCAGTGCCGACTGCTGCAGTGTCGAATCAGTGCCGGCTTCCCTCCCTCACCAACCCCCCCCACTGGGAGTGTAAACTATTGAAAACACCTCCCCTTATCCGGAAATAATCTCTCATTCGGAACAGGCCAGGTCCCCAGGGTTCCGGATAAGGGAGGCTCAACATGTAACTGAATTGCTTTTGAAAAGTATTGTGTTAAGTGGTTTGAAAAGTTTTAAAGTAGCCGACAGAAGAAATGCAAGTATTATAATGTGACTGTGAAAATGGTACATTAGATTGGCCCCTGAATTCGCCGTCATACCGCCTTTGAAATTGCCCGTAAATTTGGGATTTCCGCATGTCCCAAATCCCGAACTTGCGAACTGTCAAGTTCCGACTGCACATCAGCTTCGTTCCATGTTTCACCTACCCATTCAAATCAACGTGCTGGCGAAAAGTTGGGCTAATTGCCCACCTACTGCGTTAATTACCCTGAAAATTATTACGTCTGGTGCAAACAGGCGCAGGAGTCTGTTTCATAGCGTAAGGGGAGTGGGGGGGGGGTGTGGGTGGTGGTGTGATGAGAATGTTGTATTGGTTTATGTTACAGCCCATAACAATGAGGCACTGGTTCATGTCTGAGCGGATACAAACTTTAACAGAAACTTTCATTTGTTCGATTTTGAAAATAGGACATTTTTGTGTCCTAGTCTCTGCTGCTTAAAAGCCTTATGTAATTTTGATTTAATTATTTCCCAACTTCTATTTAGATAGGATTTAATTCACTTTCATGTCTTCATGTTATCACACATTTAAACTCTCCATTTTAGATTATTTAAATTCATCAAAAGTTACTTGGTTTAATAGAGGAGAAACAAATTCAATAGGACTACAAGGGGCCGAAATTGCCCCTCTCCTTAAGGCCTGTTACCACTGCAAATTGGCAGCTACGCTGCGGAGTGGAGTGGCCGCCGAATTTTCGTGGAATGGCCTCTGATAGGCCAATTGCCCATCCGAGGTTCCCTGGTGGAGCCCAAATTCCCCCACCCCCACCGCTCCGCTGCTGCCGATTCGTGTTGAGTGCATCATCTACCCTCCTGCCCCCCGCCCCAACGGCGAAATTCCGCTTGAAAATCTTCGGCTTGCCCGGTGGTTCTGAAACCTGTTTTTTCACGGTGGTCCAGTAAGACCGTGGCCTTCTGCAACGGTGGTGCGGCTTCCTTTAAAGGGGAGGATGCACTGCCGCTGCCGCCGCGTTTTTTGTTTTGTCAGCTGGCTGCCATGTCGGCCCGACAATTATACCCCGGGTATGGCCGGGCCGCCAACAGGCACCCTGGCACCCCCTCTTGGGTGGCAGGCCGCTGGCCTGGCCGAAACACTCCCTGGTGATCCAGTGGACCGATGTTTTAAAATCGCGAAGGCTCTCCCCTTTAAGTGAAGGGGAGAGCCGTGGTGACGTGGTGACGTGACCCCAAACTTCCGCCCTTTAGGTGTTGCCACCACCGCGTATCCGCCCCTCTAATGTAGTCACCGCCCCCATTTAGAGCGACTTCTGGATCCGAATTTTAAAAAAAACAACAAGGAGCGGAATTTCGCTCGAGGCGACCTCAACCACAGCTGCGGTAAAAACCATTGAAACAGCATGCATGTGTGCCCCGTTTTGGGTTGTGGGCAATTTCAGCCCCTAAGACTGTAATTATAGGTTTGTGTATTATAATCTTGGTTTGTGTATTACATGCTGTTGCAATAATCGTAATTTATTAATAAAATGGCATTTCTGACTGCCAAGTGATTTAAAATGAGTTGTGGGCAAATCTGCAATCTCCTCTGTTTCCTGATTGGCTAAGAGTCAGCAAGTGAAAGGAGCACCACCCCACGTGATCCCAGATTCACATACGCACAACATGCGCTCATGGGATCCGTGGGCTACTATGCTGCGCACAACTCTGCAGCATTTGAAAGCAACATTTCGAAGGGGGGTTCACGCGAGTTAAGTGTGGATTCCGTTTGATGTCGGCAGCGAATTCAGGGCCATTATCCTTCCATCTTTTTTGACCTCTATTATTGACACCCTAGTCTGTTGACCATAAAATCCTGCTCCAATACCTCTCCTTCATTCTCGGGTTCAGTGGGACTGCCCTCGCTTGGTTCCACTCTGACCCATCCAGTCGTAGGCAGAACATCATCAATGGCTTCACTTCCTGCCCCACCGGACTTACCCGAAGATCCATCCTTGGTTCCCCTTCCTCTTCCTCATCTGCATAATCCATGTATATAATCCATGTACATAGACTCAGCTTCCACATGTATGCTGATAACGCCCAGTTCCACCATCTCACTCGATCCCTCCAATGTCTCAGCACTGTCAGACAACCTTTCTGACATTCAGTCTTGGTGGGCCGTAATTACATTTTTTGCCTATCGTGCATCAGAATTATTGTTCTAAAATCCCCCATATTAATAGTATATGATAAAATTCTGTGTGTTAATAATGCACTAAAAGTGGAGAGATCCTGACTCGGCTCTGGCTGCTCCAAAGAGCCTTCACAGCAGAGCACATTCGAAGAGAAAGAATGAATTTGGTACTTAAGACTGGTATGAATCTCCAAATTCTGACAAAACTACACAACCATGTCCATTTGTGTTTACAGTCACTTGAAAGCTTGCATATAAGCACAACATCAAGCATCCTTGTTCTCAAAGACGTATCTCTTGACTATTAATTGAGAGCAGAAAAAGGCCTGCTTTTGCAGAAAATAGAAGTTGAATGAGGTTTATGGTAACTACTTATAGCCATTTTGTAATTCAATAAATATATTGCAGAGCAATTTGTCCTGTTTGTCAGCTGAATGTAAATGGACATAGAGCCTACAAAGAAGGAGAAATAAAATAGTGAACGAAAAAATATGAGAAGACTGTTGTGACCTAGGTCTGTTTTGACTAAATATTATTTAAAAAATTAAATGTGTGTCATTAAATATGCAACGGAACTCTTCTTCCTCCCCCAGATGGTTCTGTGGATATATGTCGTGCCCGCAAAGGTTCCAGGTATGATCTCTGGTCCAGGATGAGGTAGCCAATCTCGGTTGGAGTACCATTAGGGATGTTGTACAGTCTCCTCAGACTAGTTGTTGCTCCTGATTGCTATCTAGCACAGTGAATGAAAGCATACGATAATCAATGGTAGGTTCTGGTTCACGTGGGTGGCTCAATCAGGTGAGGCGCCACGCAGAAGGGAGGAGATCCCTCACAGGGAAGGAGGGAAAATTGGTTTAAATGTGATCTGGTTCTGCTTTGGCACACCCGAGCACATATAGCGCTCCATTGGCAGAGGCATTAAAATATGCCTCCCAATCTAGTCTTTCAGTTAGAGACTGGCTCACGGAGCAGGTGAGAAATGAGAATACAATTAGAATATCTATAATTTGAGTAATCTACCATTCTGGCTCCTTTGTTTTTTGGCTCACAAATAAAATATTCATCCTATAAAGATGTAAAATTAGGGACAATGCAAATCATACAGTAATGTTAGCCTTTTCCAAATGCTTCTTCTTAGGCGGTCCCTCATATCGAGGATGACTTGCTTCGACACCAAAAAGGAATGAGTTCACAGGTGTTTCAATGAAGGACCTGATATTCCAGGTCGCAAACTACATATTGAAGGGTGGAAGATGTCTGTGCGTGGTTTTTTTTAAATGTGTGGTGGCCGTTGCACACCACATAGGCTTGATAGAGCTAGGTCTTGGTCCAGTGGCAAGGATTAACCAAGACGACTGGAGACCAGCTCTGCTACACGGACCTAGTGCGCACAGATCGCATTGTAGGCTGGCCTGTGCTGCCCCTGGGCCCTTGCCTCTCCTGGGCCCCGATCACGTTGCTCTATGATCTCTCACCGCTCCTGCTGTACCTGCCCACGCTCCAATCGGCGACCTGGATTTTGGTGACATCCAGTCCAGTCGCCCTCAATGTCGTCGCTCTCCTGAACCGGCTCACGCTGTACCTTGCAGTGGCATGTTCCTTTTGTAGTCCCGACCTGCCGCTGATGTTCCCTCGCAGGTTGGGGCCGCGCTGAGTGCCGGGCCACCACCACACCGCTCCTTTTGTAGCCAAATGCACTGCAGGAAGGAGAAGCAATGTTCCAAGATGGAATTCTACACAACACAGCATTATATCGATACGAACATTTGTTATTGAAGTTTATGTTGGGTTATGTATGGTGCAGTTGCCTTAGTTCAACTGCTCATCCCTTGAGAAACTTATTTGCAGTAGGCTTGTTTTAACTTCCCTAATACAGCAGAGTGAAAAATGCACTTTATCATTCTAGCATTTCGGGTTATATTTAAAATTACTTACTCTCTCATGCCTGTTAACAGGTTTTTGCTGAATTCCTCTTGGTGTCATAACCCACTCAATCTCGCAATACATATTGTGGCTAATAGCATATGATGATAAGTGGATCACATTGTATAGGGTATGTACTGAGTCAGTACTGAAATAGCTAGTTGATTCATGTAGCTAATTGGTTGGGACCTCCGTGTTGAGTTATTTGATTAACTGGGTAACCTTGAATGCCCTAGATGCTTGTATGTATGTTTAAGTAAGCCAGTGAAAGAATTTGACCCACTGGTATCATAGGCTAGAAAGGGTTATAGCCAGTGGCCAATAAATATGGCCTGTTCTCTTTAATTTGTTCTCCTTTGGTGGCACTAATAAATGTGTATGGTATTAGCTCCTTTCAAGACCTTGCACTTCAGGGTGTCTCTGCCTTTCTCAAGAGTCCTTTTAATGGAATTGGAGGTATCTCCAGGGCTCTCTTGGCACAGGGATTGAAGGCCTTATTGGTTTGGTTTCTGTGCTGGTTCAAGGACAGGGTAGGAGTTAATGTGCACAGGCACGCTCCTGCTTGCTTTTTGATTGGCAAGGTTAATGTTAAGAGGTACGAAACAGGCTGGAGTTTCTTCAATGAGCTCCTCTGATTTGATTAGATCACTCTCCTGCCTGATCCTCTTAACACAGCCTGTGGCCCCGGGACAGTCAAGTAATTTTCACACTAAATGTGAAGCATTGCATGGAGACTATCGGAGCCCGGCAAGGAGTTCGCACATAATTGAATTGTGGTTGGAATCTGACCATGGAGCAGGAGTACCATGAAATCAAGGGATGTGCTCTTCAGTGGAAGCTGTGCACATCTGTGTGTGTGACTGTGACCTTGGTGGAGTGTGAAATGCATTAACCCTTTCAATTTCCCACAGCAATATTTGGGATGTGCCTCTGCCTTAAGTCCTTTTGCTTTTTTAAAAATAAGCACCGATCAAAACTGTCATTGCATAAGCCAAACCACAAAGCCGATCAATATAACTAAATCTTTACTGAAGGGCCACTGGGGTAATAATTTTTTTTTTTTAATAGCTATCCCATTCATCTATCTATATATATTTCTGTCTGCATATATCCATATCTATCTATATCTGTGTCTATAATATATTATATATATATGTGTGTGTGTGCGTATATGGGGTAAGTAATTTGTTGTTGCTCCGATCCCCGATTCTCTAAGCCACTAAGACTTCTGCAGAATTGCAGTGCTCAGGCAACAAATTGCACTTCATGGAAGAATTTTTCAGGATGTTGCCCTAAGTATAGTGCCTTTTGCAGTAACGCTCTGCTGAATAAAACCTGGGGATACTGCATTATGATGTGAAGGTCTGACATGATACAAGTCCAGCGCCACTTTCACCTTTATTACTCTTTCACCTACATTACGTAATAATAAAAATTCAAAAATAAGTGTTACTTTTTAAAATAAACTAAATTGTATAACACGTCTGGCAGTGAATTTAAAGCAATCATTGAATTGAGTGCTTCTGCTTCTCTGTTGTCACTTACTGCATCAGAGCCACTCAATTAAGTTTACTACCTTATAACTCAGCCTCCATGTATCCTTTCTGGACTTGATACTGTGGAAATCTTTCATTTGAAATAAGTCTTTTTTTAAAGGAATTTGATATTGGTTGCAATAGATCTACCTGGCCAGTGATAATTCAACCATGCAGACATTAACCATTTTTTATCAGGGCATGTTTGATCACAATCAGACAACAACAACATGCATTTTTATAATGCCTTTAACTCGTCAGTTTCCACATGTATGCTGACGACACCCAGCTCCATCTCACCAATACTTCTCACGACCCCTCCACGGTCTCTATAATTGTCTGATTGCTTGTCCGACATCTAGTACTGGATGAACAGAAATTTTTTTCAATTAAATATTGGGAAGGCCGAAGCCATTGTTTTTGGTCCCCACCACAAACTGCGTTCTCTGGCCACCGACTCCATCCCTCTCCCTAACTTCTGTCTGAGGCTGAACCAGACTGTTAGCAACCTCGGTATTATATTTGACCCTGAAGTGATCTTCCGGCCACATATCCGTGGCATAACTAAAACCGCCCATTGCCTGTCTCTGCCGCCAGCTCAGCTCATCTGCTGCTGAAACCCGCATCCATGCCTTTGTTACCTCTAGACTTGACTACTCCAACGCACTCCTGGCTGGCCTGCCACATTCTACCCTACGTAAACTTGAGGTCATGCAAAACTCGGCAGTCCGTGTTCTAACTCGGACCAAGTCCCGTTCACCCATCACCCCTGTGCACGCTGACCTACATAGTCTCCCAGTTAAGCAGCGCCTCGATTTCAAAATTCTTATTTACGAATCACTCCATAGCCTCGCCCCTTTCTATCTCTGTAATTTCCTTCAGCCTCACAACCTCCCGCGATATCTGCGCTCCTCAAATTCTGCCCTCTTGAGCATCCCTGATTATAACTGCTCAACCATCGGTGGCCGTGCCTTCAGCTGCCTGTACCCTAAGCTCTGGAACTTCCGCCCTAAATCTCTCCGACACTCTACCTCTCTTTCCTCCTTAAAGACGCTTCTTAAAACCTACCTCTTTGGTCACCTACCCTAATTACTTCTTATGTGGCTCAGTGTCAAATTGATTTTTTTCTCTCTTATAACACTGCTATGAAGCGCCTTGAGACGTTTTGCTACATTAATGGCGCTATATAAATACAAGTTGTTAATTTAGTAAAACGTCCTAAGGAGCTTCACAGGAGCCACATGAGATATCAGGACAGGTGCCCAAAAGCTTGGTTGAAGAGGCAGGTTTTAAGGAGCATCTTAAGTAGGTGGGCAGTGGTGGAGAGATTTAGGGAGGAAGTTTCAGAGATTAGGTTCTAGGCAGCTAAAGGCACGGGCTCCAATGGTGGGGCAAAGGAAATAGGGGACGTACAAGAGGCCAGAATTGGAGGAATGCCGAGTTCCCGGAGGGTTGTCAGCCTGGAAGAGGTTACAGAGATGGGGAGGAGCGAGGCCTAGACGGGATTTGTTTATTTCAAATTTCAAGTTAGAACTGGAATTAGAAAGCTCACAGTCAGTTTAAATAAAATATTGATTATAAAGGGTAAAAATCTAGACGTGTATTCAGTGGTGTTATAGTCTGTTTGAAATGACAATCATAAACTGCTTGAACTTCACTGTCATAGTTTACGACGTCACCTGAACTTCTCCAGTATTTTATCTCTGATAATCCATTTAAGTATTGAGTTAGTTAATCTTCTGGGTCTGCACATATATTTATGAAACACATTAAAAAGTGGTATAAGAAACGAGTCCCTACAAGTTAGATGCCACATAGAGAGAAGGAACAGGTTATTTTGTTTCGTTAAACGATCCTGTCCGCAGCTCTTCCCGGAAGCTGCTTTTGTCACGTTGAGGCTGTGTTATTTGGAAAACATACAGACAGAGGACTTGCACAGTTAATTCCAGGAGGTTGGTTAAGGGAACAGCTATTTCTACTTAGTTTAATAACTGACAAACATTCATGTTTCACAAATAATGTAATTAAATGCATTTGCCTTTCTATTTATGATATTCCTTTTCAGAAGGGGCCCACCAGGTTCTCCCTCGCAAGAGTCAGCCAGGTGACAACAAGGGCAATGAGCTGTGCACCATGTGGTGTGACACTGACCCATACAGAGCAGACTGATGGTCGTTTGTCAGTCAGTCTCAAACAGAATAGCTGTGAGGGGATTACTGAAGTTGGCCTCAGTGTTCCTACAAGGAGAACCGGCCAGGGCTCCCACTCCTGACTGCTGTTCACCTGGAAGTGTGAATGCCAGCTGAGGATAGGACTGGTCTAATAGCCTGTCGACGCTCACTGCCTAGGTTCGCATTTGAAGGGTGGCCACTTGTCAAGGTATCCAAGAACTACTGGCACCTCATATTCCAACACGAGTCATCACTTTCAAAAATAGAACCCTGGCAGAAGTAGTGAATGCAAAAACCCTGGAATTGTTGCCGGCACAATTGGATGCATTGTGCTGGAGATTGTAGGGTCTGTCTGGATGGGTGGGCCTGAGTGGCCTTACCTCAACCGAATTTACCTTTTTGAATGGAGGAGAAAAAGTGAAGAAAATTTAGGTGTTAGAACAGAGGAAGGATTCATGGGGGAATGGTGCCTGACTCCCGGAAAAGTAATCATTAAAGAACGTGTGGAAATGTAGGTCCAGCATTAAATAATCTCTGCAATTCCTGGATGCAAATCAGATCTGGCCAGTCGCAACCAGGGTCCATGATTCAGTTTTTTTTTTTCACCTCCCTAATTGCTGAGGACAATTCTAGGTCGAGAACTACTGCATTTGTTGAGATTGGGTAACACAGCACAGACCAGGATAGACGTAGAGAACATGTTTTTGCTTGTGGGGGAATCCAAAACTCGGGGCCATCTTATATCTTAAATATAAGATAGTCACGAATAAATCCAATAAGGAATTCAGGAGTAATTTCTTTACCCAGAGAGTGGTTAGAGTGTGGAACTTGCTACCACATGGAGTAGTTGAGACGAATAGCATAGATGCATTTAAGGGAAAGCTAGATAAATATGAGAAAGGAATAGAAGGTTACATTCGATGAAGTAGGGTGGGAGGAGGCTCGTGTGGAGCTTAAACACCGGCATAGACCAGTTGGGCCAAATGGCCTGTTTCTGTGTTATAAATTCTATGTAGAAGAATGAGAGGGGATCTCATAGAAACATATAAAATTCTGACGGGATTGGACAGGTTAGATGCAGGAAGAATGTTCCTGATGTTGGGGAAATCCAGAACCAGGGGTCACAGTCTTAAGGATAAGGGATAAGCCATTTAGGACCGAGATGAGAATTCAGAGAATTGTGGGCATGTGGAATTCTCTACCACAGAAAGTTGTTGAGGCCAGTTCGTTAGATATATTCAAAAGGGAGTTAGATGTGGCCCTTACGGCCAAAGGGATCGGGGTATAGAGAGAAAGCAGGAATTTGCATGATCAGCAATGATCATATTGAATGGTGGTGCAGGTTCGAAGGGCCGAATGGCCTGCTCCTGCACCTATTTTCTATGTTTCTATGTCTATGTAAAACCTGGGAAGCTCCTAGTCTGTAGGATACAGTTATTCACGAGCAGTACATCCCAACTAAGCCATCGGGGAGCAGAGTCTTTTTAATATTAAATTTACTTGATTTTCTTTTCTACATTATTTCCTACATTGTGCACAACAATATCGCAATATGCTTTTCAGTCCGTTGCAAAATAAATTCCTTCCTTTTAAAAAAAAAAATATATACATTTTTATTTTAATTAAGTAGATAGAATTGGCTGAGCTATCTGTCAGCCATTCATCGCTTTATCTTCTGACCCATCTATCATCCAATTTATTAATCTGCCATCCGTCCTTCCATTTTAAAACATTGTGAAATTTATTCTTTTACCAGTCCAGGGCCTCTTAATAGAATATCCTTTATCTGGTGCCATTTCTACATGCTGTCAGGCATTTCATGGAACAATCAAATTGTAGAGATTTGTTTATAGAACTGTGCCTGAACATAAGCTCAAGACCGTTTTGTAAATGGAAATGCACCAAAAAAGTACAACAAAGGGCATTCAGCCATGAAATGTAATGACACACCAGAAGGAACAATAAATCGGTAGACTTCTGTGGCTATTCTGAAGATTAATACTGCTATTCTTGCTCCGATTGCTGATAGCATTTAGTTGTAGGTGAGTTTTGACTATGCTTTAAACTGGTGACAAAATCACTCCTCGTTGCTTAATTTTTATAACATTTTTGGTGGTTTTACAATAAAGAAATTCAGGTCATTTATGGCAGTCTTGAGGTGCAGATGATGTACGCCTTCACTGGATCATTGAACTCCCTTTGTTAGCATAACTGCCTTGTAATGAATTCATAGGCTTCCGTTACTGTACATTTAATTGGCAGATTAGTTTTCACAGTCATATCAGAAATGCTATGTGATTTATAGTTCATACATCTTAAGGCTTATTTACTCTTTGGGGGCTAGACTGCAATACTTCTGTCACACATGAAAGTGTTTTTTGCTGTCTGACAGTATTTTTATTGAACTGCTCTTA
The DNA here is from genome assembly GCF_044704955.1 of Pristiophorus japonicus. Taxonomy (NCBI): domain Eukaryota; kingdom Metazoa; phylum Chordata; class Chondrichthyes; family Pristiophoridae; genus Pristiophorus; species Pristiophorus japonicus. The sequence continues at coordinate 124,884,462 of NC_091984.1, forward strand.
AGCATCCTTTTACCCTTCCATTTAAGCAATATTAAACGTATACAGAGGAGTGGAAGCTTTAGATGACTCTGCTCTGCAAAGTGTTTTACAATTGAGTAGCAACTTACACCACCAGCTATGTGGGTGGAGCATCATCATCATAGGCAGTCCCTCGGAATCTAGGAAGACTTACTTCCACTCCTGAAGTGAGTTCTTAGGTGGCTGAACAATCCAATACGAGAGTTACAGACTCTGTCACAGGTGGGACAGACATTCGCCGAGGGAAGGGGTGTGTGGGGCTGGTTTGCCGCACGCTCCTTCCGCTGCCTGTGCTTGACCTCTTCACGCTCTCGGCGTTGAGATTCGAAGAGCTCAACGTCCTCCCGGATGCACTTTCTCCACCCAGGGATGCTTTGAGGGTGTCCTTGTAACGTTTCGGCTGCCCACCTTTGGCTCGTTTGCCGTGAAGGAGCTCCGCATAGAGCATTTGTTTAGGGAGTCTCGTGTCTGGCATGCGAATCTTGTGGCCTGCCCAGCGAAGCTGATCAAGATAACAAGGCTACGGGTGCGGATGGAATCCCTGCTGAGGCGCTGAAGTATGGCGGAGAGGCGCTGTTGGCGCGAATACATGACCTAATTTCTCTGATCTGGAGAGAGGAGAGCATGCCAGGAGATCTCAAAGATGCAGTGATCGTGACCATCTTTAAAAAAGGGGACAAGTCCAACTGCGGCAACTACAGGGGAATCTCCCTGCTATCAACCACTGGGGAAAGTTGTCGCTAGAGTTCTCCTCAACCGTCTTCTCCCTGTGGCCAAGGAGCTCCTCCCAGAATCACAGTGCGAATCTTGTCCCATCACGGGACACAACGGACATGATCTTTGCAGTGCAACAGCTGCAGGAAAAATGCAGGGAGCAGTGCCAGCCCTTATACATGGTCTTTTTTGATCTTAGAAAGGCCTTTGACACTGTGGGTGGAGCATTCTCTCATGGTCTATGGGGAGCAGTGTGGACGAGCACTGGGTCATGTTTCTGGGGAGCTGTGTGGGGCGAGCACTGGGTCACGGTCTGTGGGGAGCAGAGTGTGTGGTGCACTGGGTCACGGTCTGTGGGGAACAGTGTGGGTGATGCACTGGGTCACGGTCTCTGGGGCGTAGAGTATGTGGTGCATGGAGTGATGGTCTCTGGGGAGCTGTGTGGGGTGAGCACTGGGTCACGGTTTGTGGGGAGCAGAGTGTGTGGTGCACTGGGTCATGGTCTGTGGGGAGCTGTGTGGGTGGTGCACTGGGTCACGGTCTGTAGGGAGCTGTGTGGGTGGTGCACTAGGTCACGGTCTGTGGATGGTGCACTGGGTCACGGTCTGTGGATGGTGCACTGGGTAATGGTGTGTGGGGAGCTGTATGGATGGTGCACTGGGTCACGGTCTGAGGGGAGCAGACTGGGTGGTGCACTGGCTCACGGTCTGTAGGGAGCTGTGTGGGTGGTGCATTGGGTCACGGTCTGTGGGGAGCTGTGGGTGGTGTACTGGGTCATGGTCTGTGGGGAACTGTATGGGTGGTGCATTGGGTCACGGTCTGTGGGGAGCAGAGTGGGTGGTGCGTGGAGTGATGGTCTCTGGGGAGCTGAGTAATTAGAGAACCATAGATGGTGAGTAAACATGGAGCATACGGCTCTTGTAAGCAAATTACACGTTGATAGTTGAGGTTCAAGCCCCAGTTATCTTGATTTGCATGAGGTGGAGAAATAGTTGTGTTATATAGATAATTCTAACTAAAAATTGGTGCAGTGCAGGGAGAACTCTTGAGGTCAGAGTTAAGAGTTTTTGGTTTTGTGGTGTTTAGATTTACAGCGCAAGCAATATATTTTTGTCATTTTATTACTTAAAACATCACTTGGGGGATTAAACAGTTTGTACTGTTTGGTTTTTTTTGCAGTGACAAGACGATTTTCTAGCATTTGAAAGGTTTTTCTGTAGCTGTTCCAGTAATAGGATGACTATATGGGGCCACTAAATGTGGATACAATCCAATTTCCCTGATTCCATCAAGCCTCGCACAGAGCATTAGCTCATGATCCAAAAAAGAAATCTGACCCCGCGGCTGATGGGTTAGTCAAAAATAAAAAACAAATCCTCAGGACTAAGCTATTTACTCGGCGCAGTAAAACAGCCATTCATGTTCTTGCATTGCTTGTGTCACGGAAACCCAACTCTGTTAGTGAGTTAAAAGCAGAGGACGCTATAGTACATTTTTATTAGAACCTAACAAGATCAGCACAGGCTGTGTTGGAGCAGTCTCTATTGGCTCACAAGATTAGACACACAAGAGGGTTTTCTACATGCAAAATGAATCAAAAGGCGAGTTGCTGGGTAAATGACATTACCATATTATGGGATATGCCGACAGGTGATATATGTTTTGTAGTGGGGGTGGGGGAAGGTATGGGTAAATCCTAATAAAATGGTTCAGAACCATTTCAATGAAGCTGTGATAAACGGAGGGAGAAAGAAATGCAAAGCTCCCAGATAAAAAAAGGCAAACAAAGTCACAGAGCACTGCATAAGAGGTACAACGACTGTCTTAAAGAGGATTGTGATAATCAATGAAGGCTAGATCCCACAATATAGGGATACATGATTGGAGAACAAGTCAAATCGGAGTGTTGTCACCAGGATTTCAGTAAAGCATTAAGTGTGTGAAATCTTTAAACTGTGTCCAATTATGAAATAACACCCAGCAGTGTAATTAGAGATTTTACCCATCCAAACTTGGGTTACCTTCTTATGAGATGATGTGGTTACAGGCCTGTCGTTTATGGTAGTTATGGTGCCTGAAACTTGAGGTGACAAATTATGAGCACAAGATAATTGTGCTTGAACTCGCCCTGTCTTAATTCACCCATCTAGCGAGATCCTAATATTCCCCCCCCAATGTAGCATCCAATTGTTTCGTAAATATTTCATGGGGTTTTGCCTCCTTGACTCTAACTGGAAGTCTATTCCACACATTGATCCCTATTTGTGAGATGAAGAATTCATTGACATCAGTCATACAATGACCATCGACAAATTTAAACCTGGGTCCCCAAGTTTTACTCCTGCAGTCCTGCTGTTTAATTAAAAGTAATTAACTTTTTCTGTACCCTTAACAATCTAATCGGTGAATATATTTAAGGCGGAGATGGACAGATTTTTGAGCGATAAAAGAATAAAGGGATATGGGGGGCGAGCAGGGAAGTGGAGCTGAGTTGAGGCTTATGGAGTGTGCTCCTCCATTTTGGGTGCCCCCAAAAGTTTGTCAGCATCCTTCGCCTGCTCCACGATGACATGCAGGCCGTGATCATCAAACCTACCACCAAGCTCATGGTCTATAGGGCTGTAGAAACATAGAAAATAGGTGCAGGAGTAGGCCATTCGGCCCTTTGAGCCTGCAGCACCATTCAATAAGGTCAGCGGATCCGTTCCAGACCCATTACACGTCCGAACCGGGGTTAAGCAGGGCTGCGTCATCGCTCTAACACTCTTCTCAATCTTCCTCGCTGCCATGCTCCACCTCACTGTCAACAAGCTCCCCGCTGGAGTGGAACCTACGCCGCCTCCAGGCCAGGTCCAAGATCACTTAAATCTTTGTCGTTGAACTGCAGTAGGCGGACGACGCCTGCGTCTGCGCACATTCTGAGGCTGAACTCCAGGATAGAGTCGATGTATTCACCGAGGCATGTGAAAGCATGGGCCTTACGCTTAACATCCGTAAGACAAAGGTCGTCTATCAGCCTGTCCTCACCGCACAGCACTGCCCCCCCAGTCATCAAGATTCACAGTGCGGCCCTCGACAACGTGGACCACTTCCCATACCTCGGGAGCCTCTTATCTCCACATCAATGTCTGCCTTTGTTGACATCAACATTGCCTCCAGTGCGCCACTGCAGCTGTCGGCCGCCTAAGGAAAAGAGTGTTCGAAAACCAGGCCCTCAAACCTACCACCAAGCTCATGGTCTACAGGGCTGTAGAAACATAGAAAATAGGTGCAGGAGTAGGCTATTCGGCCCTTTGAGCCTGCACCACCATTCAATAAGATCATGGCTGATCATTCACCTCGGTACCCCTCTCCTGCTTTCTCTCCATACCCCTTGACCCCCTGAGCCGTAAGGGCCATATCTAACTCCCTCTTGAATATATCCAATGCAGTGGCATCAACAACACTCTGAGTGAAGAAGTTTCTCCTCATCTCTGTCCTCAATGGCTTACCCCTTATCCTTAGACTGTGTCCCTTGGTTCTGGACTTCCCCAACATTGGGAACATTCTTCCTGCATCCAACCTGTCCAGTCCCGACAGAATTTTGTATGTTTCTATAAGATCCCCTCTCATCCTTCTAAACTCCAGTGAATACAGGTCCAGTCGATCCAATCTCTCCTCATATGTCAGTCCTGCCATCCCGGGAATCAGTCTGGTGAACCTTCGCTGCACTCCCTCAATAGCAAGAACGTCCTTCTTCAGATTAGGAGACCAAAACTGAACACAGTATTCTAGGTGAGGCCTCACCAAGGCCCTGTACAACAGCAGTAAGACCTCCCTGCTCCTATACTCAAATCCCCTAGCTATGAAGGCCAACATACCATTTGCCTTCTTCACCGCCTGCTGTACCTACATGCCAACTTTCAATGACTGATGTATCATGGCACCCAGGTCTCGTTGCACCTCCCCTTTTCCTAATCTACCATTCAGATAATATTCTGCCTTCATATTTTTGCCACCAAAGTGGCTAACCTCACGCTTATCCACATTATACTGCATCTGCCATGTATTTACTCACGCACCTAATCTGTCCAAGTTACCCTACAGCCTCTTAGCATCCACCACCCAGCTTAGTGTCATCTGCAAACTTGGAGATATTACACTCAATTCCTTCATCTAAATCATTGATGTATATTGTAAATAGCTGGGGTCCCAGCACTGAGACCTGCGGCACCCCACTAGTCACTGCCTGCCATTGTGAAAAGGACCCATTTATCCCGACTCTATGCTTCCTGTCTGCCAACCACTTCTCTATCCACGTCACTACATTACCCCCAGTACCATGTGCTTTAATTTTGCACACCAATCTCTTGTGTGGAACCTTGTCAAAAGCCTTTTGAAAGTCCAAATACACCACATCCACTGGTTCTCTCTTGTCCATTCTGCTAGTTACATCCTCAGAAAATTCTAGAAGATTTGTCAAGCATGATTTCCCTTTCATAAATCCATGCTGACTTGGACCGATCCTGTCACTGCTTTCCAAATGCGCTGCTATTTCATCTTTAATGATTGATTCCAACATTTTCCCCATTACTGATGTCAGGCTAACCAGTCTATAATTACCCATTTTCTCTCTCCCTCCTTTTTTAAAAAGTGGTGTTATATTAGCTACCCTCCAGTCCATAGGAACTGATCCAGAGTCAATAGACTGTTGGAAAATGATCACCAATGCATCCACTATTTCTAGGGCCACTTCCTTAAGTACTCTGGGATGCAGACTATCAGGCACCGGAGATTTATCGGCCTTCAATCTCATCAATTTCCCACCTAATAAGGATTTCCTTCAGTTCCTCCTCCTCCTCACTAGACCCTCGGTCCCCTAGTATTTACGGAAGGTTATTTATGTCTTCCATGAAGACAGAACCAAAGTATTTGTTCAACTGGCCTGCCATTTCTTTGTTCCCCATAATAAATTCACCTGAATCTAACTGCAAGGGACTTAGTTTGCCTTCACTAATCTTTTTCTCTTCACATATCTATAGAAGCTTTTGCAGTCAGTTTTTATGTTCCCAGCAAGCTTCCTCTCAGACCCTATTTTCCCCCTCCTAATTAAACCCTTTGACCTTCTCTGCTGAATTCTAAATTTCTCCCAGTCTTCAGGTTTGCTGCTTTTTCTGGCCAATTTATATGCCTCTTCCTTGGATTTAGCACTATCCTTAATTTCCCTTCTTAGCCACGGTTGAGCCACCTTCCCCATTTTATTTTTACTCCAGACAGGGATGTACAATTGTTGAAGTTCATCCATGTGATCTTTAAATGTTTGCCATTGCCTATCCACCATCAACCCTTTAAGTATCATTCGCCAGTCTATTCTAGCCAATTCACGTCTCATACCATCAAAGTTACCTTTCCTTAAGTTCAGGACCCTAGTCTCTGAATTAACTGTGTCACTCTCCATCTTAATAAAGAATTCTACCATATTATGGTCACTCTTCCCCAAGGGGCCTTGCACAACAAGATTGCTAATTAGTCCTTTCTCATTACACATCACCCAGTCTAGGATGGCCAGCTCTCTAGTTGGCTCCTCGGCATATTAGTCTAGATAACTATCCCAAATACACTCCAGGAAATCCTCCTCCGCCGTATTGCTACCAGTTTGGTTATCCCAATCTATATGTAGATTAAAGTCGCCCATGATAACTGCGGCACCTTTATTGCACTCATCCCTAATTTCTTCTTTGATGATGTCCTCAACCTCACTACTGCTGTTTGGTGGTCTGTACACAACTCCCACTAGCGTTTTCTGCCTTTTGGTATTCCGCAGCTCCATCCATTCATACAGGTTCCACATCATCCAAGCTAATGTCCTTCCTTCCTACGCGTTAATTTCCTCTTTAACCAGCAACGCTACCCCACCTCCTTTTCCTTTCTGTCGATCCTTCCTGAATGTTGAATACCCGTGAATGTTGAGTTCCCAGCCTTGGTCACCTTGGAGCCATGTCTCCGTGATGCCAATTATATCATATCTATTAATTGCTGCCTGCGCAGTTAATTCGTCCACCTTATTATGAGGCACAGAGCTTTCAGGCTTGTCTTTTTAACACACTTTGCCCCTTTAGAATTTGGCTGTAATGTGGCCCTTTTTGATTTTTTCCTTGGGTTGTTCTGCCCTCCACTTTTACTTTTCTTCTTTCTATCTTTTGCTTCTGACCCCATTCTACTTCCCTCTGTCTCCCTGCATAGGGTCCCATCCCCCTGCCGTATTAGTTTAACCCCTCCCTAACAGCACTAGCAAACACTCCCCCTAGGACATTGATTCCGGTCCTGCCCAGGTGCAGACCGTATGGTTTGTACTGGTCCCACCTCCCCCAGAACCGGTTCCAATGTCCCAGGAATTTGAATCCCTCCCTTCTGCACTCCTCAAGCCACGTATTCATCTTGGCTATCCTGCAATTCCTACTCTGACTAGCACGTGGCACTGGTAGCAATCCTGAGATTACTATCTTTTGAGGTCCTACTTTTTAATTTAACGCCTAGCGCCCTAACTTCAGCTTGTTAGGACCTCATCCCGTTTTTTACCTATATCGTTCGTACTTATATGCATCACGACAACTGGCTGTTCACCTTCCCCCTCCAAAATGTCCTGCAGCCGCTCCGAGTCATCCTTGACCCTTGCACCAGGGAGACAACATACCATCCTGGAGTCTCGATTGTGGCCACAGAAACGTCTATCTGTTCCCCTTACAATAGAATCCTTTACCACTCTAGCTCTCCTCTTTTTCCTACCCTCCTGTGCAGCAGAGCCACTCACGGTGCCATGAACTTGACTGCTGCTGCCCTCCTCTGATGAGTCATCCCCCCCCCCCCCAACAATTCCCAAAACGGTGTATCCGTTTTGGAGGGGGATGACCGCAGGGGACCCCTGCACTAACTTCCTTCCACTGTTCTTCCTGCTGGTCACCCATTCGCTATCTGTCTGAGTAACCTTTACCTGCGGTGTGACCAACTCACTAAACGTGCTATTCACGGCATCGCGTATGCTCCAGAGCCGCAGTGTGATCTGTCAGGAGCTGCAACAGGATACACTTCCCGCACATGTAGTCGTCAGGGACACCGGAAGCGTCCCTGAGTTCCCACATAACGCAGCAGGAGCATGACACGTGTCCGAGCTCTCCTGCCATGACTTAACCCCTAGATTAACTTAATTTGGCAACAATGATAAAGGTTACCTACTGATAAAGAAAAAGAAAAAGAAAAACTACTCATCAATCACCAGCCAATCACTTACCCCCTTGGCTGTGACGTCACCCTTCGATTTCTTTCTACTTTTTTTGCCTTCTCTCCCTGCAGCTGCACCAGCTGGCCTTCCGACTCACCGCGCCGCTCCCCGACTGTTGGGCCTTTTATAGGCCTCACGACTCTTAAACGTCCCTGAGTAGAGAGAGTGCATCCGGGAGGGTTGAGTTCTTCGAATCTCAACGCTGCGAGCGTGAAGAGGTCAGGCGTAGGCAGCGGAAGGAGCGTCTGGTAAATCAGTGCCGCCCACCCCTCCCTCTGAAGAATATCTGTCCCACCTGTGACAGGGTCTGTGGCTCTCGTGTTGGGCTGTTCAGCCTCCAAAGAACTCACTTTCGGAGTGGAAGCAAGTCTTCCTCGATTCCGAGTGACTGCCTATTATGATGATGGAGCTGAGTCCATGATCGGATCAGCCATGATCTTATTAGATGGCGGAGCAGGCTCGAGGGGTCAAATGGCCTACTACTTCTCCTATTTTTTATGTTCTTATGTTAACATCAACTCTCGGACACATCCTTTATAGGCTGAGAAGCCCAACTCTCTGCAGTCATTCCTCATAAATCAGATCCCTGACACTGGGGATCAGCCAGCCTCATGGTTCTTCTCTGCACTGCCCCAGCACTTGAATATCTCACTTGTTTCTAGGCAACCAGAACGAGGTGCAGTATTCAACGTACAGTTTGACCTAGCACTACAACATTTGATCACTACCTCTTCTAACTTAGGTTCTATTGTTTTAGCTCTATAGTTCAATATCCTATTGGCTTTGATGAGTGCTGTTCTGCATTGGTTGGACATGTTTAGCATTGCTACAGAAATACTGTGGATGCTGGAAATCTGAAATATAAACGAAAGATGCTGGAAATACTCAGCAGGTCAGGCAGCATCTGTGGAGAGTGAAACAGAGTTAATGTTTCAGGTCTGTGACCCTTCGTCAGCACTGGAAAATGTTACAGATGTAACAGGTTATAAGAGGCATGGACAGACAGGGAGGGGAAGGAAGAACAAAAGGGAAGGTCTGTGATAGGGTGGAATGATTAAATGATAAAAGGGATGATGGTGCATGGCAAAATGGGATGATAATGGAACAGGTAAAGAAATAAAAGATAGATCTTGAGTTGTAAATGGCAACAGCAGAATCATTCCCAGCACCTGCTGTCTGAAAAATTGGGAGCAGATTATGGTCTGAAATTGTTGAACTCAATGTTGAGTCCGAAAAGGCTGGTAAAGTGCCTAATCGAAAGATAAGGTGCTGTTCTCGAGCTTCCCTTGAGCTTAATTGGAACAGTCTCGGAGGCCAAGGACAGAGAAGTCAGAGTGGGAGTGGGGTGGAGAATTAAAATGGCAAACAACCAGATGCTTGGGTGCCACGCTTGCGGACTGAACAATATTGAACATTGAGTCTCAGCTTCATCCTGAGCGATTTCAAGACCTTTCATGGAGTACTTGTGTTGTCTATTTTTCCTAACAAAGCAAGCGCTCTACTGGGAACTCCTTCACGGCAAACGAGCCAAAGATGAGCAGTGGAAACGTTACAAGGACACCCTCAAAGCCTCCCTGATAAAGTGCATCACCCCACTGTCACCTGGGAGTCCCTGGCCAAAGACCGCCCTAAGTGGAGGAAGGGCACTGAGCACCTCGAGTCTCGTCGCCGAGTGCATGCAGAAATCACGCGCAGGCAGCGGAAAAAGCGTGCGGCAAACCTGTCTCTCCCACCCTTTACTTCAACGACTATCTGCCCCACCTGTGACAGAGACTGTGGTTCTCGTATTGGAATGTACAGCCATCTAAGAACTCATGTTAAGAGTGAAAGCAAGTCTTCCTCGATTCCAAGGGACTGCCTATGACTTTGCATTTGTCGGAGTTAAATTTCATCTGCTATTGCTCTGCCCACTTTTACGTATATTATCCAACTAATTCTCTAATTTCTGAGCGCTCTCATCCAATTTTCTACTTTCCCTCCTAGTTTGACATTAGTGGTTCCAGCACTGAGCCCTGAGGCAGCACACTCTGTATTCTCCCCTCTCCCACACTCTTGACGTAACTCCTCTAAAAGTACTCATTGTTTCCTACTCTTTGGCCAGTTTCTTATCCCTTCCCAAGGTGAACCCTGCATCCTCACAGCGTTGAGTTTAATTAGTAGCCTTTTGCATGGAACTTTATCAAGATTCTTTTTGAAGTCAAGGTACACCACATCGTACCACAGTCCATTTGGGGCATCACTTTCTCTCAAAATTCGAGGTAGTTGGCCTGAACCCATAAGTATCATATCAGGTCTGCGCTATCGCCATTAAAGCACCGTGAAATAATTGTGGTGCTTCCTGTAGCATGTTGGTATCAATATCTTAAGACATGCGTAGCTACCATTGGAATAGTAAGCCTTGATTAAGGAATATTTGTGGCTGATGGTTGAGGAAAAAATGCATACACCTGGAATATGCTTAATACCTGGCTGTGGTGGCATTGCAAGGAGAAACCTGTATCATATCACACCGTGGGGATATTGGAGAGATGCTTTAAGTTACTGGAATTTTTAACATCAACTCTAATATATCACTGTTAAGCAGATCCTGTTTCAGTTTCACATGGACTGAAATTGACCTCACTTGTATTACCTAATCTGCAGAGGAGTCTTTTGTTTATCTCCCCTCTTCTGAAAGTGCTGACTCTTGTTGGGGCACTGTTCAATGAGCACTGTCCTGGTACTGCACCCAAGTTTCCAGTCATCATGTTACAACTCAGACAGCAAGCGCAAGCAGACTTGTAGATCATCAGCAACCTTGGTCCTGCCCGCAAACATGTATTTTCCAGCAGGAGCACTAAATAATGATCAGGAATGGCAATCCTAGTTGCTTTTTCCTTTCCCCACTGACCAATTGCAAATACCCCTATTGCTGCCCCAAATTGGATGGGCTAACTCTGTACAAACCAGGGTCCTTCCTAATCGTGTGGCTTCATACCATAGCAAGCAGTGCATATAGCTCTCAGGTTTTAGAGCATTACATCATTTTTAACATCAATTCTGATCAAATCCCGTTAGAATCCCTGATGGAATGCTATTTGTCAGTTTTTAGAGACAGATCAGAGCTGGATTTAAGGATCTGGACTGTATTATCCAACTCTTTGCAGACAATAATTGAAAATCTAAAACCTTAAACAAAATGTGTGGATCAGCAAGGAACTCTTTTGGATTGCACCTGTCAGTGACAGTATTTGCTTTCAGTGACACTTCCTGTTTTAAAGCTACATTTTACACCTTTCCCCATCCCTCGCAATCTTTTAGTTTAATGTTTCATCTGCTTGAGAAGATCAAATCCCTATTAAGTTATTCTTTGGCAAGATAAAATAAAATCAATTCTGTCAGGACTCCCCTGCAGCAAATGTATATAAGATTTGAGATTGCAAATGTTTTTTTAGCACCTTATACTATTAGACAGCGACTGCAACTTAACCCTTTCCCAAGCCAAGGCATTAAATGCTGTCTCGAGTCCAGTGGAAAGTTTGAGATTTCCAGGAGAGTGTGGGTCAAATTTACAGAACCTTTATGCTCAATCGATCTGTCGTTCAGTATTATTCATATTTGTCAGTTTTTAAGCATGCACTATGACTGACCTAGCCCTAAAAGTAATTGATATTGCTGGATACGAGGCAGGGCAAATTATTTTGAAATCAATATCCATACTTTTTACACAAGCATTGATGCAGATTATAGGCCACTGTCCCTTGAGATTTGTGCCCATATCGACCTAAATTGGGGAAAGCAAGCTCCCAACAGTGTCTGTAAGTGATGTATGCTTCAAGTGTGTTTTCATTTCCCTGCATCAAAGGTCTGCACTCAGTTGCTGGTAACTGTTTCAAAGATATTCCCAGGACAAGGTGTTGGGTTAAAAATACAGGTAGAAATCCTTCACAGTGCACATTGTGTGTTGATTTTCTTTTTATTGTATTCCTTTCAGGAGTGAAGTACCTTTCCAGTTTCAGGGATATTAATCCTTTTTTATGTAGATATTTAATTAAAGTTAGAAGTTCTGCAGATAATTACAAATAATTATTAAACACATGGCTTTTTAGACGATAGTGACAATTGCCTTATTTCAGTGGCTTTTCCTAACCATTGATAGTTTTGAAGGGATTTTTCTTCTGTCTGCATTCTTAAGTGTATAATTTTAGTGTGCAAAAGATGTATATTTATATTCTACAGCAGTTTAAAGTTATATAACATTGTTCAGCTGATCTTCCTATAAACACCAGTTACCACCATTGAGGGGAGCTAGTAGAAAGCATATTGCATCGTACAGTGTCTGAGATTTGTCATTATGAAATTAATATTGACAATGTGGCAGAAATAAGCGAACTCCCACCCCCCCCCCCCCATTCCTCCTCTTTTCCCCCCCCCCCCATTCCTCCTCCTTTTCCCCCCCCCCATTCCTCCTCTCTTTCCCCCCCCCGGCCCCCATTCCTCCTCTCCCCTCCCCTCTTCTCTCTTTTTAAAAAATGTTGTTGCAAAACCCTGCCCAATTGCACTGGTTCCTGGCAGCTTTTTGGTTCAGCAATATGCAAATGAGTTTGAGGAGAAACGAGAGGGAGGAGAAAACACTTTTCAAAATGAGTGCAATTTGTGCCAGAATCGACGATGGCACCTAAAGTGGAAACTCTACCCATTGGACACAACAACTTGGAGTCGTTTCTCAGCAAATGTACCAGGGAGGTGATAGTTGCGTGATGTGACTTGGGTTCATATTCAAATTTCAACGCCACTATGCATTTTTAAGTCTAGTTATTTTTGTAGTTGTTGCATTAAAATGCAGTTCTTTTATTCTCTCTCTCTGCTTTGCCTGAACATGGTGCCTCTTTATGAGTGAGCTCACACAGCAAATGACGGCAAAGTGTTCAACAGTGGGAGCATCACAGCTGGGCTGATGTCCACACAAGTACACTGTGCAAAAGGAGTCACCAGATAACGATCATGAGTGGGAACCTTGACTTTTTCTTTCTTGCTAGCCTCTACTAATACCAAGCCTGAGATCAGCTAACTCAGTACAGCTGGATATAAATCCTCCAGTTTGTCATTGAACCACGTGGAGAACCACAAAGAAAGACATTGCTCCAAAAATCTCCTTAATTTTTCTGCATTCCTCTCTTTCCACCTCCCCCATAGCAACTGATCTGTGCCGTGCCTTGCCTTTCCCGGATTACACAGCTCTGAGTACTGTTAACATGCCCATTGTGACAGTAGAGCAATAATAAAATCTGGATTCAAAACTAGATCACTAACTTGTGTTGTGTGGGTGAGAATATATATTATAATGCATCCCAGCACACACTCCAATGATGAGCAACAGGAGCATGTGGGGACAGGATATATTTATGCATACAAAATTCTTAAAGGGCTTGACAGGGTAGATGCAGGGAGGATGTTTCTTCTGGAGAGCCTAGAACCGGGGGTCACAGTCTCAGAATAAGGAGTCGGCCATTTAAGACTGAGATGAGGAGAAACTTTTTCACTCAGAGGGTGGTGAATCTTTGGAATCCTCTACCCCAGAGGGCTGTGGAGGCTCAGTCTTTCAAGACAGAGATAGATAGATTTTTGGATATTAAGGGAATCAAGGGATTTGGGGATAGTGCAAGAAAGTGGAGTTGAGGTAGAAGATCAGCCATGATTTTATTGAATGGCGGAGCAAGCTCGAGGGGCCGAAAGACTTACTTCTGCTCCTAATTCTTATGTTCTTGTCATCATAGGCAGTCCCTCGAAATCGAGGAAGACTTCCTCCCACTCCAAAAATGAGTTCTCAGGTGACTGAACAGACCAATACGGGAATTACAGTCTCTGTCACAGGTGGGATAGATAGTCGTTGGAGGAAAGGGTGGGTGGGGAGTCTGGTTTGCCGCATGTTCTTGTATATCTAACTTCAATCAGGGTGAGTAACATACATGCATTTGCTCTTCCATTTTTTCAGTGGAAGTCAAGTAAAAAAAAGTCAAGTGGACTCTTGCAGTTTTTATTTGTCGTGAAAGTGTATGAATTGCTGGAGTTAGTGATTAAGCAACCGCATAGGAACATAGGCATTGCTAGATGAAAAAGATCAAGAGGCATCTTATTTGCCTTGTACCATCCTGGTTGTCGCACAATATGGCGATAATGGAGTTATTGACTAATATGGCAATCAATCTCTATCCATTAGTCTACAACAGAACCAGGTATGAGCTGAGGAAAACCCCCAATGGTGGAAAACATTTGGGGAACCATTAGTCCAAAGTCGTCATCCTCGCAAGCTTGCTCCACTTACCACTTATCATGTCTCAAATTTCTCATATACCGTATCCCAAAATAATATTTTCTGAAAAAAATATGAGACTGGACTGCCTCTACCTCAGTAAATCGATTCCGTTTTTTTTTAAAAAGACATACACATACACAAAACTCTTCAGATCAACAAGCTGCACAATAAAACATGCAACTGGGTATTGCCAACCGAGATGTCATTTCAGAACCTCGGATAGATCATATAGTAAGGACCTTGCTGCATTCAGTGCTTTATCTCAGCAGCCTCTCATCAGTTTACAAACTCAGTGTTGTTCCCAATAGTTTCTGAAAATCTGCATTTATTGCGGGTTGGAGGGGAGGGGTTGAAAATCACACACTTCTACTGTTTAGTACTTTACCAATGAACTTCACTCACTTTTTTTTTAAGCCCTGGATTGGAGGAAAAGATCTGCTTGGATTGAATGATCGGACCACAGCCTCCTGCAGTTGGCATTTTGTCTGCCACAACTTTGCGAGCTGCATCCCTGTGATTATTCAAAGGGGATTATCTGTTGTAAGCCCCTTAACTATCAATTATTCTACAACACCCATGCCTGCTGTCCAAGATCTCTGCTGAGCATTTGACTCTGGAAGCTGTTGGGGAGCAAATATATATATATATATTTTTAAATGAACAACTGAGTGACCAAGACAAATTATGAGTTTATGAAACAACATTTTGTGTTTATAGATTCTAAATTAAGCACTGATTATTAAAAGCACCACATCCTTGAGAGTAATCATTATTAATACGTTATTGACCAGTGTGAGGATAATGTTTCTGAGCTGCAGTGTTGGAGGACTGCCATGTAGACCTAACAATGATTTAATTTTTCTCCATCATTTCCATTGAGTTTTTCTGTTGATGTTTAATATTGAAAACATTTTTTTTTAGATGCGTTCAACTTGTCTACACGTTTCACATACAGGTTTAAATACATGAAAAGGAGAAATATGCAGGGCTATGGAGAAAAAGCAGGAGAATGGAACTAATTGGATAGCTCTTTCAAGGAGCCAGCACAAGCACAACAGGCCGAATGGCTGCCTTCTGTGCTGTATGATTCTAGGTTAACACTTATTCCAACATTTGCTTTAACACACACACGGGTTAAGATGGTGTTGTAAAATCACAAAAAGGGGAGAGAGGTTCAGATAGTTAACATATCAAATGGAAGTCAGGGAGTGAGTGAAACATTGAATAATGCAGATGTAGGTTTATAAAATCTAATATAATTGAGGGGTTTCAGTTGGTTTATATATAGATTAATGTATATCTAGAAGTGATTTATAGGATGTATTCAAATCAAAGAGCTTCAAATATTTCTATATGCAGTCTAAGAATGAATGCCGAGGAGAGAGAATACAAGGCTATAATCCCATTGAGAGGTTCAGGTGACATAAATTGTAAAAGTGAAGATCATCTGCTACATAACCAACATCTAAAGCCCACAGTTATTATCTGGCAATCAGTCCTGGGTCATATTGTCTGTTGTATCATTTGGGCACAATGAGGTTTATGTTGTCTCTTCTGCTGGCAGTAGAAAGAAGGAACTGGCAGTATGGTATGTCCTCAAGACATTCTACATTGTTTCACTTCCAATCAAGTGTCACTGTTATATCATCATCATCATCATCATCATCATCATCATAGGCAGTCCCTCAGGTTTGAGAAAGACTTGCTTCCACTCAGCATGAGTTCTTAGGTGGCTGTACAGTCCAATACAAGAACCACAGTTTCTGTCACAGGTGGGACAGATAGTCGTTGAGGGAAAGGGTGGGCAGGGAGCCTGGATTTCCGCACGCTCCTTCCGCTGCCTGCGCTTGATTTCTGCATGCTCTCGGCGACGATACTCGAGGAGCTCAGCGCCCTCCCGAATGCACTTCCTCCACTTAGGGCGGTCTATGGCCAAGGACTCCCAGGTGTCAGTGGGGATGTCGCGCTTTATCAGGGAGGCTTTGAAGGTGTCCTTGTAAAGTTTCCTCTGCCTGTCTTTGGCTCATTTGCTGTGGACGAGTTCCGAGTAGAGGCTTGCTTTGGGAGTCTCGTGTTTGGCATGCGAACTATGTGGCCTGCCCAGCGGAGCTGATCAAGTGTAGTCAGTGCTTCAATGCTGGAGATGTTGACCTGGATGAGGACGCTAATATTTGTGTGTCTGTCCTTCCAGGGGATTTGCAGGATCTTGCGGAGATATCGCTGGTGGTATTTCTCCAGCGACTTGAGGTGTCTACTGTACATGGTCCACGTCTCTGAGCCATACAGGGGGGCGGGTATTACTACGGCCCAGTAGACCATGAGCTTGGTGACAGTTTTGAGGGACTGATCTTCAAACACTCTTTTCCTCAGACGGCCGAAGGCTGCACTGGCGCATTGGAGGCGGTGTTGGATCTCATCATCAATGCCTGCCCTTGTTGATAGGAGGCTCCCGAGATAGGGGAAGTGGTCCACATTGTCCAGGGCCACGCCGTGGATCTTGATGTTTGGGGGGGGCAGTGCTGTGCGGCGAGGACAGGCTGGTGTAGGACCTTTGTCTTACTAATGTTTAGCGTAAGGCCCGTGCTTTCATACGCCTCGGTGAATACGTCGACTATGTCCTGGAGTTCAGCCTCTGTGTCTGCACAGGCGCAGGTGTCCGCATACTGTAGCTCGACGACAGAGGTTGGAGTGTGTTATATAGGCAATTTGGGCACAGCATATCGTACAAATGAGATGATTGACCAGCTTATCTGCTTTCAGTGATGGTTGAAGGAGGAATGTTAGGACACTGGGAGAACTCCCTGCTCTTCTTCAAATGCACCCATCTGATGAACCAGAACCGGCAGAAGGAGCGTTGATTCAGTGTCTCATCCGAAAGATGGCACCTCTGGGCTGTGCAGCACTCCCTCAGTACTGCAATGAAGTGCCTGCCGAGATTATATAATTGATGCACTAACACACTCAATGAGCGATTAATGATTGATGTAATCACTAAGTTTATTCAGTAATAATCTGTAATTACTGATCAGTGTAGGAGAACTATCAGCGCATTCTATCAGCTCCACTGATTGCTCAGTGAATTTATTCAGATAGCAGGTCCAGTGTGATAATAGAAGTCCTGGGAAACCATCAAATAAGTAAGTCGAGGGTGCATTAAAATGTGTGGTACCAGGGATGAGGAACTTCAGTTATGTGGAGAGACTAGAAAAGCTGGGATTGTTCTCTTTAGAGCAGAGATGGTTATGGAAAGATTTAATCAAGAGGCTTAAAAGTATGAAGAATTTTGATGGAGTAGGGAGAAGCTGTTTCGACTGGTAGGAGGGTCGCTAACAAGAGGACACAGATTTTAGATAATTGGCAAAAGAACCGGGGTGGGGGGAGTGGGATATGAGAATTTTCTTGAAAGCAGCAAGTTATGATGATCTGGAATGCATTACCGAAAAGAGTGTGAAAGCAGATTCAATAGTAACTTTCAAAAGGTAATTGCATAAATACTTGAAAAGGAAAACATTGCAGGGGAGTGAGACGAATTGGACAGCTCTTTTAAAGAGCAGGAATAGCCACAATGAGCCAAATGGCGGCCTCCTGCGCTGTAAGCTTCTGTGATTTTCTTTGCATCACAGTAAGTCATTCAGCGGGAGTCTCGTGCCCTCCCTCCTCACGATCACAATTTCACACCTGCTTGCACCAGTAATTCCTGGCATTTCTCTTGCTTTTTGCTGCCTCCTGGTAACACTAAGCAAGAGAATGGTCAGGAGGTGAAATAAAACCAGAGTATTGGTAAAAGTCAGCCAGGCTATGAAGAGGGAAAGAGATGTACAGAAAAGAGGGAGACAGAACAAAACAAAAATAGGAAGCCAGGGAAAACAAGAAAGTAAAAGAGAAGGATATGTTATTGCCATAGTTTTCTGTGGTACCCCACGTGGTGGGCACGTGGTCATGTTTTGGCGCAAGGTAGTGCCTGACTTACAGCTCACCATTGCAAATTTCACAGCCAGGATTTATCCCATTGTCGACAACACTGTTGGACTGATGAGGATGGCCTCCAAACTCAGTGCCACGGGGTCATTTGCTGCACTCCTTGTCTGTGACAAAAAATAAATATTTCTGTCTTAGTATTTAGCTTGCTGTTAGCTTCTTTATTGCTATCACAGCGCATAATGGGTTAAAAGATAGCTTCACTTAAGACTATTCCTGTGAAGGCCGGTGGCTGCAGTATTCCCCGGCACTCTGTGAAATTCAGCTAACTGTGAGGGGGAGTGAAAACACTTACCAGAGCACAAAGAGTTGAGGCTTTACCTGTGAGAAATCTGAAACATGGAAGCCAAAAAATATCTATTGTAAACTGGGTAAAAGAACCCAAACGTGGAACAGCATCATCCAACAGCCATTTTGAATGTGGTCAAGGAGGCCTTAATGGCAGCACCACATTACTTGCAACCTAGAAAAGAGGCTAAGCGGTGACCTAATAGAGATCTTCAAAATTATGAAAGGGTTTAATTGGAGAGGCATAGAGAAGATGTTATCACTTGTGGGGAGGCCAAAACTAGGGATCATAAATATAAGATAGTCACTAATAAATCCAATAAGGAATTCAGGAGGAACTTATTTACCCAGAGATGGTTAGAATGTGTTACCACAAGAAGTAGTTGAGGCAAATAGCATAGATGCATTTTAGAGGAAGCTAGATAAGTACATGAGGGAGAAAGGTTATGCTGATGGAGTTAGAAGAAGTGTGGTAGGGACAGGCTTGTGTGGAGCATAAACATCAGCATAGACCAGTTGGGCTGAATGGCATGTTTCTGTGCTGGAAATTCTATGATGTCCCTTTAGGATGATTTTTCTGTGATAAGAGAGAAATGAGCATTTGTCATACTGCTTTTTTGTTGAATTAGTGGTCAGTTCTATTGGATATGCAGCATCTGGAAGGTTTCTTTGTGTATGTTTTATTAAAACACTTTATTCTTGGAATTTTTTTTTAAACGCGTAAAACACTGGCACTTTAATGCAACAAGTTTCCGACTGTGGTTTGAGCTAGCAGACGTAATATTCCATTTAGCTGTTGGGAATTAGGCAGTTAATCCAATCGATAAACCAGCTTCAGGCCTGCCTCCCATCTGTGCTGCAATTAGATCAGCCGCAAGATTGTTTAAAAGCACTGCACTGCGTGTCAGGTGTAATTCCTAATTGCAGCCTTATTTATTGAGAGGGATCTGGGAAAGATTCTATTTTGCCTGCATGCCAATACTGACCACTGACTGTTGGTCTATTCTCCATTAAAAATGTAGTACTATTTTCATGTATCTTGTGCTGAAAAATAAACACAGCTCCATGTATTTAAACGGTTTTTCAATCTGCATCTCAATCTGAGAACAAAAATCTCGCTCTTAACATTTCCCTGATGTGGACAGCTCTGCTTTTCTCTTGGACTCTACATAAGAGTGCCACCGTGAGGGAAGATTTCTGTGTTAGCAATTTCATAAACATGGCAGGAAGAGTTTAGATGACGCCTACTTCTAATGTGATTGTAGACATGTGTTTACAGTTTTGCTAGAAATAATGCGCACAGGAAAATTTTCCCTGTGTGTTTTTTTTGCCTGTAGGTGGTGCATGTCACAAAGAAAACCCATTTAAGAGGGTGCTACACTAAGTGGGGCCCCTCAACAATGAAAGTGAGGGGGCGCCAACAGAAAAAGGAAGGGAAAAAATTCAAGTACCACTCTCCAAATAAACAACAGCATTTATTTAGCATCTGAAATGTCCTAAAGCGCTTCACGAAAGCATTAACAAACAAAATTTGACACCGAGACACATAAGGAGATTTTAGGATATGTTTTAAGGAGCGTCTTAAAGGAAGAAAGAGAGGCAGAGGTGTTCAGGGAAAGAATTCCAGAGTTTAGGGCCGAGGCAGCTGAAAGCATGGCTGCAGTTAAAATCGGGAATGCACAAGAGGCCAGAATTGGAGGAGTGCAAATGTCTCAGAGGGCTGTAGGGCTGGAGGAGATTACAGAAATAGGGAGGGGCAACGCCATGGAGGAATTTGAAAATCGAGGCGTTGCTTAACCAGGAGCCAATGTAGGTCAGCGAGCACAGGGTGGTTGGGTGAATAGGACTTGATGCCAGTTAGGAGATGGGCAGCAGAGTTTTGGATGATAAGTTTGTAGAAGATAGGAGGCTGGCTAGGGATGCTTTGGAATAGTTAAATATAAAGGTAACAAAGGCATGGATGAGGGTTTCAATGGCAGATAAGCTGAGGCAGAGATGGAGTCAGGCAATATTATAGAGGAGGAAATAGGCGGTTTTAGTGATGGATCGGAAATATGGTCAGAAGCCCATCTCGGGTTCAAATATGACACCAAGGTTGCGAAAAGCCTGGTTCAGCATCAGACAATTGCCAGGGAGAGGGATGGAATTGGTGGCTAAGGAACGGAGTTTGTAGTGGGGACCGAAGACAATAGCTTTGATCTTCCCAATATTTAGTTGGAGGTACTTTCTTTGCATTCAGATCCCATTGTTGGTGGTGTTTATTCTGGAAAGTTAGACTTTTAAATAGAGAATGCTGGATAGTCAATGGTGCATTACACAGTAGCAATGCAGTTACTGGAGTCAAGACTACATTAGAAATTGTTCAGAGAGATTTGTTCACTCAGTGAACCCCAAAAGTGGATGGCCACATTTAAGTCACTGATGGTTGTGTGGACACTAGTAAACTTTAGTTATTTTAAAGTGAAAAGCAGTTACTTTTCATCGGGGGTATCTTTGTGTTTACGATATGCCATGTGAGGCGGCCTTCATGGTATAAGGACTGTGACGCAGGGCCTTGCAAGATAGTGGGAAAGATACTGGAGCTGTGTGTAAGACCTTATGGGATATCAGGGTTGAGACTTGGATCTTATTGGGTTATTTTGGATGGTAACATTTTTTTAAATGTACTCTTTGATCCATAGAGGGAAAGCTATGGCTCTCTTAACTAATTTAGTTAATCTGTCATCATCATCATCAGCAGTCCCTTGAAATCGAGGAAGACTTGCTTCCACTCTAAAAATGAGTTCTCAGTAGACTGAACAGTCCAATATGGGAATTACAGTCTCTGTCATAGGTGGGACAGACAGTGGTTGAAGGAAAGGGTGGGTGGGGAGTCTGGTTTGCCGCACTTGTTTCCATTGCCTGTGCTTGTTTTCTGCATGCTCTTGGAGACGCGACTCAAGGTGCTCAGCGCCCTCCCGGATGCTCATCCTCCACTTAGGGCGATCTTGGGCCAGGCAAGGACACCCTCAAAGCCTCCTCGATAAAGAGCAACATCCCCATCGACACCTGGGAATCCCTGGCCCAAGACCGCCCTAAGTGGAGGAATCTGTCATATTTATTGTGCTTCAGTTTTTACTTCGATCTGTTGTCTATCCTGATTGTCATCTCAATATTCTGGGATTGCCTGTTGATTAAAAATGTGACATACAAGACAGACAGACTTGCATTTATATGGTGCATTTCACGACCTCGGGACGTCCCAATGCGCTTTACAGCCAATTAAGTACTTTTGAAGTGTAATGTAGAAAACACAGCAGCCAATTTGCGCACAACAAGCTCCCACAAACCGCAATCTGATAATGACCAGATAATCTGTTTACGTGATGTTGTTTGAGGGATAAATATTGGCCAGGACACTGGGGTGAACGCCCCTGTTCTTCTTTTACGTGCACCCAAGAGAGCAGACGGGGCCTCGGTTTAATGTCTCGTCCAAAAGACGGCACCGCCAACAGTGCGCAAGTCTCTAGAGTAGGACTTGAACCCACAACCTTCCGACTCGGAGGCGAAAGTGCTACCAACTGGACCATAGCTGGCACTGCACATTCAACCTGCTAGCTGATATTTATTTTAAAAATTGAACAATTTAAGCTAAGAGGCACAGCCACTAAAGGGAGCACTGCAATAGGCTGCACCCCTTTAATGTAAAGCTGACTACTTCAACATAAGTCGGTGCAGTGGCTCTCGGCCTTTTGGCTAAGAGCATTGGCGCAGAGTGATCCTTGATGTGTGCAAGGTGACCTCTGGCGTTTGTGATCTGACAAAGAATTGGAAAGATTGGCTACGAAAATTTTTTTAAAAAAGAGCTGCTTTTATTTACTTATCAATCTCCCCTCCCTGTCCTGAAGCATTGACCCCTTACTGGGATGTGCTTCCATGGTACCTTACTCAAGTGGGCTATTCTCTGTGTGTGGGCCTAGACCATGAGTGCTAGCAAGCCGTTTAATTGTGGGGAGCATCGCAAGCCGAACCTGATTGTTTCCTCATTTGATGTCCACTCATTCTTCTTTTCAGCAGGGTCAGCAATCAGGAGCACACCCAGAGAGGTGGGGGTGGGGGGAACGAATCAACCAATGCGCCCACTTCAAACCGTTATCCCATGATGCCAAGGTGGGGGGAGGGGTCTATCCAAACATATTGAGAAGTAAGTTAAATTATCTTCACATACATCAAGACATTTAGGTGAATGGCCAAAGCCCATAATGCAGGATGCTGGAGAGTTGCAAAGTTAGAGAGAAGTCAAGGTAAATTAAATAGCTGTGATTAAGATGAAGCCAAGCTTAGGTTTTAAAAGCATATAGAATCATAGAAACTTACAGCACAGGAGGCCATTCGGCCCATCGTGCTTGTGCTGGCTCTTTGAAAGAACAGTCATGCTTAGTCTCACATCCCAGTTTTTTGTCCGTAACCCTGTAGGTTCCTCTTGCTCAAGTAACTGCCCAACTCCCTTTTAAAAATTATTTATGGAATCAACCTCCACCGCCTTTTCAGAGAGAGCGTTCCAGATCCCGACAAGTCTCCAAGTGAAAAAAAATTCTCCTCATCTCCCCTCTAGATCTTTAGCCAATGATTTTATATCTATGACCTTAAGTTATTGATCTATTCGCCAGAGGGAATACTTTTTCCCAAGTTACTCTACCAAACCCTCTCATCATCTTGAAAACCTCTATTGGGTCACCTCTTAAACTTCTCTGTTCCAAGGAGAACAGTCCTATCTTTTCCAACCTCTCCCTCATCCCTGGTAATACCTTGGTAAACCTCCTCTGTACCCTTTTGCCTTTACATCATGTAGTATATAAGAAGGGGAGACTGAGGCTGGTTATGAGTTATACAGTTACAAGTCAGGTGCAATAATGCAATTCAGTTGAAGTGAGGCCTACCCTGCTTGCTAAACAGAAATTGGAGAAACACATTAGAGGGAAACATTGGGCCTTGCTGAATTGCAAGAGTGACTGTGTACCCCTTACATAAGCAAAATACTGCGGATGCTGGAAATCTGAAATAAAGACAGAAAATGCTGGAAATACTGACAAAAGGTCAGCGACCTGAAAAGTTATCTCTGTTTCTCTCTTCACAGATGCTACCTGACCTGAATATTTCCAGCATTTTCTGTTTTTATTACTATGTACTCCTTGCTTGACTCTACACAACATTGGGGTTTGTGAACAGTGTTGGCCCCTCACAGTTCTAACATTAATATTTCTGATAACTGAGATTAAGAGGAGGAAAATGTGAAGTCAACCAGATTTAGCACTGGCATAGCACCAATTCTGAGTTACTTTGTTTGTGTAGAGTTTCCTGCAACCATAGCATATGAGGCAACCCATTTCTTCCACAGCTGTCTGTCCAGAGCAAGACTTTTGACTCCATCGGAATATCATCTTGCCTTGCACCCAGTAGATCGTGGTTCCCCA
Organism: Pristiophorus japonicus; assembly: GCF_044704955.1. Lineage (NCBI taxonomy): Eukaryota > Metazoa > Chordata > Chondrichthyes > Pristiophoridae > Pristiophorus > Pristiophorus japonicus. The sequence goes on from NC_091984.1 coordinate 124,908,466, forward strand.
CATATTTACAAGTCTGCAACAGACATGCTTTGATATACAGGCATTTTTAAGTGAATGGGTTATTAGCCTGACTCCCAACCCCAAACCAGGAGGACCAGTGGACTGCCTTCAGTCTGGCTCCCATCTTTTGACCTGCTCTACTTAGTTTTGATGGCCTTACCAGGAGTGACTCCCTCGCCAGCGTAGCTCTTGGGGTCATAGGAGCCTTCCCACCACGTCAAGGTGCAGCCTCAAGGGAAAGTCATTTTCTGAGTGAGGGATGTCAAACACAGAAGCCCAAAGGTTCCTCTCTTTAATCAGTAAGAGTTTCCTACATTCCGCTGGTTATTCTGAGCAATGTTGTTGCTGTTTCACTGACTGTGATACCGCAACACAGCAGTTGTTTATGTATCATTAGAAATAAGCAGCTGACACCTCCTGGTATAGTGTACATAGATCAGAATGCCCCCGCTCAAATTCCTACTCTGTGCTGAGATAATATCTCTCAGCTGTGTGGTGAAGACGGGAGGGTACAATTGCTCTGTGCTCCTGGGCTAGGGGTGGAAAAATAAGACAACTAGGCTTGTATCAACTAATGCAGCACCAACTGATGATGAACCTAGAGCTTTCCTTGTCCATATGGTTGAGTACCACACCAGGTGGTGCATCTCCCCACTAAGCTAGTGGGGATCCCAAAGGATAGTTCTCTAACCCACTTTTCTAATCAATCCTTCTTTTATCTGTTTTGTTCAACTGAAACAAAATCTATTTACACAAAAGTGATTAGATCTCTAAAGTGTCCCGGTAAATCCTGCTGAAATTTGACAGTGTGTGGATTATATTTAATGTGCTGAGCATTTAAAATAACAGAGATTGGTTAGGATGAAATGTGGACAAGATCGGGCAGTCCAACCCAGTTCTGAGGGAGCAATTCAACCACAACACAACTATCCCAATTGACAGTACATTGGTAATCTTCCTCGGGGAAACAATAATAGGTTGGTTCATGTGTGGTCAGTGCTTCGACGCTGGGGATGTTGGCTTGATCGAGAACACTGACGTTGGTGCGTCTATCCTCCCAGGGGACCCACAGGATCTTGCGGCGACATCGTGGTGGTATTTCTCCAGCGATTTGAGGTGTCTGCTGTATATGGTCCACGTCCCTGAGCCATACAGGAGGGTGGCTATCACTACCTCACTGACCACACTCGGCCAGCTCTGTTGGGCGGGCCACATGCCCGACACAAGACTCCCAAAGCAAGCGCTCTATTCGGAACTCCTACATGGCAGGCAATCCCCAGGTGGACCGAGGAAACGTTTCAAGGACACCCTCAAAGCCTCCTTGATAAAGTGCAGCATCCCCACTGACACCTGGGAATCCCTGACCAAAGACCATCGGGGAGGGCGCAGAGCACCTCGAGTCTCGTCGCCAAGAGCATGCGGAAAACAAACGCAGGCAGCGGAAGGAGCGTGTGGCAGACCAGACCAGGCCACCTGTGACAGAGACTATAATTCCCGTATTAGACTGTACAGCCATCTGAGAACTCATTTTTAGAGTGGAAGCAAGTCTTCCTCGATTTTGAGGGACTGGCTATGATGATGGTTCATGTGGAAAATATGGCAAAAAGGGATAATGGAGCTAAGCCCCATTATTGGGGCAGAGTACTCTACTAAGGGCGCATTTACACTAGAATTAGTGAGAGTTTTAAGCTGTTTCTGCACCTTAACCTTGCTATGACCTGAGCCAAGAGCCCATTATTCCGCCGCTGGTTGCCTGAAATTTCGCAGCACTAATATCCCTTGCTTCATGAGCACAATATTTACAAAACAGCTCCAGATAATTCTAGGATTAGTGTTCTATGAAGTATTTAAACTTACTTCTTGCATTAGAAACCATCTGCAAAGGAAGTAAGTAGGAAATCCTCAAGTGCACGTTTATCTGGAGTCACCCGTACTCACTAAAGTTCCTGTCATAAAGAATTCTTGCATAAAAATTCCGCACTGATGGCTGTGGGGGTATACACAGCACTTGCTGTGGTATGAAGCCATACTGACCAGAAGGTCCCAGGTTCAATCCCTAATCTGCTTCCAGCCAGCTGATCTCAGTTGAACAGTAGTTGGGATGTTACAATAGGCTACAGCACCTCTGGGGTAGGGAGGGGAAAAGAATCATCCAGAGCTCTGATTTCTTATTGCTATACAGTAACCCCGCCCCCCCGCAACCCCAACCTCTCACTATATAATAGGTGATTCTCATTATCTAGCCTTATACTTCAAAAGTGGTCACTTGGAAGACTGCCGACCCTTTTGGAAATGTACCCCAAAAAAGAGTCCACATCTTCAAAAGAGGTGGCGGGGAGAGAAAAAAAAAATGCTATTCTGCCCCTGCCTTTATTGGAAGAGCTTTCTAGAAATCGCAGTGGTGTCAGATGCAGTGTGACTCACTCTGTGTTTCTGTGATGTTGCGGTTTTGTTTTGGCAGCGCTGCCTTTAATCAATGTTACAGCTGGAAAGCCTTGGATGAGGGAACAGAAACACATTACATTACGTTTCAATTCACCTTCATTATGACACTTAACCACAGAGCATCTTCAGGGAGCTGCTGCGGTAAGGTACTTGAAGCGTCATCATAAAAGAATTACATACTCTGCAACTTTGCTCAGCAAACTTGTGCTTTGTTTTTTTTTCTCCCTGATAGTAGCCCAATCCAATAATATTTCACTAGCGACCTCAGAGACTAATCCAATAGACAAGACACAAATGAAAGTAACCCCCAGCATGCAGGACAGAGCACTGCAATTAAAGAAAAAGAAGAGCAGCATGCGGCTGTTTTCAGGGATCTCAAGGGCAATAGAGTTCTGCCATTTCTTCTGTATGTTCTTCTGCACTTTTTCAGTTATGTCACTTTGATGGTCTGGTTAGTCGCGTAGCTCACACAGTTAATGCCAGTACCAAAGACTTTAAAAGAGAAACATGGAGCAACTGAATACTCAGATAATCCACCAATCTCTGTAACCTTCTCCAGCACTGCAACGCTCTGAGAACTCTGCATTCCTCCAACTCTAGCTCCTTGTGCAATCCCCACTTTCTTTGCTCCACCATAGGCAGTCGTGCCTTCAGCCATCTAGGGCCCTCGGCTCTGGAATTCCTTCCCAAAACCTCTTTGTCTATGCAGCTCTCTATCCTTTAAGAGGCTGTTTAAAACCTATATCTGAGCAAGCTTTTGATCACTTGTCCTAATATATCCTTCTTTGGCTCGCTGTCCATTTTTGGCTGATAATGCTCCTGTGAAGCACCTTGGGACATTTTACTACGTTAAAGGCGCTATATAAATGCAAGTTGTTATTGCAGTGTTGTAACTATAAGTACCCTACTTTGGGTTGGTGTGCTACACTAATTATTTTTTTGATCATCAAGATGAGGAATGTTATTGTTCTGAGTGAAACATTTACTACTTGAAGGACCCAGTGTAAGCATCAAGTATTCCAAAGCCAGGTTCAAACACACTAAGATACAGAGTGAGACTCCCTCTATTCTGTCCCAAAACTATGGCCAAGTTCAACCTCAAAAAAGCATTCCTTACTGATTCATTTTGCATACCATCCATCCTGAGGTCCATCTATATGAGGTTATCTTTTGGTAGGACAAATTATTGTTCAAAGTAGTGTTTTCACTGTTTCCAGGATTTTCTTTTGCAAACTTGTAATGGGTGTAAAGGTTCCTGCGTTGTCATGCCATGCTGTATTGCTTGCCCAACCAATTTATTGCCCGTTTTGCACTCTGGGCCTGTGCCACTAGGAACTGGATTGAGACTGCTCGAACATTCCATGTAGCCCCTTTACACCAACTGGGGAGACTTTCATTCTTAATTTGAAGCCAGATCCCAGAAGTGAAAAGCCAGTGGCTTAACAGTCAGTCAGTCTCTAATAAGAACGCTGCATCCAGTTAGCATCGTAAAAAAATACCATGACTTCATGCATATCCCACAATCCACAGTTTATTAATTTTTCTGATAATGTGAATGGTGTATAGTGATACTACTTCTCTCTTCTGATTGCAGGATAGTGAAGGACAGACAGCATTACATTACGGTAAGCCTATTAACTTGATTTTTACATTTATTTTGCATTGTAAAAATCTTTTTGCCAGATTTTGAAATGGAGACTGGACCACATCAACGGCAACTTCAAATGTTGACTATCTCAGGGGCCAAGTTTCGGCCTGAGTTGCTCCTGTTTTTTTGGAGCAACTGGTTTAGAATGGAGTATCTTAGAAATTGCAATTCTTGGCATTTAGTTTGTTCCAGTTCTAGTCAGTTAGAACAGTTTCACTTTGGAACAGAATTTATTTTTCAAAAGGGGGCGTGTCCAGCCACTTACGCCTGTTTTCGAAGTTTAGGCAGTGAAAACTTACTCCAAACTAACTTAGAATGGAGTAAGTGAAGATTTTTGTACGCTCGAAAAAACCTTGCCTACACTTTACAAATCAGGCGTAGGTTACAAATTAGGCGTAGGGAACAGGGAGAGAGGGGGGGGGAAGGGAAGTAATTAAATTCTACAATCATTCAGCAGTCATACTTATACAAATAAAGATCCAACCTGAATAAAAATTTATGAACAAAGCAAAGATTAAATATTCCATGTTCCTACCTGTGTGAAGCAGCAGCAGCCTTTGAGCTGCTGTGCTTCAGGCAGGCCTTCCATGTTGGAGACAGGGGTGACGTCAGTGTCTCGACGGCAGCCCAACAGCGGCAGCAAGCAGCCTTCGAGCTGCGGTGCTTCAGGCAGGCCTTCCTTCCATCAGTGACTGGACGGCAGCCGAAGATACAGCAAGCAGCCTTCGAGCTGTGAGGGGGACTGAGGCCATTTGGCCACAGGATAGGGGCATCGTCAGTGACTGGACGGCAGGCAGAGACACAGCAATCAAGCAGCCTTCGAGCTGTGAGGGGGACTGAGGCCATTTGGCCATGGGATAGGGGCATCATCAGTGACTGGACGGCAGGCAAAGACACAGCAATCAAGCAGCCTTCGAGCTGTGAGGGGGACTGAGGCCATTTGGCCAGGGACAGGGAGAGGCAGCCACATAGACACCTTTAAATGTAAATTTTCAGAATGGGTGCTGCATTGTCAACACCACGTATTATGCAATAGTTCGCCATCAATTCACTGCATAGGAGAGAATTGATTAGAGCTCACCGCATCAGGAACGTCATAGCCCGTAGGTTGATGGGCAGGAGACCTTACCCACGTCGACAATATCGAGCCAGGCGTTCATACCTGGACATGAGCGAGGCTGATTGTGTCAAAAGGCTGCTTTTCCGCAGAGAAGTTGTCGCTGAGATCTGTGATATGCTGAGAGCAGATTTGCAGCCCAGAAGCAGAACGCCAACTGCCCTGTCTGTTGCAGTGAAGGTAACAGCTGCACTTTCTTTCTATGCCTCGGGATCGGGATGTGTGTGCCATCTCTCAACGTGCAATACATGGCTTCGTTTACCAGGTCACGGCTGCACTGTATGCGCGAAGGAATGACTTCATCAATTTCCCAATGACCGCACAAGCGATCCATGAGAGGGCTGTGGGCTTCTTCAGGATTGCCGGCTTCCCAAAGGTACAGGGCTGCATTGATTGTACCCACATAGCCTTGCGAGCACCTGTGGAGGATTCTGAGCAGTACCGAAATAGGAAAGGTTTCCACTCTATCAATGTGCAGCTCGTGTGTGACGACAAGCAGCGCATCATGTCAGTCGATGCCAGATACCCGGGCAGCACCCACGATGCGTTCATCCTACGCGACAGCGTTATATCTGACATGTTTGAGCAGCAGCCAGAAGGGCAGAGCTGGCTACTGGGAGACAAAGGGTACGGCCTGACCACCTGGCTCATGACGCCCCTACGCGTGACACGGACAGAAGCTGACCGTCAATACAACATGGCACACATTGCGACGCGCAGCATCATAGAGAGTACCATTGGCGCATTGAAACAGCAATTCCGATGCCTGGACCATTCTGGAGGACAGCTGCTATACTCTCCTCAGATTGTCGGTCACTTCACTGTTGTGTGCTGCATGCTTCATAACTTAGCCATCATGCAGCAGCAGGAGTTGGTAGTGCATAATGATAATATTACGGAACAGCAGGATGTGGATGATGACGACGATCAGAAAAGCATGCAAGCGTCTGATGCCGGAGCACGAGGTCGGAGGAGGGCCGTCCATCGTGCCCTTTAACAATTGCTCGAGCCTTGCGCCAGCAGCTCATCCGTGAATGCTTCAACTACTGATGCCTGAGGGCTCTGCGACACTGTTGCGCATGGACATGTTTATTCTTTGCAGTTGTTCCTACGTTGCGTTGTGTTAATGGAACATGAAACGGTTTTAATGAAAAAAAATTTTATTGAAAAGTTCACGTCACTGTGATAAAATATTTGTTGTATCAAACTATACTTTTTAATATGACTCTTGAAGATCACTTAAAAACTTTAAGATCACTTATAAACTTGTAAAGTTACAAAGCAATCTCAATGTGAAAAATCTTACACTCTTAAGATCACTTAAACTTCAAGATCACTTTTTAGATGCAAAATTAAATAAGTTACAGAATGTGAGAGCATTTACACTATAAGATCACTTGAAAACCCTGAGATCACTTATAAGTTACAAAACTTACAAAACAATTTCAATTTGAAAAACGCTACTACAGCTACATCAAGAACAAGAACAAAAGCAGCAAAGAAAGGCTGCAACCATGTCTCATCCATATCTCAGTGAATGTTCACTTCTTCATGGGGGTGTCATTTGATTGGCCGGGCTGTGTGCCCTTATTGCAGCAGCTACCTCAACCAGGCCCTCCCTGATGGCCTGTGCCGTCATTTGCATGCCCTCCCTGACGGCCTGTGCCGTCGATTGCACACCCTCGGACATTCCCTCCCTAAGTTCCCATGTCATTACTGCTATTTCTCCCGTCAGGACCGTCAACTCTTCACCCACTGCACTGACGCCACCGATGAGTGATCGGGTAAGCTCATTGGTCTCCATACCCAATGCCACAACCTGAGCCGCATCTGTTGCACGCTGCATCTCAGGAGAGCGTGTCTCCAATCTCCTTCTCCTCTGCCTGGGTCTGCCTCGTGGCACCATTACACTGGGAGGCGCAGGCACGGACGGTGGGATGCTCGGTGTTGCAAGCGGCACTACTACACAGGGAGGCGTGGGCTGGGACTGTGGGACGCTCTGTGTTCCAGACGGCAGAACTAGAGGGAGAGGCTCGGGCTGGGACTGTGGGACGCTTTGTGTTGCAGACGGCAGTACCAGAGAGAGAGGCTCGGGCTGGGATGGTGGGACGCTCGGTGTTTTAGATGACAGCACTCGAGTGCGAGCCGTGGGCTGGGAAGGTGGGTGAATGGGTGTAAACTGCTCCATGATATCAACAGCAGCACTGGGACCTGCAACGTCGGAATCAAAACCATGGAAGGTAGAACCAAAACCTATGCTAGGGGTTGAAACTCTGATGCCCCTTGATTAACATTAATTTGGAAGCTCTCCCCTGCAGACATTTCAGTCATCGCTGCCATCATCCAGTCTGATTCGTCCGCATCTGGTTGTACTGGTCCTTGTTCTGTATCCTCAGGGTTGGCAGCAGCAGGAGCATCATCATCATCAACATCATCATCATCATGTTCTGCAAAATACATCAGAACAGTCAAATGTTTAACAGCAAGGGAGAGGGTCGGGTGGGTGGCATGAGTACTCTCACACATAGCAGGCTAGGCAGCAGGTTGATTTAAAGGGCCACGATGCAGTTTCAGGACTTAGTCTCTTCCTCGCGTGTGGGCCCAGCTTGTGCTGTACTGATTGCTTTTCTCCATGTACGACTCATCGTAGCAGCTACCCTTTGTTCCAAGGGTGTCAGTGGATGCAGATTGGGCGTGCCTCCTCCTGTCCGAGTTGCCTCCCTTTTGTTGTGGGCCAACTTCTTCTGCAAAGAGTAAAATATAACTTTTTACAGAGTGTGTCAGTCTGCAAGGTGGGGCATACAGATAGCCAAGTTACAATTGCGATTACATTAAAAATAGAAAATATTACTTACACTAACTACTTCACCAAGGTCATGCCATTTCTTTTTACACTGGCTTCCAGATCTCATGGTATGCACCACTGCGCAGTAATCTTTTTCAACTTGGTTCCAGCGTTTCTTCTTTTCTTTTGGTGGCACTTTTATGTGACCTCTGTTGCTGGTATCTAGCTCCTGCCATCTCTGCTCAATTACGTTGACTAATATCTCCACTTCCTCATGCAAGAAATTCTTTGTTCTTGGTGGACGTTGATCCATTTCAAAGTTGAATTGGCACTCTTATTTCTCAAAACACACAGTCCTTAATTTGCATGCACCAATGCAGCACCTGTTCTGCAAGTTTAGCAGTGAAAAGCTGCACTCGCTCATTTCAGCAGGTGATTCATTCAACAGTGCTGCTAAAAGCACTCCTTCACACACAAAAATATCACTAAAATTAAATCACAAGCCTTTCCAGGGGTCCATGAAATAAATCTTCACTTTTCCTCTAGTCCCTTTAAAAATGACCGAGTGCCAATGTTTATTTCCCACTGCGCGTGCGCGCACGCTCCAACGTGCACGCGCAGGGTTGCCGGCACGACTTTGCCTTATTTAAATTAGGCCCACCCCCCACTGCTTGTAGAATCGGCGCGAGTGTCTGGCTCCGCCTCCCGCTGTTCTGTGCGCGCCGCAACAATCTCCTGAAGACCTCCGAGGAGCCGGAGAATATCGGAGTTTTTTTTCTGCGCACTTTTGAGCGTGACAAACGGGCATCCAGCTCGGGGCTGCGTCATTCTAGGCGCAGCCCGAAACTTGGGCCCTCAGTGTCAACACTTTTGGACACATTAGGTCACAATGATCGGTAAAATTATGAAGTAAGGGTGACAATGGTATTTCCAAGTACCTCCTCAGCCTTAGGTTTCCTACATGTTGTAAGTAAAGATGACAAGTAGCCGACCTGTCCGTAGGCACCTACCAATAGCATTGCTCCCAATTAATGAGCAGATTATATTTTTCCTTTGCATTATGAGCAAATTATATTTTTCTGTTCTTTCTTCCATGTGCCCACAAGAGTGAAAATACACCAGTTCTTCTATGTTATGGTGTTAAATCATATCGAAGCACAATTATACTTTTGAGACTGACAGACCTCCAGTGACTGAACCTCTGTGCATTGAAAACTTCAGGTTTGGTGTTGTCTGGTGCATCCCCATGGAGGATGCTTACTGTATTGAAAAATAAAAAAGGCATTTATATAGCGCCTTTCTTGACCACCGGGTGTCCCAAAGCGCTTTACAGCCAATGAAGTACTTTTGAAGTGTAGTCACTATTGTAATGTAGGAAACGGCAGCCAATTTGCGCACATCAAGCTCCCACAAACAGCAATGTGATAATGACAAAATAATGTTTTTGTTATGTTGATTAAGGGATAAATATTGGCCAGAACACTGAGGATAAGTCCCATGGGATCTTTTACGTCCACCTGAGAGAGCAGACAGAGCCTCGGTTTAATGTCTCATCCAAAAGACAGCACTGCACTGGAGTGTCAGCCTAGATTTTTGTGCTCAAGTCTCTGGAGTGGGAGTCGAACCCACAACCTTCTGACTCAGAGTCATAGAAGTCTTAGTGGTTAGATTAAGTGTTCCCAAATCTTAGTGGGTAGCTATGGCTGACACATCACCAAGCTCATTGTCTACAAGGCCATAGTAATTACCCGCCCTCCTGTATGGCTCAGAGACGTGGACCATGTACAGTTACACCTCAAGTGGCTGGAGAAATACCACCAGCGATGTCTCCGCAAGATCCTGCAAATCCCCTGGGAGGACAGACGCACAAACATTTGCATCCTCGTCCAGGCCAACATCCTCAGCATTGAAGCACTGACCACATTTGATCAGCTCCGCTGGGCAGGCCACATAGTCCGCATGCCAGACACGTGACTCCCAAAGCAAGCCTCTACTCGGAACTCGTCCACGGCAAATGAGCCAAATGCGGGCAGAGGAAACATTACAAGAACACCCTCAAAGCCTTCCTGATAAAGTGCGACATCCCCACTGACACCTGGGAGTCCTTGGCCATAGATTGCCCTAAGTGGAGGAAATGCATTCGGGAGGGCGCTGAGCTCCTCGAGTATCATGGCCGAGAGCATGCAGAAATCAAGCACAGGCAGCGGAAGGAGCGTGCGGAAAAGCAGGCTCCCTGCCCACCCTTTCCCTCAACGACTTGTCCGACCTGTGACAGAGACTGTGGTTCTCGTATTGGACTGTACAGCCACCTAAGAACTCATGCTAAGAGTGGAAGCAAGTCTTCCTCGATTCCGAGGGACTGCCTATGATGATGATCTAATGCACATGTAGGCCACCCCTACATGTAAGTCATTTCCTGGCATACGTTTGGGCAGGGGACAGGGAATTATTAACTTGCATATAGGCTGCACTCTATTATTTAATTTTCTTTGCTCTTAAAATAAAAAGTGCCCATATGGTACAGCCCAGCTTTAAAATGATTACAGCCCGTTAATCTTTTAACAGGACACTAGGACATACATGCTCTCTGTCTCTCAAATGTAAAATTTGTATAAATTTGGGAACACTTAATCTAACCACTAGGACTTCCATGACTTTTCTTTCTCCATTAGTGGGAATGACTCTACAATCCCCTGGTACATGTAAATTCAGTATTTTGTGGCAAGGATCAATAGCAGTGTCAGGAATGGATGGATTGTGTACTTGTCTTACCAAACTCTGCTCCTTATTCTTAAATTCTGGCCTTGTAATTGCCCAGGACCCAAAGAAAAAGATTGCATGCCAGTAGTTTAAAGGCATGGTGCCTTCCCGAAGTTGATAACCACTGCGAAACTCGTGCAAAGCATCTCTCTAGCTGGTAGGCTTAGCTCCTATATAAATGTATTAAAATTAATCAACGGGTGGGTGGGAGTGAAGGAGATGAAGAGGGAATCTCATGGGCATGACACGATTGAAGGGATGCTCTGTCGTCACACGGGATGGATTTCGGTTGCATTGGAAGCAAGGGCAGCTTCACTTCAGAAGCACAGAGTGGTGTTCTGAGAGGAAAGGAAGAATTTCTAAACCATACAGTAGGGATCGCCGAGAGGTAGAAGTTCACAATGAGAACACGTGTCTGACTCCCAGTGATTCAGTTATACGCGTAAACCTGAAAATACAAAAAACAAAATAACAAAACTCAAATCCTACATTAGAAAGTTTTAAAAATAATCACTTCCAGAATTACTGGGTGCTATCCTTAATATTCCAGGAGACTGTTATTTAATTGTATCAGTTGCACTATCCTTATGTAAAATTTTCCACTTTTTTTATGTTTTCTTATAAAAATTCAGAATATAGTAGATTCAGTGTACTTTCTGTTGAAAGTTCTGGGATTTTTCAGCTTCCTCCAATTTTCAGAGTGGATTCAGTTTTCATTGCAAAATGGCATTGAAGGATTTTCCCAATTTCCCCTTTATAGCCCAGTGAGTACCTATGACTTCAGACAAAAGCTGAATGTCACCAGTAGAGACTTTCCCATCTTCTTTCCCTCTGTTTTTCTCTCTCTGGCAATCACTTACTCTTGTTTTCTCAGTTTCCCTGAATTGGTTGAGAATTTTCCTTAATTTCCTTGGGATGAAGCCATTTAATTCAAGATGATATTCCCATTTTTTTAAATAAATGTCATTTTTTGATATTTGAATTTCCAGGACTACTGTTTTTTAAAAACAAAATATGTATATTTCTGGGACTGGATCTATGGACTTCTCCATTTCCTTTTTATTCCAAATTTCAAATGTGAACTCATTTATTTGAAAGTTCTTTATGGTTATTTAATATTCTTAAAAAAAATAAATAATCTGGAAACGTTTCTTAAGTTTAATTTCTCATTGGCATGGGGCAGGTATACAAGGTGTGGAAGACTCCATGGAAGATGGAGGCTTGGGTGGGTGATCTCAGGGGTATGTTACTTAGCAAAGGAATTGCGGCCTAGACAGGTTGATGTGAAGAACGAGCCTGCAGAGGAAGCCGCTTTAATTCTACCAGCTTTTGTCAATTCTTCCAATTCTCTACAAGTCTCTTTTGGGCTTTGCCAGCGCTTTATGGCTTTTAAAGATTGCTAATTGTGGCAGTGGAGAACTCTCGATTGTTGTTGGTGCCCTTTGGTGCATCATGTGGGTTCAAAATTGGCAACGATCTACTAGAGACCTGTACATTTTACAAATTTCCCAGTAACCACCGGAGTGAGGCTGTTGTGCTAAACCAGTGTGGTGTTCCCAGATGCAGAGAAGGTTTGATATCAAAATTGCCTGCTGTACACAGCTGTATACATAAGGCAATAACTCGTTTAGTTGGCAAACCAATCTGCCCCAGTGGCTTCTGGCATATACGTTACAGATATGTGTGCCTCCTTGTAGGACAGATATGTCTACTGGGTACATTAAATCTCTATCGGTTCAGTATGCCGTTTTGTTTTCCTTGTCAATACATAGGGCTGGATTTTAGGCTTTTCTGTTTGCGGGGCGAAAACTGAGGCGGGGTGGGAAAGCTACCGGCCGGGAATAGTTTGCGCTTTAGTATGGACATTTCGGCGTCGGGGCACAGCTCTAAGAGAGGCGTTGTACACTTTTTGTGGCACAAGGATGGGAAACTCACAAACTAAAGAGCCGGGCTGTGTGCACTCCGAGTGAGGCCTGGGGGTGGTGAGGGGGAGGAGAAACCTTAAAAAGAGCACAAAAACATTCCCAAAACATTGCCCACGCCACCACAACACAAATCGCTAAAACAATGTAAAGAACAAACACTGGCACTTACCTTTAGGGTACTTTACCTTCTGCTGCACCGCCGGATCACTCTGATTTCCCAAGCCATCATTGCGGGCGGATGGATCGGGTATAAGTCAAAACTCCTACCGGTGTCACAACCAGAGGCGTTGTACACCCGGCGCAGCTCTTCCAGGCGGTGCTGCTCAGCGCCACCGCAAAACCGGACCGGAGGATTGCGATGGGGCACAGGAGACCTCAATGCCGCCGCTCTGGGGGGAAACCCGGAGCGCAAAGGACCGGAAAATACAGCCCTAATAGTGTTTGTATGAAATTCTTTGTCCCTCGATTTTAACAAAGCCCGGTTTAAAATAAATGGGTTTGCACTTTTAGTAAAATAGAGGGCAATGGAATGTCACACAAACACTTTTAACATGTTTGTTACTATTTACATACAGTGCTTTTTCATCCCTAAGATATGATTAAAGTAAATAGCAGTCATGCAGAAGTATCTTATTAAAGGCGGAATCTAACCCATATAAAGGTGAGCATAAGCCAGAGGAAGATTTGAAGGAGGAATTCTGGTAATTTATTTTGCGTGGTGAACTCTACTGGGATATTCTGACCCTGTGATGGGTCTCTCAGGGCCTGATTCCCCTCCCTTTCACTGAGTTACAGTTGAGTTTGACAACACTCCTTAAAACTGACAGCTCGACTTATTACACGTGGCGTCAAACACATTGTACAGACACAGGATGCAGCTGGAGTTGTTAATTCTTGAAAATTCGGCACAAGACGAGGGTCAGGGCAAGTAGGAAAGGGCTATCCTCTGAGGAGCATTCACCGAGCTACTGAATGTGGTTTCAGGCATGCACTTGTTTCTGTGCATACGGGCCAAATATCCATTTCAAGCTTATGGTGACATTTGCTTTTATATTTCATTGTATGAAGTTTCAATGAGTTCAGTGAGCAGGCTGTGGTGTGATATCAAATCTACTGTTTATTACTTCAGTAGTAGAGTAACTATATTAAGAAAGAAAAACTTGAATTTATTTAGTGCCTTTCACAGCCTCCGGATATCTTAAAGCGCTTTACAGCCAATGAAGTACTTTTGAAGTGTAGTCACTGTTGCAATGTAGGAAACATGGCAGCCAATCAGCAAGGTCCCACAATGAAATAAATAACCAGATCATCTGTTTTTTAAGTGTTGGTTGAAGGATAAATATTGACCAGGACACCAGGAGAACTCCCCTGCTCTTCTTCAAATAGTACTCTTCAGAAATACGACCCCTCCGATAGTACAGCACTCCCTCAGTACTGCACTGAAGTGTCAGCCTAGATTTTGTGCTCAAGTCCCTGGAGTTTCGGCTTGAACTCACAACCTTCTGACTCAGGCAAGAGTGCTACCACTGAACCACGGCCGACACTATTGGATATGATTTTTGCAATGGTTCCCAAACACATGGGACAACCACAATTAGTAGTGTCTACATTTGTGTGCTGCTAACAGGGATTGGAGACCCGGAGATCAATTTTAGCATCTCCACTGTCACCTTGAGACCTGCTGACTTGACACAGTAAAGGGATTCAAAACACGCCATTTGGTGCACGTGGCCATTGAAACATTGGAGCTGACTCTTATAATTATTTAGTAAATGCGGAGTTCTCGGGAGTTAATATGATGTTTCACAGGTTAATTCATTCCGCCCCAGGAGACTTTGCAGCGAGTAGAACCATTTTCACCTAACAGGTCAAACTGGATTAATTTTAAAGACTGCACAAGGCTAGCCAGGCATCATTTATTCAAGTGTTACAAATGCCTTAAGCCTGGATAAGCACTTATGTGATCTAAGGATCAAATTCCAATATTCCATTTATTCCCATTTTATATAAGGACCCCTAATGTAAGCAACATGTTTCATGCAATCCTAAGTAAAATCAGAATGGTAATTTACTTTGCATATTGCGGAAATGCAGTTATATAGAGGTGACTGTGATGTTTGAAGCATTGTATAACTTTTGCACTTAGTCTGATATTGGGCTTAAACCGATCAGCAAAAGATTTTAGAATGGACTAGTCAATCTTATGTGGCATTGCACAAGAGAATGAAGACCTCGTGGAATCTTCAGGTGAAACAGGTTAAGAGGGCAAGTGATAATAGGACTAAGGATGTCAAACATAATTTAATCTCCATTTTAAATACAGGCAACTCTCAATTATCCGTACACGGATCCAACGGAAAACCGTTGTAACGGGATTTAAAATTCTGTTGCTAGCAAGTGAAAAGACAGCTCCAAATAATTTGGAAAAATCGCCTTCCAAACACTGTGCTCATTTGTATTTGCTCATTCTCTCTCTCTCTCTCTCTCTCTCTCTCACACACTTTCTCTCACTCACCGTAAAAATCACCCTCCTCTGCCCTTGCTTTGCTGGTGTGTGTGTGCGCGCTGCTGCATCCACTGTCTCTCACGGCCGCCACTGACGTTGGGAACGGGGGCAGTGCCGGCACTGGGTTCCAGGCACAGAACCTGTACATGCATGCTGGTAATGTCCATCTTTTGTTACTGTTTGTAGCTGATTGTATTGATTCATGAAAGTTTTAATTTATAAATGTAAACTCGCCCTGACGATTGTATTTATTCATTAAAGTTTTAACTTCTAAATGTAAAGTCGCCCTAACGGAAAAATCATTTACCCGGAATAGCCCAATCCCCAAGGGACCTGGATAATTGAGAGTTGCCTGTACATTCTATCAACAACTTGTATTTATATAATGCATTTAACATAGTAAAACGTCCCAAAGCACTTCAAGGGAGCATTAACCAACAAAATTTGACACTGAGCCACATTTAGGACAGATGACCAAAAACTTGGTCAAAGAGGTAGGTTTTAAGGAGCCTCTTAAAGGAGGAGAGCGAGGCGGAGTGTTTTAGGGGGGAATTTCAGAGATTAGGGCCTCTGCAGCTGAAGGCATGGCCACTAATGGTGGAATGATTAAAATCGGGGATGCGCAAAAGGCCAGAATTGGAGGCGTACAGAGATTTCGGAGGGTTATGGGGCTGGAGGAGATTACAGAGATGGGGAAGGGTGAGACCATGAAGGGATTTGAAAACAAAGATGGGAATTTTTAAATCGTAGCATTGCCGGACTGGGAGCCAATGTAGGTCAGCGAGCACAGGGGTCATGGGTGGGCAGGACTTGGTGCGAGTTAGGACACGGGCAGCAGTGTTTTGGATGAGCTCAAGTTTATTTACGATGGAAGGTAGGAAGATGTCCAGGAAACCATTAGAATAGTCAAGGATGGGGGTTTCAACAGCAGGTTAGCTGAGGCAGGGTGATGTTACGGAGATGGAAGTAGGCGGTCTT
Organism: Pristiophorus japonicus; assembly: GCF_044704955.1. Taxonomy (NCBI): domain Eukaryota; kingdom Metazoa; phylum Chordata; class Chondrichthyes; family Pristiophoridae; genus Pristiophorus; species Pristiophorus japonicus. The sequence goes on from NC_091984.1 coordinate 124,924,630, forward strand.
GGCGATGGAGCGAATATGTAGTCAGAAGCTCATCTCGGGATCAAATATGACACCAAGATTGTGAACAGTCTGGTTCAGCCTCAGACAGTTGCCAGGGAAAGGATGGAGTTGTGTTTATATTTCCATTATAAATTCCTTTGTCCAAATATGTAATGTAAACTGCAGAAGTAAACTTATCACACTGTAATTATGTCCTCCCACCAGTTTATGTAGGTAGTCTCCATTATAAATGTGCAATAGAAATTTGTGGAAAAATTTGACAGGAAGTGTGCACAGTAATATTTTTAATGTATTGTAAGAGATGTATCAGATGTCAAATGAAATCAGAGTGTCACATGATCTGCTTCATGCATCGTAAATATTACCTCAGATAAAAATTGTTTCTAAACAGTCATTCCTAAGAATCTCCCATCGACCTTTACCAAAAATCAAATATGGAGAAAATTGTCATTTAATTATAGTTGATAGCAACACTTGTGCATTCATCACTAATGCCTACAGTCTCTGTGTTTTTCACAATTATCAAAAGACCTCTTGTGGAGGCAGTGCAGCCTGTCTACTTCACTCGTACGCCCGATTAGAGCTATAATTAAACTGAATACATTGACAAACATAATCAGACTTTGCTTATTATGGCGATTGCAGTTGAACTCTTGTACTTATAAAATGCCACATTAGCAAGAGAGTCTAGCAGAGAGGCAGCCCTTTGCTGTCATGTACGGTAGGGAGGTGTGAGATATTGGTGGGTGGGTGTGTGACTGCTGGCTCCAAGTTGGAACGGGGTAAAGGTGAATACCAGCTTTAATCATGTACTGTGTGCGGCTCCTGCCTCCATTCTAAATTAAAATTCCCTCAAACAATCTGCATTGTGCCGTCAGCAGTAATAATGTTCTTGGAAAAATACAGACCTGTCCTTCAGCTCGGGACTTGGTCGAATTTATTCCTGTGGTAGCCCACAGCACACGTTGTTTTCCATTATACCTGATCGGTTCTGCATCTTGCACAACAGATTTCGGCATCAGAATTTTAATTCACTTGCTAGATTTTTTTTAAAAGCTCAATATTGTCGCCAGGATTCCAGTAAAGTGTAATGATGGGTATGTTAAATTTTTGTACTGTATTCATTTGAACTGCAAACAAAATGCAAAGATACAATGATAGATTTTGCCCATCCAAACTTGGGTTGTCTGGAGAGAACACATTGAAGTGTGCAGTACAAGGGTGAAGTATTTAGTGGCAGCAGTTTGAGGTGATGAATTAAAAATATAACACAAAAAACCATATTGGCAAATCCACCAGTCCAGAGAAGAGACCAAGGTCATTTATACAATATTCTCTGAATAAACCATTTTACTTTTGGCTTAAAGAACGGTCTGATGCTTCAGGTGGGAATGTCGTGCTTGCTTGTCGAGCATCAGGACTGCAAACAAATCTGTGACCTTGAAAGTGAGAGAATAGCGGAATGATGTGTTGATGCCAGGTTTAGTCCCCTAACCTTGCAGGCTTCCAAGACTGCACTCTTTGACCCTGCTTATGTTGTTGGCCAGGAATAATCGCATTGGGTTTGGGTCAGAATAGCCTGAACAGAATGCAATTTTTTTTTCCCCCTCATAGCTTATACTGAAAACTGCCTTGAGTGAGGTTGTAAACTTGTATGGTATTAAGTGAAATGCTTCAAGCATTGCAGTTATTTTTCCAAGGCTAAAAATAGTCACAGATGCGCATCAAACTGCTGATATCAGCCTGAGAAATATTTCCAATTTTACAACCCAATTCTGAACTGAGATTCCAAGATGAGAGTTTTCACTGTAAATATGTAACTAGAGTATGTACAGTGGGGGCTCCTAAGCAGGTCGGTGATTAAAGTTGTACAATGTCACTCTCACTCAAGAAGCGGAATGCCAAAATTCCGTTTTAGCTCACATTGACCACTGGAGCACATTGACAGTTAGGTCACAGCTGTGGCATTAATATATTGTATTGTGGACATTTTAGATGGCGTCATTACTAGTGAGTTTATGACTTTAGATGTGTGCATTGTTTTGAATTTTTTGTACAGTATGTGTAATCAGTGGCTTGCACCTCATGGTTTATGCTTTCCAGGATGGATTAGACCAGAAACTATCAGAGAAAACAGGAGGCTGAGGGGAGACCTCATTGAGGTGTATAAAATTTTGAGGGGCCTGGATAAAGTGGATAGCAAGGGCCTATTTCCCTTGGTGGAGGAATCAATTACATAAAAACATAAGAAATAGGAACAGGAGTAGGCCATACAGCCCCTCGAGCCTGCTCCGCCATTCAATAAGCTCATGGCTGATCTGATCATAGACTCAGCTCCACTTCCCCACCCACTTCCCATAACCCCTTATAGTTTAAGAAACTGTCTATTTCTGTCTTAAATTTATTCAATGTCCCAGTTTCCACAGCTCTCTGAGGCAGCGAATTCCACAGATTTACAACTTTCTGAGAGAAGAAATTTCTCCTCATCTCTGTTTTTAAATGGTCGGCCCCTTATTCTAAGATCGTGCCCTGTAGTTCTTGTCTCCTCCATCAATGGAAACATCTTTTCTGCATCCACTTTGTCAAACCCCCTCATAATCTTATACGTTTCGATAAAATTACCTCTCATCCTTCTGAATTCCAATGAGTAGAGGCCCAACCTATTCAACCCACTCATCCCTGGAATCAACCTAATGAACCTTCTCTGAACTGCCTTCAAAGCAAGTATATCCTTTCGTAAATATGGAAACCAAAACTGCACGCAGTATTCCAGGTGTGGCCTCACTAATACCTTATATACCTGAAGTAAGACTTCCCTGCTTTTATACTCCATCCCCTTTGCAAAAAAGGCCAAGCTACCATTGGCCTTCCTGATCACTTGCTGAACCTGCATACTATCCTTTTGTGTTTCATGCACAAATACCCCCACATCCCGCTGTACTGCGGCACTTTCGAATCTTTCTCCATTTAAATAATAACTTGCGAGGGGGCATACATTTAAGTGGTTGGTGGAAGGTTTTGAGGGGAAGCTTCTTCACGCAGAGGGTTGTGGAACTCACTACCTGGAAAGATGGTAGAGGCAGAAACCCTCACCACATTTAAAAGGTGCTGGATAGACACTTGGAAGTGCCATGACTTGCAAGGCTACGGACCTAGAGCTAGGAAGTGGGATTAGACTGAGATAACCTCTTGTTCGCTGGCGCAGGTACGATGATAAGTACTTTAGGAAATCTAACATGGCCATAGTGATCTCTTGGACTAGTTTTGATCGCCGGGATGGGTTGGAGAGGAATTTTCCCAGATTTTATTTCCTCTATTGGTCTGGGATTGTGGGGCGGACTGGTTGGGCCAGATGCCCAATTGTCCTCCATTGTTCATAAGTTTATATGTAACCTTCAGGGCTGCTGACCAAGGGCCGTGTGGCTCTTTGTCGGCCGGCGCGAGCACGATGGGCTGAAATGGCTGCCTTCTGCGCTGTAAATTTCTATGTTTCTAAAAGTCATTTCAGATTATCTCAATTATGTGTACTACACTGCCACATCAGTGGCCAATGACACTCGCAACCCAATACGTTGTTATAAATGGCAGAGAATTTTCTTTACCGATATTTTCCTCAGGTTTGTGCGTTTGTGTTTCCACAATGTGTTTGTGATACTAGGTTACCGATGCAGCGTCGAGAATCCGGAACCCTCGGGACCGAGGCAGTTCCGGATTCCGGGCTTTTCCAGACGTTGGATCGTCTTTCTGATGTCATGAATCCAAAAACACCGTGGCCCAGATTCGGGTATTTTCCGGATTTCGGCACGTCAGAAAGGCGGGGGAGTCCCCGCCGAGGGGATGTTCGGGCGGGGCCCGTCATGGAGGAGGTGTTCGGGTGGGGCCCTGCCAAGGTGGAGCTGTTCGGGCGAGGCCCCACCGCCAAGGGGGTGTTTGGGCGGGCCCCGTCAAGGAGGTGTTCAGGCCAAGCCCGCCCCTGCCGTGCTTGAGGTGTTCTGGTCGGCCCCATCGCGGAGGAGGTGTTCGAACCTGCTCTGCTGTGGTGGAGCTGTTTGGCGGGGCTCCGCCATGGTGGAGCTGTTTGGGCGGGCCTCGCCGTGATGGAGGTGTTCAGGCCGGCCCCATTGCAGAGGAGATGTCCGAGCCTGCCCCACTGTGGTGGAGCTGTTCGGGCGGGACCCCACCATGGTGGAGCTGTTCGGGCGGTGCCCCGCTGTGGTGGAGCTGTTCGGGCGGGACCCCACCATGGTGGAACTGTTCGGGTGGGGCCCCGCCGTGGTGGAGGTGTTTGGGCGGGGCCCCACTGTGGTGGAGGTGTTTGGGCGGGCCCCGCCGTGGTGGAGCTGTTCGGGCGGGACCCCACCATGGTGGAGCTGTTCGGGTGGGGCCCCGCCGTGGTGGAGCTGTTCGGGTGGGGCCCCACCGTGGTGGAGCTGTTCGGGTGGGGCCCCACCATGGTGGAGCTGTTCGGGTGGGGCCCCACCGTGGTGGAGCTGTTCGGGCGGGCCCCGTCTCAGAGGAGGTGTTCGGGCGGGACCCCACCATGGTGGAGCTGTTCGGGCGGGGCCCCGCCGTGGTGGAGCTGTTCGGGCGGGCCCCGTCTCAGAGGAGGTGTTAGGGCGGGCCCCGCTGTGGTGGAGGTGTTCAAGCGGACCCCGCCATGGTGAAGCTGTTCGGGCGGGGCCCCGCTGTGGTGGAGGTGTTTGGACGGGCCCCGTCTCAGAGGAGGTGTTCGGGTGGGCCCCGCCGTGGTGGAGGTGTTTGGGCGGGCCCCGTCTCAGAGGAGGTGTTCGGGTTGGCCCCGCCATGGTGGAGCTGTTCGGGCGGGGCCCCGCTGTGGTGGAGGTGTTTGGGCGGGCCCCGCCGTGGTGGAGGTGTTCGGGCGGGCCCCGTCTCATAGGAGGTGTTCGGGTGGGCCCCGCCGTGGTGGAGGTGTTTGGGCGGGCCCCGTCTCAGAGGAGGTGTTCGGGTTGGCCCCGCCATGGTGGAGCTGTTCGGGCGGGGCCCCGCTGTGGTGGAGGTGTTTGGGCGGGCCCCGCCGTGGTGGAGGTGTTCGGGCGGGCCCCGTCTCATAGGAGGTGTTCGGGCGGGCCAGCGACGAGGCCCCTAGGTAATGGCAGCGGCGGTGGGTGAGGCCGGGCAGCAGCAGGGCCCCGAGGCCGGTGGATCCGGATTCCGGAACATTTTATGGATTCCGAACGACCCTGCCACCAATGGTCCGGATTCCGGAACATTCCAGATTTCAGAACTCCGGATTTTCGATGCTGCACTTGTATTGCCAGAAAATGACAGGAAATGTAATTACATTAGGAACAAGTGTAGGCCACTCAGCCCCTTGAGTCTGTTCCGCCATTCAGTTAGAGCACGGGTATCTTAACTCCATCTACCCACCCTGGCTCCGTATCCCTTGCATAACAAAAATATCAATCTCAGTCTTGAAATTTTCAATTGACCCTGCGCCTCAACAGCTTTTTGGGGAGAGTGTTCCAGATTTCCTTTACTCTTTGTGTGAAGAAGTGCTTCTTGACATCACCCCTAAACGGCCTAGCTCTAATTTAATGTTAAGCCCCCTTGTTCTGGACTTCCCCCAGAGGAAATATTTTCTCCCTACCTTTCCAATCAATTAATTTAATCATCTTAAACACCTTAATTAGATCATCCCTTAATCTAATTAAGGGAATGCAAGGCTAGTCTGTGCAACCTGTCCTCATAATTTACCCTTTTTAGCCCTTGTTCCAGGTGTTATATGTCTTTTGTTTATAGCCACAGTGATACTCAGTGATTCAGGCTGCCTTTGAGTTAATGGTGTAACAGCTGATATCCTCACTGTCATAGCTTTTACTGAAGTAGCTGGCAGATACCAATTGCATGACATGTATTATCTAAATATGTCAACATTCAAGTAGCTTTATTTTTCAAGAGTGTTTATTAGTATATGCAGTAAGGTGCCGCACGGTGAATTTCAGGTTATGCCAATCTCTGGGTTCACAGGATACCTGCAGCCTTTCTGATTCAAGGAAAATGATCTCTGATACAGTGCCGAGCATAGTGCGCTAACAAATGGATTTCGGTGTGCATTAGCAATAAAGTTTATGCTTCGATATTGCAGTGACTTTCTTCTGAACTGCAGCTCAAATAACCCAATCTCTACATTTTCACAGGAATTTTCAGACCTTGCACTATAAATTGAGCAAATTAATAAATCAGCTTCTTCACATTATCTACTAAATCACCAAAATGATTTTGTGTTGAATTATATTAATGGGCTTGTTCTCTAATCTGCGTGTCACACTTTCGCTGCCGAGAAGATGACCCTGAACCAGCAGAGACCCCCTGTATGTGTGTGTTCAAACAACCAGCAATATCCTATTGTGTAGATGAGTGCCCTCCTGGGATTAGTTTATTGCCCACAAGCAGTCCCTGAGGAAATCAAACTGTTCTCAGAGGAGGGGGGGGGGGGGGGGCGGTGGTCACATGAGGGGGATGAGGCGGGCTCTGTGTCCTCGGAGCCCTTTATTTCAGAGGCACCATCTGCTGCTGTGTGCTGCCTCGGTCCCATCAGGACGGCCCCTGACAGCAAGGGACAGAGAATCAGCACACAGTGCCCAACGACTGAAATAATGCAAGTTGATGAAGTTTAGCAAGAGACGAGCATTCATTTTCCCTTCTCTCTGTGCAAGGCCAAAGTTCTGTCACTTGACAAATGGGGGTCTTGGAGCACCATAAATTTAGCTGTTTAACCTCCTGAGTCTTACACGAACATTACACGAGCATTTCCTGCATCCAGACTTCTAATATAAGCAGGCTTGCATTTTCCATTTTAATATGCAGCTTGCTATGATAAAGTCTGTATTTCATTTTGCATGACACAAGCTTTTACGAAATTATTTAACCATTTTGGTGCTGAATATTTTTTTTTGCATCCTTCATAAATATGCACGTTTGTAATCTGCATACTGTGAATTTCTAACGCATATACCATATTTCTGTACATTCAGTGAAATAAAAACCCAGCGCAAGACATGTGGGCCATTGGCACTGAAGCACAGGTCACATGGTGCCACTGCCGTATAAGTCAATTGTTGCTGTGGGAAGGTAGTGCTTAGAACGCCAGAGGTCATGAGTTCAAATTCAATAAATATAGTCATTTTGTGAGCTGGTACCAGAAGGAATCAACATGAGAACTGTAGGATTGTCATTAAAAAGCCACTGGTTCACTAATGATCTTGATGGATGGGAATCTGCCACCCCTGCCTACAGTCCTACATTATATGGTTAACTCTTCTTGCCCTCTAAACTGGCCTAGCAAGCTGCCCTTTCACTACAAGACAGGGCTTTTCACCACCTCCGGATGAACAATAAATGCAGTGTGTTTTTTCACTCTTCTGTTCTCTTTCCCTCTCGAGACATTGCCTAATACTGGTTGCAGTTCCATGAGAGTTAGCGGCCTCCAGTATCTCACCCTAGTGGCCAGACCGCACGTCTGACCATAGCGAGTCAGATTATTCAGTTGTGTGGACCCTGATTCTCTTGCATGGTGCACCTGTCAGGAACAGGAACTCTGGCTAACTTTTCTCCGTGATGCTGTGGTTAGTTGTAGCAGCTTCATGAGGTCAGCACCTGTCCTATAAGGAGAGGTTGAGTAGATTCTGCCTATATTTCCTAGAGTTTCGAAGAATGAGAGATTATCTCATTGAAACATAAAATTCTTAAGGGGCTTTACAGGGTTGATGATGGTAGGATGTTTCCCCTGGCTGGGGAGTCTAGAACTAAGGGGCATAGTCTCAGGATAAGGGGTCGGCCATTTAAGACTGACGAGAATGAATTTTTTCGCTCAGAGGGTTGTGAATCTTTGCAATTCTCTACTCAAGAGGGCTGTTGAAGCTCAGTCATTGAGTATAATCAAGGCAGATCGCTAGATTTTTGGATACTAAGGGAATCAAGGGATAAGGGAATCGGGCGAAAATGTGGAGTTGAGGTAGAAGATTAGCCATGATATTGAATGGCAGAGCAGGCTCGAAGGGCTAAATGACCTACTCCTGCTTCTATTTCTTATGTTCACCCTATTATGTGTTACTCTCTACACTCCAAACAGTACATTATTCTGTGCATAATACATCATTCTATATTGAAGATGAGTGCTCTGATCCTCTCAGCATATAAAAGAATCAGAGCTCCACCAAAAAATGTCATTTTAATGCTAATAAATTACCTGTCTCTGAAGGATTAGGATGATGTATTTGTGCAAACTTGTTCGCACAATCATAGAAATGTTAGATTAAAATCTTCCTATTTTTATGATTTTTCAAAAATGCAGATTATATAACGTTTCCAACTACGGATTTTTAATATTAGGCGTCACCTTTTATCTGAACCACTGAAGAGTGTGAGGACGCTTAAATGAGCATAGGAGACTGATCTACATACAGGGAGGATTTTGCTGTGAGCAGTGAACAGCACTAGCCATTTGTTAGATTTGCACTTGCCCGCAGACTTTTTAATGGGCTTTTGCACAGCAAGTTATTATCAGCCAACCATCCAAAAAGTGCAGCGCCCTCTGCAGGGCATCTGGGACCTGTGTGAACAGAGGAAACCATTATGTATCTCCTTAACCAATCAGATTGAAGAATCATTAATGAACAGTGCCGTCTGAATCAGGAAGTGTAAATTGGAATATTGAATCAGTTACAGAAAGCAAAATAAAGAGAGGGAAAGAAAGAAGGGATTAAGAGAGAGAGATAAAAGAGACAAAGAAAAAAAAACTAATTTTTAAATAATTAAAAAAAATACAACAATAATTAAAATCTAAAAGAACAAGACTCCACATTTGTAGGTTAATTTTCAGTACCACGGAGAGATTGTTTGGCAGTAATTAGATTTTCAACGCTGTTAAAAGGGGACTGAGACTGGAATGGACAACATCTAACTTTTTCTGACATGTTTAGTCCGTATCTATGGGGTAAGTACAAGAACTTCACGACGGTTAATACATTTGAACGGTGAATCAAATGGCAAGATGCAGATGAGCGGCGCATCCCGGACAGCAACTTCCAGATTTCCACAGTCACTGAAACTTGCTGTCCGATTCTTACATAATTAACGGTGAGTGCTGTTAGCCTCATATTTATCTTTACAGCTAAATCCAGCCCACTATGCTGGTCCCCTTGTTTCAAGAGCTTTAAGAAGTTGTTCCTCTCAAAATTTTCAATTAATTAATGCTTTCTGTTTAGTTCAGAAGCAGATCTGTCATCCCTGTTAGATATTGGGAGAAATGTGTTGGGGGAGTTTGTGCTTCACCATCTCAGTGATTAAATATTCTGTAATCAAGTAAAATCTCCTATTATACTGACTTTCTGCTATTGTTTAGTTTTTACTTTAATAGACCTGATTTGTAGCCTAAGTCGCACATTCTATTAAAGCCTCAAAGTATGGGGGAACCAATTTAAAACCGAGTTGAGAAGGAATTTCTTCTCCCAGAGGGTTGTGAATCTGTGGAATTCTCTGCCCAAGGAAGCAGTTGAGGCTAGCTCATTGAATGTATTCAAATCACAGATAGATAGATTTTTAACCAATTAGGGAATTAAGGGTTATGAGGAGAGGGCGGGTAAGTGGAGCTGAGTCCACGGCCAGATCAGCCATGATCTTGTTGAATGGCGGAGCAGGCTCGAGGGGCTAGATGGCATACTCCTGTTCCTAATTCTTATGTTCTTATGTTTATGTTCTTATGTTCAATGACTCTCCATTGCTTTGACCAGTTGATAGCTGCAGAAGTGGTATAAAAGCTTCCATTTCACAGCTGTTCACTTTGCTGGAGTACCCTTATGTCTCACCATTCACTGCAACTCACTAAGTCACTTCCAAAAGTTCTCAAAAATCTGTCCAAGAACGCAAAGTGTTCAAAATAAAGCTTTCAATGTTTTCACAACACATTAGCAGAAACATGAACATTGGCTAAAAGACCCAAGTGCCTACCCTTGTGTCTTGTTAGTTGATATGATTGGACAAGGATGAAGGTGAGTGTGAGGTGTGGCTACTGAGATGGGAATGTGATAATGTAGATAGAGAGGGAGGGCTGGGTGGAGGTGCAAGGTAAGTTGGTGTGATGAGGATGTGCAGGAGTAGGGTAGAGAAGAGTGATGGGGATGTGATGAGTGGCACAGCAGAATGAGATTGAGTGGCTTTGCAATAATGTTTCGTGATCTGCTGAGATCATTGAAAGGTTTGCGCCACTGCTGCCAGCTCCTCCTGACGACATCCCTGCTGTGTCCTCCTGTGCAATGTGTAACCAGGCTGCGTTGATGTTCTGTGGAGGTCTCACCCAGCCATTGGAAGGGAACAGAACCTCCCTGCATGCTGTGACTCCCTCCATAAGCATCTGGAGGGAGTTATGGAAGAGCCTGAGTGCAGCAGTGCACCTTTTTGCAGTGCGTGTCAGTGTTTGCAGCACCTCAATGCTGCAGAACACTGACAGAACAACTGTCAAAATCAATGCGGCCATGGTCCCTTTAAGGAAACCGGCAGATGACGCGTCATCAAATGACGTCATCAGACCCGCTTCCTTCAATTGGCCGGGAACCTCGCAGGGCGGGCTTAACGAGCCCCATCAAAGGAAGATACTTCACACAGGGCAGGCTGGAGCAAGGTGCGGGGTCGCCACCTGCCACCGACCCCGGACCCGCCACTTGGCGAGATCGCGGCCTAAATCTGTGGTGAAACACATCTCATTGAAATTAAAAAAGAAAAAAGCAGTTTAATGCAAACCATTTTTTTAAACTAATAAATCTGTATTGCGTTCATTGAAGAAGCATTCTCTAAAGCATTTGAAAGATTAAACTGCTGCTTGTGGCTTGTTTTTGTTATTTTCTAGATTCACTATTAAAAGATAATACAGTTCCGCATGTGTATGATCTTCTAATATATACTGGATCTAGACACTCTCGGTAATCAGCTGCAAGTTATTTCTGCATAACTTTGCATTGATAGGTATCAGAATGGTTTGTCATTATTATCTACCTAGGATGATGGAGTGTACTGACAACTGGTGTCTGGTCTAGCAGCCTTTCCCAATACAAAAAATACAAATTAGCCTTCCTCCGTACCTCCAAATAAAATTAAAATATTGTAAGATGCTGAGGAGTTGTTTCAATATGTATTCTAATGTAGAGTTCAAATGGTGATTATAATCCACCATAAGTTTCACTGTTGCTGTTAAAGACACTGTCATCTGAACAGGAGTGATTTTATCTCTCAAAAGAATTGTGTTATTACTAAGAAAATTTAAGTACTTTTATCTAGTTTTATCCCTTTAAATCCAGTTACAATACATAAGGATTTTAAAAGCCAGCTGCAGTTAATTCCCACATCCCTAGCTTAAATCAGTACTAATGTTGCAAGGTTTATTTTGTTGTCTCTAACAACAACTTGCATTTAGATAGTGCCTTTCACTTGGTAAAATGTCCCAAGATGCTTCACAAGAGCATTATCAAACAAAATCTGACACCGAGCCACATATAGGTGTCCAAAATCTTGGTCAAAGAGGTATGTTTTAAGGAGCGTCTTAAAGGAGGATAGGGAGGCGGAAAGGTTTCGGGAGGGAATTCCAGAGCTTAGGTCCTAGGCAGCTAAAGGCAGGGCCGTCAATAGTGGAGCGAAGGAAATTGGGAATGTACGAGGTCAGATTTGGAGGAAGGCAGCGTTCTCGGAGAGTTATAGGGTTGTAGAAGGTTGCAGAGCTGGGTTACAGGCTTCAATGAGGAATCCAATCACACTGGTTGACTGACTGCTCCATTTTGTATTGAGTGGTCAGTTATTTAAGTCCAAAGAAGCCCGCCTACTTTTTCAGGGGTATCTGAGTAAGTTAAATTGTTCAAGAATTAGGTCAGTGTAGCTCCCACAGTAGTGAGGAATGGAAAGAAAGAAAGACTAGCATTTCTGTAGCGCCTTTAGTGACCTCCGTACGTCCCAACGCGTTTTACAGCCAATTAAGTACTTTTGAAGTGTAGTCACTGTTGTAATGTAGGAATCGTGGCAACCAATTTGTGCACAGCGAGGTCCCACAAACAGCAATGTGATAATGACCAGATGATTGAGGGATAAATATTGGCCAGTATATATAGGCTGGATAGAACTTCTTTGACTGGCATTAACACGATGTAACGAATGACCTAATTCTGTGCTGTAAATTTCTATGATTCTGGGCTATGACACCAGAAATAACTCCCTGCTCTTCTTTGGGAAAAGTGCAATGGGATCTTTTACGTGCACCCGAGAAAGCAGATGGGGCCTCGGGTTAACATCTCATCCGAAAGACAGCATTTCCGCCAGTGCGTCACTCCCTCAGTATCGTACTGGGAGTGTCAGCGTAGATTTTCGTGCTCAAGTCTCTGGAATGGGACTTGAAGCAGAGACTTTGTCAACAATTAAGAATAGGGTAGACAGGTGGATGTAGGAAAAGGGGATATGAGAACAAGCTGGGCACATGGGATTAAGATTACTGTTCATGTGGAGGATTATCACCAACACTGGTTGGGCCGAACAGTTTGTTCCCATTTTGTCATTTCAATTAATTTTGTCATACTTTTTGCAAATGGGAGAAATCCTCTTGAGGGATAGGCTCATTCCAGTATCTAAAGAAATCAACTAAGGTTGTCTGCACATTATCTTGGGCATATTACCAAAAATGTACCCAGATATTGGGGCTAGTGTAGGTCACAGGATGTTGGACTCACCTGTTATTGTAACCTTGTATACAGAAGCTTATATTCTAGATTAAAGATGGTAAGAATGTAACTGTTTCCTAAAACAATGCTATCATTAATACATGAACAGCAAGGAACTACTTGGTGTTTTATGACCACCTTGATTACATTGGGGTCTGTTAATCACTTATAGGTATCCAATATTCCTGATAAGTTATAGTATGCAAGACATTTTGTTTTTTGTATTTCTATTTGTCATTAGCAAGATTGAATGAAAATGGAATTGGACCAAGGGTAATGCTGCTGTAAGTGATGCATGATCTGTACATTTTTATTTTGGCAGTTGCTGACCAGTAGACATCATGTATATATTATGTGCAGAATACAAGATACTTTTGGAGCGTTACCAGAACAGCACTCCAAGGTGTTTTATAGCACAATGTGCTGAACAGGATATCTAACGCCATTTGATATCTTCATCAGGTCCGAGTACATCGAGTTGGTTCTAAATAAGCGAAAAGAGTATATAAAATCTGTAATATTTTAGATTGTACCAAACCAAGACCTGATATGACTCCCGATTCTTCTCCAACCAGAACTCAACTGTGATAAACTAATCTTTGTCCCCAGCTTCTTGAGGGTAACTACATTTAGAAATGAGTATATATGTTTAAATAATGAGTATTGATGACATTAAGAGAACTAGCAGGGACAAGTTACTAAGTCCAGCAATATCATGGATCTGAATTAATAGCCACCATTAAAATGAATTTGAAGACAGTCTTGCAAATAATTGAGTTCCATCATATAGTCAAGGATGCAAGTTTCTCTCTTTTCCCCTCCTGCCTTTTACTCCCTTTCCATCTCCCATAATCACACTATAAAGACTGTTATATTTCTGGCAATATGCAATTTGGCACCACCCCACCAATATGACATTGGTATTCTTGATCGAATTCGACTACCCTGTGTTGGTAATTAAGAATGTCTTTCAGCCATTCATTATCGTAAAGCATTTGAAATTTGCACTTTTCTTTTAAACAAATGCTGATGGATAGTCATAAAAAATCATGTCTGTTAATGGAGAGTGTTAGTGAAAGTATTTCACAGGAGTGCAGATCATATCTAGATATGTAATTGACATCTGGCGATATCCTAATTGGATTTTTAGTCTCTCTCTGCTCCCCTGAAAACTCCATGGAGGATAAAGCACAAGATCATCATTGGTTTTAGTCTTTGATGTTCCCTGATTATAGTTATAAATTAAACAGGACAAAAAGAGTGACGTGGAATTAGGTGACTTGTATTTGTTCAGTACAACTCTCACAGACATGAATCTTGCTCCAACATCTATTTAAAATGCAGCAAGAAGTCAAAATGGTATCTGGTGGGATTGGAAGCGTAGATTAGCCTGTGCGATAGCTGTAAAGCACTTATCAGAGTTGTGGGACATTTGTTCACACTCATGAATAATCACAGTGAGAGAATGATCACAGTGAATTCCCAATCTTGGTCATGGGGCTGGTGGGGGGTGGGGGGGTGGAGAGGCTAAACAGAGACAGCAACTTGATGACAGAGGATGGATTTGCTAAATTTAGCTGTGGTATCTTTAGCTTTGCAATCATGTTGTTGTTTGCACTTGTGCTGCTTCCGAACACAATTCCTCTATTCTGTCAGTTCCTTTCATTAAGAAGGGACATGATTTTTTTTTAATAACTAGTCTTCCAGAGAGAACAGCTTGAGGATCCTTCACCTTAATCATGCAATATAGTGTTTGCTTATGTCACAGAAATGTAATGTGCACTTAGTGACACCTTTCTCTTTGCCTACTTCCAGCATCCGCCTGCGAATTTGCTGATATCGTGGAGTTGTTGTTGAATTCCGGTGCTGATCCCACCATCCAGGATGGGGAAGGGTGCCTGCCTGAAGAAGTGACTGATTCCAAGGACATCTCACAGATGCTGCGACAGTATGCCACATCAAAAGGCTAAACCCAGGCCTGGTGCATGACTCCAAATGGAAAAATACAGGAACAAATATGTATTGAAATATATTTCATAGTAATTGTTACATTACAATATGCAATAATTAAAAGATTATTCACAGTAGCAGTATTTTATGCATTCTTCCAGTGAAGATTTTTTGTCAAAATAACTTGCACTTCATATTTTTAAAAACTAAAAGGGAGTTTATTGAACAGCAATTTGGAAATAGTTTAGAGAAATTTTTAATGTAAAATGAGATACTTGCTTCGATCCAGTACCTTGAAGGTCAGACTATGCATATTATACAGATAGGATCTCTTGCTTATATAGGAGGAAAAACTATCATAAAGATAGTCTGGTTTTCCATGTTATTTGAGGTCAAGATATTTGTTTAATGAGTTCCAAACAATGTTAGTGGGTTTGTAGTTACACAGTGTACCTTGCCCGCCTTGCTCATCCAGTAAACAATGATCATATTACCAGGACATTGGACACCCCTTGGTCAAGCTTCTGTTCACTTGCATTGTATAACATTTACACTGCCATGTTATCACTTTGCACATCTTCACAAAGCAGTACTACTTTCTTCAGGAAAACTAGTTCTTCAAAACAGAGAAATGCACTTAGTGGCTGGCAGTTTCATGCAAATTTGGAACCCTGTGCTTCCTGTTAGCCATGTCAGTCAAAGAATTTGCCGTCTGCACCATTGGCGAAAGGTCACTTGGACATCATCATCGGGCATCAGGAAGAAAGCGTAACCAGAGAGGCTAGGCCCAATCTACACAATCTCTCCTCATAAGACAACCCTCTCGTATCAGGAATCAGTCTGGTGAATCTTTGTTCCATCGTCTCTAAGGCAAGTATATCCTTCCTTAGATAAGGAGACCAAAACTGTAACTGCTGATGTTAGGACTTCTGGGTAAGGTTGTGGACACACAAACCTTGACATAATTTCAGAGGCAATTGGATGTTGTGACTGGATAGATGAGTTGACTGGATATGGCATTGCCAGCAGAAGAGTTTTACCTACACCTTTCTCATCCTGTTTGCAGGATCCTTTACCCCACAAATCAGTTTAATTAGTTCACTCACTCTTTCTTGTACACTGGGCACTGTGAATTTGGAATGAAGATTATAAAACAGTTACAAAACTACTATGAATTTTTTCCTCCAATGAACAATTTGTTAGATTTAATTACCAATAACATCAAGGTTAACATCTGTAGGGATAAGGAAATTTCCTTAATAAAAGGCAGTAAGACATAAACAGTTTCCAATGTCTTCAGGGTTCAATTAGACCTGAAATGAGCAATTTTGGATTGCATTTAAATTGCTATAAATCTAGATTCATGTGGGAAATTAATGTACAATTTGTTCTTGCTTTTCCATTTAATTTGGCAATGGACAAACCACTCTTAACTCCCATCCAAGAAAACTCCAGTTCAAATAATGACAGTAAAAGTAATAATTGAAGGCAAGCTCTCCTTTGAGGATCTAACCAGTAGTAATTCCCATTTTATATATCACTGAGAACCACATTTGATCAAACTGATTAACAAGTCCTCCTGGTCCCCACCATACTTTCTCAGTTACACGTATTAGATACTAAAGGCAACCATTGATCTATTGAAGGAGGATTAGAACCCTTCCAGCAGAGAAGGAGGCCGTAGGACATCAATTAGTGAGGGAAGATAGAGTATGAAACTAAAGAAAGTGGTTTACACAAATACTAAAAAGTGGTAATCCTGTGGACTGGGAACAATAAAGACATCACCAAAGGGACACAAAGAATATACTAAGAGCTGCAAAGGGGAATCCAGAAAAAAATTGCAAGTACTATATAAAGGCTAAAAATAAAACTTTTTATAAATATATTAATAGCTAGAGAGTGGCTAAGGAGGATGTAAGCCCATTAAAGACAGGTGCAGATGATACAGTAACAGAAGGTAATGGTAGATTTAATAAATGGGTACGTTGTACACTTTTTTGCAGTAGAGGAAGAGGATAAAATATCATTGAGAGAAGGGAAACTAAAAATAAATCAAGGGAAGGAACTTACTGGATTCAATATAAATAACAAAATGGTAATGTAGAAAATAATGGGGCTTAAAAGAGATAAATCTCCAGGACCTGATGGTTTCTATCCTGGGGTATTAAAAGAAGGTGGTGAATAAATTTTGGAAGCATTAGTCATAATCTTTCAAAGCTCTCTTGATTTGGGGATTGTGCAATTGGATTGGAAATATGCTAATGTAACTCCATTGTTTAAGAAGAGTGGGAGAGAGAAACCAGGTAACTACAGGCCTGTCAGGAAGCTACTAGAATCTGTCGTTGGGGATAGACTGACTGAGCACTCCAACAAATATGAGCCGATCAGAGAGAGCCAACATAGCTTTGTTAAAGGTAAATCACGTGAATAATCTGGTTGACTTTTTTGAGGAGGTTATTAATAAGGTAGATAAGGGTGTGTCTATGGATGTTATCCATATTGACTTTCAGAAGGCATTCAATAAGGTTCATATGAGATTATTAGCAAAAATAAGAGGACAATGAATAGGAAGTAGCCTTTTGATTTGGGTTGGAAATTCTTTGGGAGATAGGAGACAGAGTGGGGATAAAGAGCAGGCACTCTGATTGGCGGAAAGCGACAATTGGTAATCCCCAGGGATCTGTACAGGACCTCAGCTTTTCACTATATTCATCAATGACTTGAATGAAGAAATAGAGAATGTCATCTGTAAACTTGGATATACAAGTTGGGAGGCACATGAGCTTACATGGTTTTGTTCTCAGTTAGTGAAAGGCTTAAAGGTGGAGATGCCCCCTCTGGTGGTCTTCCTTTGGCGGGTATTGTGTGCCAATTTCTCCTCCAAACAAATATGTAAATGAGGGCAAGGCTGGCAGTTGATTGTATGCCAAAAGGCATGGGAAGCAAGAGATAATGGGACTAAAGTCCCGGTAAAATAATGGGACTAAAGGTGGATAAGTCCCCTGGACATGATGGCCTGCATCCTAGGGTCTTAAAAGAAGTGGCTGCAGAGATTATGGATGCATTGGTTGTAATCTACCAAAATTCCCCAGCGGATTGGAAAACCGTAAATATAATGCCACTATTTAAAAAAGGAGGCAGACATAAAGCAGGAAACTATAGACCAGTTAGCCTAACATCTGTCATTGGGAAAATGCTGGAGTGCATTATTAAGGAAGCAGTAGTGGGACATTTGGAAAAGCATGATTCAGTCAAGCAGTCAGCATGGTTTTATGAAAGGGAAATCATGTTTGACAAATTTGCTGGAGTTCTTTGAGGATGTAACAAGCAGGGTGAATAAGGGGGAACCAGTGGTTGAGTAGGTTGGGCCTATGCACATTGGAGTTCAGAAGAATGAGAGGTGATCTTATTGAAACATAAGATAATGAGGGGGCTCAACAAGGTGGATGCACAGAGGATATTTCCACTCATAGGGGAAACTTAAATGTTCTAAGACTATCTTCTAGTTTTAAACTGAGATGAGGAGAAATTTCTTCTCTTGAGTGTTGTAAATTTATGGAATTCTCTGCCCCAGTCCCATTATCTCTTGCTTCCCATGCCTTTTGGCATACAATCAACTGCCAACCTTGCCCTCATTTACATATTTGTTTGGAGGAGAAATTGGCACACAATACCCGCCAAAGGAAGACCACCAGAGAGGGCATCTCCACCTTTAAACCTTTCACTAACTGAGAACAAAACCATGTAAGCTCATGTGCCTCCCAACTTGTATATCCAAGTTTACAGATGACATTCTCTATTTCTTCATTCAAGTCATTGATGAATATAGTGAAAAGCTGAGGCCCTGTACAGAGAGCTGTGGAAGCTGGGTCATTGAATATATTTAAGGCGGAGATAGACAGATTTTTGGGCGATAAGGGACTAAAGGGTTATGGGGAGCGGGCAGGGAAGTGGAGCTGAGTCCATGAACAGATCAGCCATGATCTTATTGAATGGCAGAGCAGGGTCGAGGGACCAAATAGCCTACTCCTGCTCTTATTGGTGAGGCCTATAAAGGCTCAGCGGCAGTGAGAGGCGGCGCCAGTCCAAGAGGCGGGAGTTCCTGGCGTTGGTGAGGCCTATAAAGGCTCAGCGGCAGCGTGAGGCGGGAGTTCCTGGCGGTGAGGCCTATAAAGGCTCAGCGGCAGCGAGAGGCGGCGGCAGTCCGAGAGGCGGGAGTGCGTGTTTGGTGAGGCCTATAAAGGCTTAGCGGCAGCGAGAGGCGTACCCGTGCAACTGCAGCGGGGAGAGAAGGCAAAAAAGAAGTAGAAAGAAATCAAAAGGTGATATCACAGCCAAGGGGGTAAGTGATTGGCTGGTGATTGGTGAGTAGTTTTTCTTTTTTCTCTTCTATAACAGTGAGTAAACTTTAACATTGTTGTTGCCAATTTAAGTGTATCTAAGGGTTAAGTCATGGCAGGAGAGCTCGGTCGGGTGTTATGCTCCTCCTGTACCATGTGGGAACTCAGGGACGACTCCAGTGTCCCTGACGACTATGTGTGCAGGAAGTATATCCACCTCCAGCTCCTGACGGTCTGCGTTGCGGAGTTGGAGCTGAGAGTGGATTCACTCTGGAGCATCCACGATGCTGAGAATGACGTGAGTATCACGTGTAGCGAGTTGGTCGTACAGCAGGGAAAGGGTCCACAGCCAGATAGGGAATGGAAGACCAACAGGAAGAGCAGTGCAAGAAAGGTAGTGCAGGAGTCCCTTGTGGTCATCCCCCTGCAAAACAGATACACTGCTTTGGGTACTGTTGAGGGGGATGACTCATCAGGGGAGGGCAGCAGCAGCCAAGTTCATGGCACCGTGGCTGGCTCTGTTGCACAGAAGGGCAAGAAAAAGAGTGGGAGAGCGATAGTGATAGGGGATTCAATTGTAAGGGGAATAGATAGGCGTTTCTGCGGCCGCAACCGAGACTCCAGGATGGTATGTTGCCTCCCTGGTGCAAGGGTCAAGGATGTCTCGGAGCGGGTGCAGGACATTCTAAAAAGGGAGGGAGATCAGCCAGTTGTCGTGGTGCACATTGGTACCAATGACATAGGTAAAAAAAAGGGATGAGGTCCTACGAAACGAATTTAAGGAGCTAGGAGCTAAATTTAAAAAGTAGAACCTCAAAAGTAGTAATCTCGGGATTGCTACCAGTGCCACGTGCTAGTCAGAGTAGGAATCGCAGGATAGCGCAGATGAATACGTGGCTTGAGCAGTGGTGCAGCAGGGAGGGATTCAAATTCCTGGGGCATTGGAACCGGTTCTGGGGGAGGTGGGACCAGTACAAACCGGACGGTCTGCACCTGGGCAGGACCGGAACCAATGTCCTAGGGAGTGTGTTTGCTAGTGCTGTTGGGGAGGAGTTAAACTAATATGGCAGGGGGATGGGAACCAATGCAGGGAGACAGAGGGAAACAAAAAGGAGGCAAAAGCAAAAGACAGAAAGGAGATGAGGAAAAGTGGAGGGCAGAGAAACCCAAGGCAAAGAACAAAAAGGGCCATTGTACAGCAAAATTCTAAAAGGACAAAGGGTGTTAAAAAAACAAGCCTGAAGGCTTTGTGTCTTAATGCAAGGAGTATCCGCAATGAGGTGGATGAATTAACTGTGCAAATAGATGTTAACAAATATGATGTGATTGGGATTACGGAGACGTGGCTCCAGGATGATCAGGGCTGGGAACTCAACATCCAGGGGTATTCAACATTCAGGAAAGATAGAATAAAAGGAAAAGGAGGTGGGGTAGCATTGCTGGTTAAGGAGGAAATTAAGGCAATAGTTCGGAAGGACATTAGCTTGGATGATGTGGAATCTATATGGGTAGAGCTGCAGAACACCAAAGGGCAAAAAACGTTAGTGGGAGTTGTGTACAGACCTCCAAACAGTAGTAGTGATGTTGGGGAGGGCATCAAACATGAAATTAGGGGTGCGTGCAATAAAGGTGCAGCAGTTATAATGGGTGACTTTAATATGCACATAGATTGGGTTAACCAAACTGGAAGCAATATGGTGGAGGAGGATTTCCTGGAATGCATAAGGGATGGTTTTATCGACCAATATGTCGAGGAACCAACTAGGGGGGAGGCCATCTTAGACTGGGTGTTGTGTAATGAGAGAGGATTAATTAGCAATCTCGTTGTGCGAGGCCCCTTGGGGAAGAGTGACCATAATATGGTGGAATTCTGCATTAGGATGGAGAATGAAACAGTTAATTCAGAGACCATGGTCCAGAACTTAAAGAAGGGTAACTTTGAAGGTATGAGGCATGAATTGGCTAGGATAGATTGGCGAATGATACTTAAGGGGTTGACTGTGGATGGGCAATGACAGACATTTAGAGACCGCATGGATGAACTACAACAATTGTACATCCTTGTCTGGCGTAAAAATCAAAAAGGGAAGGTGGCTCAACCATGGCTATCAAGGGAAATCAGGGATAGTATTAAAGCCAAGGAAGTGGCATACAAATTGGCCAGAAATAGCAGCGAACCCGGGGACTGGGAGAAATTTAGAACTCAGCAGAGGAGGACAAAGGGTTTGATTAGGGCAGGGAAAATGGAGTACAAGAAGAAGCTTGCAGGGAACATTAAGACGGATTGCAAAAGTTTCTATAGATATGTAAAGAGAAAAAGGTTAGTAAAGACAAACGTAGGTCCCCTGCAGTCAGAATCAGGGGAAGTCATAACGGGGAACAAAGAAATGGCGGACCAATTGAACAAGTACTTTGGTTCGGTATTCACTAAGGAGGACACAAACAACCTTCCGGATATAAAAGGGGTCGGAGGGTCTAGTAAGGAGGAGGAACTGAGGGAAATCCTTATTAGTCGGTAAATTGTGTTGGGGAAATTGATGGGATTGAAGGCCGATAAATCCCCAGGGCCTGATGGACTGCATCCCAGAATACTTAAGGAGGTGGCCTTGGAAATAGTGGATGCATTGACAGTCATTTTCCAACATTCCATTGACTCTGGATCAGTTCCTATCGAGTGGAGGGTAGCCAATGTAACCCCACTTTTTAAAAAAGGAGGGAGAGAGATAACAGGGAATTTTTGACCAGTCAGCCTGACATCGGTAATGGGTAAAATGATGGAATCAATTATTAAGGATGTCATAGCAGTGCATTTGGAAAGAGGTGACATGATAGGTCCAAGTCAGCATGGATTTGTGAAAGGGAAATCATGCTTGACAAATCTTCTGGAATTTTTTGAGGATGTTTCCAGTAGAGTGGACAAGGGAGAACCAGTTGATGTGGTATATTTGGACTTTCAGAAGGCTTTTGACAAGGTCCCACACAAGAGATTAATGTGCAAAGTTAAAGCACATGGGATTGGGGGTAGTGTGCTGACATGGATTGAGAACTGATTGTCAGACAGGCAGCAAAGAGTAGGAATAAATGGGGACTTTTCAGAATGGCAGGCAGTGACTAGTGGGGTACCGCAAGGTTCTGTGCTGGGGCCCCAGCTGTTTACACTGTACATTAATGATTTAGGCGAGGGGATTAAATGTAGTATCTCCAAATTTGCGGATGACACTAAGTTGGGTGGCAGTGTGAGCTGCGAGGAGGATGCTATGAGGCTGCAGAGCGACTTGGATAGATTAGGTGAGTGGGCAAATGCATGGCAGATGAAGTATAATGTGGATAAATGTGAGGTTATCCACTTTGGTGGTAAAAACAGAGTGACA
This sequence comes from Pristiophorus japonicus, assembly GCF_044704955.1. Taxonomy (NCBI): domain Eukaryota; kingdom Metazoa; phylum Chordata; class Chondrichthyes; family Pristiophoridae; genus Pristiophorus; species Pristiophorus japonicus. The sequence continues at coordinate 124,947,010 of NC_091984.1, forward strand.
GACTATTATCTGAATGGTGACAGATTAGGAAAAGGGGAGGTGCAAAGAGACCTGGGTGTCATGGTACATCAGTCATTGAAGGTTGGTATGCAGGTACAGCAAGCGGTTAAGAAAGCAAATGGCATGTTGGCCTTCATAGCGAGGGGATTTGAGTACAAGGGCAGAGAGGTGTTGCTACAGTTGTACAGGTCCTTGGTGAGGCCACACCTGGAGTATTGTGTACAGTTTTGGTCGCCTCACCTGAGGAAGGACATTCTTGCTATTGAGGGAGTGCAGCGAAGGTTCACCAGACTGATTCCCGGGATGGCGGGACTGACCTATCAAGAAAGACTGGATCAACTGGGCTTGTATTCACTGGAGTTCAGAAGAATGAGAGGGGACTTCATAGAAACATTTAAAATTCTGACGGGGTTAGACAGGTTAGATGCAGGAAGAATGTTCCCAATGTTGGGGAAGTCCAGAACCAGGGGACACAGTCTAAGGATAAGGGGTAAGTCATTTAGGACCGAGATGAGGAGGAATTTCTTCACCCAGAGAGTGGTGAACCTGTGGAATTCTCTACCACAGAAAGTTGTTGAGGCCAATTCACTAAATATATTCAAAAAGGAGTTAGATGAAGTCCTTACAACTAGGGGGATCAAGGGGTATGGTGAGAAAGCAGGAATGGGGTACTGAAGTTGCATGTTCAGCCATGAACTCATTGAATGGCGGTGCAGGCTAGAAGAGCCGAATGGCCTCCTCCTGCACCTATTTTCTATGTTTCTATGTTTCTATTTCTTATGTTCTTAAATTTGCTGGAGTTGTTTGAGGATGTAACGAGCAGGGTGGATAAGGGGGAACCAGTGGATGTGGTGTATTTAGATTTCCAGAAGGCGTTCGATAGGGTGCCACATAAAAGGTTACTGCACAAGATGAAAGTTCACGGGGTTGAAGGTAATATATTAGCATGGATAGAGGATTGGCTAAATAACAGAAAACAGAGAGTTGGGATAAATGGGTAATTTTCCGGTTGGCAAACAGTAACCACAAGGGTGCCACAGGGATCGGTGCTGGGGCCTCAACTATTTGCAATCTATATTAATGATTTGGATGAAGAGACCGAGTGTAATGTAGCCAAGTTTGCTGATGATACAAAGATGGGTGGGAAAGCAAGTTGTGAGGAGGACACAAAAAATCTGCAAAGGCTATAGACAGGCTAAGTGAGTGGGCAAAAATTTGGCAGATGGAGTATAATGTGGGAAAGTATGGGGTTATTCACATTGGCAGAAAAAATAATAAAGCAATTATTTAAATGGAGAAAAACTACTGTGCTGCAGAACAGAGGAACCTGGGGGTCCTTGTGCATGAGACACAAAAAGTTAGTATGCAGGCACAGCAAACAATCAGGAAGGCAAATGGATGTTGGCGTTTATTGCAAGGGGGATGGAGTATAAAAGCAGAGAAGTCAGCTGTACAGGGTATTGGTGAGGCTGCACCTAGAGTACTGCATACAGTTTTGGTCTCTATTTACGGAGCTATATACTTGGATTGGAGGCAGTTCAGAGAAGGTTCACGAGGTTGATTCCTGAGATGAAGGTGTTGACTTATGAAGAAAGGTTGAGCAGGTTAGACCTGTACTCATTGGAGTTCAGAAGAATGAGAGGTGATCTTATTGAGACATGTAAGATAATGAGGGGGCTCGACAAGGTAGATACAGAGAGGATGTTTACACTCATGGGGGCATCTAGAATTGGGGGTACAGTTTTAGAATAAGGGGTCGCCCATTTAAAACTGAGATGAGGAATTTCTTCTCTGAGGATTGTAAATCTGTGGCATTCTCTGCCCCAGGGATCTGTGGAGGCTGGGTCATTGTATATAGTTAAAGCAGAAATAGACATATTTTTGAGCAATAAGGGGTTTTGGGGAGCAGGCAGGGAAGTGGAACTTAGCCCATGATCAGCTCAGCCATGATATTGAATGGCAGAGCAGGCTCGAGAGGCCAAATGGTCTACTCCTGCTCCTATTTCTTATGTTCTTATGTGGGGTATGAGGGTGTTAAAGTAGTGCCTTGCGGTTGTGTAAGGCAGTTCTTGTGTGTCATAGAAGCTGTGTAGCCAAAGTGCAGGATTGGGAGTAAGAGACGTACTTCACCAGAGTGCAGTGTGAAAGGTTTAAGAGGGTGAAAAGTCTGCTGGTGCCCAGGATGGACCAGGGGAAAACATTGAGAGAGCATTGTTTGTGTGTTACCTTGCAAAGGCTGGTCAGGTCATTGAACTTCTTGCAGCAGTTTGTCCTGCAGTTCGGGATGTAAGGGAGTCAGTGACAGTGCCACCTCCCTCTCAGCAGCACGGGTGACATTCCTGGCAAGCTTGCTGGCATAGGCACCCAGGAGTCTGTGCCTCTTACCTACAGTCTCCTCCAGAGAGGCTTGGAGATCTGTATCACTGAAGTTCTGTTTCCTTCTGGATGGAGCCATGCCGTGCTGCCTCCTGGACACAGATTTCATATAATTCCAGTATCAAAATCTTGGTATGACATGCATAAGGACATAAGAATTAGGGGCAGGAATAGGCCATACTGCCCCTCGAGCCTGCTCCGCCATTCAATGTCATTGTTGATCTTCGACCCCAACTACACTTTCCCGCCCGATCCCCGCATCCTTGGATTCCCCAAGAGTCCAAAAATCTATTTATCTCAGCCTTGAATATAATCAACAACAGCATCCACAGCCCTTTGGGGTAGAAAATTTCAAAGCTTTGCAACCCTCTGAGTGAAGAAATTCAACTTCATCTCAGCCTTGTGCAGTGCCATAATATGGGAGAGAAATAAAAGAGCAAAGATATGTTGTTTTATCTGCTCGTTGCCCAGAATGCTGCTGAAGATCGGGGCTGAATAGTATTTTTAAAAGGCTGCATATAGGTTTCCTGGAGATTTCGCTGCTTCCACCGATTTACACGAGTTTTTACACCGATGTTTGCACCAAGGGGTATGCATATGATCGTACCAGGAAACCTGCATGTAACTCCCTCTGCTGGCCACCAGCGGGTACATCGATTTTCTTAAAGGTGTGCAAATGACATCAAGGAAATTCCTGATGCACTTCCAGTAGAACCTTCTCATGAGTCTTGCATTTCAGGATAATTTAGTGCAATTAAAAGCTAGTCAAGTGGGGAATTTGGGGGTAATTAGCTAAGATTTTTCTTGCTCTTCATTTTTTTATGCTTATCACCAATAAAAAAAACACTCAACTTGAGAGAGCTCAAGTTATTCATTTCCAGCTCAACAAGTGGCTTAATGTACATCGTTACAACTGTTTGCTTCAGCAGTTAAATTTATTCGAACACCCAAAATGAACCGCTTATGCTATCGCTGCAAAATTGATGATTGACCGAAGACCTGATAAGCACGGAGAGGAAAATCTCGACCTGGTGGAGCAGTCATTTTGTGAAATATGCTTGGATCACTTTATATGATATTGCAGAAGTGCAAGTCTGAATATTACAGAATGCACTGAGACAGCATTTGACTCAGGATTAAGGAAATGTAAAGTTTTGATTTATGACTCTTAACTCTACAGATTAATATTTTTAATTTATCTGATTGAAAGATTGTTTTTTTTTGAAGAATGAGAGGGCATCAGATGCCCTAGTTACATCACTTTTGTTTTAAAGTCAATTTTAACTTTCATTTATATTGCGCTTTTAATGTAGGAAAATGTCCCAAGGCACTTCACGAGTGAAATCGGACAAAATTGACACCAAGCTAAAGACGGAAACATCAGGTTAGGGGACGAAACGCTTGGTCAAAGAGGTAGGTTTTAAGGGGCGTCTTAAAGGAGGAGAGAAAAGGAATTCCAGAACTTAGGGCCTATACAACTGAAAGCACAGCCACCAATGGTGGGGCAAAGGAAGAGGGGATGCACAAGGTGCCAGGGCTGGAAGCATGCAGACTGTTGTAGGGCTGGAGGAGGAGGTTACAGAGACGGGGAGGGGTGGGGTCATGGGGGGATTTGAACACAAGGATGTGAATTTTAAATTTGAGGTGTTGCCAGACCAGAAGCCTATGAGCACAGGGGTGATGGGTGAATGGGATTTGGTGCAATTTAGGATATGGGCAGCAGTGTTTTGCATGAGCTTAAGTTTACAGAGGGTGGAAGAAGGAAGACCTGCCAGGAGAGCATTGAAATAATCGAAGCTTTTGGAAACAAAAACATGGATGAAGGTTTCAGCAGCAGATGGGCTGAGGCAGAATTTATTACATACAACTACATCGAATATACAGCACAGAAACAGGCCATTCATCCCAAGCATAACTATCAGCATAACCTTCTGTTCCCTTCTCCTTCATATGCTTACCTAACCGCCCCTTAAATACATTATACTATTCGCTTCAACCACTTCCTGTGGTAGCAAGTTAGAAGAATTAGGAGCAAGAGTAGGCCATACAGTCCCTCGAGCCTGCTCCACTATTCAATAAGATCATGCCAATCTACGACCTCAACACCACTTTCCTGCCCTATCCCATATCCCTTGATTCCCCAAGCATCCAAAAATCTATCTCAACCTTGAATATACTCAAAGACTGAGCATCCGCAGCCTTTTGGGACAGAGAATTCCAAAGATTTACAACCCTCTGAGTGAAAAAGTTCCTTCTTGTCTCAGTCTTAAAAGGCTGACCCCTTATCCTGAGACTGTGCCCCCTTTTTCTGGACTCTCCAACCATGGGAAACAATCTCTCAGCATCTAACCTGTCAGCCTCCCTCAGAATCTTATATGTTTCAATGAGATCTCCTCTCATTATTCTAAATTCCAAAGAGTATAGGCCTAAACTACTCAATCTCTCCTCATAGGGCAACCCTCTCATCCTAGGGATTAGTCTAGTGAGCCTTCATTGAACTGCCTCAAAGGCAAGTATATCCTTCCTTAGATCAAGGAGACTCAAAACTGTGCACAGTACTCCAGGTGTGGTCTCACCTAAGCCCTGTACAATTGTAGCAAGACTTCCTTACTCTTGTACTCTAACCCCCTAGTAATAAAGGCGACCATGCCATTTGCCTTCCTAATTGCTTGCTGTACCTGTATGCTAAATGTGTTTTCTGTATGAGGACGCCGAAATCTCCACATTCTCATCACTCTGGGTAAAGAAGTTTCTTCTGAATTCCCCATTTGATTTCTTGGTGACTATCTTATATTGATGGCCTCTAGTTTTGCTCTTTCTGACAAGTGGAAACATTCTTTTTGTGCCTACTCTATTTAAACAATCCTGTTCCCCTGAGTATGTCAGCATATTACATTTCCCAGAATTCGAGTTTGGCTCTGGATGAAATAACCTTCCCTGCACCCAGTAAATCAGGACGTGTACTTTTCTGATCAAAAATAGCATTGTTTATTACAAAGTGCAATAAACGTATTGTTTCCAAATTTTAAATTAGAGTCAAGATGTACATTTACTTCAGATTGATGAGGGAATTTTTCATTTTTAAAATCTATTTCCTGTCTGCTAATGGTGCCATAAAGTGCTTTACACCTGCTACCTTGCCAATCAATTCAACCAGGGCAATGTATTAACAGTGTAATAAATAATTGGCCAAATAAAAAAAAATGAACGAATTGCTAAAACTAGTCTTTTGATTGCGCAGTAGTTAGATTTATTGTATTAGTCATCAATACAGTGGGACCTGCTTATTGCCGCACTGCATTGTGACATAATTTAGAATAGTAAGACTTCAAAACATCCAACCATTACCCACTCAATTTGCTTAGGCTGTTTTGTCACTTTATGAAGATCACTTGATAGTTAAGTGCCTCAGCAAGCCTTAAATGAATCCTATATCACATTGTGACCTAGGCCAAATGTGCACTTAATTTTCTATATATCAATTCTCTTTAATTTGAAAACAAAACATAATACATTTTCAATTTTATTTAATATTAATCAACGTGAAGGATAACAGTTCTTTTCAATTGATTTTTTCCCCCTTCTACTTTTAGTACCCAGTGTCAGCACCAAGCACTCCCAGGTCAAGTGTAGCACAGGTTAAATGCAGGGTAGAACTCACTCTACCCTGCCCCAACAAGGCCTTCATATGACTTCTGGCCTTTGAGGCTACAAGCACTCAACTGACTATAATTCATCACTAATTCTCATTACCCGGACAATCTTGTTCAGAAATGCCATGAGGATATATGTCATATATCTCAAATCAGAAAATGATCTTCTGTATTTGTGATTGAAATGTGTTGTTGGAGCAGTATAAAGGACCAGATTTGAGGACCTGATCTTCGAACATTCTTTTCCTCAAGCGGTCAAAGGCTGTGCTAATGCACTGGAGGCAGTGTTGAACCTCGTCATCGATGTCTGTCCTTGCTGATAATAGGCTCCCGAGGTATGGAAAGTGGTCCACGTTGTCCAGGGCCGTGCCATGGATCTTGATGACTGGGGGACAATGCTGTGTGGTGGGGGTCAGGTTGGAGGACCTTTGTCTTACGGATGTTTAGTGTAAGGCCCATGCTTTCGTATGCCTCAGTGAAGATGTTGACTGACTGGCCCTCAAATCTGCCACCAAGCTCATGGTCTACAGAACTGTAGTGATACCCTCCTGTATGGCTCAGAGACATGGACCATGTACAGTAGACACCTCAAATCTCTGGAGAATTGCCACCAACGATGTCGCCACGAGATCCTGCAAATCCCTTGGGAGGACAGACGCACCAACGTTAGCGGCCTCGATCAGACCAACATCCCCAGCATCGAAGCACTGACCACACTCGACCAACTCCATTGGGCGGGCCACATTGTTCACATGCCTGACACACGACTCCCAAAGCAAGTGCTCTACTCGGAACTCCTACACAGCAAGCGAGCCCAAAGTGGGCAGAGGAAACATTTCAAGGACACCCTCAAAGCCTCCTTGATAAAATGCAACACCCCCACCGACATCTGGGAGTCCCTGGCCAAAGACCGTCCTAGGTGGAGGAGGTGCATCCGGGAGGGCGCTGAGCACCTCGAGTCTCATCGCCGAGAGCATGCAGAAAACAAGCACAGGCAACGGAAGGAGCCTGCGGCAAACCAGTCCCACCCACCTTTCCTTCAATTATTGCCTGTCTCACCTGTGACAGAGACTGTGGTTCCCATATCGGACTGTTCAATCACCTAAGAACTCACTTTTAGAGTAGAAGCAAGTCGATTTTGAGGGACTGCCTATGATGATAATGATGACAAAGGATCATCTGGACAGAGCTTGGCTGTTCAGGGCTGATGTCAGGAAGTGAATATTCACTACTGTCAGGGTTGATGACAGAGTAGTGAATATTTGTAACTCTATCCGCCCCCGCCCCCCCCAAACCTCCCAAAATCTGTTTAGACTAAGTCAATTGGAAATTTCAAAACTGAGATTGCTAGATTTTTGTTAGACAAGAGTATTAAGAGTTATGGAACCAAGGTGGGTAGCTGGAGTTGCGGTACAGATCAGCCACGATCTAATTTAATGGCGGAATACGCTCGAGGGGCTGAATGGCTTATTTCTGTTCCTATGTTCATTTAATAATTGCTGTACCTGAGTAAAGATTGTTCACATGGAGAATACACACAAACATGGACTAGTTGGCCCAAATAGCCTGTTTTTCTGTTGTAATTTCTACATAATCTGATGCCTTTTTTCTGCCATTGGGTGCAAAAAATGAAGTGTTCCATTCTCCAACACTGTAACCTCTCAGTTGCATTGTGTGATGACTGTTCTACTACTTTCATATCAGCTATTTGCCCTACTTCATTTACCAGAACTAAATCAAGCAATGTTCCTTGTTGGAATTGAAATATACTGCTCTGAGAAGCAGACCTGGATACATTCCAAAAAAATCTCTCCCATTTTGACCACTTGCATTATCATTATCCAGTCTATCATGGAGTAGCTAAAATCACCCAATATTACTGCCCTGTTTTTACATATCTCTGAACTGGATGCAGATCTCCCATTTTGTCTCCATTGTTTGATGCCCTGTAATGCACACCAAGAATTGTACAGTTTCCCTTCCCATTTTTTAACTCTATACACATGTTTTAACACAACCGCCTGGCACTTAACAAAACCCTTTACTAATAATGTTACCTAACCCCTTTTTCCCCCTCAGCATTCCTGGTTGTAACATTTTCAGTAGAGATTAAATTCCCAGCATGTCCAATCCATAGCTACATCTCTGCTGTTGCTATTATCATATCTCTCCATAGTTATTAATACTTTTAACTTGTTTTGGTTTTGAATAATTTATGCACTCATATACTCAATCCTGACTCCAAGATTTTGGAATGCTGGCCCTTACTCGTTCCTAGTTTTCTCATTTAAGTGATACCCTTTGCCCTTTCTACTACAGTATTTTTTTATCTCTCACTGCCACTAAGCCTCTTTCTCTCCCTTTCTCCTCTAGTAATATGTTCTCAGCTTTTATTCCAACATCTATATTAATTGTGCTCTCCATCTCTAGTCGGAACCTAGATGTTGCCCACCCCTCGTTCTCCCCTGCTGCTCTATTTATCTGCTCAAAGAAAATTGGTACCGTTTTAGTTCAGGTGAAGGCCTTCCCTTTGCTATAATTTTCTCTTGTTCCAGAATAGCTCCAATGCCCTAAGAATGTGAATCTTTCCCTCCGGTACCAGCACTGCATTGACCTTCTTATTCTTCCTCTGCTTAATGCCTGGCACAGGAAGCAATCTGGAGATTACCACACTTGAGGTCTTGTTTCTCAAAAAGCCCATCTGCAAACCCTTAAATGTACTTCTATCTATGTCATTGATTAGAACACCAACCATGGCTTTTGGCTGGTTTCCCTCTCTTCGTAGAAGGTTTTCCATCTATTCTATGAGGTCCTTCATGCTGGTACCAGGGAGGGAGCATACCATTCAGGACTCCCAATTAAAATTGCAAAAAAGGTTGCCTATTCCTGACGATAGAATGTCCCACTAGCACCACTGTCCTAGTCTTGTTTTCCACCCATCTCTCACCCCCTCAGAAGTCCCTTGCATTACATTGTGTCTCTTGACCACTGTCCTCTGAGTCACTGTCAGTGTCCTCCTCATACATGTCCCAACGCAATGAGACAATTTCAATCAAGCTCAAGGATTCCAATAGAATCATACACCACAGAAGGAGGCCAGCAGGCCCATAGTGCTTGTGCCAGTTCTTTGAAAGAGCTATCCAATTAGTCCCACCTCCCTGCTCTTTCCCCATAGCCATACGGATGTTTGTCCAAGTATTTATCCACTTTCCTTTTGAAAGTTATGATTGAATCTGCTTCCACCACTCTTTCAGACAGTGCATTCCAGATCATCATAACTTGCTGTGGTTCCTTTGCCAATTATCATAAATCTTTGTCCTCTGGTTACTGCCCCATCTGCCACTGGAAACAATTTCTCCTTATTTACCTTCAAAACCCTTCATGATTTTGAACACCGCTATCAAATCTCCCCTTAACCTTCTCTGCTTTAAGGAGAAAATCCCCAGTCTTTCCACACAACTGAAGTCCCTCATCTATGGTACCTTTCTGATAAATCGCCTCTGCACGCTTTACAAAGCCTTAACATCCTTTTTTACATAGGATTAGAAACATAGAAACATAGAGATATAGAAAATAGGTGCAGGAGTAGGCCATTCGGCCCTTCGAGCCTGCACTGCCATTCAATGAGTTCATGGCTGAACATGCAACTTCAGTACCTCATTCCTGCTTTCTCACCAAACCCTTGATCCCCCTAGTAGTAAGGACTACATCTAACTCCTTTTGGAATATATTTAGTGAATTGGCCTCAACAACTTTCTGTGAGAGAGAATTCCACAGGTTCACCACTCTCTGGTTGAAGAAGTTTCTCCTCATCTCGGTCCTAAATGGCTTACCTCTTATCCTTAGACTGTGACCCCTGGTTCTGGAATTCCCCAACATTGGGAACCTGTCTAAACCCGTCAGAATTTTAAACATTTCTATGAGATCCCCTCTCATTCTTCTGAATTCCAGTGAATATAAGCCCAGTTGATCCAGTCTTTCTTGATATGTCAGTCCTGCCATCCCAGGAATCAGTCTGGTGAACCTTCGCTGCATTCCCTCAATAGCAAGAATGTCCTTCCTCAGGTTAGGCGACCAAAACTGTACACAATACTCCAGGTGTGGCCTCACCAAGGCCCTGTACAACTGTAGCAACACTTCCCTGCCCCTGTACTCCAATCCCCTCGCTATGAAGGCCAACATGCCATTTGCTTTCTTAACCGCCTGCTGTACTAGCATGCCAACCTTCAATGACTGATGTACCATGACACCCAGGTCTCGTTTCACCTCCCCTTTTCCTGATCTGTCATCATTCAGATAATAGTCTGTCTCTCTGTTTTCACCACCAAAGTAACCTCACATTTATCCACATTATACTTCATCTGCCATGCATTTGCCCACTCACCTAACCTATCCAAGTCACTCTGCAGCCTCATAGCATCCTCCTCGCAGCTCACACTGCCACCCAACTTAGTGTCATCCGCAAATTTGGAGATGCTACATTTAATCCCCTCGTCTAAATCATTAATGTACAATGTAAACAGCTGGGGCCCCAGCACAGAACCTTGTGGTACCCCACTAGTCACTGCCTGCCATTCTGAAAAGTACCCATTTACTCCTACTCTTTACTTCCTGTCTGCCAACCAGTTCTCAATCCACGTCAGCACACTAACCCCAATCCCATGTGCTTTAACTTTGCACATTAATCTCTTGTGTGGGACCTTATCGAAAGCCTTCTGAAAGATTACATAGGATATACAGCACAGAAACAAGCCATTTGGCCTGTCTTCCCCCCCACCCCCACCCCCAAATTTGGTGTCATCCGCAAATTTAGAAATTGTGATTTTGATTCCAAAGTCTAAATCATTAAAATAAATTGTGAACAACAATGATCCTAGCACTTCCTACCTTCTGCCACTGTGACTAGCTACCCTTAACACCTACTCTCTGCTTTCTGTCTTGAAGCCAGCAAGCTATCCATTCTGCTACTTGTCCCCTGGCTCCACGTACTCTGACCTTATTCAGCAGTCTATTATGTGATACCTTATCGAAGGCCTTTTGAAAATCTAGATAAATTACATCTACTGCATTACCCTTGTCTACTCTCTCTGTTACCTCTTCAAAAAATTCAATTAGTTTGGTCAAACAAAACTTTCCCTTTTGAAATTCATGCTGACTATTCATTATTATATTTTTGGATTCTGGATGTTCTTCTATTTTCTCCTTTATTAGGGGTTGCATTATTTTTCCGACCACTGATATTAAGCTGATTGGTCTATAGTTCCCTGAGCATGTTCTATCTCCTTAAGTACAGGTTTTATGTTCGCTATTCGCCAGTCCTCTGGCGCTACATCTTTTTCTAACAAATTATTAAAGATGTGTATTAATGCTGCTGCTATCTCTTCCCTAGATACTTTTAAAATACGTGGATGTAATCGGTCTGGAGCTGGGATTTTATCCTCTTTGAGTTTGATTAGTTTATTTAATATATCTTCTTTTTACTTTAAATGCAGTTATCTCATTACTAAACATAAAGCCCCAACTGTTTACATTGTACATTAATGATTTAGACGAGGGGATTAAGTGTAGTATCTCCAAATTTGCGAATGATACTAAGTTGGGTGGCAGTGTAAGCTGCGATGAGTATGCTCTGAGGCTATTATATTTGTTTATTATGATTATTGTGTACAGTTTTGGTCTCCTAACTTGAGGAAGGACATTCTTGCTATTGAGGGAGTGCAGTGAAGGTTCACCAGACTGATTCCTGGGATGGCGGGACTGACATATCAAGAAAGACTGGATCAACTGGGCTTGTATTCACTGGAGTTCAGAAGAATGAGAGGAGATCTCATAGAAACGTTTAAAATTCTGACTGGTTTAGACAGGTTAGATGCAGGAAGAATGTTCCCAATGTTGAGGAAGTCCAGAACCAGGGGTCACAGTCTAAGGATAAGGGATAAGCCATTTAGGACAGAGATGAGGAGAAACCTCTTCACCCAGAGGGTGGTGAACCTGTGGAATTCTCTACCACAGAAAGTTGTTGAGGTCAATTCACTAAATATATTCAAAAAGGAGTTGGATGTAGTCCTTACTACTAGGGGGATCAAGGGGTATGGAGAGAAAGCAGGAATGGGGTACTGAAGTTGCGTGTTCAGCCATGAACTCATTGAATGGCGTTGCAGGCTCGAAGGGCCGAATGGCCTACTCCTGCACCTATTTTCTATGTTTCTATGTTACTAATCTCATCATCCGATGTCATGACCACCTGTTCCATCTCCCTGGTAAATACTGAAGCAAAGTAATGATTTAATATTTCTGCTAGCTCTCTATCACTGCCTGTAGTATTATCCTGTCCATCCCTTAGTGGCCCTATTTCCATCCCGAGTTTCCATTTTCTTATTTATGTGCCTTTAAAATATTTTACAATTTTTTATGTTCCTTGATAATTTAATTTCATATTTCCTCTTTGCCTTCCTAATTGTTTTTTTGACTTCTCTCCTAATCTCTTTGTATTCTCCCTGATCATGCTTTCCCCTGCTGTCCATGTACTTAATGTATGCCTCTTCCCTTACCCTCAATATTTCCCTTATGGCTTTATTCATCCATGGTGTCTCATTAGTGGTTAGCTTGTTCTTGTTTTTAGCAGAATATATTTTTCCTGGACACTGTTGAACACCATTTTAAATGTTTCCCATTGCTGTTCTACATCTTTGTTTTCCAATATTGTTGTCCATTTTATTTTCCCAAGTTCTATTCTCAGCCCCTCAAGACTGACTTTTCTCCAATCTATTACCCTGGTCTTCATCATACATATGTCCTTCTCAATTATTATCTTAAAGCATATTATATTATGGTCACTATTGCCTAGATGTTCCCCTACTTTTACTTCTCTCATCTTCTCTGGTTCATTCTCCATTATTAGATCCAATAGCGAATTCTCTCGTTGGACTGCTTATATATTGGGTTAGAAAGGAGTACTGTACACATTGTTGGAAATCCATTCCCTTATCCACTTTACCTACCTCTTCTGTCCAATTAATATTGAGGTAGTTGAAATCTCCCATGCTTACTATTCTATGTTTTTTGCTAATTTCCCTAATTTGTTTGCATATTTCTTCCTCCACCTCCCTTCCACTAGTAGGTGGTCTGTAGACTAACCCTATTAGTGTGATTGATCCTTTATTATCGTTTATCTCTATCCACATGGATTCTATTTCTGTTTTGCTGATAGCTGCGTCACTTTTTTTCTACTGCCACTATGTTATCCCAAATAAGTACAGCTGCTCCACCACCCCTTTTTCCATCGTTATCTTTTCTAAATATGTTATACCCTGCAATATTTAATTCCCAGTCCTGATTTTTTTGTAGCCATCTGTCGATAATCCCTACTATGTCTGGTTCCTCGCAACGCATGATTGCCTTCATCTTCCCTGTTTTATTATGGACACTGTGTGCATTGCTGTACAGACAGTTTAACTCATTTTTAATAGCAGTTCCTCTCACTTTATTTTTAAAACATTTTTTAAACACCTGTTCTACAGCTATTTATTCCCTGGCCATCAATGTCCTCCTTTACTTTATTCTTTCCTATACTCTCCTTTCCTGTTTTGTTTATAGTTAGGCTGTTGCATTCCGTGTAGATCTCTTCCCCCATCTTACCAGTTTAAAGCCTTTGCCACCTCCCTATTTACCCTTTCCGCTAGGTCACTGGTCCTATCCAGTTCAAGGGGAGACTGTCCCATCGGTACAGCTCCTTCCAGTACTGGTGCCAGTGTCCCATGAAAAGGAACCCCTCTTTCTCATACCAGCCCTTTAGCCACATGTTAACTCGCCTGATTTGTCTGTCTCTATGGAAATTTGCATGTGGCTCGGGCAATAATCCAGAGATTATTACCCTCGAGATCCTGCTTTTTAATTTGGCTCCTAACTCCTGATACTCCCTCTTCCCTGTTCCTGCCTATGCCACTTTTTCCAACATAGACCATGACAACTGGATTTACTCCCTCTGTTTCCAAATTCCTCTCCAGCCACCATGAAATATCCCTTACCCTGGCACAGGGTAGGGAATACACCCTTTGGGAATCTCATTCTTAGCTACAGAAGCTGCTGTCTATTCCCCTAATTATAGAATCCCCGATCAGTACCACATTTCTATTCTGCTTTTCCGCCTCTCTCCCCCCACTTGGACAGCCTTCTGAGCCACAGTGCCTTACTCTGCATTGTGGCTGTCCTCCCCTGAGTCTTTCTCCATGTCCTCACAGGTAGCCAGTACATTGTACCTGTTGGACAGGACCAGTGTCTGCAGAACCTCCTCCTCAACCTTCTATATCCCCGCTACCCAGCTCCCTGACAGTCACACCCTCCCTTTCCTGAACCTGTGCTTTCTCTCTGGGGTGTGACTGTATTCTGGATAAAACCATCCAGAAATTCCTCCTCCTCCCTTATGTTTCAGAGTGTCTCTCACTCACACTCCTGCTCAATGACTCTGAGCCGGAGTGACTGAAGGTAGAGACATTTCCTGCAGATGTGGGAATCCAGGGCAGTCTCGCTGTCCATAAACTCCTGACACATAGCTTACCCTGCCATCTCTAGACTTTTTTATTCATTTGCTTATTTTATGAGTTAAAGTTTGTAATCAAATGATTATTTATAGTTATATTAATTAGTTAATTTATCTAGTTGTTATTATTTAATAAAGTAATACTTATAGTTCCAATGCTCTTTGTTTAAACCACTGCCCTAGCTGTAACACTAACCAACCAATCACCTTCCTGTGACTGTGATGTCACGCAATGATTTTTTTTTGCTCTCTCTCTGTCCCCTCTGCTCCATTTATCCCCAGTGCTCTCACCGCTGGTCCCGCTCTCATTGAGCTCTCGAGCTTCAGGTCGCTGCTCTTTATATCCCTGCCGCTCTCGCTACTGGTCCCGCTCTCCTAACGTGTGGTGCCCAGATTTGGCCACAGTACTCCAGCTGGGACCGAACCCAAAGAGTTAGCATAACTTCCTTGTTTTTGCACTCTATGTAGGCAAAATTGCCGCTTGTCCCGTTGGGGGCAGTAACCTTCCGGGACCGGGACTTTTATCGGCCACCCTGAAAGTCCTGCCCCTGATGTGGAATTGGGCCGTACGCCTCTCAAAGGAACGGCTGTCTCCGGTGCTCCATTTCCATGGCGGGGCGATCCCGGGGTGGCAGCGTGGCGCTGATTCGCTACAATACCCCTCTCCTTCCATTAAAGGGGAGGGCCGCTGCACACTCTGCATGGCCCTTTGGTGACCGCCACTGGGCCACCAGGGAGGTGTGAAACCGGGCAAACAACCCAGCACCCAAGACGGAGTGCTGGGCTGCACGATGGTGGTCCAGTCCATGCTAGCTCTGCCACTGTCAGGCCGAACCAAGAATCGTCTGAGATATAAAGCTGGCAGCCCGGGGCGCAAAATGCCTCCCCTTTGAATAACACCCCGACAGCGGATGTTTGCCAGCTTTGCAATCCGTGAAGCTGGCGCTGTCGTCCACCTGCACCAGCCTCGCAGGGCATTAAGGGGTCAGCACGCACAGCGATGATGTCATCGCCGGTCATGCGCTGTCCTGGAGCACTAACCACGAGGCGCGGCGCTTCCCAAACCTCCGGAGCAATTTCCTGGACGAAAACTGCCTTGTTAGTGCCTCCTAGAGGTGCTAACGGGGTGCAAAAGAGAGGCAATTTCACCCCCTAAGTCTCTATTTATAAAGCCAATGTTTCTGTATCCCTTTTGACAGCCTTTTTAACTTGTCCTGCCACCTTCAAAGACTTGTATACTTACACCCCAGGTCTCTCTGTTCTTGCACCCTTTTTAAAATTGTACCATTTAGTTTATTTTGTCTCTCATTCTTCCGACCAAAATGAAGCACTTCACATTTCACTGCATTAAATTTCATCTGCCATGTATCTGCCCATTTCACCAGTCTGCCTATGTCCTCAAGAGGCCTGTTACTCTCCTCAATTTTTACTCAGTTTTGCATCATCTGCAAACTTTAAAATTATTCCCTGTATACCCAAAGCTAGACCCTTCACTTTTGACACCTGTCTCTCTCTACTATCCCTGCTGTAAGGGACAAATTGTAAGGTTGCAAATAGGGGGTCAGAATTATGCTGAAGGTAATGAACATAAATTGCCTATGTATGTAACACTTGTTTGTATAGCTCACTTATACGCATTAAATTATAGATTAACCTTAGTAACACTTAAACAGCCAAAGTCAGCAGTTTTGTTTAAAAGTCCCTGAGGAAGAGATAAAGAAGCCAGTACAAACCACCCTAGGTGTTGGATAGACTGGGGTAGGGGGCAAAATGGAATAAAACAATGGTGAGAGATGGACAGTTGCATGTACCACTCAGAGCTGTGTGATAAGAGTCGACAAATCAATGTAACTTCGCTGATAGACCTATCGATGATTTTGAAGGAGGATATCTCCTCTCCAAAATGTGTATAAATTATGCTTGAAAACTCTTGTATTTCGGAGGTTCCACGACTGAACCTTCCCTTGCAATTGCTTGAAATAAAAGCCAGTTGAACCTGGGATTTTGTGTGCTTGCTTCCGTGGTCGTTATACAGTGTCGATTAACTATATCAGTTAGTCCACCTTGAAGGAGAGAAACCTCCTTTTTTACCCCAACAACTGCGATGGTCATCTATTTCTCTCTTTTTCCATTAGCTCCCGTTAAGCTGCTCTCCAGGGTCCTGTGCAGCAAGTGAGCTAGTTTTCAAATTGAAAAAACGCGTTTGCGCAGAATTTTGAATGAGCCGCACAGCCTTGCGGTACAAAAAGAAATTGGATGCAGTTATTTGCACTGCAAAAATAGTCTGATTGGCTCTTCATTATCACATGACCTGATTGCTAATTGTGGAGGATAAGTCACACCCAGAAGTTTCCCTTGAATGTGTCACTGGAACTGCCCAGCCCAAGTTTGTTGCAAAATGTAATTCGAGCCATGCTGACTTCAGAACCCAGACAAGATAGAGCTCTACCAACCCAGAAAAGCCTCCCAAGTTCCTGACCCCATCCCAGCCCAAGTGTATGCCTCTCCAAGCCGATGTTCCTGACCCAAGCCGATGTTCCTGACCCCAGCCGAAGTTTCTTACCCCCCAACACAAGTTCATTTCCCCCCCCCCCCGCCCAAGTTGCTCACCTTTGCCCCCCTCCCCCCACCATAGATGGGGCATTGTGCGTGGGTCACGGATTGTTAACAGGTTTATTGGGTAGGAAATGAATAATGACAGTGTCACGACTTCCAGATTTCATCCACTCCAACGATGTCCCTTGTAACATGCACCGAGTTTTCTGAAAAATCGGGTGTCGGTGTAAAGGGTGTTGGAAAAACGTGATACGTCTTCCCTGAGTTCCCTCTCTGCTCTCCGATTCCCACTCCCACTTTCCCTCTTCCCCCGCCCCCATCTCTCCCCTTCTCTTTCTCTGCCACCATCTCTCTCTTCACCCCATCTCTCTCTCTCTTCCCCCCCCCCCGTGTGTCTCTCTCTCTTACCCCCCCCCCACCATCTCTCACCACACCCTGTCTCTCCTCCCCATCTCCCTCCCCCCTCGCCCTGCCTCTCATCACGCTTTGTCTATCCCACCCCGTCTCTCTGCCCCTCACCCGTGTCTCTCTCTCCTCCCCGCTCCTGTGCCTCTCTCTTCCCCCCACGTGCCTCTTCCCCCCCCCCATCCCCACATGCCTCTCTCTCTCCCACCCCCCCCCCCCCGTCTCTCTCTCCCCCCATTTCTCTCTTCCCCTCTGTTATATATGTAAACCTGTAAATACCATGTTTAACCACCAGAGGGCTCATCCCCTGGAGTCCCAGGGGATCCCACAATCGCTTGGGAGCACCTGTGCATAAGGAGGCCTCACAGGCTGGAGAGGCACTCTGAGACCTGTAATAAAGGATTACGGAACCACCTTGCAGTATCTGGTCTGACTCTTTATTCAAGACATAACAACTGGTGACGAGATACAGATGATGAACCCCTCCGCAACAATGCAGAGAACCGTGGGCATCCTGGAGAAATTTTTGGAGGGAGATGATTGGGAAACCTTCGTGGAGCGACTCAACCAATACTTCGTGGCCAACGAGCTGGAAGGAGAAGCGAACTCTGCCAAACAAAGGGTGATCCTTCTCACCGTTTGCGGGGCACCAACGTATCGCCTCATGAAAAATCTGCTCGCTCCAGCGAAACCCACAGAGAAGTCATATGGTGATTTATGCACACTGGTCCGGGAGCATCTAAACCCGAAGGAAAGCATTCTGATGGCGAGGTATCAGTTCTACACGTACAAGATGTCTGAAGGCCAGGAAGTGGTGAGCTACGGCACCGAGCTAAGGCGCTTTGCAGGACATTGCAAATTTGAAGAACACTTGGAGCACATGCTCAGGGACTTCTTTGGGACTTGGCATTGGCCATGAAGTAATACTTTGCAAACTTTTCACTGTAGAGACCCCGACCTTGAGTAAAGCCATAGTGATAGCCCAGGTGCTTATCGCCACCAGTGACAATACCAAACAAATCTCTCAGCACACGAGTGCTGCTGCAAGTACTGTGAACAAAGTAATGTTATTTTCGAATCATAACGTACAGGGCAGGACTTACATGCCTGCAGCTGCACGTCCGCAGGTGACTCAGAGCCCACCATCAAGGATGGTTAATGCAAGACCATTAACACCTTGTTGGCATTGTGGGGGTGATCATCGTTTCCATTCATGCTGCTTCA
Source organism: Pristiophorus japonicus (assembly GCF_044704955.1). NCBI lineage: Eukaryota > Metazoa > Chordata > Chondrichthyes > Pristiophoridae > Pristiophorus > Pristiophorus japonicus. The sequence goes on from NC_091984.1 coordinate 124,965,763, forward strand.
AAGGGTACGTTTGCAAGGGTTGTGGAACAATGGGATACCTTCAATGTATGTGCTGACAGAGGAGGCAGAAGTATATGGGGTGCACACATTACCCCGATAATGCTGACGGTTGAATTAAATGGACTCCCGGTGTCAATGGAGCTGGACATGGGCACGAGCCAGTCCATAATGAGCAAAAAGACTTTCGATAAATTGTGGTGCAGCAAGGCCTCAAGGCCAGTCCTGACCCCCATTCATACTAAACTGAGAACATACACAAAGGAACTGATTCCGGTAATCAGCAGTACTACCGTAAAGATCTCCTACGATGGAGCGGTGCACAATTTACCACTCTGGGTGGTACCAGGTGATGGCCCTAAGCTGTTCGGCAGGAGCTGGCTGGGAAAGATACGCTGGAACTGGGACGACGTCCGAGCACTCTCGTCCGTCGATGACACTTCATGTGCCAAGGTCCTAAACATGTTCCCCTCGCTGTTCGAACCGGGCATCGGGAAGTTCCAAGGAGCAAAAGTGCAGATCCACTTGATTCCGGGGGCGCGACCCATCCATCACAAGGCGAGAGCGGTACCCTACATGATGAGAGAGAGGGTGAAGATCGAGCTGGACAGGCTGCAACGAGAGGGCATCATTTCGCCTAATTCAACGAGTGGGCCAGTCCGATTGTTCCAGTCCTCAAGGAAGATGGCACCGTCAGAATCTGTGATTACAAAGTAACTATCAATCGTTTATCCCTGCAGGATCAATACCCACCATCAAAGGCAGACGACCTATTTGTGACGCTGGTGGGAGGAAAAATGTTCATGAAGCTGGACTTGACCTCAGCTTACATGACGCAGGAGCTGGAGGAATCTTTGAAGGGCCTCATCTACATCAACACACAAAAAGGTCTCTTCATTTACAACAGATGCCCATTTGGGATTCAATCGGCTGTGGCGATATTCCAGAGGAACGTGGAAAGCTTACTGAAGTCGGTCCCGTGCACCGTGGTCTTCCAGGACGACATCTTGGTGACAGGTCGGGACACCGTCGAGCACCTGCAGAACCTGGAGAAGGTTCTTAATCGGCTTAATCGTGTGGGGCTCAGGTTAAAACGCTTAATGTGTGTTTTCCTGATGCCTGAAGTGGAGTTCCTGGGGAGAAGAATCGCGGCAAATGGCATCAGGCCCACCGATTTGAAGTCTGAGGCAATCGAGATCGTACCGAGACCACAGAGTGTGACGGAGCTGTGGTCGTTTCTAGGATTCCTGAACTACTTTGGTAACTTCTTACTGGGTCTTAGCACATTGTTAGAACCACTGCACTCTTTACTCCGTAAAGGAGATGAATGGCTATGGGGTAAAAGCCAAGAAAATGCCTTTGGGAAACTGTTATGCTCAAACAAATTGCTTGTGTTGTACGATCCATGTAAACGTTTGGTACTAGCATGTGATGCGTCGTCATATGGTGTCGGGTGTGTATTGCAACAAGCTAATGAATTTGGGAAATTGCAACCGGTTGCTTATGTATCCAGAGGTCTGTCTAAGGCTGAGAGGGCCTACAGCATGATCGAAAAAGCAGCGTTAGCGTGTGTTTAAGAGGTAAAGAAAATGCATCAATATCTGTTTGGGCTTAAATTTGAATTGGAAACCGACCATAAGCCACTTATATCCCTCTTTTCTGAAAGTAAGGGGATAAATACGAATGCATCGGCCCGCATCCAGAGATGGGTGCTCACGTTGTCCGCATATAACTACACTATCCGCCACAGATCAGGCACAGAAAACTGTGCCGATGCTCTCAGTAGGCTGCCATTGCCCACCACAGGGGTAGAGATGACACAGCCTGCAGATTTAGTCATGGTAATGGAAGCATTCGAGACTGAGCAATCACCTGTTACCGCCCGACAGATTAGAATCTGGACGAGGCAGGACCCCTTACTATCTTTAGTAAAAAAACTGTGCGCTCCACGGGAGTTGGTCTTGTGTCCTGTTAGAGATGCAGGAAGAAATAAAGCCGTACCAGCGGCACAGAGATGAAATGTCCATACAGGCAGACTGTCTCCTATGGAGTAATCGGGTAGTGGTGCCAAAAAAGGGCAGGGACACCTTCATTAGTGACCTCCACAGCACCCACCCAAGCAGCATAATGATGAAAGTGATAGCCGGATCCCAAGTGTGGTGGCCCGGTATTGATGCAGACTTAGAGTCCTGCATGCACAAATGTAATACTTGTTCACAGTTAAGCAATGCACTCAGGGAGGCGCCACTAAGTTTATGGTCCTGGCTCTCCAAACCGTGGTCCAGGGACCATGTCGACTATGCAGGCCCATTCTTGGGAAAAATGTTCCTAGTTGTTGTAGATGCGTACTCCAAATGGATCGAATGTGTGATAATGTTGGCAAGCACGTCCGCTGCCACCATTGAAAGCTTGCAGGCCATGTTTGCCACGCACGGCCTGCCTGACGCCCTCGTGAGTGACAATGGGCCGTGCTTCACCAGTGCCGAGTTCAAAGAGTTCATGACCCACAATGGGATCAAACATGTCACATCTGCCCCGTTTAAACCAGCGTCCAATGGTCAGGCTCAGCGAGCAGTGCAAACAATCAAGCAGAGCTTGAAGAGGGTAACTGAAGGCTCACTGCAGACTCGCCTATCCCAAGTCCTGCTTAGTTACCCCACTCGCTTACTGGGGTTCCCCCCGCTGAATTGCTCATGAAAAGGGCACTTAAGACAAGGCTCTCGTTAGTCCAAGTCCACCCTGATCTACACGAACAGATAGAGAGTAGGTGGCTTCAACAGAATACATATCATGATCATGCAACTGTGTCACGCGAAATCGAGATTAATGATCCTGTATTTGAGTTGAACTATGGACAACGTCCCAAGTGGCCTCCCAGCACTGTCTTGGCGAAAGAGGGGAGTAGGGTGTTTCTGGTCAAACTTTCAAATGGACTCACCTGCAGGAAATACTTGGACCAAACCAAACTCAGATTCACAGACTATCCAGAACAACCCACAATAGACTCCACCTTTTTCAACCCTCCAACACGCACAAAAAGTGGCAACCGACCCAGCGCTTGACTACGAAGCAGAACCTATCACTCGCAGCTGCCCAGCAGGACTCACCACGCCCAGCAGCCCAGCAAGGCAAGCTGCACAGCAGCTCAGCGAGGACCCAACAAACGACTCACCAAAACCAGCAATTGCACCGAGACGAACAACCAGGGAAAGGAAGGTCCCAGATCGACTCACATTGTAACTAGTTACACTATTGACTTTGGGGGGGAGAGGGGGAGTGTTGTTATATATGTAAACCTGTAAATACCATGTTTAACCACCAGAGGGCTCATCCCCTGGAGTCCCAAAGGATCCCACAATCCCTTGGGAGCACCTGTACATAAGGAGGCCTCACAGGCTGGAGAGGCACTCTTAGACCTGTAATAAAGGACTACGGTCACACCTTACTTTGAGCTTGCAGTATCTGGTCTGACTTTTTATTCAAGACATAACACCCCCATTTCTCTCTCGCCCCCCCCCCATTTCTCTCTTTCCCCCCGTCTCTCTCTCCACCCGTGTCTCTCTCTCCTTCTCCCCCCCACCCCCAGCATCTCTCTCCCCCGTGTCTCTTTCTTCCCTCCGAGTCTCTCTCTCTCTCTTCCTATCCCGCCGCCTCTCTCTCCCACTACCTCCAATGTTTTCTCTCCCACAGAATGGCATGAAAATGTTCCAATTTCAGCAGCAGCAAATGTTTCAGCAGTGGACTCCATGCGGACTTGTCGGAAGATCAGCAGCACCTTGTCGCGGGACCCCACTTCCGGTTCCGGGTCCGAGGAGTCTGTGCATGCATGAGAGGCGTCGGGGGCGGAGTCCCGAGGACGCAGACACAGAAAAAACGCAGTGCAAATAGTCACTCAAAGAAATTACACGGAACATTGTCGAGTACTGCCTCTAAGGTGGCCACCTTCTGGAGAGTCCAATCCAGAAACTCCTAATCCTCTCCAATGTTGTTGAGTGTGGTCAATTGCTCCCTAAGCAGAGATCCTCTGCTTCAGACCAGTCACTGTTTAAACTAAGGAGCCATAAAGGCCAACTTAATTGCACTTCACACACATATTGCAAGATTCCCTGCACTGCCATCCCTTTGTGTCTATCTGACTAACTTAAAAATGTAGATCATATTAGCCTGAACTCCTTCCAGCACCAAACTCTCACAAGAATCAAACTCCGCTGTGTCACTTCACACAAGTATTAATGATCAAAAACAATCGCTCACTTACCTGTCCTCGCAATGTAACTCCAATCCAAATGTCCCTTCAGTGCCAATTTCTCAAATGACCAATAGCTCCTCCCTTAAAGCTCACAGCATTGTCGTTCACCAAAAATAAATCGCAGGTTCTTTCTTTTATTGGTCAGTAGATGGGATGGGTGAGACAAAATAATCCAGTAAAAGATGTCTAGGGTTATAGCGAAGGAAAAAAACATGTCACTTACCTTCCGCTTGCAGTGACTCCTTATGCAAATTATTCAAATGAGCTATTGAGTAGCACGGAAATATCCCAGCGCTCATCCACTGCACTCCTGTTGAACATGCCGAGATTAAATCCCTTGGAACCTGGTAAGCCTTTCAAAGGCCTTTCAAACTTTGCCATGTATCAGCCTGCTGAATATAGTGCGCATAATGACAGAAAGACTCAGATTTGGGGAGAAGGTGTTGTGAGGGGGGAGTAGTTTTTCTGAGTGTGAGGAAAAGCAGGAAGGACGTGAGGTAAAGCCTTTCCTGTGCATAATCGGCAACCATGGGAAGAAGGAAAGGAAATTACAGATTGGGGAGAGACAAGGGTGGAAAAAAATAAGAGGCGAGTAGGAATTTCCTACCTTAGTGCAGCTGGTGAGATCATTGAATTTCATTCAGCACTGTAGCTAGGTCCTGGTGTATAGAATGACATGTCCTGTGACCTCCTGCCAAGCCGATTCCCCAACTTGCAGTGAAACACATCTAAAGGGAAGAGAATGTTCCTCCTCTCCCCAATTTGCTCTACCGACCAGTTCATGGCTGTGTCCCAGACCTAGGTACCCTACCAGTCCCATGACTGTCACCATACGTGCTTCTGATCCTCCTTCCTGTTGTTGCTAGGCACAAAATAGCCATTTTATCATTTTACCCCATCCACCTTCTGCTGCTGGACCAAAATTGGCCACTTTATCGCTACTCCAGGATTTCATTTCCAAAACCCAAGGAGAGGCCTGGCTCTCTGTTCTCATTATCCTTGAAAGAGAGGGAAACTGAGTGCTGCGAGCTCATCGCTAGAGATCACTGACACCAAGCAACTGTAGATTGAACCTCCCTTATCCGGAACCCTCGAGATCTGGCCTGTCCGGATAAGGGATTTTTCTGGATGAGGGGTGGTCACATTAAATTGGATGGTACAGATACTGAGCAAGGGGATATCGGGACTGGCTGGCTTGGGATTAGGAGTGCGGCAGAGAGATCATTGGGGGGGCGGTGGATCACAGGGTCAGGCCAGCGATTGCGGGAATCGGCAGCGAGGAAGGACTTCAATTAGTTCATGTTGGAGTTCTGCGCATGCGCCACCTGGTTGCCTGGAATGGTTCCGGAAGAGGGGTGGTTCTGGATAAGGGAGTTCCGGATAAGGGAAGTTCAACCTGTATTTGCACAGAAGAGACTTAACTTCACCTTTGTACTGTTTTTAACACCAATTACTGCACTTGATCATTTGCTGCTTGTACTATTTTAATGCAGTGTTTAACCTGTTTATTAAAGTAGCACTCGAAGAAGTTAAACCCACTTATTTCCTCAGGCTAGGTAATAAAGTGGACTTTTTACAGTTCTGCAGTCTTCAAAAACACAATGGGGTCTCTGACCAACCAAGGACTTTTCAAAATCTGGCTAAGCTTCACAAAAAGCTCAGTTAATTAAGGAACACAACTGGTAATTCGACTTCAAGATTGGGTGGGAGTCAAAACCCATATGAACTCTTAGGCTGAGATTTTCCCTACCTCAGCAGGTCCCGGCCTTGGTGCTGGAATGATTTTCCCCTGATTGGCCTTGTTAAGCCCGCCCAGCATGTTTCCCAGAAAATTGAAGGCAGCGGGTCCGATGGTGTCATTTGATGCCGCGTCATCAGTCGGTTTCCTTAAAGGCACCATGCGCAAATTTATTTTGACATTTGTGCTGTCAGTGTTCTATAGCATTGAGGTGCTGAAAACACTGACAAGCACTGCACAGAGGTGCAGAGCTGCACCCAGGCTCTCCCATGACTCCCTCCATATGCTCATGTAGGGAGTCACAGCACACAGGGAGGTTCTCTTCCCTTCCAATGGGTGGAAGAGACCTCCCCATCTGGTTGCACAGTGCACAGGAGGACACAAGTAGGGATGTCGTTAGGAGGACCTGGGTGCAGTGGCGCAAACCTTTCAATGATCTCAGTAGATCATGAAACATTACTGCAAAGCCACACTCAACCTCATCCAGTTGTGCCACTCGTCACATCCCCCATCACTCTGCCCTATTCTACTCCTGTACATCCTTACTCACACCAACTTACAATCTCCACCCATCCATCTCTATCTGCATTATCACTTCCCCACCTCAGTAGCCACCCCTCTCACTCACCCTTATCCTAGTCCAATTATACCAACACAAGGGTAGGCACTTGTGTATTTTAGCCAATGTTCATGTGAAGTTTTGGTTCATGTGAAGTATTTGTTCATGTGAAGGTTCTGTTAATGTGCTGTCAAACATTGACATCTTTATTTTCAACACTTTGCATTCATGAACAGATTTGAGCACCTTTGGAAGTGGCTTGCTGAATTTTAGTGAATGGTGAGACATAATGGTACACACACAATGCTGATGAGTGTGAAAGGAATGGCTTGGGCATTGTAGGGATGCTTTTTGGTGTGGGGTGGTGGCAGCCAGGGTTATAGTGTTAAGTGGAGAAAGCCTGGCTATGGTGAGGCCATCCCTGGTGTCCTCAGCAGCAATTTGGTTGGGTGCTGATGCCCTGTGCCCTGTGCAGCATCAGTTGATTGCGGAGAAGGTTGGTGATGCTGGTGTTGGAGCTAGTTTTGGTGGGATTCTGAGGACCAAGGTGACACAGTAGAAAGTGCACTGATGCTGATGGAATAGATGGCAGGTGAAGTAGAGTTGACAGAAGGGATCTGTCAATGTTGGGAGAGGTATTGAGGTCAGGCTGATGGAGACTTATGTAAAGGCTTGCAGTAATCTGAATCTGTAGTGGAAATGCAGTTTAGAGAAGCTAGAGGCTAAGGGAAGATATCTGAATCAGCTGGGAGCTTTGATTTGACATTTGAAGCTGTCAACCCATCAGCTGAAACAATGGCAAGTGAGCTCCTGCCTCAGCTTCATTGACCACGTCTAGACACAGCGAGAAACTGGTGGGCAACCATGCCAAAGGAAGGACAACTTCATTAATCTTACTTTTTAAATTGCATGCAAGCACAAAAAAGGCAAATAAATTATATGGGAAAATTAGCATAAGATAAAATTTGCACCACCACAGAAATTATGTGACTTGTATAAATTAGGAAAGTGGCAGAACCAAGGTATTATGTGGTCTTTATAAATAGAGGAACACTATACGAATACAACTGCTAGATTTTGGAGGGGGCCATCCATGACATTCATTTGAATTAGATTGGAAAAAAAATATACGTTTAACTAACCTGTCCCCAAGCCAATTCTGATTAACCGCAATGTGCTGGTGCCTAAGAGCACTCCAGGATGTGTTACAGCTTTTTTGGCCATTTGGAAGGGCTGGCTCACAGCCAAAAACACTTATAAATCTTTTAATCTGCTTTATTTTCCAAAAACCTGTCTAAACAACCCACTAAATAATGTTTAAACATTGCTTTGATCCTTAACTAGAGATGGGTAAAGTGCTTGATGCTTTTTGCTTTGCTGTATTTGTTAAATACAGCAAAGCAAAAGCTGACACAATCCACTCACTGAAATCTCTTAATGCTGACGTATTAAATACTGTTAAACCTTGAAAATGAAATAATGCTGCCTGTGGCAGCTCTTGGTCTGTACATGTCCATATGGCGATGGATTCTGGTCCTTGTCCTGCTAATTGTCTTTTTTTTAATGCTTATTTTACAAAAGAACATTTATATTCTTCATTTTATCTCGTTTCATCCTGATTTTTATATCTACAATTACTTTAGTGTTCTAGGAACGTTGCTGTTGTATGGTACAAACAAGACAAAGGGTCAGCATTCCTGGCAAATGTGCATTTCTTGGTGCATCACTTGGAACCACCCTGTCTGCTCAGTAATCATCATCATCATAGGCAGTCCCTCGGAATCGAGGAAGACTTGCTTCCACTCCTGAAGTGAGTTCTTTGGTGGCTGAACAGTCCAATATGAGAGCCACAGACTCTGTCACAGGTGGGACAGATAGTCGTTGAGGGAAAGGGTGGGTGGCACTGGACTCTTTCCGCTGCCTGCGCTTGATTTCTGCATGCTCTCGGCGTTGAGACTCGAAGTGCTCAGCGCCCTCACGGATGCACTTTCTCTACTTAGGCAGTCTTTGGCCAGGGTCTCCCAGGTGTCAGTGAGGATGTTGCACTTTATCAGGAAGGCTTTGAGGGTGTCCTTGTAAAGTTTCTGCTGCTCACCTTTGGCTCGTTTGCCGTGAAGGAGCCCCGCATAGAGCACTTGCTTTGGGAGTCTCGAATCTGGCATGCGAGCTATGTGGCCTGCCCAGCGGAGCTGCTCAAGTATGGTCAGTGCTTCAACACTGGAGATGTTGGCCTGGATGAGGACACTGATGTTGGTGCGCCTGTCCTCCCAGGGGATTTGTAGGATCTTGCGGAGACATCGTTGGTGATATATCTCCAGCGACTTGAGGTGTCTACTGTACATGGTCCATGCCTCTGAGCCATACAGGAGGGCGAGTATTACTACAGCCCTGTAGACCATGAGCTTGTTGGTAGATTTGAGGGCCTGATCTGCGAACACTCTTTTCCTCAAGCGGCCGAAGGCTGCACTGGAGGCGGTGTTGAATCTCCTCATCAATGTCTGCTTTTGTTGATAAGAGGCTCCCGAGGTATGGGAAATGGTCCACATTGTCCAGGGCCGTGCCGTGGATCTTGATGACTGGGGGGCAGTAATGTGCGGTGAGGACAGGCTGGTGGAGGACCTTTGTCTTACAGATGTTTAGCGTAAGGCCCATGCTTTCGTATGCCTCAGTAAATACATCAGTAATGAGGTTCCATTAATAGTGCCTTTAGCATAATTACCACAGGTCTGGATTGAACGCAGCTCTTCAGCATCACCATTCAATGGCTATAATGCTAAGCCAATTATTCAAGGACCGATCTGATTTAAATAGGCCAACCTACCATTTTCCATATTTTTATATGTACTACATGTTGCAGCTCCTGCCAGGTTACCTCTAGGCTTCGGCGAACAAGTGGCAGGTAACATTTGCCCTACAATAGTGTTAGGTAATTGCCATCTCCATAAAGAGATAAGCCCAATCACCTCCTCATAACCTCCAATAGCACTACCATTGCCAAATCTCCCACCATTGAATATTAAGGGAATCAAGGTTGAGATAGAAGATCAGCCATGATCTCACATTGAATGGTGGAGTAGGTTCGAGGGGCTAAATGGCCTACTCCTGCTCCTGATTCTTATGTTCTAAAACATCTCGGGGGTCACCAATGCCCAGGAGTCTGACTGGAACAGCTCTCTCAACACCATGGCTACAAGAGCAGGACAAATCCTCTTTATTCTGCAAGGTTGCTACCACTGAACCATGGCTAACACCTACCCCGAGAAGGACAAGAGCAGCAATATCATGGGAACAGCATTACTTCCAAGTTCCGGTTGAAGTTACATGCCACCCTGACTTATACCACTATTTCTGCCATCATCATTGAGTCAAAATCCTGGAATTCCCAGACTAAGGAAGCACCATCACCACAAAGACTACAGTGGTTCAAGTAGAAGGCCCACCACCACTGTCTCAGGGAAATTGGGGACTAGCAATAAATGTGGCTTTGCCAGTGCCATCCACATTAGTTGAACAAATATAAAAAGAAATTGAAGTAATGGTAAACTTTTTTTGCTCTGTTCAATTTTGTTATAAATCTGCCATATCAGTTCAGCTAAGGGTTAATCTGCTTTGATTCATATAACCATAGGGAGTTATTAAGATTCATTAAGGTGCAGTTTCCAGAATGTTTTAATATTTCAAAGCGATGTATAATGGTACTGAAAATTGTCTGGTTGAAAACGACACAACACATTGATTTCTATGAGTTGCCTGGCATGTAGCAATCTCCATTCTACAGGCATTCAGATTACTCATCCTCGACTCTGAGGGACTGCCTATGATGGTGACAGGCATTAAGAAAGCTGGAGGACCAAAGTGCACCATGTGTACCAGAGCATTCCAGAAACTGAAAGTACAGCACATGCAAGGCCACTTCACATCATAGGTTCTTGGTTTATTTAAAGTGGCACCTAGTTTTCCTGTCATCAAGGAAAAGCAGAATGAATTCAAAGCTGACAAAAATATCGGCCCAGAGTTGCCTCCATGGGTGCCACCAGGAAGTTAGACCCGGATATGTGCCCAATGTCACACCCATCTTGCTGATGTCAAGTTATAGCCAGGTATCCTCCCAATCTCATTAGAATGCACCTTAACTTAAAAATGGGTGTAAGTGGGCATAAATCAGTGTAAACAATCGGGGCCCAAGGAAATGCCAAACCCACACAGGTATATTTCTTCTTTGACCTCTTAAAATTTAAAGTTTTAACTCATGTAACTATCATCCATGCACACCAAACACAGCATGTTTAAGAACTTGCGATCGGGGAAGCTTCCCAATTTTTAACGTGACTTATACTTATGCTGTAAAAATGCATTAACAGAAACAGAAAATAAAGAGCAAGTTTCACTGAGGAGAATTTTTTATTTAATTAACTCAAAAAATTGCAATGAAACTCGAGGAGATTCTTTGTTTCCTGCTGTCTGGTCGCAATTGCAACAAATGCAATTGGAAGAGACTTGCGTTTCGAAATCTGGGGCGTGGACAGTTTTGTGGGCGGAGATTCGATCGGATGGACGGTTTGATAGTCGGACGTAAAAGATTGAGGAGATTTGGCCTTATTGTAGCTACGTGCGTAATTCACCTGTGCCCTAAATCCTTTAAGCCACGTAACTGGTGTGCGACCAGATTACGGGTGTCTCCGGGCGCAAATGCGGAGGGAACTCCAGGCCATCTTATTTAGTAACTGTCTCATTTTAAATGGTAAAGAAATTATCTAGACTTTCAAGCTAACAATGCAGGTACAATGGGTTTTTTTAACAAACCTGCATTAATATCACTGTAAATTGTTGTGAAACTATTTTTAAAATATTAGCATTTATGATCAACGGACGTCCGAAGGCGCTTTACTGTAGTCACTATTGTAGTGAAGGAAAAGTACAACTTTGAGAGTATGGATCACACAGGGATCATCCACAGCGTCGAACTCAATGGAGTGACATTGCAGCTACACTGGCACTCAACACTAAACCCAGTGAACTCACAAGGCTGACCTTCAGAGCACGTCAAAAAGCTTTGACTTACGACATCCATAAGATCCATAGAGGAAAATGATTGGTTGCAGGCCAGCAATGACCTGGACATGTTTCAGGGGAGTCTCGCTATCATCTCATTTAAGAGCCCTTGGTTATCAGGGCAGAATTAGAGAGCTGGGGCTTTTACTTTGGAAAAATGATTGAGATCTTTAAAATATTGAAAGGATTAAACTCTGTTCACATGGCTAGGTTGTTTGAGCGAGATAGCTTTCGGAGTAAATAAGTATAAGGTATGAAAACATAGAACTAACTGTTAAGAGGTTCCTCTTTTCACAGAGAGTTGTCAGGCTGTGGAATAAGTTGGCTGCACATAGTTTAGTTTAGCTGCACGCATTCAAAAAGGAGCTGGACAAGTTCCTGAGAATGACAGACATCTCTATATATGGAAGGTAGGTGGGTGTTTGGGAACTGCTATCACCTGGATCACTTTGATCTCCTGGAGCGTCCTTCATTGTCTTCAGGGGGTCAGAAAAGAATTTCCTCAATTGAACTAAGGTATTATTCCTTTTTTACTGCCTCTTCCAAGAGATTGCATGTGCTGGGTTTGTGATGGGGTGGGGTGGGGGGCGGGGGGGGGAGAGAGGGAGGGTGATGGTGTAAATGACCCCATGTTGGTGATAGGATTCAGTGGACCAGCTGGTTTTCTCAGGTCGTTTTTCATATGTTCATATAGTCAACAGATTACTGCTGGAACTTATGTGCTTAGCTAACTACCCAGCAACCTTGTCTTTAGTCAGCTTTCCGTCTTTCGTGTTTTTCCAGCCCTTTTGTCCAGAGGTGGAGGCTGTCTTTTAGTCCATCCGTCTCACTGGAATTGCTTCCAACAATGTGAAATCAAATCCTGGAATGCTTACCACTGTTTATTTTACTCCCAACTACTGTATCTGCATATCTAATGAACACCACCACCAGATCCTGCCTGGCAGACACACGAAAAGCAGGATGTGATCTTCAACTTTGCCAGACACTGAGCCAGTTGTATTTATTTTAAATCTTGACCTCTAATGCCATAGGAACTAACCTCGTCACTTAGGAAATGTGATCCATGCTATCTTATACACGTTCAACCCTTCCCACAGTGGTTGAGGCACAAGACCATGCTCCAGACTTTTCCACTCCTCCCAGCATCGATCTTACTCTAATGAAAGACACACACAATTAGATGAGCAGTAAAGCACTTAATGTGCTGCAGGAATAACCTCTTAGTTTTCCTAATTTTGAGATGAGACACTGAACTTCTATAGTTTAATATGACTTATTAGTCTGACTGAGACTCTTTATTTATATGCTGTTACCTTGCATTGGAACTTAAATCCATCACTGCAAAGGTTTAAAGAAAGCATCTTAACTGCCATGCTACTATTTGGTAATGGCTGTTGAATCTTGGATGGAAGGGCCAGAAAGATCATGTGGCATTGCCGTGCATTGGGAGGGGTGGGCGGGGGTGTGGTGGGCATGTTCAAGCCAGGTGCTTATTACAGAGAAGGAGCGAAACCTTTCCAGCTCTTGGCTTGCTCTTCTTCATAGCTAGTTATAAGGTGATATTCGGAGAGGTCTGGGATCTATTAGGGTCAGAAGTATCCAAGACATTGAAAAACAAAATTGAAGAAACAAATGACTTTTACTAATGTGGTATAAATACAAGAGAGGTTTATGACCGGTAAGATATCAAGAAATAAATCAATTCAAAATTACAGGAAGCCCATAGATAACATTATCCACATTAATCACTTGGGTCTTCTTAGCATCAATCCTTGAATTTTCCATTACCATCCTATTATATATCAAGTTATTCCATTAATGTGTGGGAATTTCTTGTTACCATTTGGACAGGGTCTTCTTTCCAGAAGCACTTCCTGTTCTAGATTGGCCAATCAAAATATACAGCAATCTCCAGCAACTGGATTAACCGATTGGTCAGACCAGGTGGTCAAGTTATTTTTAATGCATTCAGTCATAAGGGACTCAATCAAGAAGAATGTTGTGAAAGATTATTGGCATTTCTCAAAATACTTGAGAAATCATAAAGGTGACACTTTTGTTCAGCCAGCTGTTTGAAATGGTACAAAGACAAAAGCCAAGTTGGGGACTGGTAGAACTTCATAAATAAATGAACTTGTGTTGAAAGAAGCCCATAACTTACCCATTGAGTCTAAGTATCACTAAATGAATTGCAAGTTGTACAGTTGTGATTGGCCACAGGAAATACGTAGCAACCAGAATGCATTACACACCATTACAATAGCAAGTGCACCAGTACAGTACTGGATAATAGGCTCGTATTAATGCCTCCAGATGTGTATTTGCTGTCTGTAACTTCACACCAAATGGTAACACACATTGAAGGAAACAAGCACGTTACAAATGAAAAGTGGCACACCAACTCGTAAACCCTTTTGAAGTTTATTTTATGTAGATTTCTTCGTACAGGTTTCATGCCAAATTCACAGGAGGCATATACAAATTAAATCACCACTTTTTTTTGCAAAGACACATGGCAATAAATAGTTACAGTGAAACGAAATTCGCAAACGTTACTGCACTGTCAAGCTGTACAAAATTTACAAATGGTAGTAATCTGAAACAATGACTACAAGACAAATGACATGGGTGAGGACTCCTGTCTGCCAGGAACCACTGAAATGTGCAGCTGAGGATATTTTCCAATGCAGCCACACGTGTGCAGGTGAACACGCCCACACGTATGTCCACGCAAACATCCTCACGCACATACAATTCTGAAAATATGTAAGCCATTTCACCGACAATAATTAAAGTTGGCGCGGTTTCCATCCTTCAAAAGTGCACGAGGAGACTCAGAATTATCAAACTGTATCTGGTGGGAGCCATATTATTGTGGTGAATATAGATTCTCGGGTACAGTTAGGTTTCCCAGCAATGATGTGATGAGAATGACAAAAGGACTTGCATTGATATCACACCTTACACATCTCTCCAAAACATCTCAACACACTTCACATACAGTAAAGTGCAGTGGTTGTTATGTAGGCAATGAGATGCTCAATCACAATTAGTTGCCATTTAACATAATCTTACCCATAGAATACACTTTTCCTTAGAAGGTCAAATAAACATAAAAGCTCATTTTATGGTGGGAATTTTCCTACATTTTGCTCTCAATTTAATTGGTTGCCTGCAATTGTTTTAGATTTGGTTACTAGAAATACACTTCTCAGGAATGTGTATACATCCTTTATTCTAAGGGCGAGTTACTTTCTAATTGTCCCCCCTGGCTTCCTCCTGCCTCTGGTCTCTGCCAGTGTCACCGCAAAACCAACTGGCTCAGAGAAGTGGCCAAGAGAAGCTTCTCCCTTTAATTTCCCCTCTTCTGTGAAAAAGTATCTAAGCTCTCCTTGGCTTTCCCCCCATGCCTATCCCTTCACAATGCAGTGCATCAGCCCCCCTCCCTCCCCCCGCCAATAGGCTGAAGCACCAGCTACTCTATTTTGTACCTGTTTTCCCAGAGCTCCATGTTTGAATCCCTTCAATCCGGTTTCCGCCCTCGCCACAGTACCGAAACGGCTCTCATCAAAGTCACAAATGACATCCTTTGTGATTGTGCCAAAGGTGAACTATCCCTCCTCGTCCTTCTCGACCAGTCTGCAGTCTTTGACATTGTTGACCACTCCATCTTCCTCCAACGCCTCAACAGTTGGAAGTGATTGTAAGATTCAGCCTAATGCTGTCTTAACACTCAGGTCTGCCAGCTGAATTTGAGAGGTACGGGGCAGAGTGGGGGGTGAATGGGTCTACTTAGAGCTGGAACACTCTAGTAGGATGCCTCAGCAAGGCTCGCTATCAAGGTGTCAGCAAATGTTATGACCACTAAAACAATACAGGGATTCTGGGGCATTCACTGGTCACCATCACTGAAGCGGGGAGGCGTGGATGGAGAGGCATAGTGAATGCAATAGGGAAGAAAACAATGAGAAAAGACAGTCATAGAATTACATATTTTAAGTTACTCTTTCAGTTTTACAGTAGGTTTGTGCACGTATTAAGTGTATTGAGAAAAGCGTCCCAATTTGGGATGTGTGAAAGTAACATTCTTCCCGTCATTTTCCTGTATCCCAATGCATTAATAATTTGGGTACAGCTTTCTCAACTGTGGTTCAAACCGTGAACTTTTATTTTGTTTTAAAGATGCGATCCCCCTACTCAAAGGTATTTTCTATCCTGCCTTTTTCCTAACCAGCCTATGATATGAACCATACACAATCAAGAGGTAATCTACGCCTGTACTAGTGCAATGCTGAAAATGGCCACTTAGAAGTACCCAAGAGTGGCCTGGATGGCCCCACAGCCACTTGACAACTCTCCACTCTTGTGGGACTGGTAATGGCCAAATCAGGGTTCAGGGGACTAATTTTGGATGGAAATATCCCTCCCGAACCCCCACCCCATAAAAAACAAGAGTGCATGGGTAGCCCGCCTAAAACAGGTGTTAGGCCCCTCGATTGCTCCACTGACCTGTGGCCAATTTCGGGCACATGTCCGCTTTCTAGCCCCTGGCCATGGATTCGCTGAAGACTTTGAGCTGAACAGCTAAAGAACTATTGACTAGTTAGAAACCAGTTCCTCATTTCCACTGTATTTGACACTCACACATTCTAATATAGAAACAATGAAGGGGTGTATTTTTCAATCATCACTGTTCCTGTATGAATGCTTAATGCACTTACAGCCACGTCTTCTCTGCACTATTTTAACACAGGCATGAAACCCACTTAAAATAAACAAGTATTGCGTGAGGTAGCAGATTATGTAAAAATGTCTAAATTTTTTCAATTTAACTCCTCGTTAATCTGTTATTTTTGCTGACAGTAAATTGCTCTGTGTTTTTTCCCAATTTAGTTTCAGTAACAGAATGAAGAGTTAAACAGACAGAGGTGTTTCATAGATATTGTTTTTCACATTAATTCTATAGACTCATTGACCATGCACAACCTCTCCTAGAAAAAGTTATCAAGGTTTCAACATACTGATTAGAGCTAGAGAAGCACGCTTCTAAAACTAATCGCTATTAAGCTCATAGAAACCAACCATGTTATAACCAGGGGCCAAGTTCATAGTCAGAAGGGGATTGAGAGGTGCCGGTATGCAAGGAATGAGTGGAAGTGAACCACAGCAACAGCAACAACCTTTGAGCGGGGAGGACAAAGGTCATAGCAAATTCAATGATACTGTGAGATTGGTCAATTAAGCTTCAGAAGTTGCCATTAGGTGACTTTGATCCTGGTCTCATTGCTGGTCACTACTTTGACTGTTGGTAATGCCAGAATCCATTGGTACTTCCCTTCATTGTACTGATAGTTACAGTTACATTTGGGGATTTATAATCCAGCCTGCGGGCATGAGAAGGCAGTTCAGAAAGCTTGTGTTTCTATATTGGCTCAATTTAGCTTGTCTGGCTAATATGAAACATACCCTGAAAGTTAGGCAATAAATTCGGTCAGCAATAAATAAGAAGCTGGCTACTTACAGGCCAGTGTTTCACCAGTCAGGTAAAATCCAGATTTGTTTCTGGTTTCTCTCTCTCATCGTCCATCTTCATGTCACCGTTACCACAGAAGAGTGAAGGTGCTCTAAGACCAGGCCAAGCTATGTGCTTAAAATGGTCTTAGATTAGTAGAATCTTCCTGCAGTCAGCTCTGCGCACCTCGTGCCAGTACAACTGATCCAAACATAGGAAAGCCCATTGACATTCTTTCACTTCCATCATATAGAACTGCAATGAGCCAGAATTACGTCCCATTCATTACCATTGCACAGGATTCCAATAGAGAAGACCACTCCTCATTCAGTCCCACTGGACAGAATGCCAATCAACCAGAAAATGTTCCATTCATATCCAGGAGTTAAAGAGCTGAGAAGGTCTCATGGATTACAAGGCTATTCTCGCTTCAGATTGAGAACCACATACCAGAACATCCAGCCCACTTTAAACACCATTCATTCCCATTGTATAGCCTTCCAATGTACTACACCACTTCCCATTTACTCCCACTGTATAAAATGTCAAGAGGCAAAAGCAATTCATATTGATTTCCACCATGTAGAATTCTTGTGGGCCAAATTACTTTCCATTCACCTTCGCTGTGTTAAACTCCAAGAAATCAAATCTCTCATTATTTGCTTATGATGTACAGTGTGTTCCCGTGCATCAAATTACTTCCCATTTGTTCCCTGTGCGTAGACTTCCTCAGTACAACACATTTAAATGCAAAATTATTCAATATTCATCAATTATCTGCCTTTTATGCTAAACACAGTGCTAAATTTTCCTACAGTGCTAGCACAGCTTAGAAGCCATATTACTATCTGTTTTAATTAAACTGCTTTATGTTTCTTTTGCTTCAAGTGAATTGCTGGATTAATGATTAAATGGGACGTGGCTCTAAGATTTGCAAACTGGCTTTTAAAAAAACAAACAGGAAATAATGAACTTCCTGATCTACAGCAATAGCGTTTTATGGCAAACTGGTTTATATTGATCAGGATTTAACCATAATATATGACTAACTGACCTTTCACCTTCTTTTCCATATCACCTATGGTTGTACAAAGCATTCACTACAAGCTGCATCAGAGCCAGAAGATAATTGCCCCATTGTTTTAATGTCATGATATTTTTTTCTATCAGTGAAAATGACAAAAAAATCTTCCAAAAAGAAAGTCTTAAGACTGTGCCAAATCTGTAATGATCGGTGCAACATTTGGTACAGTCTTAAGACTTTCTTAACTGGGATTTCTGCGCACAGCCATTTGAATTTGCTTGCGTAACAATTAAGAGTCCCCAAATCTCAAAAGATCAATGGGAGAATTCCAGACTACACTAGCTGCCTGCTGCACAAATATGGTGCCCCAGTGTGTTTTAGCTGTGATCTACACATTAAATGTGCTTCATTTGCCACCCGATTCTTTTTCAGCTTGATATTGATGCAGAACCCAATGCCCTTAATACCCTTGTTAGGCAAGGGTATTAAGGATTATGAAACCAAGGCAGGTAGATGGCTCGAGGGGCTGAATGGCCTACTCCTGTTCCTATGACGAGCGAGACATAGTAAGGAGATGCGAACTTGACGATGCACACTGAGTGGCAAGGTTAGAATGCTTCTCATCTCCTTGTCAACGTTGTCAATGTTTGCATCTGCATCTAGGGATGGACCCTGCACACTACACATTCTGTCTAAATCTAATAACTGAGTTATGTGGGAACCCTGACTCTGGGTTCCATCTTGTATCGTCAGTAAAATAAATATCTTTTTGAAGTAAAATAGAGTTGTGTGGCAGACTGTTTGTGTCTACTGCTTATTTTACAGTGACTGTCTCAGTCAACTCTACCACTTGTCACTTAGCTTGTAGATTTTAATTTTAATGTTAGTTAAATACAGCCTACAGTAAGGCCATCTCAAGGTCTGCTGTCTTTTTTACAATCAGGGTAAGAACACAATTGCCTCCTCCTCGACTCACCTACTCGCTTCCAGCACTTTTGACATTTCAGTCAACAAAATGCCACCAACTTGCATACTTTTGCCCTCACTCGCAAGCATTAGTTCAGCAGGAAGGTCCATCTAGGTGGGTGCTTGTCCCAGACCAGTAGTTTGGTCCATAGATCTGTGTGCTGTATTTGAGCTGGATTCACTTCCACAGAGTGAGGAAACCAAAGCTGTAAACACATACATTGCTTGTCTTCAAAAGTCCTGCAGCGACTGAGCCTGCTAGTCCTCTTCTAGACGTCTCCATTGGATCTCAGACTAATAGTGTGGTGTGTTAAAACTGAGGATGGTCCATGTCATCAAGCCACGAGGCAGGACTTGTTGGAAAGTCTGGGTAACCGGCACTGCTACCTGTGGAGATATCAGATGTGGGACCTCCTGTCATCATTCTCAGGGCATGGCTCATTCCCTGTCCGCCTTGTGCTATAATCCCCAAGGTATTGTCAATATAGCCGAGGCTGTTCATTAAAGGGGTGTGTGCAGGGGCAGAGGCTATAGATGATGGAGACTGAGGGATTCCATAGGGGCTGCTAGCTCTCAGGTCATGGTACTGCTGTCCTGTGCCATCCACGGTAAAGCCTCCATTCAGTAACTGTCTGCCAGTCATGTCACTCACACCGCTGTAAATTCCATTAGTGTGACTGAGTTCAGAGAGTATCTGATCATCTGGAACACAAGACAAACAATATAATGAGTGCTTTTGGCTAACAACGCACTTGCAGCAAAAACTACCTTAGAAGGCAATCTTGCAGCATATAATAATAACAACTTTTATTTATATAGCGCCTTTAACGTAGTAAAACGTCCCAAGACGCTTCACAATAATTTTTACCAACATGTTAGATATTGACCATTGAGGGAAAGAGAGAAAAAGCGTGAGAAGGAAGTGTAAAAAGAGGTTAAAGGCTCGGGTCCGAAGCGACAGCCAAAATGCGCACACAGATAGACACGGGCGAAAAAACTAAAAAAGAAATTCAAATTACATTGTAAATAATACAATAAGGAGAATACAATAGTAAAAGATAGATTAAAAGCAGGAGGTTATCATTGTAATTGTATGTCCTTTCATTATTATATGTTCAAAAATACAGGATTATACAGAATAACCCTGTAACATGCAATGTACATTACATAAAATATACAGGAGTATATACAATAAATTACTTAGTGTAAACAAGAGGGTTATAGCTCAAATGATATTTAAGGCTTATGTCCTTATACCACATAATGTATTTTTTAAAAATGCAGATAATACAAATAGACTTGTTACAGCGCTGTATAACACTATTACCATTTAATACTTACACAATTGTTACGACTGTGTAACAAAGTACATACGTAATAAATGCAAGAATGTTTTACTATTAATACACAGAGCTGTTAAACCATTAAAACACAGAATGCATTACTTTAGAACATAGCTAGGATTAGTAAGAGAATATATAATTATAAATTGGATATTGGATGGGTGTAGCTCTAACAACACTCAAGAAGTTCAACACCATCCAGGACAAACCAAGATGTTGATCCAGCAACGACAAAGTAACAACAATATATGTCAAAGTCAGAATGGTGTGTCACTTGGAGAGAAACCTGGAAGTGAATGTGTTCCCATGCACCTGCTGGCCTTGTCCTTCCAGGTGGTGGAGGTGTCAGATTTGGGAGGTGCTGCCGAAGTCATCTTGGCAAGTTGCTGCAGTAGATGGTACACACTGCAGTCACGGTGCGCCAGTGGTGGAGGGAGTGAATATTTAAGCTGGTGGATGGGGTGCCGATCAAGCAATCTGTTTTGTCCCGGATAATGCTGAGCTTCTTGAGTTGTTGCAGCTACACCCATCGAGGCAAGTGGAGAGTATTCCATCATACTCTTGATTTGTGCCTTGTAGGTGGTAGAGAGGCTTCGGGGAGTCAGAAGGTGAGCCAATGACTCGAGACTCTTCCTGGGTTTATTCAGGCACCTAAAAAAGGGCTTAAGAATTCCGAAAGTCTTTTCAATTACAATTCTTGTACTGGTATTGACCTCATTATATCTGTTGCTCTGCCTGTATCTGAAGAAGCCTTACTGGAGTATTGAGTCATGACTGCAGTGTATAGCCCTGATCCCCAATAAATCATCTGACATATGGCTCGGAGTCATGAGGGCTGGTATGGTGGAATCCCAAAAAGGTTACAAAACCATTAAAACACACTGGCCACTACTAGGGTTTACTCACCTCTGAAACTCAGCTCACTATCGCTGAGACCTCCCTCCTCCACAGAGCTTTCTTTCCCATTCTTTGCCCCTCCACGGCTTCTCTTTACATTCTTGTAATACTGTCCCCATCTGTGCCTGCCAGCGTCCTTCTTCAAGCGCTTCTCCTTGGCTCTTCTGTTCTGGAACCAAACCTGAAAGAAATTTAAGGATTGTCATTTATAAATGCCTGTTCAACGCCAGCTGGAGAATTTTAGTATTAGATTAGACAAAATACTGTAGTCCATGTATATTAAACTTAGAACTATACTTTGTTTTATAACCTGATGAATGAATCCATGTGGTTCCAGTGGTCGGTCGAATATAAGGTGTACTGCACTAATAATCTTGTACATCATAATTTTTTGGGGGGCTGAATACAGCTTTTCAAAATTGTATGGGAAAACTCAAAAAGGTATCCTCAGTTGACAATTATCCTCCTTTATTTGGGGTTAGCAGCTTTATCAGTGTTCAAAACATGCAGAGTAGTAGTGGGGCCGGACATGGATCTTGGTTCGTGTCTGAGGCTTGATTTGCTATTGATTAAAATTCCTTGAAAACTTAAACAACTGATGTCTCCCTATGAAAGGACGGAAAGTAAATTGAATCTGAAATCAGACATTTGGGGGATGAAATTGCCCTTTTTTACAGCCTTCGGGGCTGCTAATGGGGCACAACGAGGTTAACGCCTGGGGAAGGGGTTGATCGCAGATCGCACCACCGGGGAAATTGCCCTGGAGGTTTGATGAGGGGGGGGTATTGAGCCAGTAGCACAACGTCCGTGATTTGCGCCCCGGACTTACTGACTCCTCGCCGTCACGCGGGGGAAATTGCCCCGTGGGCGACGAGGTTGGCACCAGCAGATGTCACCGCAGCTGGAGGGCATCCGCCACTGTGGCACCCCTTAAAGGGGAGACCGTTTGCACCGTGGGCCGCCATATTTTTCTGTTGGCTGACTCTTCTGTCGGATCGACAATGGCAGCCCTCGTCTTGACCGGGACACCATCATGCAGCCTGGCACTCCGTTTTGGGTGCCAGGCTGTTGGTCCAGTCGAGGGCATCCCTGGTGGCCCAGGTGCACTGAGCTCTGTCTCCGATATCACTCTGCCTCCATTGAGAGGTGGAAGGGCCGAATTCCTCCAGGCCGGGTGATAAATGTCCCAGTCCCGGAAGGTTTCCGCCTCCAAACGGGGAGCGGAGCAATTTCGACCTCTTGATATTCAGTTTTCATTTTAGTAATTGCTCTATTGAAAGAAGTTTCTCTAGTTCCAAGCCAGGCCATTAGGTGCCATTCAGGGGAGGAAGATAGTGGTAAGATGGTCATTCAGGAGACGAGATCAGTGGTAAGGTGGCCATTCAGGAGAGGAGCTTAGTGGTAATGGCCATTCAGAGGAGGAGATTAGTGGTAAGGTGGCCATTCAGGGGAGGAGATTAGTGGCAAGGTGGCCAATCAGGGGAGGAAGTTTGTGGTAATGGCCATTCAGGGGAGGAGATTTGTAGTAAGATGGCCATTCAGGAGAGGAAGTTTGTGGTAGGATCGGTCATTGAGCTTCAGTTTTTTCAGCTGTGCTGAAGTCCCCACCTCAGACTCCCCTGGCCTATACAGACTGAGAGGGAAAATGGCAGAATGAGGGGCTAAAGGTGAAGAGACAGTGATTGCTATCTGGATATGGCACTGTGGGGGCCCATTGAGGACTATTTCTTTTTCCAGGACTTCATGGCCCATGCATCATTACCTGACCAAGACACTGGACAGTCCTAGAATGAACTGGGTGAGCTCTCTCTCTAATTTACTCTTCCTTTCCTTTACAGAGGCACCCGACTGCAGCGTTGACGCTCTTCTTCATGGTCTGGTTGAGGTGGAGAACTTACCACACAGAGACTGACTACATCAGCTCAGAGATTGAATTACAACCTTAAAATGTATATATTATATACATACATACATATATGCAAAGCTCAATTTTAAATTGGGAATAATAGTAAAATGACAGCTGTGCTGTGGAGGGAGCCTCAAAAACAGCTAACAGCATTCACGGAAAGGTACAACAGCAGATGACATTGAAAAAAATCATAATGTAAATCATGAGATATAGATCAAGAAACTTTTTCTACGACACCCAAAGGTTGTGCCAGAGCTGGGCCAACATCCTCTCCATAGACTCTCATTGTTCGAGTTTAGACCCAGTTACAGACTGAATAATTTCTAAGATAGATATTCAGGCTACGGATGTGCCTAAATTATAAGCATTCAACCAAATTACATCCACACACATACACACAAAGTGTGAGGCTATTAAATAGTTGCGTTCAAAGTCACTGTTTCTGAATTGACCTGCAAGATTTTGCTCACCTTTTATGAAACTAGCTACAATATTTTAGTAGATATAATTTAGTGAATGAAAGTTATTTTTCACAAGAGCCACTCTGACACTTGTCATAAACTATAAAAGATCTGTGAATATAATGGATTATTTTTCAGTGCCCTGCATCTTTATCCCTCAAGAGTGAAAGGATTCACCCATGTGGCATTGTTCAATCAGAATACTGTCACTGTGATGTTGTCACTCACTGCCATTGTTGCCATTAATTGGTGCCATTGTCACTACTCGCTGCCACTGTGACTTCACCACTCGCTGTCATTGTGACATCACCACTCGCTGCCATTGTGATGTCACCACTTGCTGCCATTGTGATGTCATTGTGACATCACCACTCGTTGCCATTGTCACTGCTCTGTATTTGCATACAAGCCACCAACCAACAACTAGGGGATGAGGTGAACGATAACCAGTAGTATTTTCTGAAGTAAAAGAGTTAATAAAATAAAAATAAGCAAAGCTACTCCCCTGAAAAAATTTTTTTTTACCTGCACAACCCTCATGTCGAGCCCTGTCTCTGAGGAGAGCTGCTCCCTCACATGGCGAGCTGGTTTTGGAGAGGTTTTGTATGCATTCTTCAGTGTTTCCAATTGCTTGGCTGTTATTGTAGTTCGAGGTCTCTTTGCTCCAGCCTCTGCATCAGCATCTGTGTTAGACAACAAGTTCTTATCAGATCTTAAATTACAGACGTAAATATACAATAGAGCCAATGTGACAAAAGTAAAGATTTTGTATTATGATATATGGGAGTAGAGTTTCCGCTTTGGGCACAAATTGCACCCATTTTGAAAAGTGTTTCTTTTCCCTGAATTTCTGCTCAAACTCATTTACATATTGCCGAATGCAAAATTTGTCATGAACCAGCACAATCAGGTAGTGTTTTAGAACTTAAAAAACATTGTTTTAAAAAATATTCCTCGATATACTTAAGACTGGTAACTTGATTAAGTTTGATTAATACAACTGAAAATGGGTTTATCACAAAAATAAGCATTTTAAATCACAATGTCAATTCACTACTAATCACATTGTTTTTTAAGCAATAAATTAATACAGAGGTTAAAAATACCATCAGAGGAAAATAGCAATACATTGTTTAATATCTCACTGGTACTTAAACCTTTTATGATACCAGAATAACAACAGTCCTTTGATGAGCTTTTTATGTAAGTACACACCATTGCTCTCCTGAAATCCTACCTCATAGCAGCAACCTATACATGAGGTATAATTGAGTTAACTGAATAAAGAGCTAGTGAAATATTGTTATATGTATGTCCAGTTTAAGCAGCTTCTGACTACAGAATTGTCAAACTTGGTTTAAAATGAAAATTACATCGATTTATTTCAGAAAATAATATTTTGGGATACCATGGATGAGTAATTTGAGACAGGTTAAGGTAAGCCTTTGGAAGAAGAGATGACTTTGGACCTATGGTTGCCAAAGCTCCCCATCACCTCTGTTGGCGCATCGAATGTTTTGTGGTGGAGGAGATGCCAGAGATTGTGGCAGAGGTGCGGCTAATAAGGGTACAGGGTCCAGAAGAGCCAAGGGCCCAGGGGCAGCACGGGCCAGCCCACACTGTGATATGTGTGCACACTACGTCCGTGCAGCAGAGCAGGTCTCCAATCGTCCTGATTAACCCTTGCCACTGGTTAAAGGTCTAGCTCTGTCGAGCCCATGTGGTGGCCGATGTGCAATGGTCACCACACGTTAAAAAAATCCACGCACGGGCATCATCCACCCCTGGAGTTCAGGACTGGAATATCGGGTCCTTCATTGAAACATCTGCAAACTCATCCCTTTTGGTGTGGAAGCAAGTCATCCTCGTTTGAGGGACCACCTATGATGATGATGTAGACTAATTGATAGAGGTTGATTGCTATGATTAGTTAGCGACACTTATCGTTGCATCATGCAACTACCAGGCTGGTAGAAGGCAAACTCGATGGACCTTGGCCTTTTCTCATCGAATAATTCCTATGTGGCTTCTTAAGTTCCTGACTCAAGCAATTCATATACCTTCAGGACAAAAACAATGGCAAGAGTCTACTGTGGACCCCATGGTGGGGCAGCCAATCCTGAAAAAGGTTTGGTTGTTTCCAGACACTAATATTTGGCTCTAGGCATGTCTGCATTTAACCTTTCAGTGCCTGAAACAATTGCAAATGTAATAGACTGTAAATAAAGGCAATTGACAGCCCAATGCTCCATATGAATTATTTCTATAACCTGTATATGCTTTTCATCTGCTAACACTTGTTAACCAATACAAATAGCTTGGTCCTATGTCTCTATTTGCATCTGAAAGGAAATGAAGCCATTCACTGATCAATAAAGTATCCCCGAATTGATCAGTGGAGTTTAACTATTAGCAGATCAATCAAATATTTTCAGAGCCAGGAGTGAATTCCTAATGCAATTTCACACTGTGATACTTTCAGATAAGAGTGGTTGGTTTTTATTCTTACACACCAACGCACGCATGCACACACACAAACAATTTTTTCTCAGCTCGCTGTTTACAGAAAGCAGTCAGTCTAGTTTAGATTAAGAGATACAAGGGCAAGTAAGTTGTCCAGCTTGGCAGTGCTGACGAGAAGCTCATGCACTGATCTTCCGACCATTTAAAAGGAACGGTTGGAAAATGGCGATCCGCCTGTGTCCAGATTCCTAAAACACGTTCTCAATTCAACAGAATGGAAAAGCGGACGGGATTGTACAACGGGCGGACCATCTGCTCGAATAGGTTCCTGGCCCGGCGGAATTGTGTTTAACCTTCTGAGCGTCAGTCCATGGCAGGGGTGAAGGGGTTAATTCATTATGTGGCTGACAGGCAGGATTGCTCGGGAACCATAAATCGTGCCTTCCTTGCCAGCTGATTGATTGGCTCAGGTGATGTAATGCACATTTGTATTTTGTGTTGTGATATTACTCAGTGCACAACACTTGCTCCAGGGACCTATTAATAACCATCTGTACAACAGGTTATTAGTAATTGTCATTAATCTCATTAATATTAGTCAATCAGTGGACTGCAGGTCAGCGAAAGACATTAGATCTGAAGATTTCAGCAACAAGATAGCCGCCAGAGAATCACCATTTTTAAAAAATAATAACCTGAACAATTAACAAACCTGCGGCTTCGTTTCGTCATGTACCTAGAACCGCTTTAAAAAAAAGAACATAGCATTTTCTCTTTGTTTCCCTGCAGGAGATGCCTAATTCAAGGCAACCTCGCTTTAAGCCAGAGTATAGGATGGCCTGTGTTTGCTGACCACCTGCTGTGCGATCAGCTGACAGGACCTGGATGGAACCCTGCTCATTTAAATGGGCAGCACAGACGCCTCAGGGAGTTTTCAAATAGGCGCCATTGTCTAAACAGGCTGCTCCAGGAATTACATAGCAACAGGAGTAGGTCATTCAGCCCTTCGAGCCTGTTCCACCATTCAATGAACTCACACTGATCTGTATCTTATCTCCATCTACCTGCCTTGGTTCCGTCACCCTTAATACCCTTGCCTGACAAAAATCTACCAGTCTCGGTTTTGACATTTTCAATTGACACGCCGCCTCAACAGCTTTTTGGGGGAGGGTGTTCCAGATTTCCACTACCCTTTGTGTGAAGAAATGCTTCCTGCCATCACCCCTGAACAGCCTAGCTCTAATTTTAATGTTATGCTCTCTTGTTCTGGACTCCCCCACTTCCAATACAGAATGACTGTGTCGGCTGTAATGGTAATCCCATTGATTTTTAAGCGCAGTGGCTTTTGTGATCACAACATGCTCACTGGAGGAACGTAGCAGGGTGGCACAGGTCACGAACATGCTTTGTACTTTTTTAAATCAAAGTTTGTGACATGACAGCCATGGCAGAGCTTCAAAAAGACTGAAGACTTTTAATGCGAAAAGGTGTTTGACTTAAATTAATGTTTTTTTTGAATGTTTAATTTGTTCTTACCCCTCAGGGTAGAAAGATATCGTTGACATGAGTGACATCCCACCGTATAGTTTTAAACAATAGGCCGAGATGGATAAAGAATTTGCAACATAGTCATCTTTTGACATTGCTGCATAACAGTATTGCATCTTACTGCAATTATATCGGGGCCTGGTGAGACCGCAACTGGAGTACTATGTACAATTTTGGTCTCCTTACCTAATGAAGGATATACTTATTGAGGGAGTGCAACAAAGGTTCGCCAAACTGATTCCTGGGATGGAGGGATTGCCCTATGAGGAGAGATTAAGTGGACGAGGCCTATATTCTCTTGAGTTTAGAAGAATGAAAGGTGATCTCATTGAAACATACAAAATTCTTACAGGGCTTGACAGGGTAGATGCAGGGAGGATGTTTCCTCTGGCTGGAGCGTCTAGAACCAGGGGTCACAGTCTCAGAATAAGGGGTCGGCCATTTAGAACTAAGATGAGGAGAAATTCTTCACTCAGAGGGTGGTACATCTTTGAAATTCTCTACCTCAGAGGGCTGTGGAGGCTCAGTCTTTGAGTATATTCAAGACAGGGATTGATAGATTTTTGGATACTAAGGGAATCAAAGGATATGGCGATAGTGCAGGAAAATGGAGTTGAGGTAGAAGAGCAGCCATGATCTTAGTGAATGGCGGAGCAGGCTCGAGGGGGCGAATGGCCTACTCCTGCTCCTAATTCTTATGTTCTTATGCAACACATTCACCTTTCCAGCAGGATGCCTACCATTCTGTTTGGCCGTCTCATAGTCCTCCTTGCACACCAGCCGGCTGTCCTCCATCAGATAGAACTCGTCCCCCGTGGCCAGCTGCCGGTTACACATGATGCAGGAAAAGCAGTGAAGGTGATAGACAAAGTCCTGGGCTTTCCTCACCACCTGGGTTGGGGGGATGCCCTGCTGGCAAGCTGCACATTTTGTCCCAAAACGTCTGCAATTAACCAGAATAAAAAAAAAGATACGGTAAATTTATTTTACAGGTTTGTCTCACATGAATACCACTTTGCTTTAATCATCTTTCTTGATATTTGAAGATGACAGGCTTGTATTTATATAGCCCCTTTCATGACCTCAGGACGTCCCAAAGCGCATTACAGCCAATGAAGTATTTTTTGAAACGTAGTCACTGTATCACTGTAGGAAACACAGCAGCCGATTTGTGCACAACAAACAGCAATGAGGTGATCTTGGTTGAGGGATAAATATTGGCCTGAACACTGGGGAGAACTCCCTTTGCTTCTCTTCGAATAGTATTGTGAGGGTCTTTTATGAGAGGGCAGATGGGGCCTCGGTTTAAAATCTCCTCCGCAAGACAGCACTTCCGACATTGCAGCACTAGCTCAGTACTGAATGAAGTGTCAGTCTAGATTATGTGCTCAAATCTCTGGAGTGGGACTTGAACGCACAACCTTCTGACAGAGGCGAAAATGCTACCCACTGAGCCACAGCTGACACTGTTTGATACTAAATGGACAACACTGAAGCTTTTATTGTGGGGGAGAGGGGGATGGTCAATAAACTAAACTGGTGCCAGGTGTCAGCAGAACTTGAAAAGCCATCACTGAATGTAGGCCAGTCGCTCTCTTAGTGCTGGTGTCTTTGGCTGCTTGCCATCCACAAATGTGTTTACTCATCACATCATCGTTTCAAGTTTGAAAAATGATTATAATATTTCTGAGTGAACGGCTGAAGGTTGACTGGTGAGAAGGCTACCCATAATGAAAAACCTGTGTGCAGCATTATAGATTTCAGCACACCAGAGCCAAGTCACTGAAAGGACCACATCCAAGCGACTCCATCATCAATCACAAAACCTGTCTTTTCATATTCCAACTGCTCCATATTAAAATCGTACTGGCCTTAAGAGCCAATGTACCAGTATCAGCTGTGACTCAGTGGGCAGCATTCTCACCTATATCAGAAGACCATTGGTTCAATCCACATGCTAGGACTCTATCACATCATCTCGGCTAGCACAGAGGGAGTGCTGCACTGCCGGAGGTGCTGTCTTTCTGATGCGACATAGAACTGAGGCTTTATTCGCGTGTACTGACAGTTCAAATGAACGAGGTAGTTCCCACGGAGATATTCAAAGATTAGGGAATTCTCCTGGTGTATGAACCAATACACACCCCTCAACTAGGTGGGAATGTTGGCCAGGACATCAGGAATAAAATGGCTGCTTTCACAACAAATCCTTAGGGACATGCTGAGGATGTGATAATGCCCTTTCTTTCAATTGTGTTATATTTACTATGCTTCCTCTTTCTCTTTCCTTTTTATTCCATTGAAAAAATTGGTACCATAAAGTTATTTCAATCAAATCACATTACATTAGGAGATAAGGTGGATTTGTGTCAGAATTATGAAATGGCAAGTGTCACAATATTATCCTCTTCAAAAATACCAGTTGCTCCCCTGAGTGTACATTAAATCTGATTCATTGCTCTGTGTCAGCATGATTTTTAAAAACATTTTACTTGAAGTAGCCGATCATTACAAATCAAAACAGGAAAGCTAGCCAACATTTAAAATTTAACAGTCAAGGTATAGGTATAGGATGCAGAGAAGATTTACAAGGATGATAGCAGAAATGTGAGGGTATACTATCAGGAAAGGATGCACAGCCTGGGTTTCTTTTCTCTTGAAAAAAGGCTGAGGGGTGACCTAATAGAGGTCTTTAAAATTATGAAAGGTTTTGATAGAGTGGATACAGAGAGAATGTTTCCACTTGTGGGGAAGAGCATAACTAGAGACCATCAATATAAGATAGTCACCAAGAAATCCAATAAGGAATTCAGAAGAAGCTTCTTTACCCAAAGAGTGGTGCGAATATGGAACTCGCTACCACGGAGAGTATTTGAAGCGAATAGTATAGATGTATTTAAGGGAAGGCTAGACAAGCATATGAGGGAGAAGAGAATAGAGGGTTATGCTGATAGAGTTAGATGAGGAAAGACGGAGGGCGGCTCGAGTGGGGCATAAACGCCGGTATGGACTGGTTGGACCGAATGGCCTGTTTCTGTGTCATATATCCTATGTAATCCTATGTAAATGTTTACAGAAGAGATAATTCAGACACTGGTTTTCACATGGATAGTTCAGTGGTGTATATTCTCAACACACATGTCATAGCTGTGCTTATTTGTACAGTGGTCTAACATCCAGGGTGGACATGGGAGCCTTGATAATCTGTGGATCCCAGCGAGTGTACCAGCATCACACACACTGGGAACCTCTGCCAACCACCCTGGAGGACCCTCCTGTGTCGAGGGAGGTTTCTCTTTTGTATGTTGATCACAGGGCACCTGTGCCATGATGGGTACACCTTGGGCACACACCTGCCTCAACCCACTGGCACATCCAGCGACTGACTGCTGCTGTTTCCGGAGGGGGCAACAGGTGCCCCTTTTCAGCCCACAAAGATTTCAGGTCAGCCCCCTGGGGAGCACTGTTTGTAAAAGGGAATTCATCAAAAAATGTAAAAGATGTGATTTACTTTGTTTCTGGCTACTCAGACCATTATCCTGGTCCGCACCCCACCTCCATCCTCCCTCTCCCCCTTGACCCACCCCCCCACCCCACGTGACCCCACATGGACCCTTTGTGCACTGGTATACCTCCTCTCACTGGGTGGTTGATCATAAGAACATAAGAAATAGGAGCACGAGTAGGCCATTTGGCCCCTCGAGCTGCTCCGCCATTCAATAAGATCATGGCTGATCTGATCGTGGTCTCAACGCCACTTCCCTACCTGTTTGACTCCCTTATTGTTCAAAAAGATCTCCACCTTAAATATATTCAATGACCCAGCCTCCACAGCTCTCTGGGGTAGAAATTCTACAGATTCACAACTCTCTGAGAGAAGGAATTCCTCCTCATCTCCGTTTTAAATGGGCGACCCCTTATTCTGAAACTATGCTCCCTAGTTCTAGATTCCCCCACGAGGGAAAACATCCTCTCTGCATCTACCTTGTCGAGCCCCCTCAAAATCTTATATGTTTCAATAAGACCACCTCTCAGTCTTCTAAACTCCAATGAGTATAGGCCCAACCTGCTCAACCTATCTTTATATGACAACCCATTCACTGCTGAGAGGTCGAGAACATGATTACTATGTCCATAGGGAGTCTCTTCCTCCATTGGGGAAGCAAGCGTTCATGACTTTCTCGCTAGGTCCTTGCTAGACAAGGAGCTGGGGCTGGAAAGAAATAAGCTTTTTTTTAATATCATGTTTTGATTTTTTTTGTGGGGCCCAGTGGAGAAGAATCATCCTCCTTGATCACCTTACCCGAATACCGAGGGCAATTCCTTTGAACTCCTCAGAATTAAAAAAATATATATTTTATATTTTTCATTGAAAATTTGTATTCACAAAGATGTTGGATGTTAACACTGGGATGTGGATCATTTTTCCCCTGTTCGCGCCTACTGTTAGCAATCTCGGGGCAGGGATTAGATACAGGGTTAACCTTCCTCCATACAATATTTAATCAAACACTTGCAAATGTCAAGCCATATCCAGAGTGAAGCCTTCTCTGCTCTGTCTCAAACAATTGTCTCAATCCTAACCTCGCAACAGCAGCCCTCATTGTTATCACATGACATTTTCTCTTTTAACATCAGCTGTCTTCATGGCCATTCCGAGTGAGCCCAGAAATAGGCACCAATCCGTGTCAAATTAGAGTTGCCTTTTTAAAATTATTCGGAACGTATTTCCACTGGGGACTGGATCGAAGTGGCCTAAAGTAATTTTCCTTTCTATTGTTACAGACAGCGGAGGACCAAGAGGAATAGGCTGATTACAGATACGCAAACACAGATGCAAACATACATGCAACTTATGAAAAGAAGGGCGAGAGAAACAGTCAGGCCCATCAATGTTCACCTTGTCCATTCGATGATGCAACCTTGTGCACATCGGCCTTTCCAACCACTAGTAATTCTAACAAAAAATTCTTCCTGGCTCCCAGAAAAGACTATTTCCATCCATTGGGCCAGTCCTCCTTAACCTTTTCTGAATATCATAGTTGCGACCTGACTCCAGATTCCGTCTGCTTTTACATTATAATTGCAGCATTGGTGCAAATCCAAAGCGCCTCACACCAACTCTATAGTTATACACCCTTAATGGTTTCAACAACAACTTGTATTTATATAGTGGCTTTAACATAGTGAAATGTCCCAAGGCACTTTACAGGAGTATTATGAGACAAAAAATTTGACATGGAGCCGCATAAGGAGAAATTAGGGCAGGAAACCAAATCCTTCGTCAAAGAGGTAGGTTTTAAAGAACATCTTGAAGGAGGAAAGAGAGGTGAAGAGGTTTAGGCAGGGAGTTCCAGAGCTTAGGGCCGAGGCAACTGAAGGCACAGCCATCAATGGTTGAGCGATTATAATCAGGGATGCAAAAGAGGGCAGAATTAGAGAAGCGCAGACATCTCAGGAGGTTGTGGGGCTGCAGGAGAGTACAGAGATAGAAAGGGGCGAGGCCATGGAGGGTTTTGAAAACCAGGCTGAGAATTTTAAAATCGAGGCATTGCTTAACCAGGAGCCAATATAGGTCAGCGAGCACAGGGGTGATGGGTGAGCAGGACTTGGTGCGAGTTAGGACACGGGCAGCCAACATAAAACATAGTCAGACTCCTTTATAGCAAATTTTGCTGCTGTGGCACAGTCTTCCACTGCCCTAACCTACTGTGCCACCATCACTAGTTTGTCCACTGGTCTAACACACTGCTACCAGTATCCAGTTTCCGACTGATATAGTCCACTATGTCAGCCGCACTCAGCCTTCCACTGGTCCAATCACAGTATAATGCATCACTTTTTTCCCCTGACTGATTATATGTACACACACATATATATACACACACATAGGCATGTATGCATGCACGTATGGGCACCAGAAATGCTGCAGTGCTTCGTCAAAGTTGTTATTCTTCATGTGTGAGCCAGACATGACAGGCCATTCGACCATTGCAGCAAGCCTGGTCCTGCTACCTGATATACACACGCACACACAAACTTACTTTTTTATCAGGGATCATTGGATAGCAATCTTGAATGGGAACCCTGGCTGAGGTGTCAGCTGTGGCTCAGTGGGTAGAACTCTCGCCTCTGAGTCAGAAGGTTGTGGGTTTAAGTCCCACTCCAGGAACTTGAGCACCTAAATCTAGGCTGACACTTCAGTGCCGTACAGCACTGTCAGAGGTGCTGTTTTTTGGAAGAGATGTTAAACCGAGGCCCTGTCTGCCCTCTCAGGTGGACATAAGAGATCCCATGGCACTATTTTGAAGAAGAGCAGGGGAGTTATCCCCGGTGTTCTGGCCAATATTTATCCCTCAATCAACATAACAGAAACAGATTATCTGGTCATTATCACATTGCTGTTTGTGGGAGCTTGCTGTGCGCAAATTGGCCGCCACATTTCCCACATTGCAACAGTGACTACACTCCAAAAGTACTTCATTGGCTGTAAAGTGCTTTGAGACGTCCGGTGGCCGTGAAAGGTGCTGTATAAATGCAAGTCTTTCTGTAACACCTACTCCCATCCAAGCCCAGGGTTGCTGAGGTCAATTGTAGCACCTCACCACCACCTTGCCTGAGATCAGACAATTAGAACTGGGAGTGCTTGGGAGGGTTGGGCACTGCAGACTTTGTTCCAGAACCCGATTTCCATTCCACGATCCACTTTGACCGATCCCCCCCGGGCCACAGCTGATCCAAGAGTGCTTGCTGGGGCACTCCAGGGCGAGCTTTACTCCGCATCCACACACTTGCGATACTTGACTGGGAATACTGGATTGAGCACTGTGAAAGGTGCTTAATCCTCCTTCAGATGCTTACGATGGTTTACGTGGAGGCGATCCCCTTCACCAGAATAGGATGAAAACAAAGATTTAGCCCAGCGTATCTGCATTTTCTATCCTAGCTCAGTTCTCGCTTTCAAAAAGATCAGCACTCCCAAAGCATCTGAAAGACAGAAAAAAATGACCGACCCAGCAGATAACCACTCCCATCTCATCTAAAATCTCCCAGCAAAAAAAAACACGGACAAAAATTTGCAGCAGCAGACCCCATTAGTGCGGCATTCAGCCCTTCAGTGCCAAAGGAACAAGTAAAAAAAAATGCTACTACATTAAGGAAGTTGGCACTGACTCGCAGACTGCAGCTTGCTTCTGCCAAGTTTCTGCTGATTTGCTGCCGGGAGTGCGGTGATAAAGTGAGTGAATGTGCGATGCTGCCGCTGAGTCAAGCCACCGATTTGCAGTTTAAGCGATGGAAATTTTTGGAGCTGCTCGAGGGAACCAAGCCTTTCAAAGTGGGCCTGGGTGCCCCAGTTGTTCCGCACCGCAGGTCCTTCCATCCACAGAGCTGGATCTGAATCCAGCTCCGACTGATGCAACCAAAGCTTCCACTTCTGACACATCTCCACAAATTGATCACATTGATCCGGGCAAATTGTTCGCTGTGTTGAAGGGTTCAAATGTCAATAGCAACTAGAGAAGGTCATTGAAGCTGACCATATAAACGGGGTTCAAGAGACAACTTGATGTGTTTCTGGAGGGGAAAGAGATTCGGGGATAAGGTGAGATATCGGCCTGGTGAGCGGGATTGACCCATGAAATGGAGAGGCTCGTTGGACCAAATTACTTTTTACCTATTCCCAAAAATTCTTCGGGTTTTTACTATGATGTTCCGATGATGGTATGGGCAGTCCTAGTCCACTTTTCAGTGGGTGTGAGTCCACAGCAAATAAACAGCCCCGCCCGCATTCAACACAAAGTTGCAATCGAATACAGAAAGGCTGCATGGTTAAACAAAAGAACATAAGAAATAGGAACAGGAGTAGGTCATAAGGCCCCTCGAGCCTGCTCCGCTATTCAATAAGATCATGGCTGATCTGATCATGGACTCAGCTCCACTTCCCTGCCCGCTCCCCATAACCCCTTATCCCCTTGTCGTTTAAGAAACTGTCTATTTCTGTCTTAAATTTATTCAATGTCCCAGTTTCCACAACTCTCTGATGCAGTGAATTCCACAGATTTTCAACGCTCTGAGAGAAGAAATATCTCCTCATCTCTGTTTTAAATGGGCGGCCCCTTATTCTAAGATCATGCCCTCTAGTTCTAGTCTCCCCAATCAGTGGAGACCGGTGGGAATAGATATATACATAAGAACGTAAGAAATAGGAGCAGGAATAGGCCATTTGGCCTCTCGAGCCTGCTCCGCCATTCAATAAGATCATGGCTGATCTGTAGCATTGAGGGAGTAGGAGGTTGGCTTCTGAAGTTGAGTCAAAAGTAAAGGTCAGATTAAGAAGTATGTACTCTACAAGATCTCTTAACTCTCTTGAAATCATGGACTGCCCCGTGGTTCAATGCCTAAATGCACCACAACAACAACTTGCATTTATATAGCACCTTTAATGGAGTAAAACATCCCAATGCACTCCACCACGAGTGATTATCAAACAAAATTTGACACCGAGTCACATAAAGAGATATTAGGACATGTGACAAAATGCTTGGCCAAAGAGGTAGGTTTTAAGGAGTGTCTTAAAGGTGGAGAGAGAGGTAGAGAGGCAGAGAGGTTTGGGGAGGGTATTCCAGAGCTTAGGACTTAGGCAGCTAAAGGCATGGCGCCAATGGTAGAGCAATGAAAATGTAAATGGCACTGAGCCATATAAATCAGGAAGGTAACAGGCTCGATATTTGAACTGTGCTGATTTTCTTGGTCTCAGCTGGGAATGGTGGGAGCACTACAGTTGGCCTCAGTGCACCTGGTCTAGCGAGCGCGTCTTGCTCTTGGTCAGTGGCCAGTGAGTGCTGCTGGAAAGTGGCATGTGTGAATGTTGGCTGAGGGCAGGGTCAGGCCTGGCTGTGATGCTCACACAAGATTGAATAACCTGCAAAGTCTCGCTGTCTAAGCTTACGCATCAACAGTGGCTGCTGGGATGAAGCACCAGAGGGCTGCTGGCGCATTTGGAACCACTCGCCAAGAATGAGCCCACACCTTCAGGAGACCTGGGTGGTGGAGAATGTCCAAGATATCTCCTGGTTACTATGGGTTATCCTTCTTCAACAGTGCATTTTCAAGCTATGAAGATTCACCATTTTGTGTCTCCATTGTCCTCCTGAGCTGTCCTGGTGATTTAGTGGCAAAAGGATGCATTCATGGTCTGCTGCTCTCACTTACCTAGTCTACAGCACAGAAACAGGCCATTAGGCCCAATGTGAATGGATGCTAGCACTTCAGAGTGGACCACAGGCTGAATTAAAGGCACCCAACCCTAGATTAATCACTATTGGTTCCAGCCACTCAACTCAAACCATATTTGTAGCTGCCATTTTCAGGTTGCACCTGTTTAAGCCATCCTGTGCTATAATCAAGGTATCTCCCTATCTCTGTAATCTACTCTAGCCCAACAACCCCCCGAGATGTCTGCATTCCTCTAATTCTGCCCTCCTGAGCATCCCTGATTATAATCACTCAACCATTGGTTGCCGTGCCTTCTGCTGCCGAGGCCCCAGGCTCTGGAATTCCCTCCCTAAACTGCTCCGTGTCTCTACCTCTCTTCCCTCCTTCAAGACGCTCCTTAAACCCTACCATTTTCCTGCACTAATTTCTACTTAAGTGGCTCGGTGTCAAATTATTATCTCATAACACTCCTGTGAAGCACCTGGGAATGTTTATCTGCATTAAAGGCGCTATATAATTACAATTTGTTGTTGTAATTTTAACAGCAGAAGATTAAATACCTGAATTTAAAGCACATCTTTTGAAAGAACTCTGAATTATAATAGTTATAATGTTACCCTTATCTCTCAGTTCTCTTTTTTTCCCCCACAAAGGGAGTTTACTATCATCAGGGTGAACAGATGCATCAGTCAGTGCCACAGGCATCTCTGTCAATGTTGCAACATGATGACTTTTGTGGTAGGTACGGAATATATATACTATTGGAGACATTAGCATTACTAATACAAATTCCAACATTCTTAAAATAATTCAACCATCACTTACATTTTTCTTCTCCCCACCTCAACATATAGTCAGTCCTGCCCCTACATGCAGATTCTGCTGGATGTCCCAGATGTACTGCACTAATCCACTGTATATACAGGAGCCAGTGAGGCATACATCAGCCATCCCCAGATGTGCTCACCGTGAGAACTGACTAAATTGGGTTCCAGTAGTAGTGGTAATTCCTGAGTGACAGACTGTCCCTGATCACAATCCCTTCAGAGGAAATCATTGTACAGACTGCCCCTCATCTCAATCCATTACAATTTGCTCTGACAGACTCCTTGAATTTCCATCACCCTTTCATTATGCTCACTTTTCCTGAAAACAAACAAAAAATTTACTGCAGCCATCCAATTACATATGTGTCCGTGAATCAAATAAGTTTCCCCTTCCCCCTTTATTCAACATTCTCATCCTCTTTTTATTTCTCCAATAGTACAGGGTACCATAGTGTTCAACTGTGACAAACCCACTTCTACCATTCGTGACTTTTCTTTTAGCCTGCACAGCACCAAATACAAACAGTAACAAATAATGACTACTTACATTGTCCTGTAGAATTACAATTACTACATTCCACAGATGTCACAGCGTACTATGATAACAACAACCTGAACTTATACTGGACCTTTAAAGTAGGAAAATATCCCATGATGCTCTACAGCAGGAAAAATAATAAGGAAAGGACAATGATACAGAGGGGGAGATTTGGAAAACCTAGTCCAAAAATGTGCTCTAGGAAGCTTTTAAATGTAAAGAAGTTGGGTTTACAGATGGAGTCCTAGAGAGTGGGGCTGAAGCATTAATTGGTCTGCCACTAGTGGTGGGGCAAAGGGAGGGGAATGCACAAAGTCAGAGGATCAAAGAGTGCAAGCAGGAAAGTATGGCTGGAGGAGGTGGTACCTGGACAACAGGTCGAAGTCTTGAAGGATTTTGAGGATGAGTATTTTAAATTCAATATGTTGGGGCAGATGACAAGAGTGCCGATTATCAGGAGCAGGTATGATGGGTGAGTAGGACAGGATATGGGCTTCCAAGATTTGAACAAGTTTATAGACAGAGGAGGATGGGAGGCCAATAAGGAGAACAGTGCAGAAATCTAGTCTAGTGGTTACAAAAATGCAGATAAGAGTTTTGGCAGTCGAGAGAAAGCAGGAGTGGTGATGTGGGGGCAAGAAGAGAAATGATTACTGGAAATGCTCTGGCAGCACTGGGATAGGTAGGAGCAGAACCATGTGAAGGCAATCCCACAAAGCTGGACAACTTGAAGAAAGATGATACGGCCAACAATGAAATTACAACAGTTACTATACTTCAAAAGTACTTCATTGGCTGAGATTGTGAATAAGTGCGATACAACTACAAGTTATTTCTTTCTTCATTGAATGTCATGGAGAGGTTGAGGAGGACAAGGACTGCTAGCACACTGCAGTCACAGCCACAGTCACAGGGGATGTACTTTCTGAAGTTGGCGCAGGTGGTCTCAGTGCTGTGAGGTGGCAGAAGCCACTGACATGATTTAAACACGGAACTGACAGGCAACAGCTTAGAGAGGGGGAAACGTTGCAGATAGGGCAGCATTTAGAGAAGCCAGATGCATCAATGATGGACACTTTGAGGAAGTGTTGAAAATGGCAGTTATGTAAAGGAGAGACAATGCCTAAACAAAGGGAGCTATTACCTGTCAGCTAGTGTGGGGGTTGCGGGGGGGGGGGGGGGGGGGGTGCACAGAGGGATCTGCAGGAAAGATAATTGAGTGATTAGGAGTTGGGTGGAGTGGAGTGAGAGTCAAGGAAGCAGGAATAGGTCTTAGGAAAGAGAAGCTTGGAGAGGGTAGGGGGAAATGAGTGAAACTATAAGGTGACAAGGCATCTGGGCAGGGTGAATGAGGCTGGCTAGGTGATGGCTGAGAACAAGGGAGAGACGAGGGCAAGGTAGCAGTAGGGTTAGCTGTGTCAATTATTTCAATTTAAGAGTTCCATGAGTTCTTTACAGTTGGTGATGGAATGACGGATGGAGTGAACAGGGGAAAGGGCTTGAGGAGATGGTTATCCTTGGAGAAAAGGAGCTGTGGGTTATGCTTGCCCACTGGGATAAACCTGGAGTAATAAGGGGATGGCTGAAGTGAGGTCGGCACAGTGGAGCTAAATGTGGTTAATACAAATCTGTTGATGACTAATGAGTCCAGTCACATGCCAAATGTCTTTCAAAAGGGATTAAAGGTATCTGGAAGCTTAACTGCTGATATTTGCTGAGATCCTCATGTACCAGTTGTGCAGTCCAATCTTAGATGCATGATAATTAATACATACGACTTATGTTGTTTCATTGGATAATTAATATACACAAGTTACATTATTTCTAAAAAAAATCGTTTTGACTGTACCTTTCATTTCCTGGACCCTTCTCTCCTTCCCTCCCTACCACCATCCCGCCCTCCCCCCACCACCGCCACCACATTGTTTCTTCTCTGCAGTGCCAGCCTCTCTACTCTGACATATTCCTTTATGTGAGGAGTGTTACATAAATTCAACTTTTGTGTGCACCAAAATTGTCAGCAAAATTGAGCAGTAAGTTGAAGGGGGGCACTTGTATCATTTCAATGAGGTGTATGTTTACTGATATTTACACACCTCAATGTTCAGATGAAGTCAATAAATTGCTCAGGTCTTGCTATCACAGTTTATGATGTCTTCTAATCACTTGGTGCAATATTGGTTTATCACACACACACATGGGCATGTCATCCTACATGCAATGTACAGGAAATATGGGGGGAATTTATCTATATATTTATACAGGTGCGTTAGTCCTTGTAACATAAGGTGCAATAAAATTCAATTACATTGCAATTCAATCTATGCTGGACAGTATCATTTCAGTTATAATTCTATCCCCTTGCCAGTGGTACTGCAGTGCTATAACGTGCCACGGGGGTTGCCTTCCACTCTATGGCTCAGTATTACCACACACCAGAGTACTACAGGGCCTGGCTATATTCATTGACGCAGTGCCACAGTGCACTATTATACAACATACCTAGATACCATTCCATTACATATGCAACTGTACTTAAATGTAGTACACAGCTAGATATAGTCCCTGGCACAGCATATTAATGTACTATAGGGACATTATTGAGTCATCCATGGCACAGTATATTAATGCACTGTATGTACATTGAGTATTCCATGGCACAATATATCAATGTACTATAGGGACATCACGTACTCCATGGCACAGTATGTTAATGAACTAAAGGACTGCAATTGATCTACTTTTTTGCTCCATAAGATGTCACACATAATCCTTAGTTTGGTCTGGACTTGTTTATGAATGTTATCCTGAGCTTGCTTCTTCTTTGTTGATAACTTGTCCTTTAACCATGATGAGTGCATTTCTCATTAAATAACCTTTTTATGTCACCTTTATTTTCAACAAACCATTCCTGATGTTTACAAGCAGTTTGGCCCAAGTCTCCAAAAGCTGCATTGTGGACTGTGTCCCTGAAGCAGTTCCAGTCAGCTTCAATGACACCAGAAGCTGTATTTACATCGATCCAATGGTTTTTAGTTGTGCAGAGTTCTGGGGAAACGAATTGAGCTTACTCACATTTAACTGGGACCTCTGAGGAGGATTGATGAGAATATTGAGTTTTGCGCGAATGAGCCGATGGTCTGTCCAACATTCAGCGCGTCTCACTGCCTTGGTGATCTTGGCATCGTTGATGTCCTTTTTCCTGACTAAGAGGTAATGGGGCCGAAATTTACCTTTGCCCGAAACTGGTCACACCTTCTGCTCCTGAAGTGTTTTTTCCATTGCATAGGATGAGGTGACCTCTTTCAGTAAATTAAGCTCTTTGGCAGGCTATTTTCAGCGGACCGAAAGTCAGTCATAGTGGTAAGTACTCCGGAGGGACGGAAGTGGAGGCAGGACAGAGTGTTTGCCACTGTCAGTCAGCAACGGAGCGGAGATGATGTCACGACGCACGTCCGTCACCATTCTCACCCCTTCACTTAAAGGGAAGAGCCTTTGGCATTTTGAAACTTCGGTTCACTGGGCCTCCAGGGTTTTTTTTTGGCCGGGCCAGCAGCCTGGCACCCAAGGCGGGGCTGCATGTTGGCAGCCCGGCCGAATCCAGGGGTATAATTATCGGCCCGACCTGGCAGTCAGCCAACAAAATAAAACATGGCAGCTGCGGCAGTGTGCCCTCCCCTTGAAGGGCCGCCATGCTGCTGTGGCTCACAGAGTGAAAGCAAAATGCGCCGACAGAAAAACCTGTCGGGGGCACCGCGCGGCGGAATTAAGATTTTTGGATCTAAATTTGGCTGGAGGTGCGATGTAGGTGCGGGAGATTGGATGTGCACCCTTTGATGATGAACTTAGGATGGTCAGCAGCAGCGGGGTAGAAGT
The DNA here is from genome assembly GCF_044704955.1 of Pristiophorus japonicus. NCBI lineage: Eukaryota > Metazoa > Chordata > Chondrichthyes > Pristiophoridae > Pristiophorus > Pristiophorus japonicus. The sequence continues at coordinate 125,007,941 of NC_091984.1, forward strand.
GGGGACTGCCAGAAAAATCGGCAAGGTGAATTTCGCTGGCTGTGGCCATTTGACCGGAAGTTGGCGGCCGCTCGACTCCGCCGCCTGGCCGCCAGTTTCTAGTGGTAAATGGCCTTTTTGGGGAGCTGTATTTCAGCCCCAATCAGTCAAATGGCAGTGTTTGAAATGAGGATACATCCAAGATAACCTGTTCTTATTTGGCAGCCAGAAGATGGTGTTGATAATGATCAGGTTGTGTTCAACGCATTTCCTTAGGAAGAGAAGGCCGTTGCTGTTGTCACTTCCAATGCTATGTTTGCCAATGATGCCCTGCCAGGTTGGATAGTCTGACCCAACACAAGCATTAATGTCGCCCAGGATGATGAGTTTGTCATTTTTAGGTACTGGAGAGATAATGCGATCTAGTTCTTTGTCGAATTTGTTTTTGATTTTGCCTGGATTTGGTAATGGTCCGTTCATAGGCACTGATGGTGGTGGTCTGACCTTTTCCAGCGAGTGACAATCTTTGGGATCAGATGGTTATTGATAGTTCTCATATTTGTTTATATCGGACTTAACAGCAAAACCAACACCAGCCTGCGATGTTCCCCTTTGTGCCAGCTACTCCAGAAGAAGGTGAAGTCATCAGTTTCCTTAAGTTGGCCAAGGCGAGTTTCGCATAGTGCTGCAATGCCTATTTTATATCTCTGGCAATCAGCACCTAGCAGTGGAATCATTCCATGAGTGTTCGAACACTCCAGGCAGCCATGTTGAGATGGAAAGATTTGGTATTTGATTTTGGATGTTATCGACTGCAAAAATGGCCTTCCTGTCAACTGCGACATGCTAACCAGGGAATAGAGAAGCAGGCAAGTTTCAGGGCACCTTTTCTAGCCCTGTCCTCATTCAAATCAGCCATCATCCCCACTCTTTCGAAACTCATGCTTGACAACTCTGTCCTTGCTAACTGCTACCCATCCCCAACCTCCCTTTCCTCTCCAAAGTCCGTGAACGCCTCCCAAATCCATGCCAATCTTTCTCCTAACTTCATGTCTAATCAGGTTTCTAATCCTGCCACAGCACTGAAATGGCTCTAATCAAAGTCACAAATGGCATCCTATGTAACGGTAACTATGGTAAACTATTTCTCCTTATCCTTCTTGACCTGTCTGCTGTTTTGACATGGTTGACCATAATGTCCTCTTCCAATGTCTCCCCTCCATTGTCCACCTGCGTGGGACTGCTGTCACTTGGTTCCATTCCTATCTATCCAATCATAGCCAGAGAATCACTTGCAATGGTTTTTCATCCCATTCCTGCACTGTTTCCTTTGGAATCCCCCAAGGATACATCCTTGGTACTTCCTATTTCTCATCTACATGCTGCCCCTCGATGACATCATCCGAAAATACATCATGTTCCACATGTACACTGACGACATCCAGCTCTACCTCACCACCACCTCTCTCGACCCCGCCACTGCCTCTGATTTCTCATGCTGTTTGTCCGACATCCAGTTTTGGATGAGCAGAAATTTATTCCAATTAAACTTTGGGAAAACCGAAGCCATTATCTTCAGTCCCTGCACAAACTCCACTCCTCTCCCTGCCACTGTCTGAAGTTGAACCAGACCATTTGCAACCTTGGCATCCTATTTGACCCTGAGCTGAGCTTCCAACCCCATATCCTCTCCATCACTAAGACCTCCTACTTCCAGTCTGTTTCCGTCTCCCACCTCTACTCCATAAAATTGAGCTAATCCAAAACTCTGCTACCCATATCCTATCTTGAACCAAGTCCCTTTCATCCATCACCACTGTGCTCGCTGACTTACATTGGCCCCCAGTCCGGAAATGCCTCAATTTTAAAATTCTCATCCTTGTTTTCAAATCCTTGCATGACCTTGTCTATCCCATCTCTGTAGTCTCCTCCAGCCCTACAACACTCAGAGCTCTCTACACTCCTCCATTTATGGCCTGTTGTGCATTGGTCAGGTGTCCTATATGGAAGGTGGACAATGGAGGGGAGACATTGGAAGAGGACATTATGGTCAACCATGTCAAAAGCTGCAGACAGGTCGAGAAGGATTATCCCCGGTGTCCTGGCCATTATTTATCCCTCAATCAACATAACAGAAACAGATTATCTGGTCATTATCACATTGCTCTTTGTGGGAGTTTGCTGTGTGCAAATTGGCTGCTGCGCTTCCTACATTACAACAGCGACTACACTCCAAAAGTACTTCATTGGCTGTAAAGCGCTTTGAGATGTCCGGTGGTCGTGAAAGGTGTTATATAAATCCAAGTCTTTCTTTTTCTTTCTTTCTTGCGCATTTACTCTTTTTATTGCTCCATCATTGACAGCCATGCCTTCAACTGCCAAGGCACTAAGCTGTGGAATTTCATCCCTAAACCTTGCCTCTCTCTCCTCCTTTAAGATGCTCCTTAAAACCAAGCTTTTGTTCACCTATTCCAACATCTCCATATGTAGCTCACTGTCAAATTCTGTTTGATAATGCTCCTGTGTTGCGCCTTGGGACCTTTTATGACATGAAAAGGCGCTATTTCAATGCAAGTTGTTGTTGTAGTTGAGCAGCGCTGTCCTAAAACAAAAGGCCGCTCAGCTGTCCAGGGGTGCCAGACAGCACTGCTGCTTCATTCAGTGAGGAACAGCCCTGTGCCCTGAGCTGCCTGCATGCAGGTCTCCAACTGCAGCTTCCAGGGTGACTTCACCTACTTTGCTGCTCGCCCATCACCACAGGGCTTGTGGAATGAAGATATTGAAGGCAATGATGAGGAGAAATGAGATACGAGATGAATGGATAGCACACAGAAAACAGAGGGTAAGGGTTAATGGTCGTCACTCAGACTGTTGGAATCTGGGAGGTGGAGTTCCACAGGGATCGGTGCCGTTCCAATGTTCTTCATTTATAGAAACGATTTGGACGCAGGAATCGGAAATATAATATCACAATTTGCAGATGACTCAAATTTGGGGTTATAATTAATACTGAGGAAGACTGCGACAAAATACAAGAAAACATTAATAAAGTTGCAGAATAGGCATCGAAATGGTATCCGAATTTCAATATAGTTAAGTGTGAGGTGGTACATTTTATCAGGAGGAATATGCAGGCTACCTACTGCTTGGAAAATAAGGGTCTAAATGGGGTCGAGGCACAAAGGGATTTAGGGCCACAAAATCACAAATCATTAAACGTAGTAATGCAAGTTAATAAGGCCCTAAAAAAATGCAAACAAGGTACTGGGGTTCATGTCAAGAAAAATATAATTGAAAACCAGCAAAGTTATTTTAAACTTATATAGAACCCTGGGTAGACCTCACCAAGAATACAGTGCACAATTCTGGTCTACATATTACAAAAATGATATACAAGTACTGGAGAAAGTGCAGAAATGATTTACAAGGCTGATACCAGACTTGAGCGGGTACGACTATCAGGAAAGATTGAACAGGCTGGGGTTTTTTTCCTAGAAAAGAGAAGATTGAAAGGTGACATGAAAGAGATCTTTAAAATTATGAAGGGGTTCGGTAGGGTAGATGTGGAGAAGATGTTTCCACTTGCGGGGGGGCGGGGAATCCAAAAACAGGGGCCATAAATATAAGATAATCACTAATAAATCCAACAAGGAATCCAGGAGAGACTTCTTTACTCAGAGAGTGGTGAGAATGTGGAACTCGCTACCGATATGGAGTAGTTGAGGTGAATAGCATAGATGCATTTAAAGGGAAGGTAGATAAATACATGAGGGAGAAAGGAGTAGAAGATTATATTGATAGCGTGAGATGAAGTAAGGTAGGTAGAGGCTTGTGTGGACAATAAACACTGGCATAGACACATTGGGCTGAATGGCTTGTTTGTGTGCTGTGTAATTCAATGTAGTGGCATTCGTACATGAGATTGATTTCAGTGAGGGATAGTTGCGCTGCATTTACCTGACTCTCTCTGCCCCCCACTCCTGAATCCAATGGTAAGATGAGGTCGAGACATCTGAAGATGGGAGGGCTGATGGCCTGCAGTATCTGATGTGCCCACGCCAACAACCTGAGCTTTCCACCAAGCCTTGGCTGCCGCGCCCTCTGAGTCGGAGGTGTCAGTACAGCCGCCGAGTCCGCCAAATTCGCCACAGCCGTTCTCGTGCACTGCGGGGATGGGTGTCTCTCAATCACCCGGGATACCAATCCGCGGGCTACCCTCACCTAGTTTAGCCTGCGAGCCGACGCAGTTTGCCGGGGTGTGGCCGTCGCCGTGCACAAGCGACTACTTGGAGCCATAGGTGAGAGTTGTGTAAGCAGAGAGGACCAAAGACTGGGGACCATCCAAGGGATGCGGCATGTCCCCAGTCAGAGGCACTACCCCTTCTGCTTAACACTACACCCCATGGCACAATATATTAATGTACTATAGGGACATTGAGCATTCCATGACACGGTGTATCAATGTACTATACGGACATGGAGCATTCTAGGGCAAAGTAAATTAATGTACGAAACAAACATGGAGCATTCGATGGCACAGTACATTAATATACTGTAGAAATTTTGAATGCTCAATGGCATTGTATATTATTGTACTACAGAGTGATTGAGTATTCCATGGAACAGTATATTAATGAACTATAGGGACACTGTATATTGATGCTTATATCAAGCACCCCATGACATAGTATATTAATGTACTGCAGGGACATTGAGTATTCCATGGCACAGAATATTAATGTACTATAGGGTCATCGAGGGCTCCATGGACCATATATTAATGTACCACAGGCACTGATAGGGTACATTAATGTACTATATGAACATTGAGCACTTTGTGACACAGTATATTAATGAACTACCCTGACATTTAGCGCTTCATGGCACTGTGTATATTTTTTGATTCGTTCCCGGGATGTAGGCTACCACTATGCTACCTTGCCCCTTAAATATACTGTCGAAATTCCAAACACTTAATGGCATCGTATATTAATGCACTATGTGGACATTGGGTATTCCATGACACAGTATATTAATGGACTATAGGAGGTATGGTACTATAGTATTTATGTTACTGGACCAGTAATCCAGAGGCCTGGACTACTGATCCAGAGACATGAGCTCAAATCCCACCATGGCAGTGGGAGAATCTAAATTCAATTCATTAAATAAATCTGGAATAAAAAGCTAGTATCAATAATGGGGACCATGAAAATTATCCTTACTCATTCTGGGCTATATGTGACTCCAGACCCACAGCAATGTGGTTGATTCTGAGATGGACTAGAAAGCCACTCAGTTGTATCAAACCGCTACAAAAATAGGAAATAAGACTAAAACCTGACCGAACACTCGGCATTGACATAGACACTGGATTCAGACATGACAAAGGCACACCCAGCCCAGTTGTGCCAAAATTGGGAGAACTGCCCCACAGACTAGTCAAGCAACAGCCTGATATAGTCAAACTCATAGAATCATAGGAAGGACAGACCCACCAGAGGTGGGGAACAGTGGTATACAGTCGGGAGGAAGTGGCCCTGGGAGTCCTCAACATTGACTATGGACCTCATGAAGTCTCACGGCATCAGGTCAAGCATGGGTAAGGAAACCCTCTGCTGATTATCACCTACTGCCCTCCCTCAGCTGACAAACCAGTACTCCTCCATGTTGAACACCACTTGGAAGAAACACTGAAGGTAGCACTGGGTAGGGGATTCAATGTCCATCATCAAGAGTGGCTCGGTAGCACAAATACTGACCAATCTGGCCAAGTCCTGAAAGATATAGCTGCCAGACTGGGCCTGCAACAGGTGGTGAGTGTTCCAACACCAGGAAGAAACTTACTTGACATCGTCCTCACCAATCTACCAGTCGCAGACGCATCTGTCCATGGCAGTATTGGTAGGAGTGACCACCGCACAATACTTGTGGAGATGAAGTTAAGTCTTCACACTGAGGATACCTTCCATCATGTTGTGTGGCACTACCACTGTGCAAAATGGGATAGATTTAAAATAGATCTAGCAGCTCAAAACTAGGCATCCATGAGGCTCTGTGGAAACTTAACTGGCCAGCCACATAAATACTGTGGCTACAAAAGCAGGTCAGAGGCTGGGTATTCTGTGCCAAGGGACTCTCCTACTCACTCCCAAAGCCAGTGAGGTCCATGTGGTGAAGGTACTCCCACTGAACTGTTAGGCAGGGAGTTCCAGGATTTTTATCCAATGACGTTGATGGAATGGCGATATATTTCCAAGTCACGATGGTGTGTAACTTGGAGGGAAACTTGGAGGTGGTGGTGTTTCCTTATGCCTGCTGCCCTTATCCTTCTAGGTGGTAGAGTTTGTGGGTTTGGGAGGTGCTGTCGAAGAAGCCTTGGCGAGTTGCTGCAGTGCATCTTGTAGATGGTACACACTGCAGCCACGGTGCACCGACGGTGGAGGGAGTGAATGTTGAAGGTGATGGATGGGCTGCCAATCAAGCGGGCTACATTGTCCTGGATGGTGTCAAGCTTCTTGAGTGTTGTTGGAACTGCATTCATCCAGACAAGTGGAGAGTATTTCATCACACTCCTAACTTGTGCCTTGTAAAATGTGGAAAGGCTTTGGGGAGTCAAGTGGTGAGTCATTTGCTGCAGAATACCCAGCCTCTGACCTGCTCTTGTAGCCACAGTATTTATGTGGCTTGTACAGTTAAGTTTCTGGTCAATGATGACCCCCAGGATGTTGATGCTGGGGAATTCAGTGATGGTAATGTTGTTGAATGTCAAGGGGAGGTGGTTAGACTTTCTCTTGTTGTATTTGGTCATTGCCTGGCACTTGTGTGGAACGAATTTACCTGCCACTTATAAGCCCAAGCCTGAATGTTGTCCAGGTCTTGCTGCATGCGGGTATGGACTGTTTCATTATCTGAGGAGTTGTGATTAGAACTACAATCATCAGCGAACATCCCTACATGACCTTACATTGAACATCTTCTCCTTTGACTCCACTCACTTTTTTCAAATAAAAGATGTGGCTATGGGAACTCATATGGTTCCTAGCTATGCCTGCCTTTTTGTGGGATACGTGGAACTTTCTTTGTTCCAGTCGTACACAGGTCCCTTCCCTCACCTCTTTTTCTGGATGAGTGAATCGGTGCTGCTTTCTGCTCTCACCCTCAACTAGAAAATGCCATCAACTTTGCTTCAAATTTCCACCCCACTCTCGACTTCAAATGGTCCATCTCCGACTATCTCGGCTTCTCTATCTCCATTTCTGGGGATAGGCTGTCGACTAATATGTACTATATGCCCACTGACTCCCACAGCTACCTTTATTACACTTCCTCCCACCCCACTTCCTGTAACGACACTATACCATTCTCCCAGTTTCTCTGTTTCTGTTCTGACGATGTCACCTTCCATACCAGTGCTTCAGATATGTTTTCCTTTTGCCTCAACTGAGGATTCCCCTCCACCGTGGTTGACAGGTCCCTCGACCGTGCCCATCCGATTTCCCGCACTTCCGCACTCACCCCTTCCTAACCCGCCCAGACCAGGATAGGTTTCCCCTTGTCCTCACCTCTACATTCAACGGATCATCCTCCGCCATCTCCTGTGCGAAGCAAACACCAAACCCATATTCCCCTGCACTCCCCTTTCAGCATTCTGAAGGGACTGTTCCCTCCACGACACCCTGGTTCACTCTTCCATCACCTCCAAGACCCATTCCCCTTCCCTCGGCACTTCCCCATGCAAGCACAGGAGATGCAACTGCTGCCCATTCATCCTTCCTTCCCGCCATCCAGGGCAACAAACTCTCCTTTCAGTTGAAACGTCAATTTACTTGTACTTCTTTCAATTTGTATTCACTGTTCATGATGTGGTCTCCTCTACATATGTACAGCAAACATATTCCATAGCACAGTATATTAATGTAATACAGGGACATCAAATGCTCCATGACAAAGTATATTCATGTATATAGGGATGTAGATCATTCCATGACATGGTATATTAACGTAAGTGTACTAATTTACATGGACTTCCAAATGACATTTGATTAAATGCCACATAATAGGCTTGCCAGTAAAGTTGAAGCCCATGGAATAAAAGGGACACTGGCAGCATGGATACAAAATTGGCTAAGTGACAGGGAACAGAGAGTAGTGGTGAACAGTTGTTGATCGGACTGGAGGAAGGTATACAGTGGTGCTCCCCAAGGGTCGGTTCTAGGACCACTGATTTTCTTGATATAAATTAATGACTTGGACTTGAGTGTACAGGGCACAATTTCAAAATTTGCAGATGAAACAAAACTTGGAAGTGTAGTGAACAGTGAGGAGGATAGTGATAGACTTCAAGAAGACATAGACAGACTGATGGAATGGCTGGACTTGTGGCGGATGAAATTTAATACAAGAAAGTAGGAATTAATACTTTTTGGTAGGAAGATTGAGGAGAGTCAATACAAACTAAAGGGTACAATTCTAAAGGGGGTGCATGAACAGAGAGACCTGGGGGTATATGTGCACACATCATTGAAGGTGGCAGGGCAGATTGAGAAAGTGATTAAAAAAGCATACGGGATCCTGGTCTTCATAAATAGAGGCATCGTGTACAAAAACAAGGAAGTTCTGATGAACCTTTATAAAACATTGGTTCAGCCTTAACTGAAGCATTGTGTCCAATTCTGGGCACCGCAGTTTAGGACGGATGTGAGGGCCTTAGAGAGGGTGCAGAAAAGATTTGTAAGAATTGTTCCAGGGATGAGAGACCTCAGTTATTGGATAGACTGGACAAGTTGGGGTTGTTTTCTTTAGAGCAGAGAAGATTGAGAGGAGATTTGATAGAGGTGTTCAAAATCATGAGGGGTCTGGACAGAGCAGATAGAGAGAAACTGTTCCCATTGGCGGAAGGGTCAAGAACCAGAGTACACCAATTTAAAATGATTTGCAGAAGAACCACAGGTGACACGAGGAAAATTCTTTTTACACAGTGTTTGTTTATGATCTGGAATGCACTGCCTGAGAGGATGGGGGAGGCAGATTCAATCGTGACTTTCAAAAGGGATTTAGATAAGTACCTGGAGAAAACATTTGTACAGCTACGGGGAAAGGGCAGAGGAGTGGGACTAGCTAAAGTGCTGTTTGCAGAGAGTCGGCACGGTTTGACAGGCTGAATGGTCTCCATCTGTGCAGTAACCATTCTATGATTCTATGATTCTATGATCGTGATTCCCGCCCCCATTTTCGGGTGTTAGCAAATTTAGCGGCCAGTATATTATTGTACTGCAGGGATATCACACATTCCAGGACAAAGTTTATTAATGTACGATAGGGACATCGAGCATTCCATGGCACAGTATATTAATGCACTAAAGAGAAATTGAGTATTCCTTATCACAGTGTAATAATGTACTATAGGGATATTGGGCTAGAACCTCCACTTTTTTTGCCTGCATAACGCTCACTTAACACCCATTTTACCGCTGAAATGATGTATAACAGCCATATAGCGCCCATTTTGGCACAAAATGGAAACTGGTGGGCATTTTTCGGAAACTTATCGTCGGGCTTTACTTTCCCCATGTGCTTAACGCCGAGAAAAAATATTACTGCCCACCCACTTTTTGGGGGCGGAATCAGCAGAATGGGCAAATTCATCACCCATAATATTGCCCAGCATTACTTTCCGCACAGAATTAACGGAAAGGTTCAATATTAACGCCCGGTGACTGTTTTTTGTCGTAAAGAGCATATTTACCCAAGCTAGCGGCCATGGAGATTGCCCATCGTCAATTTCACCACCTCACATACATTTCACCCACAATATCGCTCGCTCAAAAAACCGCCCACAAAAAGTGGAACTTGTCATGTATGTACATTCTGTTTGTAGCCACCAGATGGCGTCATTGTTGGAGGCCACTGAGCAGCACACACATGTATAAAAGGCCAGCCATTTTCAGAGTCAGACACTTTGGGCCTAAATAAAGCAGAGCCAAGGTTGGACCTTGCTTAGTTAAACAGTACTCAGTTTTAACCTTTATTGCATACATAACATTTGCCAATGAGAATACAAGAACCTTTGTTTGCAAAATGAGCACGATTGGATTTTTAAAACAATTTGCAGAGGGAGAAGATTGGGCAGACTTGGTGAGCCATTTGAACCAGTACTTCGTGGCCAACAAAATGAAGGAGGTCGACGATGCAGATCGGCGCCAGGTCGTGTTCCTCACTGTGTGCAGTTCAAAGATCTATGTCCTGATAAAGAATCTACTCATGCCGAGTGATCCAACAGAGAAAACGTATGAGGAGTTGTGTACATTGGTACGGGAGCACTTCAAGCCATCATCATCTGGAGATACAGGTTTTATGCACATGTTCGATCGGAGGGCCAGAGCGCGGCGGAATTCGTTGCCGACCTGAGACGTCTAGCGGGACCGTGCAAGTTCGGGACGGTGTTGGTAGACATGCTGCGGGACTTCTTTGTTATCGGTATCAACCACGAGGTGATCCTGCGCAAACTTCTGGTGGTGGAGGAGTTGGATTTAAAAAGGGCCATCCAGATCGCTCAATCATGTATGATGACGGACAGGAGTCTAAAATAAATAGCAGTGAAGAACCGAACCTCGGCAAGTACTGTAAATGCGATTGATTCGGCGTTCAGCAGCGCGGCACATGGAAGGGATTATCCAGCTGCGTTCGCGAAACCTGTGGCTGCCCAAAGTCCGTCAACGGGAATATATCCGACTTCTCCGTGTTGGCATTGTGGGGAAATCATTGGCACCAGCAGTGCCGATTTAAGCAATATAGTTGCAAAGGCTGTCTGAGAGTGGGGCATCTCCAGCGCAAGTGTCCGCAGATGAGCAAGTGAGCTACGACACACCAAGTGAAGGATGAGATTCAGACTAGCGCGGATCCGGATACGCAATCTGAGATGCAAGAGGAAGAAGTGTATGGACTGTACTTCTTCATAACCAAGAGTAAACCAATTTTGATTAATGTGAAGTTTAACGGGATACTGGTATCGATGGAACAGGATACGGGGGCGAGTCAATCGATCATGAACGAGAGGGCATTTAATAAGCTGTAGGATATTAAGACTGTGAAGCCCAGGGTGAGCCCTGTTAACGACAAGCTGCGCACGTACACCAAAGAACTGATAAAGGTGATTGGCAGTGCAAATTAACGCGTCATGTAACGGTGCGGTTCACGAGTTACCGCTGTGGATTGTTCCAGGCAATGGCCCAACGCTGCTCGGCAGGAGCTGGTTGGAGAAAATCAGATGCGACTGGAACGACATAAAGGCGTTGACATTGGAGGAAGATACATGTGCCCAAGTCTTGAGCAAGTGCCCCTCGCTGTTCAAACCGGGTATTGGCAACTTCACGGGAGCCAAAGTGCAGATCCACGTGGACTCAGATGCAAGACTCGTCCATCATAAAGCTCAAGCAATACCGTATATGATGAGGGAGAAGGTCGAAATTGAATTGGACAGACTCCAGCTTCGAGCGATCATATCACCGGTCGAATTTAATGAATGGGCCAGCCCCATTGTTCCTGTGCTGAAAAGTGATGGCACAGTCAGAATCTGTGGAGACTACAAGGCTACGATCAACAGGATTTCGAAACAAGATCAGTACCCATTACTGAAGGCTGATGACTTGTTTGCGATGCTAGCCGGAGGGAAGTCATTCACAAAACTGGACTTGACGTCAGCATATATGACACAGGAGTTGGTCGAGACATCGAAGAGACTTACGTGCATTAACATGCACAAAGGGCTGTTTATTTACCACAGGTGCCCATTTGGAATTCGCTCGGCTGCAGCAATATTCCAGAGGAATAAGGAAAGTCTACTGAAGTCTGTTCCCAGAACCAGCGTGTTCCAAGATGACATCCTGATCACCGGTCGTAACTCCAAGGAACATCTGATCAACATGGAAGAGATTCTACGGCGTTTGGATAGAGTGGGACTCAAACTGAAATGCTCGAAGTGCGTCTTCATGACACCGGAGGTCGAATTCCTCTGGAGGAAAATTTCCGCTGATGGCATCAGACCTACTGACGTGAAAACCAAGGCCATCAAGAATGCACCCAAGCCACAGAATGTGACAGAGCTGCGTTCATTCCTGGGTCTACTCAACTACTTTGGTTCATTCCTGGGTCTACTCAACTACTTCCTTCGTAAATTGAGCACCTTACTAGAACAACTGCACATGCTATTGAGAAAAGGTGACAACTGGGTGTGGGGCGCATCGCAAGACAGAGCTTTCGAGAAAGCCACCAATCTGCTTTGCTTGAACAAGCTGCTGGTACATTATGACCCATGTAAACATTTAGTTTTGGCCTGTGACACATCGTCATATGGAATTGGTTGCGTACTCCAAAAAGCCAATGAGTCGGGGAAACTTCAACCTGTCGCGTATGCATCCTAAAGTTTGTCTAAAGCAGAAAGGGCTTACAGCATGCTAGGAAAAGAAGCTTTAGCTTGTGTGTACGGTGTTAAAAAGATACATCAATACCTGTTCGGTCTGAGGTTTGAATTAGAGACTGATCACAAGCCGCTCATTTCATTGTTTTCTGAGAGCAAAGGTATCAATACCAACGCTCCATCCCGCATCCAAAGGTGGGCATTGACATTACCTGCCTATAATTATGTCATTCGCCACCAGACCTAGCACAGAGAATAATGCTGATGCTTTGAGCCGGTTGCCGTTGCCCACACCGGAGGTGGAAACGCCACAACCGGCGGATCTAATGTTAATTATGGATGCTTTTGAGAGGGAAGGAACCCCTGTCACGGCTCAACAAGTTAAGACCTGGACCAGCCAGGACCCAATTTTATCGGTGATAAAGGGTTGCATCCTCAAAGGGAATTGGTTTGCCATACCTAAGCAAATGTGCGAGGAGGCCAAACCGTACATTCGTCGCAAGGACGAAATGTCTATTCAAGCAGTTTGCATATTGTGGGGCAATCGCGTTGGAATGCCCAAGAAAGGGAGAGAGAAGTTTGTGCGTGAGCTACACAGCACACATCCGGGTATAGTGATGATGAAGGCCATCGTCAGGTCCCATGTATGGTGGCCAGGAATTGATTCTGAGCTGGAAGCATACGTGCATCGGTGCAATACTTGCATGCAGCTCAGCAAAGCACCAGCGGAATCGCCGCTGAGTCTGTGGTCGTGGCCATCCAAACCTTGGTCCAGGATCCATGTAGATTTTGCAGGTCCCTTCCTGGGCAAGATGTTTTTAATGGTGGTGGATGCTTATTTGAAGTGGATAGAATCCATAATCATGTCATCCAGCACGTCCACGGCAACGATAGAGAATCTCAATGTCATGTTCCCGACACATGGTCTGCCTGACATAATGATGAGCAACAATGGGTCATGCTTCACCAGTCAGGACTTTCAGGAGATTGTGAAACTTAACGGCATAAAACATGTAAGGTCAGCACCGTTCAAGCCTGCGTCCAATGGGCAAGCTGAAAGTGCAGTACAAATTATCAAGCAAAGCATGAGGAGAGTAACCCAAGGTTCACTGCAGACTCGCTTGTCCTGCATACTGCTGAGTTACAGGACAAGACCCCACACACTCACAAGGGTCTCGCCTGCTGAACTCATGATGAAAAGAGGTCTTAAGACAAAGCTATCTCTGGTACCCCCGGATTTAAATAATCATGCTGAATACAGAAGACAAAGTCAACAAGGTACCACGATTGCGCAACTGTGTAACGTGAGATTTCTGTTAATGATCCTGTATATGTATTGAACTATGGTGAGGGTCCCAAATGGATCGCTGGTACGGTCATGGCCAAGGAGGGCAACAGAGTATTCGTTATTAAGCTCAAGAATGGGCAAACTTGCAGGAAACATATTGATCAGACAAAGCTGAAGCACACAGACGAGCCAGAGCAGTCGGACGAAGAAATCATCAATAACTTACCAACCTAACAGCAGTCTTCAGAGGAGTCAAGGGTCATCAGTGAATCCAGAATTTCCATCACGGACCTGTTCAATAAAAATGGACTTGCAAATCCTGACATGGCCACTGCCACCCCCAACAAGTCAGTTATCCAGCCATCAGCCGCAACAGACCCCGCACACTCACCCAAGGCTGGAATCGAACTGAGACAGTCAACCCAGGAATGCAAAGCACCGGACCGTCTCAACATGTGAAAGACCGTGATAAGATCTCAGAGGAGGGTATTGTCATGCATGTACATTTTGTTTGTAGCCACCAGATGGCATCATTGTTGGAGGCCATTGAGCAGCACGCACATGGTGCTGCTCAGATATAAAAGGCCAGCCATTTTGAGAGTCAGGCACTTTGGACCTAAATAAAGCAGAGCCAAGGTTGTACCTTGCTTAGTTAAACAGTACTCAGTTTTAACCTTTATTGCATACATAACAGAACTAACTGGAACGATCACAGTGTTATGGACGCCATGTTGTAGATCACATGTCGCATCCTTTAAAAGGCTGCTGTGCTTCAACCTTGGCAGAGGTCGGATGTACTCTGCAGGTCGTTGGAGTTGATGTGAACATCTCTAAAAACATCTTGACCACACTGTCACCGATTGGAATTGAAGAGGTGCGTTTGTCTGGACATTCCTTGTTTGTGAGCAATCGGTGCAAAACAGAGAGCTACTGCAATGGAGCCTGTCCTTTCTCACCCTCTGTTGGTGATCAAATATGTGCAGCAGACTCGACATTGCTGAAGGAATGCTGAACGTGCACAATATACGAAGTGACCGACAGATGAGGAGGAGCAGACGTTACACCCCCCGCAAGTACAAGAAGAAGCATTCATACCTCGACTGCCCTTATCAGCTGACACCACCTGCCTTCGGAGACTGCGCTTCCACAAAGAGGTTATCACTGAGGTATGCCAGCTGATAAGGGAAGATCTGCAGCCTGCCAGCACCATCAGTACTGCACTGTCCGTCGAGGTCAAAGTCACCGCGGCACATCGTTCTACACCTTGGGTTCTTTTCAGGCCACAGCTGGCGACATTTGAGGACTTTCCCAGCATGCCACACATCGCTGCATTAGACAGGTCAGTGAAGCCCTGTACGCACGCAGGAGGGACTAGATCATCTTCCCTATGACCAGGGAGGCACAGAGTGAGAGGGCTCTAGGATTCTCCAGAATTGCAAACTTCCCCAAGGTGCAGGGAGCAATACACTGTACGCACATTGTGATGTGGGCACCTTTTCAGGATGCTGAGGTTTTCAGGAACCGCAAGGGATTCCACTCCCTGAATGTCCAACTGGTTGTCGTCCACCAGCAAATTATACTGACAGTGAATGCTCAATTTCCGGGCAGCATCCATGATGTGCACATCCTGCATGAGAGCCACTGTATCTGACTTGTTTAACAATGAGCCACAAGGTCAATGCTGGATGCTTGGGGACAAAGGATATGGTCTCGCCACCTGGCTGATGACCCCCCCCTGCGTGACACCCACTCTAAGGCTGAGAGGCGATACAACGAGAGCCAAAGAGCAACTCGCAATATCGTGGAGAAAACCACTGGAATGCTGAAGCAACGCTTCAGATGCCTGGACCACTCAGGAGGCGAGCTCCAATACCACCCTGAGCAGGTAGCTCAATTCATGGTGGTCTTCCCTATGCTACACAACTTGGCTATCAGGAGGGGACAAGAATTGGCTGATGAGTCTGACAGTCCACCTCACCAGAGAGAGGAAGAGGATGATGAGGAGGCGGATGCTGACATCAGGCTAGACAATCAGGCTGACGCTGAAGCCATGCCCCCGCCCCCCTGTAGGCTGCATGAAAGGGCCCATGGTGGCATGATATTTGCAAGAGCCTTACGTCAGGAGCTCATCAATGATCGTTTTGCCTGAAAGAACGTTGGTGTTATTTACAAGACTGACACACTGCTGGGTGTGCAGGTCATATATCAAAAGTGGGCATCACCTTGGTGACAGTTAAAGTTTAAGTTGATTGAAGTTAAGTGTGATTATACCCTTTGATGTTAAGGAATCACCAGCGTGTAATGGTGCAGCTATCTGAGTCAATGTGCTGCAAGGTTTTGTTAAATAAAAAACATTTAAACCGAATATTAATCTGAAATCATCCGAGCCATAAGCAAGATGTTGCTGCTGGCTCTTATATGTGGTTGACAATGGGGGTGTGTCACCTTGGGGTGCAGTGCGGTGCTCCGGGAACACTGGGAGCCCTCTGCCACCAGTGTTCCTGGCTACCATATCCAGGGCCTCTTCCATCCTTTCCATTTTATATGTTATTTGTTGGACAAAAATTCAGTGTCAACTATGTTCTTGGTGCTTAGTGGGCTTTTTGCTGCTGTGAATCTCTGTCGTTCCTCCCACAACAACCAGACAAGCACACACCACAGCCACACACGCTTTCAGTGCCTCTGAGCTCCCTCTCTCTCTGGCTCCTCTTCTGCGCATGTCATAATGATCCTTGATCTCCTAAATCGCGGGAATCGAACATTGCCATACCATTGCTAAGGACAGTCACACTTCACGGCAGAATGTCAGAAAAATTTTACACTACCGCCCATTTGATATTGCTCGCGGTAACGCCCATTTTCAAAAATGTAAACTAGGTGTTTTGAGAATGGACGAGAAGCTGGCGATCTGAAAACCCTTTTATACTGCCCACGCTGGAAATAACGTCCACTTTTGGGCGATAAGCTCAAAAGTGGAGGTTCTAGCCCATTGAGCTTTATAGGACACAGTATATTAATGTACTGTGGGGACATAGTGTGCTCCATGACATAGTATATTAACATGTGGGAAAAAAATCGAGCATTCCAGAGCACAATATATTAATGTATTATACAGACATCAAGAGCTCCACGGCACACATATTAATTTACAGTAGGAACATCAAGCGTTCCATGGCACAGTATATTAATGTATTATAGGGGCTTTGAGCACTCCATGACACAGTATTTTAACATGCAAAATGGACATTGAGAATTCCATGATACAGTATATTAATGTACCATGGGAAAATCAAACATTCCATGGTACAGTATATGAATGTACTATAGGGAAATTGACTGCTCCGTGAAACAATATTACTATTGGGTCATTGAGAAGAATTATGGCTGTGATTGTAAGTAACAGTGGGAAGGTAAGTTGTGGGACTATTGTTGAAAGGGGAATTGGGGCTGCGTTCACTAGAACCCCAGTCGGACGAGTCGTTCACGGACAGCCCGGCAGAAAGGGGCTGTCTGGGTTGCCTCCTGCTCCTCTTCCTCGTCCTCCTCTTCCACTTCCTCCTCTTCCTCCTCCTAATCATCCTCCTCCTCTTCCTCGTCCTCCTCTTCCTCCTCCTCCTCTTCCTCCTCATCATCCTCCTCCTCTTACACTTCCTCATCATCCTCCTCCTCTTCCTCCTTGTCCTCCTCCTCAGTTGGTCGTCGTATGCCTGGTGGCGATGGCTGTATCCTCATGATGGTGAGTTTGAGGAGCATGCAGCAGACCATGATGAATCTTGAGATGCACTCTGGCGAGAACTGCAGGGCTCCTCCAGAGTGGTCCAGCCAGCGGACACATTGTTTAAGCATGCCAATGGTCTGCTCGATCACACTCCTTGAGGCAGCAGAGCTTTTGCTACATGCATGTTGCCCATGTGTGCTTGGGTTGCGCAGCGGAGTCATAAGCCAGGTGGTTAGCGGTTAGCCCTTGTCACCCAGTAGCCACCCTCAGGTTTGTTGTGATGGCTCAAATGCAGATGGCAAAGCGGACTGCCGCGGAATGAAAGCATCATAATTGCTGCCAGGATACCGAGCATTGACCTGCATGATGCCCTGAGTATGGTCACACACTGGCTGGACGTTGAGGGAGTGGAATCATATTCGGTTGCAATACATATCTGAATTGACATGCGGAGTGTGTGCAGTCAACGGCACCCTGCACCATGAGGAATCCTGCAATCCTTGCAAAGTTGTGTGCTCACTCCGCCTGCTTCTCTCTGACAAGAGAATGAAATGTATTCAGCACTCTTTGCATACAGTCTCTCAGTGACCTCCCTTATAAAGCAGTGGATGGTGAACTGGGAGATGTTGCAAATAGCCTGGAATGAGCCCGGCGCATAAATGTTGATGGCCACGATCACCTTGAAAGGCATTGGTATTGCCGTCCTCGCCCTGCTCTGAGGCTGCAGTTGTGCTGCAACAGGTGGCTGATTTCAGTGAGCACCTCCTTAGTAAAACGGAGCCATCGCATACACTGTTCCTTGCTGAGGTTGAGGGAGAAGAATTGCTCCCTGAACACCCTGGGTGGATACGGCCTCTTGCTGAGAGTTCTTCTCCCCTCCTCCTCCTTCTTCCTCTTCCAGCAGCTTGTCCTGCTTTGTGTCGCCTCTGCTTATTCTCCCCGTCATGCTGCAGGTCAAAAGGGGGATACAAACTACTGCACCCATGTCTGGAAGCAACTGGTCTGAGCAGAAGCCTAGCAAGTCAGTACCAAGCCCTTGAACACGTGTCACACCACTCCCCGTAGACTTTAGGCAACTTTGAAGAACTCTCGAGAGCATCAAACACTTTTGCAAACTCAGCTACAGCTGGTGATGATCCGATTAAATAGCGCTGGTGGGGGTCCTTCCTGCTGCTGAACGACTGTTCAGCTATGCGAGTTAAAGAGAGGGCATTCGCTCCAGCATTGAGGTCGAAATTGGCAGCGTTGGTGTCAAATCAGTGACCATCTGCTATTCTGGATACTTCCGGCAAACGCTCTCTGTGCTGAAGCTAGCACCCTAAATGTCCTCACCAAAATGGCGTCCTGTGTGGCCTGCACTTGAAATATAAGGTGCTGCTCGGATGCCATTTTGGATACCAAACGGCCCCGATAGCGCCGAGAAATTGGGCACTACGAATTTTGCAGCCATTGACTGCTCCATGACACAGTATATTAGTGTACTTTAGGGACGCTTCAATTTACAGTATAATATTGTACTATACGCACTTTGAGTGCTCCATGACACAGTATATTAATGTACTATAGGTACATTGAGACTTCCATGACACATTATAGTAATATATTTCAGGAACATAGAATGCTCCATGGTACAATATAATAATGTACTATATGGAAATTGAGATCTCCATGGCACAGCATTTTAATGTACATTAGCAGTCCATGACACAATATGTTAATATATTATAGGTACATCAAGCATTCCATGGCACTGTATTTGAATGCACTATAGGGACATTGACTGCTCCATGACTCATTATATTAATGCACTATAGAGACATAGAGCAGTCCATGCCACCGTACTGTAATGTACTGTAGGGACATCAAACTCCACATGGTATGGTATATTAATGTATTATAGAGACAGTGAACTGTATATTAATATACCATAGGGGCATCAAGATGCCCAAATACATTATATTAATCGGACATTGAGTACTCCATGGCACTGTATATTAATATAGCTCAGGGACATTGAGCATTCCATAATACAGTATATTAATGTATTATAGGGACAATGATTGCTCCATGACACATAGTATTATCGGGACTTTGAGCATTCCATGACACAGTATATAAATGTACTATAGGCTCAATACCATCCCATCACACGTATATTAATGTATTATTATGGAAACTCAGATCTCCATGGCACAGCATATTCATGAACATTAGAGACATCACTCATTCCAAAACACAGTATATTAATGTATTAAAGTAACATTGCTCATTCCATAACACAGTATATTAATGTATTAAAGTAACATTGTTCATTCCATAACACAGTATATTAATTTGTTATAAGAACATCGAGAAGACTATGTCACTGTTTACTAATATACCATAGAGATTTTGAGCATTCGATGTCATACTATATTAATGTACAATAG
Source organism: Pristiophorus japonicus (assembly GCF_044704955.1). Lineage (NCBI taxonomy): Eukaryota > Metazoa > Chordata > Chondrichthyes > Pristiophoridae > Pristiophorus > Pristiophorus japonicus. Next base: position 125,027,773 of record NC_091984.1, read on the forward strand.
GGACATTGAGCGCTCCATGTCACAGTATATTAATGGACTAGAGGGAAATTGAACATTCCATGGCACATATATTAATGCACAATAGGGACATCAAGCACTTCATGGCACAGTATATTAATGCTCTATTGAGCTATTGAGTGCTCCTTGACATAGTATATTAAGAGGCTTGAGCACAAAAATCTAGATTGACACTCCAGTGCAGTACTGAGGGAAAGTTGCACTGCCAGAGGTCCCGTCTGCCCTCTCAGGTGGACGTAAAAGTTCCCAGGGTACTATTTTCAAGAAGAGCAGGGGAGTTATCCCCAGTGTCCTGGCCAATATGTATCCTTCAATTAAAATCACTAGAACACCACTATCTGTCATTATCACCTTTCTGTTTGTGGGAGCTTGCTGTGCGCAAATTGGCTGCTGCATTTCCTACATTACAACAGTGACTAAACATCAAAAGTACTTCATTGACCGTAAAGTGCTTTGCGACATCCGGTGGTCGTGAAATGCACTATATAAATGCAAGTCTTTCTTCTTTTATATAGGGACATTGAGTTGTCCATGGCACAGTATATTAATGCATTATCGGTACATCGAGCATTCCATGCCACCGTATAGTAATGTACTATAAGGTCATCAAGTATCCATGGCATAGTTTTTTAAGTACCATTGGGCCTTCAAGCAGTCCGTGACCCAGTATAGTAATGTATTATAGGGACAGTGAGCATTCCATGACATTGTACACTAATTGACTATAGAGACATCAAGTGCCCCACGCCACAGTATATTAATGTACAATATAGATATCAAGCATTACATGGCACAGAAATATTAATATTCTATAGGGATATCACACATTCCATGTTATTGTGTATTAATGTACTATAAGGACATCGAGCTCTCCATGAAACAGTATATTAGTGAACTATAGGGACATTATGTGCTCCATTTCACTGCACAATAGTGGACTAGAGGGAAATTGAGCATTTTGCGACACTGTATATGAATGTACAATGGGGACATCGAGCATTCCATGACACCGTACATTAATGTACTGTAGGGACATTGAGCTCTCTATCTCACAGGGTATATTCATGTACAATATGGATATCGAGCTCCCCACATCACAGTATATTAATGTACCATAGGGACATCAAGCATTTCTTGACACAGTATATTAATATAAAATATGGACCTTGAGCGCTGGGTGTCACAGTACATTAATATACTATAGAGACGTTGAACATTCCATAACATAGGAACAACATTGGAATATCCACCTTTCAATTAGATCATGTCGGATCTATATCTTACTTCATCTATCTGCCGTGTTTCTGTATCCCTTAATGCCCTTACCAAGTAAAAATCTAGCGGTATCAGTTTTGAAATTTTCAATTGACTTAGATGGAACAGGTTTTTGTGGGAGATAGTCCCAGGTTTCAGCTTTCATTTGTCTGGGGAAGTGCTTTCTGACATAAGAACATAAGCATAGAAGCAGGAGTAGGCTATTTGGCTCCTCGAGCCTGCTCCACCATTCAATAAGATCATGGCTGATCTGATCCTGGCCTCAATTTCACTTCTCCGCCCGCTCCCCATAACTCTTGACTCCCTTATCTTTCAAAAATCTGTCTATCTCCACCTTAAATATATTTAATGACCCAGCCTCCTCAGCTCTCCAGGGTAGAGAATTCCAAAGATTCACAACCCTCTGAGAGAAGAAATTCCTCCTCATTTCTACTTTAAATGAGCAACCCCTTATTCTGAAACTATGCCCCCTAGTTCTAGATTCCCCCCACGAGAGGAAACACTCTCTCTGCATCTACCCTGTTAAGCCCCATCAGAATCTTATATGCTTCAATAAGATCACCTTTCATTCTTCTAAACTCCAATGAATATAGGCCCAACCTTTCTTCATATGACAAGCCCTTCATCTCAGGAATCAACCTTGTGAACCTTCTCTGAACTGCCTCCAAGGCAAGTATATCCTTCCTTAAATAAGGAGACCAAAATTGTAAATAGAAACATAGAAAATAGGTGCAGGAGTAGGCCATTTGGCTCTTCAAGCCTGCACCGCCGTTCAATATGATCATGGCTGATCATGCAACCTCAGTACCCCACCCCTCTCTTCTCCCCATACCCCCTGATCCCTTTAGCCGTAAGGGCCACATCTAACTCCCTTTTGAATATGTCGAACGAACTGGATTCAACAACTTTCTGTGACAGAGAATTCCACAGATTCACAACTCTCTGGGTGAAAAAGTTTCTCCTTATCTCGGTCCTATGTGACTTACCCCTCATCTCTAGACTGTGACCCCTGGTTCTGGACTTCCCCAACATCGGGAACATTCTTCCTGCATCTAACCTGTCCAGTTCCGTCAGAATTTTATGTTTCTATGAAATCCCCTCTCATTCTTCTAAATTCCAGTGAGTATAAACCTAGCCGATCCAGTCTTTCCTCATATGTCAGTCCTGCCATCCCGGGAATCAGTCTGGTGAACCTTCGCTGCAAACCCTCAATAGCAAGCACATCCTTCCTCAGATTATTTACCAAAACTTAAGGTGTGGTCTCACCAAGGCCCTGTACAGGTGCAGTAAGACTCCCTGCTCCTATACTCAAATCCACTCGCTATGAAGGCCAGCATGCCATTTGCTTTCTTTACTGCCTGTTGTACCTGCATGCCTACCTTCAATGACTGATGTACCATGACACCCAGGTCTCATTGCACCTCCCCTTTTACTAATCTGTCACCATTCAGATAATAATCTGCCTTCCTGTTTTTGCCACCAAAGTGGATAACCTCACATTTATCCACATTATACTGCATCTGCCATGCATTTGCCCATTCACCCAACCGATCCAAGTCCCCCTGCAGCCTCTTAGCATCCTCCTTGCAGCTCGCACTGCCACCCAGCTTAGTGTCATCTGCAAATTTGGAGATATTACATTCAATCCACTCAGGTTATCCACTCAGGATTCACTCTGGAGCATCCACGATGCTGAGAATGACATGAATAGCACGTTTAGCAAGTTGTCTTACCGCAGGTAAAGAGTCCACAGCCAGATAGGGAATGGAAGACCAACAGGAAGAGCAGTGCAAGGAAGATAGTGCAGGGGTCCCCTGCGGTCATCCCCCTGCAAAACAGATACACCGCTTTGGGTACTGTTGAGGACGATGACTCATCAGGGGAGGGCAGCAGCAGCCAAGTTCATGGCACTGTGGCTGGCTCTGCTGCACAGGAGGGCAGGAAAAAGAGTGGGAGAGCGATAGTGATGGGGATTCAATTGTAAGGGGAATAGATAGGCGTTTCTGCGGCTGCAACCGAGCTCCAGGATGGTATGTTGCCTCCCTGGTGCAAGGGTCAAGGATGTCTCAGAGCGGGTGCAGGACATTCTGAAAAGGGAGGGTGAACAGCCAGTTGTCGTGGTGCATATAGGTACCAATGACATAGGTAAAAAATGGGATGAGGTCCTACGAGACGAATTTAGGGAGCTAGGAGCTAAATTAAAAAGTAGCAGCTCGAAAGTAGTAATCTCAGGATTGCTACCAGTGCCACGTGCTCGTCAGAGTAGGAATCACAGGATAGCTCAGATGAATATGTGGCTTGAGGAGTGGTGCACTAGGGAGGGATTCAAATTCCTGGGACATTGGAAACGGTTCTGGGGAGGTGGAACCAGTATAAACCGGATGGTCTGCACCTGGGCAGGACCGGAACCAATGTCCTAGGGGGATTGTTTGCTAGTGCTGTTGGGGAGGGGTTAAACTAATGTGGCAGGGGGATGGGAACCTATGCAGGGAGACAGATGGAAATAGAATGGGGGCAGAAGCAAAAGATAGAAAGGAGAATAGTAAAAGTGGAGGGCAGAGAAACCCAAGGCAAAAAACAAAAAGGGCCACATTACAGCAAAATTCTAAAGGGGCAAAGTGTGTCAAAAAGACAAGCCTGAAGGCTCTCTGTCTCAATGCGAGGAGTATTCGGAATAAGGTGGATGAATTAACTGCGCAAATAGCAGTTAGCGGATACGATGTGATTGGCATCACGGAGACATGGCTCCAGGGTGACCAAGGCTGGGAACTCAACATCCAAGGCTATTCAGCATTTAGGAAGGATAGACAGAAAGGAAAAGGAGGCGGGGTGATGTTGCTGGTTAAAGAGGAAATCAATGCAATTGTAAGGAAGGACATTAGCCTGGATGATGTGGAATCCGTATGGGTGGAGCTGC